>NC_136871.1:3500390-4100390 GCF_951799975.1 Gobius niger | reverse complement strand
GCACCAGTCTATATCACACTACAATGATGACCAAACCTTCTGTTGGTCTGTAAATGCAGTAAATTAGAATAACTGCCTTGTGTAAAATTGCTCTCTCAAAATGGCTGTAGTGAATGTCTTGAAATAGGCCTCTGTCTCTTTAAGAACCTCTGACCCTTTAGACACGCCCCCTCCACACGCTGTCTGTGGCATCGGTGGGGAGGGGGTTCTGCTGAGGAGCAGTGGTTGGTTACTCGGCTGGTGACGAAAGCTCGGAGGCGTCTCCAGGAGGTGGGGGCGTTCCTAGGAGGACTCAGGCAAACCTATCCCTAAAATGGCCGCCATAAGAGTTTTTACAGATTACTCAAAAATACGTGAATGTGCCAAGGCAAAGCCGATTTTGCATAACACCCCCTTTTAAAAAATGCCTACTGTATTCAATAGTAGCAGTAGTATGTGCACTAAGGTGAGACACTGTGGGTGAATAGGGAAACACTTTAAATGTAGAGATATCAGTTTGAAACTTTTGATGTAGGTTACTGGCATAAATATGATGCAAAACTGCATTGCAAGTTTTTCATCATTTTGTGTTTTTTATATGAAAAAAAGGGATTTTCTTTTCATACATTTTCTTTTCCAAAACGTATTTTTGGCGACGAAATCAGAAAAATGGTTCGAGTCAGGTTTAAATGGTTGCATTTTGTTGACATATTTGTTACAAAGACTTTTAGAGTGGATTTTGGATATCTTGTCAAAATCAATTCTTTTTGTAGTGGAAAAATCTGTAAAAAAATGGAATTTCGCCTTGTTTTTTTATAAATTCAAACCTCAACAGATCAGGTTAGGGATTAGATATTTAAAAAATCCCTCTGAAAAAAACTTCAAAATCTGTTTTAGTACAAGACTGGACAATTTTAAGTCTGTCGAGAGATTGTTGCACCAGTGTGAGAAAAAAGCATTTTGAGGAAATGACAATATCCCAAATAAATCTGTAGAGAAACATTGAATCAGTGCATGTTATTGTGACGATTGGGGTTTAAAAAAAAAAAAAAAAAAAAAAAAAGCTAGTTTTTATATTAGACCAAATTGGCCTAAAAAAAATAAATAAAGTTTTTGACTGGGGGGGGTCAAATTTATTTTTTTGGAGGGGAGGGAAAAGTGTATTTTCTGCAGTGTAGTTCTCCACAAAAGGTGGTTTCAGTTCATTATAATGGAGGTTGGCTGACACTGCACCGAATTAATCAAACACTTCTTTCTGTAATTCTGTAAAGGTCCATGAATATGATGAGATACCAGGCCGCCCCCTACCGTCTGCCCCTCAAACTGCAGTCAAGACCATTTACAGCGCCGCTACTTTCCCCAACACTGAAGACTCTGCTGGGCCTGGTCGTATTGACACTGGAACCGCTCCTACTACAACGACAACAACTACTACTACAAGTGCATACTCCAATGTGACCCGTCGCACCTCAGACAACACGGAGCTCACCCCAAAAGGCTTCACCACGGCCACTGCTGCAGACGACAAGGTAGCTTTATCAAACAGCTGTTGAAATAAAATAACACTAAAGGGAAATGTTTGGATCATTTGGATTTTATTTCTCCTCAAATGTCTTTGTTTTGACACTATGTTGTTGTTGGACACTATACAGTAGGGGGCGACATGCGCTTTTGTTTGGCCTCACTCCACCAATACCTTTAAAGAAGAAGAAAAACAGCTGTTGGTGATGCCACTTCCCTTTCCCCTGTTTAAGGACGGACGGATTGTGCAAAATACCTTTGAAGCTCCAGTTCACTAACTGCACAGATCTAACAGTCGACCCCATGAAAGGTTAAGGAATAGTTGATAGTGTTAGTGCTTAGAGGCTATAATGTGATGGTTTCGGACGCAGCCACAGACACACAGGGAGGGGGGAGACACAGGGAAACACAGTTCCTCGTACCTCCTGCACCGCACGTCTTTCTCTCCTCTGTTTTCTTTCTCGTTCCTTTGTTTATCCAAACCCATGCGCTCTCAGCTAGGTCCGAGGTCCGATGTGATATCCATCACGGCACTTTAAAGCTGTTTAGTTTCCGAGTGAAAAGCAAAGCGAAACCATGCAGTGTTAAACAATTGAGCTAGTTTCAGAGAAAGAGAGCCCCACGCGGTCAGAGACAGAGCAGCACTGCATCTTTATTTTCATCACAACCCGCGGCTCCTTGTAGTGGCTCTTTGTCCCACTGTTGTAAAGAGCCCGTCTGAATCTGTCCTCTTTATATTCGCTTACTGTATACTGCAGCTGCTACTTTATTAAGAAACAAAACAAAGCGCATGAGCTGAAACATGTGCTTTTGCCGCTCGCTCGTATCATTCAGAAACTACGGCACTAAAGGGCTGACGAGAAAATCCTTCGACCCTCGTTCATAAAAATAGAGTGTCTGTCAAAGTAGGTGAATTTCTACTTTCTTTGCTGTTTTTTTTAATGAATTGATAAGAGAAAAGAACCGTATGAATAAGAGAAATGATCAATGGTATTAACATCGATAAAATCTACTGAGCATTAAAACTACTGCAGCTCTTTGAGATCTTGTTTGGGCTGAAATGGCTCTTTTGATGTTGTGGGTTGCAGACCCCTGCCCTAACAGCAGACTGACATGATTGCACTGAATTAATCAAACACTTCTTTCTGTAATTCTGTAAAGGGCCATGAATGTGATGAGATACCAGAGCACCCCCTACCGTCTGCCCCTCAAACTGCAGTCCAGATCATTTACAGCTCCGTTACTTTCACGAATACTGAAGACTCTGCTGGGCCTGGTCGTATTGACACTGGAACCGCTCCTACTACAACGACAACAACTACTACTACAAGTGCATACTCCAATGTGATCCGTCGCACCTCAGACAACACAGAGCTCACCCCAAAAGGCCTCACCACGGCCACCGCTGCAGACGACAAGCCCACAGCGTCGTCTCAGCTGTAAAGGAGCACATTAAGCTGCTTCTAACAATTATTTTAGCACAACATAAAGTGCATTATCTTTAAACTCTTCAGTCAGATCACATTTTGTTAATGTTCTTGTTAAGGCTGACTTTTTCATTTTAGTTGTTCCAAAAAAGTCCGAGTTGTTGTTTGTTTCTTCTCTTCTTCAGGCCTTGAGAGCAGTGGTTCCCAAAGCGGGGTCCAGGTCAGCGTGGGGAGGCATTGCAGGAAGGGTCCCTATGTTGTGTACATTAGTGGTTCCCAAACTTTGTGGGCCAGATCTTGTGGTGGCGCAGGCTGTTGGCGAATTATTTTCCGAGTGGCGGCGCTATATGTGCCATTCGCCTCCGCCACCTGTGAGGGGGCGTCACAAGAGGAGGCGACTGCACTGATGGAAACACGGCTGACATTCACTTCCTCGTTTACATTGCGCTGTCTTGTGTTCTTTCTTAAGCCTTAGGCTCTCACAGGTCAAACTAATAACTCTGTTTACCCCATCGTGAGCTAAACGATGTTCAAAATGTGTGTGTCTCCACCCACTTAAATGCGCTAAGTCTGGAGTGGCAAGATCACAAAGTGCTCCTACTGAGCGCAAAATGTCACACTATCGTCTGCATTTTGATGCACAAGATCGGGCCCCATATCTTGTGTACCCTGTGGACCTTCTATTTGTACTCCATGTACCCCCTTCCTCAAAGGTGTTGATGATTATTTATAAAATAGACGAGAAAATGAAGCTGTAATTCAACCTGAAAAGACTCACAGAAACAGAGTGGCGTTAGGAGAGTTTTATTGGACATGAATCATGATTGGGGCTCAGATATGAAGGACACGGTAAGGATGAATGACTGACTGAGACTTTCCCCCAGAGTCTAGACACAGGTGGTAGTAAAGGATGAGACGAGCAGAGTCAGGGAGAGGTCAGATGGAGCAGGGGCGGAGGAAGGTCGCAGCACAGCTGGGAAACGACCAAGCAATGGAGCTTAAGAAGGGGATCCTGGGCAATGAACGGCTGAAGCGGTGATTGGCTGTTGTGAAGGTGCGGCTTGAGATTTGGCTGGGATCGGTTGATTGGATGATCGGATGATCGGATGATCGGATGATCGGATGATTGGTGAGGAGCTGCCGGCAATGGTGATGAATGAGTGCTGCAGGTAGGTCCTCCAGGTTGACTTTGCGCAGACGCTTCATTAGTCTCTCTCATAGAAAAAGGTTAAATCATCGACTGGACTGGGTTTGGTAAAGTTGACGACATTTCGCTTCTAGTCACAGCCTTTTCTTTCAAAATTATTCAAATAGCTTTCACCCGTACCCCTGATTGGGAAACACTTGTGGCATAATAAGCATAACATGAGTTTGACATTAACTTTGTACGTTTGTTATTGAGAATCACTACTTTCAGTCTTGTTGTATTGACACTTCCGGTAGAGCGCGAAGCCCGTTCATTTAAACGGAGAACGAGGGAAAATGTTCGCCGCTAAAATCTGATGTTTAGTAGATTTATTTGTGTAAAATGTCCAATGTTCATTTGCACCAACTTGTCAACTCTGCACCGTTTCTCTGCGCGGCCTGAAAACGGCTTTGCTTTCGTGTAGAAACTGATTTTATCTTGACTCCTCTGGTCCTATGTTAACTGATAGGAGAAAAGGGGCGGGTACAATTCATGGCGACGCCCACGTGAACTTCCGGAATAAGATGAATAGATCTTCCAGGGTGAAGTCTTGCCAAAGAAATTGCTCGTTGAGTTGCTAAAATGTTCACACTGAAACCAGATTTTGAGTGTCTGAGAGTTATGTAAATATGTCTTGTAGGATTTGTCAAAGTAAAGTTCCATTTTATTGGATTTTATTATTATATTATATTATTTACTCTAGTTTGTGACATTTAACACATGTTTAATGATGCTTTATGAGATCTGGTGGTGGGACTTGATATATTTGTACTGTCTTAATATTTATTAATGTACACTGGGGGTATTTGGTATGTGTGATAAGGCACCGTTCATTTGAGTAATTTAGCATGAGTTTTATGTATGTTGTGCTGTCATGTGTGCTGTGTTTTGTACTCATGTATGTTCTGTGTTGGTGGTTTGTTTTTACCCCATGGGACTGTGGATGGAAATGAGCTCTGAGCTAAATCCAGCATATTATTATCCTGTTTGTCTGTTCATTAATATGCATTGTCCTATTCAAATGAATGAAGTGAAATAAAAGTAAATAAATAAGTAGCTTCATGACATTTTCCAGTGCTGTACATCTTACCACATATGTCTGTATTTTTGCAGAATCCTGCATTTGTTACATTAATATTTAATAAAAGTCTTTTCAATGTTGATTTTTATGTTTCTATTTGACAGGAAAAAGCGGTCTTGAGGTCTAGTTTGTAGATAAGGCATTATCTACTATGTATTAGTTTTAGAAGAACACTAACACTAAGAGGGTCGCCTCCCGCGGGAGGTGTTCCAGGCATGTCCTAGTGGGACAAGGCCTCGTGGAAGACCCAGGACACGCTGGTGGGACTATGTCTCCGAGCTGGCCTGGTGTCGCCTCGGGGGGTCCCCCCAGAACAGCTGGAGGAGGTGTGTGTGGATCGGGAAGTTTGGGCATCTCTGCTGAGATTGCTGCCCCCGCGACCCGGCCCCGGATAAAGCGGAAGAAAATGGATGGATGGATGGATGGATGGATGGGGTTCAATGAAGAGTTTTAAATTGACTCAATGAACCTTTGAACATTCAAGTCACGAACATTTTTTTGTTGAACCAATTTAAAATGTTCACAGTTACAGATGAAACATTTATAGTTGGACTAATGAATATATATCATTATGAACAACTAGTAAAATGCAGATGTAGATGATTTCTATACATTTTTCAGATTAAGCCAATGTTTTATTTTTCTCAGTGCAATACACACTAATAGAATCATGAAGAAGAAGCTAACAGGCTAACGGGCAAAGCTAACTGCGGGCTAGCACCACTTAAACAGTATGTACAGCCAAGTTTGAGTGAAAAAAATATTTCCATTGTGTAAATAGATGTACAATATCCCTCTCTCCCTTTGTCTTTTCTGTCTACGTTGTATTTACTCTCACGGACAATTAGTGAGTGAACCAGTTACTTTGTACTGGTTTAAAAGCTTTTGTGTAGAAATGTGCCAAAAACAACTCAGAGGCAGGCAGATAATCTTTGACCTTGCTTAGAGTTGATTTGACAACATGATTCTCTACGTTTTAATGTCAAATTTAAATGAATTGGGATTCCTTGCAAAAGGAGGAGGCCTGAGGGCCAATGGCAAAGTCACACAATGTTCCAACAATAGAGCTATTGATTATGGAGCTGAATGTATTGACATAATATGTCAATAAATTTATATATTATATAAAATAGGCTATTTCTTCTGGTGCTAAATTCTTATTAGTTGTGGATACAGTCCTCACATATTACTGTGAAATGCAAATGTTTATTATGTTGAATGTGGGGGAGGCGCTCATAAGCTTCTTGAGTCGGCCTATCTGTGACTGTTTAATGTGTATTTTGTTAATTAGGAAAAAGTAAGCTGCTCATACAAACTAAACAACACTCGCAAATATTTTTATTGGTGTCAAAGAATTCCAGGACAATACAGACATTTTCATCTTGTGAGTAAATAATCATGTGATGCTGCTTTAATCACATGCTGCAAGTTGTATGAACTGGGGCTGCACGTTAGCGCAACAAAATGTCCGAATGTGCTGCACAAAACGTGCAGTTCAGACAGTCGCCGCTCGAACTGGACCAACCGGGAAATTCCATTGTCACAGTCGCTCAATAATAGAATCGTACAAACAATTAACAGCAATACCGCTAATAAAGGATAAAGTGAACTTAAAATAAAGCAACATGTACACATTTACAAGTAAACAAACTTTAAAATATGAACTGAGGAGCGGATGAGAGCCGTCCCCAAAGATCGTTTGCAGATTTCATCGTCTGCTCAAAGCACAGGGGGCGGAGCTCTGACAGGGCAACCAATCATTTTAGAGCAGACGTTGAAAGTGTTCATGACGATTACAGTCCTGGATGTTCACGGAGAAGAACCAGCAAACAAAGAAAAAGGTTTTGATGCAGTAAACTCTCAATGAAAGAGTAACATGTTGTTAGGATTATAATACAAACACTAAATGATTTCAGCTTTCTTAGAAGAATTTTACCCAATGACTGAAATTGAAATTCAAGCATTTGAGCCTTTGAGTCCGGCTGACTCAATATTGACACAACTTGTACTATGTTTTGAGTTATTGCAATATGACTCTGCTGTTGTATAATTACGTTTAAGCTCTGTGAAGCGCTTTGTGACTCTGTGTCTGTGAAAGGCGCGATACAAATAAAGTTTAAACTTACTTACTTTACGACAGATATTTTCATCATTGGTAATTACTTCATGAATGTACAAACCAACATGTGCCTTTGCTCCTAAGACATGACTGTAACTTCACCGGGAGTGGGTGCGTCTCCAGCTCGTCTCCATGGGGATGTGACTAAAGTCAGCAGGATTTGAGATTTAAATAGGTTATGTTTTCAACCAAATCCATTCTTTTATTACCCACTACAATAACAGCATTTTCTGTGTCAAGCTGGTCATCAGGAGCGTGTTGTGAACTGATGGCAACAGTACAAAATGTTACACAGTGTCCCTTTAACAGAGAGAGAAAAAAATAATGCGTCCGTCTTACTAACAATTTTGTGCATTGGTCGTGGCTCAACAACATCTCCTGTCTGCTTGAGATTTACAAAACCCGCTAACCTTGTAGTTTACACACTACAAACATGTTCCGAAGTGCACCAGAATCTTGTTTTTTTTTTTTAAGTGCAGCCGATATAGCCTAGTGGTTAAGCTGCTGCACGTCTGGTATAACACGGTTCTGTCCTCAGCGTGGGGGGTTCGAGTTCTGGCTCCAGTTTGCTGAGTGTGTCTCTGCAGCCAAATCCTTAACCTCTTAACTCCCGCCTGGACCCAGAGGATCTTTTTCCTCACGTCATCACATTTTTTTCCCAGCGTTGTTTTGTTGGGTATTTAACTCATTTTTGTAGCTTTTTTTTGTCACATTTTCAAGGTCAAGGTCAAGGTCAAGTTTATTTCTATAGTACATTTACAACAACCACGGCTGCCCAAAGTGCTTCCCAACACAAACAAATGATAAAAACTAGGAATACAAATACAAACAAGGCATAATAAACTTTGCGTCAATTAAACAAAAAATACAATGGAGAAACAGTGTAACATATTAAAAGGCCTGTGTAAAGAGGTGAGTTTTAAGGGAGGACTTAAAAATGCTTAGAGTCGGGGCCAAACGGATGTTGAGGGGCAGACCGTCCCACAGTCGGGGGGCAGCAGCGGAAAAAGCTCTGTCTCCTCTGGTTTTCATGTGCGTTTTGGGCACATCCAGAAGGAGCAGGTCAGCTGAGCGAAGTGCTCTGGACGGGGCATGGACAGATCGTAGCTCGGACAGATACAAAGCTGCCGAGCCATTTAAACATTTAAAAACAATTAAAAGAATCTTAAAATTGATTCTGAGACAGACAGGAAGCCAGTGCAGACGGGCGAGCACAGGTGTGATGTGCTCACGTCGCCTGGTGCCGGTCAGCAAGCGGGCCGCTGCGTTTTGGACCATTTGTCACATTTTTGTCATTTTTTGTCAAATTTTTGTCATTTTTTTGGCAATTTTTTATCACAATTTTGTCACATTTTTGTCATTTTTTCGTACATTTTTCGTCACTTTTTTGTCAATGTTTTCTCACTTTTTTGTCACATTTCCATCATTGTTTTTGTCTCAATTTTGTTGCTATTTTCACAGCTTTTTTTCAGAAGCTTTTGCACTGGGGCAAAGCCAAACTGGAGAAAATGTGCTCGATTCAGGTGGGAGTTAAGGGGTTAAATAAGTAAATATTTGTGAATATATTGTTATCTTTCCTTCTATTACATGAACCTATTCAATGCAAAAAATATAGCACTCTGCTTTCCCCCAAACTCTGCCCATTGCTTTACTTCTTTGTGCCCACATTGACGTACACGGCGTCCCCGGATGGCGCTGTGTGGACGGTGCCGGCGTCTTCTCTCTTATTGAACAAAGTGCCGTATTCACAACGATCTGGCGTCTGCAATGCCTCATAGACGCGCTCCTCCTATTGACAAAACCATCAGACTTTAACTTTTTGATTAGTATTTACCCAAATCTAAAAGCTTCTTGAACAAAGCGTCAAAACAGCAACAATGTATGAAAAAAAAGCCACAAAAAAGCAAGTTTTAAAAAAAGTTATGAGAAAATGTAGGAACAACGTGAGGAAAAAGATCGATTTAGATGAGTTTTGTAGGGCTTAGCTTTCAAATGAGGCGTTGCACCTCATGGATTTGGGTAAAGCTGCACTGGAGAAAATGCATTTGGTTCAGGCGGGTGAACCGAGCACAGTTTCTCCAGTTTCCCAAATCTAAATGTTTCTTGAACAAAGTGCCAAAACAGCAAAGAAAACTAGGATGAAAAGACAACAACAAAAGCAACAAAAGCAACAAAAATGTGCCAGAAAAGAAACAATAACACAATAGAAATGCGACAATGACACAACTACAAAGTGACAGAAACAAAAAAGGACGAAAACATGAAAAAAATGCTTAAAAGATGTGACAAAAGCGTGTCAGTTTAGTAGGTCTTAGCTTTCAACTGAGCCGTCACTCTGGCCTATTGGCTGTAAGAAACTTTTAGATTTGGGTAAAGCCGAACTGGAGAAAATGCACTCGGTTATTATTTGGACAAAACAAGCACAAACCTGTCTGTTGTTCTGTCGTGGAGCTTCATTTCTTCTTTTCCCTGAAGGAAATTCACAACAAGAAAGCTGTCGTTAGCTTCCGCCATTTTGTATTTGACTTTTTTTGTGCCAAAAAACGTTTTATGTGCTTTTGAGTGGTCAGCATGGCGCCTTTACTTTCGGTGATCTCTTGGACGCTGGAATCGCCCATATGTGGTCATGTTTGAAAACAGTTAAGGGGTTAAACAATTTGGAGAAAAATCTAAACTTTCTCTAATTATTAAAAAACTACTTCAACAAACGCTGAATTATGAATATAGTTTTCTACTGAATGAAGATACAAAGACATGGAGAGGAGCAAAGTGGTTCAACAGCCCATAATTACATAAACAACGGAGATGCTTCACGCTCTGAGGTGCCGAGACCAGGCAAAAAGAGGCAAAAGTGGGCGTGGCGGAAAAAGGTGAATAGTCAAGATAGAAAAAAGAACTTATCTCTCCTATCATCATTTACTCATAAAAATAGATTTAAAGGAATAGGCCACCGTTTTTACATACTAAGATATGTTCTTACCTCACTTTAGCCAAGTTAATATATCCCCGTCTGGTCTTTGTCCGTGCGCTCTGCCAGGCAAACGGAGCACATACGCAGCCTCTCCCACATGTCACATAGCTCCAAAAAAGCTCACGATAGAAGCTACCAAGCTCTTCCACGTGTTCCCTATTTAAATAAAGTTACGTGAAGTGTTTTCATGCGAAGTATATTTACCCAGAAATGTAGCATGTCGATTTTATAAGCAAATAAAAAGGGGGACTATATTGTGAGGCGTAATGATACAAGGAGCACAGCGTCCGCGTAGTAACTCCTAAAGACTTCCCCCGCTCACTTCCGTCAATAACCTTTAGGAGTTACTGCGCGGACGTTTTTTTCCTCGTATCATTACGCCTCACAATATAGTCCCCCTTTTTATTTGCTTATAAAATCGACATGCTACATTTCTGTGTAAATATACTTTGCATGAAAACACTTCACGTAACTTTATTTAAATAGGGAACACGTGGAAGAGCTTGGTAGCTTCTATCGTGAGCTTTTTTGGAGCTATATGACATGTGGGAGAGGCTGCGTATGTGCTCCGTTTGCCTGACAGAGCGCACGGACAAAGACCAGACGGGGATATATTAACTCGGCTAAAGTGAGGTAAGAACATATCTCAGTATGTAAAAACGGTGGCCTATTCCTTTAACAAGAACATTTGTGCTTGTCGTCTGCAGCGGTGGCCGTGGTGAGGCCTTTTGGGGTGAGCTCCGTGTTGTCTGAGGTGCGACGGGTCACAGTGGAGTATGCACTTGTAGTAGTAGTTGTTGTTGCTGTAGTAGGAGCGGTTCCAGTGTCAATACGACCAGGCCCAGCAGAGTCTTCAGTGTTGGGGAAAGCAACGGCGCTGTGAAGGGTCTGGACTGCAGTTTGAGGGGTAGACGGTAGGGGGCGCCCTGGTATCTCATCACATTCATGGCCCTTTACAGAATTACAGAAAACAGAAGTGTTGGATTAATTCAGTGCAATCTTGTCAGTCTGCTGTTAGGGCAGGGGTCTGAACCCACAACATCAAAAGAGCCATTTCAGCCCAAACAAAAATCTCAAAGAGCTGCAGTAGTAGTGCGGCAAGATGCTTCCGAATTGGTAAGTCAGTTAGGAAGTAATTAGGAAAAGGAGTCTTGATGCTAACTATCATGGTCACTTTAGCATAGGGACCTGTGATGCTAACTAACCGGTGATTAGGAGCTATGTGCCATCCCATAAGCCACTGTGCCAAACCCCCCCACCCCCCTCGCCCCCACCCTCGAGTGATTCATGCGCAACCACTGCTGATTGACAGGAGCACATTTAATAATCAAAAATAATAATAATAAAAAAAATAAGATTCTGCACAAGCCAAACTTTATAAAAGTGACAACAAAGACATTTAAGGAGAAAAAAATATCCAAATGATCCATCACATTTCCTTTTAGTGTTATTTTATTTCAACAGCTGTTTCATAAAGCTACAGCAGCAAATGATCCATGTGGCTTAGTTTCTACTGAATGAAAACAAAAGCATTTAATCCGTTTACTGAGTTTCCTCTTTAACACTGACATGTGACTGAGCTGTGGGGACGTGTATTTTGTCACTTTTATAAAGTTTGGCTTGTGCTTATTATTATTATTTTTAATTATTAAATGTGCTCCTGTCAATCAGCAGTGGTTGCGCATGAATCACTCGAGGGCGGGGGCGAGGGGGGTGGGGGGGTTTGGCGCAGTGGCTTATGCGATGGCACATAGCTCCTAATCACTGGTTAGTTAGCACCAGAGGTCCCTATGCTAAAGTGGCCATTAGTTAGCATCTAGGCTCCTTTTCCTAACTCCTTCCTAACTGACAGACCAATTCGGAAGCATCTTGCCATGGCGGACGCTGACGCACATCCGGTTTGGCGCAAGAGCTCTTACCAATCTGATGGTTTCGGAAGGAGCCTAACAGTCGACCCCGTGAAAGGTTAAGGAGTTAGTTGCCAGTGTTAGTGCTTAGAGGCTACAATTTGATGGTTTCAGACTCAGCCTGTGTCTCCCCGCCTCCCTTTGTGTGTCTGTAGGTGTGTTTAAGATGCCGTTGTGTCTCTCCTGGATGATCGGCGAGAGTAGCCGACGCAACGGGGGCGGAGAAAAAAGTCTGAAGCCCGTCCGACCGCTCCACATGCAGAGCACAACGAAAGCCTCAGATCACGCAGCGTCTCGTTCAGATATCGCGTTCATTTAAAGTTTATCCTAAATAAAAGTCATTCACCTCCTGCTCTGTTTCCTTTACTCCAGAGACATCATTCTTCATCAGAGAAAACTTTCCCATTCGTTTGTTTGTTCAAGTTTGTGAGATAAAATACGTCCTTTTGAATCACGAGTTGTTCTGTAAGTACAACAAACATGAGCTCTATTTTAGGGGCGATGCATAACTTTAATAGTTTCAGTCATAGTTTATTTGTTCAGATCTAAAGAGGAGAGGGGAGGGGGCGAGGAGCACGTTTTTGATCACAGCAGACTCGTATCCAATCACCTGAGCGTGAGGACAGGTGGGCGTTTTCCCATCATGCACGGGGCCGTGGAGCCGCTGCAGTTGCCTCTGGAGAGATGCAGCGGCTGATCAAGTCGGCTGCTCTCGTTGGGGTCTCACGATCTTTCCGTGCCCCACGTGCCCGTGACGTCAGAGACTCTGGAGCAAGTCGGACAGAAATCTAACCGGCACCGAGCGTCTGCAGTCGGCGTCAAAACTGCGTCCGTCTGGCTCATCTCAAACACACCTTGTGTTACAACCTACCTGGGCGTGGCTACTCCAGGCCACAGAGCAATACACCTGCCAGCAATCACCAATGACCTGCACTGCCAGTTTCCTCACCATTCCTCGCTAGTTTGTTTGTACTGCCACAGTCTAGCAGCTTTTGGCTCTTTTAGATTTTTTGCTAAGCCTATGTTTTTTGTCTCCAGCTCCTGCCTGCCAACCAACCTACAAACACTCACCTGCCTGCTTACCTTCTTACAACTGGTCATCTCTTTCACAAATCAAAACTTACCTGTTCAATAAATACTTGTAATGACTTAGACTATCTGCTGTGCTTTGCTTTTTAGTCCAATAGAAAACAAATGAATCCCCAAATCCCAAATAAATCTAAAAATGGCTGTGTGTGACAACATCTATACATCAGTAGCAATTAAAGACTTCAAATTTTCCAGAACCATTAATCCGATTTTCATACAAAATCTTGCAATGCATATTCCCATATATTAATGCCAGTAATCCAGTGTTTTTCAACCACTGTGCCGTGGCACACTAGTGTGTCGTGAGATATTGTCTGGTGTGCCGTGGGAAATTATCCAATTTCACCTAATTGGTATAAAAATATATTTTTTGAAGACAAATTAATTATCTTCAAATAATGTGCTGTTATTGAGTCTCTGAGCGGTCTAGTGATCGACAGAGTAACCATGTTATATGTTATGGCCGCAGGAAGCTCATTTCTTTGAGACAAGAGAATTAGTGATGCATGGAAGCGACAGGTGTGACAGAGTCATTGTGGCTGACAAGACTATACGGTGTTCCTATTCAAAACATTTTGATGAGACTTTATATTGTGAATACAGGCTATACAGAGTAATTTTTTTTTTTTACATTTTCTGCTGGTGGTGTGCCTCGTGATTTTTTCAATGGAAAAAATGTGCCTTGGCTCAAAAAAGGTTGAAAAACACTGCAGTAATCTATATCAAAAGTTTCAGACTGATATCTCACCGGCAGTGTCTCGCCTTAGTGCACATACAGCTACTATTGAAAATGGTATAGGAATTTTTTTTAGGCTTCTCAGGAATTTCCCCAATGTAAATTACGATAATAACATCCTGAAACATGGCAGATATTTACATCAAACACCCACCTCTCTGTTCGCTGGTTCATCTTGGTCTGGTTTTGTGCTCTTGGATCGGGGAAATCCTGAAAGAGAAGTCGCCGTCAATTTACAAAAATGCAAAACCACAAATTTAAAGGTGCACAATGCAACTTTCTATGCAAAAAAACAAAACAAAAAAAAGGTTGCTATTTGACCTTGTAGTGACCTCGCGGCTGTATGAGTGGTTAGCATGGCGTCTTTACTTTCCATCAGAGGGCTGCCCCTTAGTGCCTCTCTGAGCTCCTCAAACCCCACTCTTCTTCTCAGTCTCATAGGTCGACCGACAGTGTCTCAAAGACAAATCGGAAGCTCAGAGGGGACCGGGATTTTGCAGTGGCAGCACCAAAGTTGTGGAATGCGTTGCCTTTATTTATAAGACAGGCCCCTTCTGTACCAGTGTTTTAAGTTTTAAGATACCAAACATCTTAGGTGGTGCTTGGTGCACCACCTAAGATGTTGACATTTTTATATTTGCGCATTTTGTTGTTGTTGTAATTTTAACTGTTTTATACATTTTAAAGAGAGATAGATGCAAGTTAGTCATTATATGCTCACTACTGCCACCTCAGGGCTTACGCGTAACTGCAGTTTCTATATTAAGCTCGTGCATGACGGCACTTCAGACCCGATTTAACAACTTTTTGAGTGACAGAGTAGAATTTTAGAGGCAGTTGTGGTGAACAGGTCTGGGCCATAGACTGTATATATAAATGGACGTCTTCTGCTCACTCCTCCCCGTTTACCATAATGACCAAGCTCGAGGGGGAAATCATGGCGGATTTACAGACTCCTCCTCCCCAGCTCTGATGAAGCATGTTCCTAAAAAGGACATAAGGGCGGGATCTTCACCGTAGACTCGGCCCTTGCGTGACGTGTAGCTCGCGCAGCTCCAATGCTAACAGTCCGACCCTCATTAAGTACGAGATTTCAAAAATTCTTCTTACGAAAACCAGCCTGGTTTCTTTAATTGTAGCTAACCCTCGAGATAGTTCCAAAAAATTGGGACCAGGCTTTAAAGTTGTTTTTAACGTGTCTAAAGTCCAATGCTTTTCAATGGGGGACCAGCGGCGATATGGAGGAACTACAGCAATGGCGGCCTCTAGTGTTGTGGGCATAAAGCAGAGCAGCCAGCGGCCATTGGTCTGGGCTCACTCTACACATTAGGACATGGCTGGAACATGAAGGGGGATGAAAATACTTAGTCGTATAGTCCCTTTTAAGTTTTTTTTGTATCTTGTTGCACTTTGGTCGAGTTTTTTAAAGTGCGTTATAAATAAAGTTACATTTGCAGAGTGACCTCTACAACGGTCCAGGATGAAAACCTTCCAAACAATTGATCCTGGAGCGTCCTAGAGGCCACTGTGATGGACAGTAAATGCCTCATGCTTTTTTTTTCCTCCAAAAAAGTTGCATAATGCACCTTTAAAAGCTAAAATCCAAATGCTCTCTACAAATTGTAAAAACCTACTCTTTTGGAGGCAGAATACAGCGAGCCCCAGTATCACGATGACACCACAGCAAGGAATAGCAATGGCCAAAGTCTTATACTGAAAACCTGCAAAAATAGACAACAAAATGAATGTACTGTTCAAATATGACCTGATATTACTACAAGGCAGAAACTATGGGGTTTGGTGCCTCTGTTATATTTAGAGATGTGAACATGTCTTTTGAACTTGAACTTTTCCATTTGAACAGAGCAGTGGTTCCCAACCCGGTGGCACTGGGGCCCACAAACACGCTGGGATTACAAGCTGCAACCCAAATAAGAATTGTATTTGTTATATCTAATGTAAAATGCTGTCTTTTCCCCACAAATGCTTAAATTAAAGTATTAAATAAGTAACCAACCCTAAAAAGCTAAAGTCATGATTAAAACTCTGGAGACAGACAGTAGATGAATACTGAGATGTCCTGACCCACCGGTTGAGAACCACGAGAATAGAGTAAGTTGAACAAATGTAATTTACCCTTTAGGAAAGTTTACCGGTGATGGTGAAAGATTTCAATACGGCGACGAAACTGACTTAAAATCTCACTTTTTATTTTTAGCTGAAATTATTTCCTGATGGTTAGATGAATTAACTTCACTGAGAGGGGCTGTGTATGTTGAATGATTTGCTGATAAACCACTGAAAACTGCCTGTTTTCTTCTGCTCTTTACCTTGGTTTTCAGTCGTCTGAGGTGGAGTCGGCCGAACGAATACTGTTAGAAAATCACAATTATTTATTCAGATGAATATTCAGGCGCAGCGAAGCATTATGGATTAAAGAGCCAGCCTTAGGATAATGGGAGAGTGGCAGCCACAGACGGCAAAATGATAATAATAGACAAACCACTGAAAACTGACTGTTTTCTGCTGCTCTTTACCTTGGTTTTGAGTCGTTGGAGAAGGTCTTGAAGAATTACGAACGAATACTGTTAGAAAATCACAATTATTTAATCAGATGAATATTCAGGCGCAGGCATTTGGATTAACCCCTTAACTCCCACCTGAACAGAGCACATTTTCTCCAGTTTGGCTTTACCCCAGCCCAAAAGCTGTGAAAATAGCAACAAAACTGAGACGAAAACAATGATGAAAAAGTGGCAAAAATGTGACAAAAATGTCACAAGAAATTGACCAAAAATTGACCAAAAAATGACTGATGACTTTGATAAAAAAAAAATGATGAAAAAATGACAAAAATGTGACAAAAATGTGATAATAATTTATTTAAAAAATGTTTTTTTTTTTAGATAAAATAAAACTAAATAAAACTTCACCATTTCTTTTCTAAATCTGCTCCTACTGTTTCATAAAAATTCAGGGCAAAAAGCACATTCTGTCCTAATACCATGAATGCTTCGATTAATACATTCTGCCATATTGTTGAACAGGATATTCAAAAAAGCCAAGATAAGTCATATATACATTCATCTAATCTATCCATAGATGAAAGTATTGCTTTAAAACAACTTGTGGCTGATAGAGAAATTGTGATAAAGCCAGCGGACAAAGGAGGCGCGATTTGCATCCAGGAAACTGCCAAATATAGGGAAGAAATGATGTCCCAACTTCCAGCTGCACGGGTCTACAAAAGACTGGACCATGACCCTACCACCTCTTTTCAAAAACAACTATGGGAATATCTTGTACCTGCAAAAGAAAGGGGATGGATCTCACAAAGTGACTTTGATTTTCTTTATTGTAAATTCCCAATTCGACCAGTGTTTTATACATTACCAAAGATACACAAATCACTCACTAACCCCCCTGGACGTCCCATTGTGGCACAAACAAATTCACTTTGGTCCCCCTTGTCTATTCTCGTAGACCACTACATCAAACCATATGTGCAGACTTTACCGGCTTACGTCAGGGATTCCACTGACTTCATAGAAAAATGTTCTCACATTAAAGACTTGTCAGATGATGTGTTTTTGCTCACCATGGACATCACAAGTTTATATACTTGCACCCCCCATGAAGGAGGTGTTGAAGCCCTTGATTTTTACCTCCAGAAAGACCATGACCCAGCGACTCCCCCAAACCAGCTGATCCTGGACCTCACAGAGTTTGTAATGAAATATAATTCTTTCAGATTTGAAGAAGACTTTTATCTACAGGTCTCTGGGACGAGCATGGGCACGGTCTGTGCACCTAACTACGCTGATATTTTTGTGGGTTATTTTGAAAATAAATTTGTTTTCAATGCAGTAAGAAATTCATTTGTCTCTAAGATCATTAAATGGTACAGATACATCGATATTTTCTGCATCTTCAGAGGCCCCACACAGGAAGCTACCGAATTTATATCACTACTAAATAGCTTCGAACCAAACTTATTTTTCACAACCCAGATTAGCAACGATGCAGTTAATTTTTTGGACATGCAAGTTATAAAATCTAAAGGGTCAATCATCACTGCACTCTATCAAAAAGAGACTGATAGAAACAATCTATTATTGGCATCCAGCTTCCACCCCACCGCTCTCAAGAAGAGTTTGCCCATAAGTCAACCTTTGCGTCTTCAGAGAATTTGCCACACGCACGACGACTTTATGGAGAAAGCGCAAGAACGTTTTTTACAAAGGGGTTTTCCATCAACGTGGGTAAACCAAGCGTGTGACCGAGCCTCAAATAAAACGCTGAAAAAAACAACCAGAAAACAAAAACATTTTTCAGTCACCTGTGTCTCACAATACTCACTCTGCAGCCATCAGGACCATTTTTAAAAAACATTGGCACATCCTTGCATCTGATCCTGAACTCGCTGCTACCTTTAAACATCCACCTCTCTTTGTGAACAGAAGAGGAAAGAACCTCAGGGACCACCTTGTGCATGCCAGCTCCACACCTATGAGAACTTTGAGACAATCTTTATTATCCCCGCTTCAACGGGAATTATAGGTGTGGCAACTGCGCACAGTGCAATAACACTATGAAAATAAATCATTTTCAACACCCGCACACAGGAAAGAAGATTTTTATCAGAAGTATAATGACGTGCGCATCTACACGCGTGATCTATCTTCTTCGTTGTCCCTGTGGTCTCGCGTATGTGGGCAAGACGATAAGACAATTGAAACAGAGAATCAGTGAACACAAAAGTACAATACGCCGCAATGACCGGGATGACCCTGTGGCAGTTCACTTTAACGATGCCAAACATGACGTGAGCGCTCTCCCATTCTGTGGGATCGAATGTGTCCCCCCGCCTCCGAGAGGGGGCGATCACGATAAACTCTTAAAACAACGAGAGGCCTACTGGATTTTTACCCTTCAGACTTTGTCTCCGAAGGGTCTAAATGATGAGTTCAACCTGAATGTCTAAGTATGAAAAATAATGCATGTTTAAGCCACTGATACAGTTGTTCTGTCTGAGGTGAACAAAGTGATATGAATATACAGTCAGTTTTTCCTTCTTTAGACTGACTGTGATATTTGTTTCCCATATGTGTACTACATCCTACTTAGACTAAGTATATATTGTGATAAAGTGATGGAATATGTATGTATTGTATGTGCACTGATATGGATTGGGTGTCTATGTTATATGGCCTGTGTACCTTTTATTTTGGACGCGGTCATTTTTTGCGTCATCGGCCACCCCCCTTTTTAAGGTGCTCTTTACCGCTCTATAGCCATTTGCCTGAAGAAGGTCTAGAGCCGAAACGTTGCAATACACTTTTTGCAAGTTTCCCAGTGTGCGGGAGTTACTTTTCTTCACATGTTACGAGCTTTACGCACGACTTCTCCCACGCAACTGGTGTGAATCTGATGTGCGAAGCACCCGCTTTCTGACATTTCTTTGTCACATATTTGTCTTTTTTTTTTTGGTCAAATTTTGATCACATTTTTGTCATTTTTTGTCACATTTTTTGTCACATTTTTTTGTCTTTTTTTGTCATTTTTTTGTAATTTTTTATACATTTTTTTGGTCAATTTCTTGTGACATTTTTGTCAATTTCTTGTGACATTTTTGTGACATTTTTTGCCACTTTTCCATCATTGTCTTCGTCTCAGTTTTGTTGCTATTTTCACAGCTTTTGGACTGGGGTAAAGCCAAACTGGAGAAAATGTGCTCGGTTCAGGTGGGAGTTTAGGGATTAAAGAGCCAGCCTTAGGATGATGGGAGAAGGGCAACCACAGACGACAAAATGATAACAGACTGATCTTTATTCTACCATCTTATGACATTTGTTTTAAGGACTACAGTGGTATATTCAATACTCCCTGGTAGATTTAATCCTTGGATAGTAAACATCATACACACCTTGTAGGACTATTTGTTGTCGTGACACTTTGTATCCACCATCCTGTGACACATGGCCGCACCAGTAGACCCCCTCGTGCTCTGGTTTCACATCGCTGATGGTATAACCCGCAACTGTATCATCGGTAAGCGTCTTACAACCGAAACCATCGACTTTACAGATGAAGTTGGAATCCGATGGTCCACATTTGATGATTGTTTCTTCTGTTGTGTAGGCGGTTTGGTTGACCTCTTCGGGACAGTCGGCACCGTCTGTAGAAACAGGTGGCGACAGATTGAAGGTCATGTCTGCAGTGTTATTTTCATCAACAAATGTGTCTTTTTAAATTGAGCCATTCAGTTGTTTCATGTTAAAAGCAAAGCGGGTTCTACTGACATTCCACAGCAAAGTCCATAAATGTACACGGTTTCTACAGGCAGCAGCAAGTCAAACCTACGGCTTTGTAAAGCCCAAATAACATAGTTTAACCCCTTAACTCCCACCTGAACCGAGCACATTTTCTCCAGTTTGGCTTGACCCCAGTCCAAAAGCTTCTGGAAAAAAGCTGTGAGAATAGCAACAAAACTGAGACGAAAACAATGATGGAAATGTGACAAAAAAAGTGAGAAAACATTGACAAAAAAGTGACGAAAAAAATTATGAAAAAGTGGCAAAATGTTACAGAAATTGACAAGAAATTGACAAAAATATGACCAAAAATATGACAAAAATGTAGCAAAAAAATGACAAAAAATTGATAAAAATGGACGAAAAAATTGCAAAAATGGGATAAATATTTGACAAAAAAATGACAAAAATGTGACAAAAAATGACAAAAAAAGTTACAAAAATGACTTGAATACCCAACAAAAAAATTATGGAAAAAAAATCTGATGACGTGAGGAAAAAGATCCTCTCGGTTCAGGCGGGAGTTAAGAGGTTAATGCCACATTTGCAAACAATCTGAGCATATTTTCTTTTGCTTTTGCTGATGTTATTTCAAAGTAAGTAACATTTATAGAATTCCTCCGACAGCAGCTGAGGAAATTTAAGCTGCCGACCAAGATGCTGGTGCAGTTCTACACGGCCGTCATGGAGTCCATCCTCACCTCCTCCACCACCGTGTGGTCCATCCTCACCTCCTCCATCACCGTGTGGTCCATCCTCACCTCCTCCATCACCGTGTGGTCCATCCTCACCTCCTCCATCACCGTGTGGTCCATCCTCACCTCCTCCATCACCGTGTGGTCCATCCTCACCTCCTCCATCACTGTGTGGTCCATCCTCACCTCCTCCATCACCGTGTGGTCCATCCTCACCTCCTCCACCACCGTGTGGTTCCCCGGTGCTACAGACCGGGACAAGCACCGACTGCAGCGCATTGTGTAGCTGCTGAGAGGGTGACTGGCTGTCAGCTACCATCTCTCCAACCCCTGCTCACCTCCAGGACCTGGAGACCCTTCTCACCCTGGACACGAACTATTCACCCCTCTCCCCTCAGGCAGGAGGCTACGGTCTATCAAGACCCAGAGATCCCGCCACCTGAACAGTTTTTTCCCCTCCCTCAGACTCATGAACGATAAAGACCTAATAACTCAGTACAGACTGTAATCTGCTCTATTGCACTATGTGGTTTGTCCACACGTAGAACCACTGCACCACTTATCACTTTATATCACTTTATATCACTTTATATCACTTTTAATCACTTTATATCACTTTATATCACTTTGTATCACTTTATATCACTTTATACCTACACAGTACGTAAATCCAATCCCATTCTTTTGTCAATTGTTGTCGTGTACCATATTTTACCTCTTATTTTTGATCTTGTTCTTGCCTTATAGTTTAAAGTTTATAGCTTATTTTTATCTAAACTCTGTGTTATATGTGTTTTATGTTTAATGTTGCACGTCTCACCAAGAAAAAATCCTAGTTTGTGAACCTGTTTACAAACAATGGCAATAAAAACTATTCTGATTCTGATTACCAGAGACTGCAAGTTTCATTTTCCTGCAGTTTTGTTTTTGACTTTATATTGGAGTCTGTAGAACATGTGCTTGACCAGCAACAAACCTCACGTACGTCACTGATAATTGCAGAAAACAACTGTAACTAAGATGGCAGATGCTGACTTTTAATGCTAACTATGAAAAGGGAGGCTGAGGTGGATCTACGCAATTTGATTTGGCAAATAAAGCACTTACTTCCTTACTACCCCGCAGAAACCCTGTATTAAAGTTTAAAAGCAATTTCTTACCTCCAGGTTTTAAGTCAAATGTCCCTTTAGAATTTCCATTGACGCTGCAACTGTGCCGCCCAAAAAAGGTTGCGTTTCGAATCCTCTTCACCTTCAGGCTCAGAGATTGATTTTCTTTGTTGTAGAAGATGGAATATTCAGGCAACAACGATCCTTCTGTGGCGATTGTGCTGCCAGTTGGAGTAGATACTGTGACTTTGTCCAAATCGGGATTTGGTCCCAAATTCCATTTAAATAGAGCCCAGCCCATAAGGCATCCTCTTACATCTGTGTCGGCCTTGACTTCTGCAAAGACTTCAAATGACACAGAAGCACATGAACAATTACAGTTCACACTTGTATTTATATGTGCTACCAAAAATGGACCGAATAAGCTTGACACATTATATTAAAAACGATGTCTTTAACCCCTTAACTCCCGCCTGAACCGAGCACATTTTCTCCAGTTTGGCTTTACCCCAATCCAAAAGCTTCTGGAAAAAAGGTGAAAAAATCACGACAGAACTGAGACGAAAACAATGATGAAGATGTGACAAAAAAGTGAGAAAACTAAGACAAAAAAATGGACAAAAAATTGACCAAAAAAAATGACAAAAAAGTGGTAAGAAATTGACCAAAAAATGATGAAAAAATGATGAAAAAGTGGGAAAAAATTGATAAAAAAATGGACAAAAAAAGAACAAATGTGACAAAAAGTGACAAAAAATGTACAAACAATTTGACAAAAAATGGACAAAAATGAGTTGAAACCCCCCCCCAAAAAATGATGGAAAAAAAAATCTGATGACATGAGGGAAAAGATCCATTAGGATGAGTTTTCTAGATCTTAGCTTTCAAATGAGGTACTACACTGGCCTACAGGATTTGGGTAAAGCTGAACTGGAGAAAATGCTCACGGTTCAGGCGGGAGTTAAGAGGTTAATGCGCTTTTTTAGATTTGGATGAAGCCCGACTGGAGAAAATGTGCTTGGTTAAGGCGGGGGTTAAGAGGTTAAGATTCTCAAACAACCCAGTTCCCAGAGTATGTGACTCACTAGAGAATCATGGACAGCAAAACATTCTGACTATAAATATATATCTCGACAAATTTGATGTCTCGATATGAATGAAAATGAAATGCTATTCTAATTTCTAAAACTGAACAGATCGTTAACAGGAAAACGTATTAAAAAGTGAAATTATATTAGGATTTACCTGTGTATGACATAAAGATCGTGAGTAGAAAGCTCCTCATTTTGCTGGTGTGGTTTAAGTGAATGTTCTCTTTCATCTGTGCAACTGACTTATTGTTCCTCCGCTAAACTTCCTACTCTTTCATTATAGCTGCTTTGCATGACTTTTTTTTTTAGCAGTGGATTTAACAAGCGTAACCTTGTTATTTTGTTCTATGGAAAAACTCTTTGCATATGTCGCACTGCAGGGGTGGGTAGAGTCGCCAAAATAGTTACTCAATAAGAGAAGTGTTACTAATGATTTGACTCAAGTAGAAATATTTACTCGAGTAAGGGTAAAAAAGTGCTTGGAGAAGATTTTACTCAAGTAGTGTGAGTATTGAGTAACTAGGTCATCATTCAAACCGGTAAACGGTCTCAACTTATATACAGTAGTGCTTTTCTACCAGACGCCCATTCACTCTGTGATTCATGCACCAATGTACGCAGACACTGGAGGCAAGGTGGGTGAAGTGTCTTGCCCAAGGACACAATGACAGTGGGCATCTGCAGGCAGTGTTAAAAGATTTAGTCTTCATTTTAGTCAAAGTGATATTTTTGATGACTAAAATTGGACTAAAACTAAATTTAAAAAAATGAATGAGACTAAAACTATGACTCAAATGTCCAGATATTTTAGACTAAATGAAATGAAAAGGAGAGACTAAAATCATCTAAACTTCTATTGAGCGTCTGAAAGAGCCTCAGATCAGGTAAATTCTCTGCCAAAGGATCAGCTCTGAGCTTTGTTCATGTGGAGCAGCTCCATGAAGCAGAGGAACAAGATTAAATTTGATTATAATGAATATTTTAATCATATTTAATCAAAAGTAAGTAAATACATTTACTTGCGATTTTAGTCGACTAAAACTAGACTAAAATAAAAAGATATTTTTTGACTAAATCTCGACTAAAACTGAATTACATTTTCGTCAAAAGACTAAGACTAAAACTAAATCAAAATATGTTGTCAAAATGAGCTGGGATTCAAACCACCAACCTTCCGCTCATGAGACGACCCGGTCCACCATCTGCACCATGATCGCCCAAATGATGAAAAACAAAACATGAAATTGTGTGAAAATGTTAATATTTTCAAAGAAAATACCACAAAAACATGAAAAAATAAATCACTATGAGGGAAAAAAAAACAGAATCTGACCTTTTTCTATTTCACGCGTCAAAAGAATTGTCTCTTGAAACTTTACTCCCAGTGTCACGAGTTACTATACTTTTATACTCAAGTAAAAGTACAGATACTTGATTATATCATTCGAGAAGTAAAAAGTACTCTAAACAAAAACTACTGCCAAAAAGATACTTAACCCCCGTTATCCCCGCCTGCACCAGGCACATTTGTCTCCCGTTTGGCTTTACCCAAATCTAAAATCTTTTTAAAAAAAAGAGTGAAAATAGTGACAAAATGAGACGTAAATGCGGCAACAAATAAATAAATAAAAATCCAAAAAGAATTCCAAAAATATGACAAAAAAATACTAAAAAGCCCCTCAAAAAATAAAAAAAAAACTACTAAAATTACACAGAAGCAACAAAAAATGTCAAAAATATGACGGAAAAGTGACGACAAAACGGCAACAAGACGAGGAAAAATCTTAGATCAGTATTGTAAGTCTTAGCTTTCAAATCAGGCGTTATTCTACAGCAGGGGTGCCCAAACTTTTTGTCTCCGAGGGACAAAATGAAAAGTGCCTGTGGGTCGCGGGTCAAACACGGCGATGTCCAGCGTGAAACACATATAACTGCATTTAATAATAGTTACTTTATTGTATTGTTTGGTATATGTTTGTATTTGATTCTATCTATGCAAATAACATGCTACATTAAAACAAATGTTAACTCTGGCAAAAGCCTAGTTTTAGTAGAACAAAATCAACAATTGTAGCAATATAGTGCAAAATGTTAAAAAAAAACACCTGTATACAGGTGAGAAAGTTGCTGCTACAACGCCCTGTGATAAACACCAAGACGCCACAACAGTGTTTCCTTAACTTTGCGAAAGGAGTGAAACAGCGCCCCCAATTTGACGCTGGTGGCCAAAAAGTGTACTGCGTCCATATTTCCCATTGAGAATGAATGGAAGAGAATCAGTATTAACCACAGCAGCACAAAAGTAGGTCACCCTCAGGCGGGCCAACAGAATTGTTTCATCGGGCCCCACTTTGGGCACCCCTGCTCTATAGGCTTTAACCTTTTAGATTTGGGTAAAGTCGAACTGGAGAAAATGTGCTCGATTAAGGCGGGGGTGAAGAGGTTAAAGCTACACCACGTGGAATTTTACCCAATAGATAAAATTTAAATACAAGCATTTATTTTATGACAGGTATTTTCATCATTGAAGAATGTAAAAACAAACAAGTGCGTTTGCTGTGGCTCAGCTCTCCTAAAACATGACTGTAGCTGGTGTATGAATGAGAGTGTGAACGGGCGACTGGTGCCTTCCTATGAAGCGCTTTCAAACAGTTCCTCCAAGCTACTTTTTCTACTTGAGTCAAATCATTATTTTTCAAAGTAACACTTCTCTTATTGAGTAACTATTTTGGCGACTCTACCCACCCCTGCAGTGCGACATATGCAAAGAGTTTTTCCATAGAACGAAATAACAAGGTTACGCTTGTTAAGTCCACTGCTAAAAAAAAAAGTAATGCAAAGCAGCTATAATGAAAGAGTAGGAAGTTTAGCGGAGGAACAATAAGTCAGTTGCACAGATGAAAGAGAACATTTACTTAAACCACACTAGCAAAATGAGGAGGTTTCTACTCACGATCTTTATGTCACACACAGGTAAATTCTAATATAATTCACTTTATCTTGTAATATGTTTTCCTGTTAACGATCTGTTCAGTTTTATTAATTAGAATAGCATTTTATTCTAGTTTTAAATTACATATTGGGACATCAGATGTGTCGATATATTAAGTATGTTTTGCCGTTCATGATTCTCTAATGGAAAGGGGCCAGAGTCATCTGAACTGGGTTGTGCTTTTGGAAGCAAATACAAAAAATAGTGAAGGGCTAGTAAAAAATTCTGTAATGTAATTTTATGCAGGGCCGGACCGGGAATTAAAACCGGCCCTGGACTCTGACCAGCCTGGGCCAAATTAGTGTAAATTAGTTTGCATCTCGGGTCGCACGTTGCATTATGGGTAATGGAATTTCTTTTGGCTACCAAACAATACTGATAGTTAGCGTAAAGCAACGAAGAACGCTGATTTGGACTGTTTTAACGACGCCTCTTATTGATGCCGCACAACCTCTTTATACTATAAACCTGCAGGCGCGGAGCCGCTGCAGATACAGGCACCACTCGCGCCCTCCCACACGTCCATTCTGTTTTAGGATCCGCGCTCCACGTTGTAATGAGCCCGTCTGAATCTGTCCTCTTTATATTCGCTTATACGAGCAGCTGCTACTTTATTAAGAAACAAAACAAAGCGCACGAGCTGAAACACGTGCTTTAGCCGCTCGCTCGTATCATTCAGAAACGAGGACGCTAAAGGGCTGACGAGAAAATCCTTCGACCCTCGTTCATAAAAATAGAGTGTCTGCCCCATTGAAGTTGCTTTAATTCCCGTTAATTGAATCAATATTGTGAATGAATTTGTATTTTTGTTAAACATATCAACAATAATATAAATCATTGTTCGGTCGGTTGAGCATTAAAACTACTGCGGCTCTCTGAGACTTTTGTTTGGGCTGAAATGGTCCGAAATGGCTCTTTTGATGTTGTGGGTTGCAGACCCCTGCTCTAACAGCACATAACACCACAGTCAAATTTTATTGAACAAAAAAAAAAAAATGCAGAAAAGGTCTTTTGCAGTGTAGTTCTCCAGAAAAGGTGGTTTCAGTTCATTATAATGGAGGTTGGCTGACACTGCACTGAATTAATCAAACACTTCTTTCTGTAATTCTGTAAAGGTCCATGAATGTGATGAGATACCAGGGCGCCCCCTACCGTCTGCCCCTCAAACTGCAGTCAAGACCATTTACTGCGCCGCTACTTTCCCCAACACTGAAGACTCTGCTGGGCCTGGTCGTATTGACACTGGAACCGCTCCTACTACAGCAACACCAACTACTAC
The DNA here is from genome assembly GCF_951799975.1 of Gobius niger. Lineage (NCBI taxonomy): Eukaryota > Metazoa > Chordata > Actinopteri > Gobiiformes > Gobiidae > Gobius > Gobius niger. Next base: position 4,072,894 of record NC_136871.1, on the reverse strand, counting down.
TACAAGTGCATACTCCAATGTGACCCGTCGCACCTCAGACAACACGGAGCTCACCCCAAAAGGCCTCACCACGGCCACCGCTGCAGACGACAAGCCCACAGTGTCGTCTCAGCTGTAAAGGAGCACATTAAGCTGCTTCTAACAATTATTTTAGCAATAACGTAAAGTGCATTATCTTTTAACTCTTCAGTCAGATCACATTTTGTTGTATGTTTCTTCTCTTCTTCAGGCCTTGAGAGCAGTGGTTCCCAAAGCGGGGTCCGGGTCAGCGTGGGGAGGCATTGCAGGAGGGTCCCTATGTTGTGTACATCAGTGGTTCCCAAACTTTTTATCTTGTGTACCTCGTGGACCTTCGATTTTGACTCCATGTACCCCCTTCCTCAAAGGTGTTGATGATTATTTATAAAATAGACGACAAAATGAAGCTGTAGTTCAACCTGAAAAGACTCAGAGAAACAGAGTTTTATTGGACATGAATCATGATTGGGGCTCAGATATGAAAGACACGGTAAGGATGAATGACTGACTGAGACTTTCCCCCAGAGTCTAGACACAGGTGGTAGTAAAGGATGAGACGAGCAGAGTCAGGGAGAGGCCAGATGGAGGAGGGGCGGAGGAAGGTCGCAGCACAGCTGGGAAACAGCCGAGCAATGGAGCTTAAGAAGGGGATCTGGGCGATGAACGGCTGAAGCGGTGATTGGCTGTTGTGAAGCTGCGGATTGAGATGTGGCTGGGATCGGATGATCGGATGATTGGTGAGGAGCTGCCGGCAATGGTGATGAATGAGTGCTGCAGGTAGGTCCTCCAGGTTGACTTTTTGCAGAAGCTTCATTTGTTTCTCTCGTAAAAAAAAAAGGTTGAAACATCGACTGGACTGGGCTTGGTAAAGTTGACGACATTTCGCTTCTAGTCACAGCCTTTTCTTTCAAAATTACTCAAATAGCTTTCACCCGTACCCCTGATTGGGAAACACTTGTGTGCATATTACGCATAAAATGAGTTTGACATTAACTTTGTATGTTTGTTTTTGAGAATCACTACTTTCAGTCTCCGTTGTATTGACACTCCCGGTCGAGAGTGGAGCCCGTTCATTTAAACGGAGAACGAGGGAAAATGTTCGCCGCTAAAATCTGATGTTTAGTCGATTGATTTGTGTAAAATGTCCAATGTTCATTTGCACCGACATGACAACTCTGCACCGTTTCTCTGCGCGGCCTAAAAACGGCTTTGTTTTCTTCTAGTGATTTTATCTTGACTCCTCTGGTCCCATGTTAACTGATAGGAGAAAAGGGGCGGGTACAATTCATGGCGACGCCCACGTGAACTTCCGGAATAAGGTGAATAGATCTCCAGGGTGAAGTCTTGCCAAAAAAATTGCTCGTTGAGTTGCTAAAATGTTCACACTGAAACCAGATTTTGAGTGTCTGAGAGTTATGTGAATATGTCTTGTCGGATTTGTCAAAGTAAAGTTCCATTTTATTGTATTATGTGACATTTAACACATGTTTAATGATGCTTTATGAGATCTGGTGGTGGGACTTACTCTGGTATATTTATATTGTCTTAATATTTATTAATGTACATCAGGGGTATTTGGTTTGTGTGATAAGGCCATAGACTGTAGAAAATAATGGACGTCTTATGCTCACTCCTCCCCGTTTACCAGAATGACCACGGCCGTGGGGCAATTCATGGCGGATTTACAGACTCCCCCTCCCCAGCTCTGACGAAGCATGTTCCTAAAAATGACATACGGGCGGGATTTTCACCGTAGACTCGGCTCTTGCGTGACGTGTAGCTCGCGCTGCTCCAATGCTAACAGTCCGAGCCTCATTAAGTACGAGATTTCAAAAAATCATATTACGAAAACCAGCCTGGTTTCATATAGTGTTATTAACCCAGCGTTATCTCAGGAGGAAGATCTAGCCTAGTCTAGCGTTGAAACAATTGAAACCAGGCTTTAAAGTAGTTTTTAACGTGTCTAAAGTCCAATGCTTTTCAATGGGGGCCTAGCGGCGATATGGAGGTACTGCAGCAACGGCGGAGCAATGGCGGCCCCCACGTTTGTGGTCAAAAAGCAGGGCAGCCACGGCCATTGGATAAGGCACCGTTCATTTGAGTAATTTAGCATGAGTTTTATGTATGTTGTGCTGTCATGTGTGCTGTGTTTTTGTACTCATGTATGTTCTGTGGTGGTGGTTTGTTTTTACCCCATGGGACTGTGGATGGAAATGAGCTCTGAGCTAAATCCAGCATATTATTATCCTGTTAGTCTGTTCATTAATATGCATTGTCCTATTCAAATGAATGAATGAATGAATGAAGTGAAATAAAAGTAAATAAATAAGTAGCTTTATGACATTTTCCAGCGCTGTACATCTTACCACATATGTCTGTATTTTTGCAAGATTCTCCATGTGTTACATTAATATTTAATAAAAGCATTTTCAATGTTGATTTTTATGTTTCTATTTGACAGGAAAAAGCAATGAGACATAGTTCGAAAGCAGAGTTTGCAGCTGATGTGATGCACAAAGGCTTTATCGCTGAATCTCTGCACAATTTATTTACATACACGTCTTCACACTTATTTATTTATTCACCCTCAGTGTAAATGTTTCTCAAACCCTGACACCGACCTGCAAAAACAATGTTAATTCATTCCCTCACTCACACAGATATTTACACATTTTGGTGAGATTCAGTATGAGCCATGTTGAAGCGTAATGTTTTTGAGGTCTAGTGTGTAGATAAGGCAGAGTGAACATGCGTGAGTGTTTTAACCACTGGCAACGGAAAAAGAGCAAAAGACATGATTCGATCTCGACAGGAAAAGTGACAGAAGCAACAAACATGTCGAGGTGAAGACACACAGCAACATGATCATCTTTCTGCTTCTTGCTTTTTCAGTGGCTAAAGGTAAAAATGCATTTTTATATGTAATACCACAGTGTAGCTTAACCACAGCGTTTTCATAGCCTGTGTTGTAATAATAATTCATATTTTGGCTATGATTTGGCAGAAAGTACGATGACAAAAATACTGTCATTTCTCCCACGATGATTCAGTCAAAGCTGTTTTCTCAATTGAAGCAGTTGTAGAAATTCTAACAAACAGACGTCAAATTGGAAGCTGTATTTTAATTTAAACTCATCAAATGTAACAGATACAAATGTACCTTTTTTCATGTGCACAATGACCATCATCTTTATCATCAAATCAGACGATTAAACACTTTCAAATGGGCAAAAAACGGATGATGTTTTGGATTATCATCAGTTTAGCTGCAAAGGGCTCTGTCTTATTGTGACAGAGTGGAAGGTCTTAGCTTAACACAATAACACATTAAAAAGGACCACAGGTTCGTTCATTGAAGAGGCCAGTCGTTCCAATCATTTTATCCAATTTATTTTCAGGTTTATAAATGAAGTTAAGTTTCAATCTTCATTTCAGTTTGTGTCCCAACAAAAATAAAAAAAGGAAAAAACAGGTTGGCAAGAGTCCGTTCACTGGCAACACCGCTCATCACGTTTCTCCGTTGTTTCACAGTTCACACACATTTTTCACTCTTCGCTTTCATTTCCGTCCGCATGAACAAAGCAGCAATGGTTTCTGTAGGTTCGAGATGGTTCAATTCGTGTTCTAAACAGAATCCAAAAGTGAGCTGCTAAACCTACACTGGTTTACTCCGTACATTCGCGTACTGGCCCGTGGGGAACCACACTTCCCACCTACAGCACCGCCATCTCGCACTGCGCCTGAAGCCCCGCCCCAGACCCATAGCTGCACCAAACACAGGGCTCGGATTAGAGCTAACAAATATAGATTTGTCAAGTTGTACTACGGGAATTTGCTTTTACCTGCTCACGAGAGGCTTAGGCTACACCACCTCCACAGCAGGCAGACACGGAAGAACAAGGGGTCGGAGGCCGAACGCAAGTAGACTGTGCCCTTTTATACAGCGCCCCCAGCTGACGGGCGGAGTAATACCGCAGACGGCTCCTACTATTACATTATAAGATAACTAACTTCCTCTGAGTTACAAGGAAAAGACTCTAAAGTTCAGTTGTATTAATTGAGCAACTTCCACATGTTTTATGTTCTTGTGAGTTTATGTAACTTCACAACAACATTCTCAATACGAGACAAAAACTAAAGCAAAATAGTAAATTACCTGTGTATTTTCCATTCACAGTGCGGGCAGGGGTTGGATGTGAAGGAGGATGGGTCACCTTCACCTGTGAAAGCCTGGACAACAGTAGCCTCCCAATGAACAGAACCAGGATCATCAATAACACTGTTGTGGTGAAAAATCTACAGCAAAAAGATGTAATCCTCTGTCCGACAAACAGAAAAGAAATTAGAATCGGTAAGAGAAATCACTTTTGTTTGAATAATAATGTAGGTTTAGCAAAATTGTATTATTAAATCTTTGCTTCCAGTGAATTGCAGAAAAAGACCTCAGATAAACCGCACTGTCTACAACAAAGCCCAAACTACAATTAATTGTGGTCACCCCGGCTTCAGCTCCACACATGGACTGTTGTATTTATGCAAAGAAACTGGTGATTTTGATTGTGAAGACGTCTCATTATTGACCCCACATGGTCGAAATGCAACAATTACCGGCATCACTCCAGAAAAACAGGGCATTTACTGGTGTGCAGAGCATAAGCATTTCTTTGACTGGTCGTACAGAAGAGTCAACATCACTGTTCTCTCCAGTAAGTGCAACACAAAAGTTCTTCTCATAAACTGCTGTTGCTGCTAAGAAAAGTGCTGAAACCAGAGAAGATACAAAAATACTGGCAGAACATAAAGATGTAGACAGACACTAATGTTTTTTTATTTTGTCTAGACTTTTCTGATCATCAGGAGAGAGGACGTATTGGAGAAGACCTCGGACTGTCATGTGAATATCCAAAGAAACACCGTGCGAAAAAAATCTTTTGTAAAGGGGAAGATCCACACACCTGCAGACAAACCAACAGTTCAATGCCAGATCCAAACCCTGAGAAGTTTAGGTTTGAAGACTCGGAAAACAGGCGCAATGTAACAATATTCAACATAACAGCAGAGGATGAAGGAACTTACTGGTTTGGAAGTGGGACTGACACAGAACATGGAAACGAGCTCGAGATCTTCTGTCGACTGGAGGTGACTTTAGGTGAGTGGTGTCACTTCTATCACTTCACATAACGTCATGACTCACTGACTGAACGACACCAAACTGGAGACGAGACTAAAGTGTTAACAGATAATGGCCGCCAGGAGGAGGAGGGCCTTCAGAATGTCTGTGCACGCCACTGATTCCTTTACCTTTTGATCTATTTTTGCTTTTGGGCGGTTGAATAATTTATTTATTTGCTAACATTTTGTAAAGGTAGAGCCTTTATTGGTTAAAACCCTCTGAAACAATTGTCACAAACTTGAACCTCTTTTTCTTAACGTTTCTACAGGTTTTTCAGGTCAGTCGCCGATCAACCCGCTTCCTGGTAAGAACTTGTTTACAGACAGAGCACAACTTAGGATACAGCTCACATTACAAAGCATCCTAGAGGCCAGGGCTTCACAAAGTGTGGCTCGTGACTCCCAGGGGCGTCATGAGGATGTGAGATTGAGAGAATAATTTTCAAATATAATAATATTGTGTTCTAGTTTTGTCATTTAAAACAGTGTATACAGCACTACACTAGTTAGATTTCACTGTGGAGGTCTGCAGTCGCTCACGTCTTTATATTGGGGGTCACGACCTGAAAACTTGGTAAACCCTTAGGCTTTAAAGGAATAGGCCACCGTGTTTACTTACTGAGATATGTTCTTACCTTAGCTTTGACGAGTTCTTTAGGACCTGTCTGATCTTCCCCCGTGCCTTCAGTCACGTAAACACAGCGCAGACGGCGTTAGCATTTAGCCTCTCCCTCTCTCCACTATAGCTCCAAAACAGGTCAAGATAGAAGCTACCAAGCTCTTCCACGTTTTCCCTTTTTAAATATGGTAACGTGAAGTGTTCCACTACAAAGTATAATTACACAAAATTAAACAATGTGGATTTTCTAAGCGGATAAAAGGGGGGACTATATTGTAAGGCGTAATAATACCAGGAGTAGTTTGAAATCCGCACAGTAAAGTGAAGATTACTGCGCAGTAAAGTGAAGATTACTGCGCGGATTTCGAACTACTCCTGGTATTATTACGCCTTACAATATAGTTCCCCCTTTTATCCGCTCAGAAAATCCACATTGTTTAATTTTGTGTAATTATACTTTGTAGTGGAACACTTCACGTAACCATATTTAAATAGGGAAAACGTGGAAGAGCTTGGTAGCTTCTATCTTGACCTGTTTTGGAGCTATAGAGGAGAGAGGGAGAGGCTAAATGCTAACGCCGTCTGCGCTTTGTTTACGTGACTGAAGGCACGAGTGAAGATCAGACAGGTCCTAAAGAACTCGTCAAAGCTAAGGTAAGAACATATCTCAGTATGTAAAAACGGTGGCCTATTCCTTTAAATTGAAGTGATCCAAACTGATCAGAACTTTTTTGCAGTGGAATCTTATTTTTATCTCATCATCGCCACCCTGTGTGTCTGCGTGGCTGTGCTGGTGCTGCTGGTGGTCGTCATCGTCCTTATTAAAAAAGGTGAGTTTCCAACAGTTGCTAGGATTTATGTTCATTTTGTTTCAAATATGCAAAACACACAAACAACACGAAGCGACGAAAAGCAAAGTTCAAAAGTTTGCGTTCACGGTTTATGGCCTTGATATATAGATACAGACGGCATCTCGTCATAGAAGGGGGCGTGGCCTCGCCAAGGAGGAAAATAGAATCTTTTCACTTTTTTAAGCCATTTCTTGGTGAAATATAAACGTATCTATTAGATATAAATAAAGTCAAGTCTAAATCAGGTTCATATGGATGTTTATTCACAGCAGATTGTTCAGTAGAAGTGAAAAAAGGCAGTCGTAGCCAGCGCCAGGGGTGGACTGGGACTGAAAAACAGCCCTGGACCCTGACCAGCCTGGCCCAAATTAGCGTAATTGTGACTTCCACAAATACATATTTTAACCTTTTACCATCCGCCCTAACAATGACAAGTGCATTTTCCCCAGTTCGGCTTTTTATTTTATTTTTTTTGATTGGCATCAGCAAAAAGAACAGGAAAGGTGGTCATAGAAACAGAAGCAAAATCATTAATATGAATAATAAATAATAATGGTCCCAGAATTGAACCTTGTGGCACACCATGCTCCACGGAATTCCTTTTAGATTCATGTTTTTTTATACTGGGCTTTACCCAAATCTAAAAGCCTCTCGACTGGAGATCAACAATGTAATGCCTCATTTGAAAGCTAAGACCTACAAAAGGGATGGAAACTTTTCGTCACGTCGCCACATTTTTGTCATATGTGTGTTTTTCTCACGTTTTTGTAGGTTTTTTTTGTCCGTGTTTTTCTCATGTTTTTGTTGACTTTTCATCCTCTTTTTCTCGCTATTTTGATGCTTTTCTTTTTAGCTTTTAGATTTGGGTAAAGCTCGGTTGAGGCGGGACCGGTGGCCCTAGAGCCAGTGGCCCTTCTGTGCTCTTCCAGAACGGACATATGGCCAGTCCGCCCCTGGCCAGCGTTAGCATTAGCACGTTGCTAACATGAAGCATCATGTTAGCATTCTCTGCTATTTATGCATTTATGGAATGTTGAACCACTTTTATCCTCTCCATGTCTTTGTATCTTTATTTAGTAGAAAACTGTCAATAATTTATGCATTTGCTAAAGTAGTTTTTGAATAATTAGAGAAAGTTTACATTTTTCTCCCAATTGTTTTCCCCCTTAACTGTTTTCAAACATGACCATATATGGGCGATTCAATAGACATTTGTACGTTTGAAAGTGTGTATCCTGCCGCTGCTACTGTGCTCCACTATTACTTTACTAATTGCTGAATTATTAATATATTTGTCAACTACATAAAAGATACAGAGACATGGAGAGGAGGAGAAAATAAATAAAGGAATACTTAAAAAACAAACAATGCTCACCAGGAAGTTAACGTTAGCTTCATGCTAAATATGCTAAGGTTAGCTACAACTGCCTTTGTTTTGCTTCTGCAGAACTATTTGCTGTGAAAAAACATCCTTTTGGACCCGATTTTGGCTCGACTTTATTCTTTTGTGATGAATATGCTTAAAGTCCGGCGAAAAAAAAGTGAAAAACTGTATTTCCCGTGAGAGGTTTTCTTCCCCCTTGGCTCGGTCACACCCCCTTGTATGACGCGTTGCTGCTTTTCCCACCTTCATAGCTTTGTGTCACATGAATGCAAACACTTTTCTTCTCTGTCTTTTACATGTTTGAAAAGAAATGAGAGGACGTGTTTGAATCACTCTAAAACTCTATCGTTTTGGTCTGTGCACATCCTGTACTCACATGTCAAACTTTTTCAATGTATTTACTTTGATTTTCTTCAGGCGTAAGAAGAAATGACGCGCCACCGCAGAATAACAGACAGGTTTGTACAGCTTGGTCCGTTCATGAATAATAACAATAACAATAAGTTAAAGTCTGGTGATTTGGTCTAAAGGAGGATTACATCTATGAGGAGGTGCAGTCGCCGACCGCGAGGAGCGCAGTGACCACGGTCTACGCCACAGCCGATCCCTGTCAGGACTCACTTCACTATGTGACCGTTGGTTTTGGGAAAAGGGGAAACACCTCTAAACCCAAACCCAGCTCCTCTCACTGTCAATACAGCACTGTGTTCAATAAGGGAGCAGACACATGCACCATCCAAGAGGCCCCGTCTGAGGAGCCCCTGTACTGCAACGTTAACAGAAAGCACTAATGCAATGTTTTATGAGGTATAGTAAGACATGTGTGCTGTGTATATGGTTTGCAGGACTTTGTACATGATAAGGCTCCATTGAGAGAGAATGTTTTGGATAAATAACAGGGTTTATACTGGCAGAAGCAAGTCAAATATAATGCCTTTTAATGCTCAAATACTACATTTTAATGTGACAAACACAGAAAAAAAATCTGTACATTTAATTGCTTAAGATTTGCAAACGGAGGAAAGAGAAATGGACAACATGGGCCACTTTTAAGCATAAACATTTGGTGCATATCAGCCAAAACTACAATTGAATATATTTTAGGCCATAATTTTTTGTTGTTTTCGGTGAAGCTGTTGTTGAGCGATGTCATCATTTCCAATACATTTAGTTTGAATCTAATTTGATGCTTTTTAATGACATTTAAGGCCCCCTTAATGCTTTTTGCAATCTTTGCTATTTGCTAATAAGTTTGATAATGCCATAATTCTGTAAAAAAAATGCTTTTTATTATCATAATCATTATTATTATTATTATTATTTAGGCCATTTTGTTTTGTTCTTTGTGTTATTTTTATGGAAATGTAAAGTTGAGTTGTTGAATACAATCTTTTGCAGTAAGAACATATATGTATAATGTTAAGAGTTTTTCTCTAAATAAATCATATTTTTAGATGAGTGAGTGAACCGCTTGTCTTTCTGTTGTATAACAAGACACCTTTTACATTATAGGTTTATAGGATAAATGACACGTGTGACCTGTAGAGCAAAACATGCTATTTTGTGTTGCACTGAAGGTACCATTTGTTCCTGTAATACAGTATTAGGCCCCAAATCTGATCTGTAAATAAGACAAACTTGCGTAAGTAAAAAAAAGGCAAAAATGACAAACATGTCTCAAAACAAATTCACAGGAGAAACACAATGACATAATGACCACAAGGATGAGCAGCCCAGAACAGCAGGTGAATTACATTTATTCACCTTATTCAGGAACTCACGGCAGGCAGCGCCATCTTGTGTTCATGGCCAGACTGCAGGTCTGACTTACATTAGGTGTGTTTAAGATGAGCGAGGCGCTGCAGGCGGGCGGCTGCAGGCGGGCGGCTGCAGGCGGGCGGTGCAGGCGGGCGCTGCAGGCGGGCGCTGCAGGCGAGCGCTGCAGGCGAGCGGTGCAGGCGAGCGGTGCAGGCGGGCGCTGCAGGCGGGCGGTGCAGGCGGGCGGCTGCAGGCGGGCGCTGCAGGCGGGCGCTGCAGGCGGGCGGCTGCAGGCGAGCGGTGCAGGCGAGCGGTGCAGGCGGGCGGTGCAGGCGGGCACTGCAGGCGGGCGCTGCAGGCGGGCGCTGCAGGCGGGCGGTGCAGGCGAGCGGTGCAGGCGGGCGGTGCAGGCGAGCGGTGCAGGCGAGCGGTGCAGGCGGGCGGTGCAGGCGAGCGGTGCAGGCGGGCGGTGCAGGCGAGCGGTGCAGGCGAGCGGTGCAGGCGGGCGGTGCAGGCGAGCGGTGCAGGCGGGCGGTGCAGGCGAGCGGTGCAGGCGGGCGGTGCAGGCGGGCGGTGCAGGCGAGGCGGGCGGTGCAGGCGGGCGGTGCAGGCGGGCGGTGCAGGCGAGCGGCTGCAGGCGAGCGGCTGCAGGCGAGCGGTGCAGGCGAGCGGTGCAGGCGGCTGCAGGCGGCTGCAGGCGGCTGCAGGCGGGCGGTGCAGGCGGGCGGTGCAGGCGGGCACTGCAGGCGGGCGCTGCAGGCGGGCGCTGCAGGCGGGCGGTGCAGGCGAGCGGTGCAGGCGGGCGGTGCAGGCGAGCGGTGCAGGCGGGCGGTGCAGGCGGGCACTGCAGGCGGGCGCTGCAGGCGGGCGCTGCAGGCGGGCGGTGCAGGCGAGCGGTGCAGGCGGGCGGTGCAGGCGAGCGGTGCAGGCGAGCGGTGCAGGCGGGCGGTGCAGGCGAGCGGTGCAGGCGGGCGGTGCAGGCGAGCGGTGCAGGCGAGCGGTGCAGGCGGGCGGTGCAGGCGAGCGGTGCAGGCGGGCGGTGCAGGCGAGCGGTGCAGGCGGGCGGTGCAGGCGGGCGGTGCAGGCGAGGCGGGCGGTGCAGGCGGGCGGTGCAGGCGGGCGGTGCAGGCGAGCGGTGCAGGCGGGCGGCTGCAGGCGGGCGGTGCAGGCGAGCGGTGCAGGCGGGCGGTGCAGGCGAGCGGTGCAGGCGGGCGGTGCAGGCGAGCGGTGCAGGCGGGCGGTGCAGGCGAGGCGGGCGGTGCAGGCGGGCGGTGCAGGCGGGCGGTGCAGGCGAGCGGTGCAGGCGGGCGGCTGCAGGCGGGCGGCTGCAGGCGGGCGGTGCAGGCGGCTGCAGGCCGGTCAGATTCGTGTCCAAGATGGCCCCGCCTCGCTCTGACGCCACCTGTGCGACGGTGCCCGTATTCTCGTGAGACCGAGGCGGCTGGAGCGCCTTGGGTCGGCGAGCAAAGTTGCTTTTCTCCGCCTCGCTCGGCTGCCTGAACTACAAAGGCCAAAGGGATTGTGGGAAATGAAGTGCTGTAAACACGTGCGCTGACAGAGGACTGACAGATGATGGATATGAGTTGTGTTTAGATCAGAATTGGTTTCCCTGACGCTCCGCAGCTCCTGCCTCATCTTTTCTCATCACAGAGATCTACTTAAATCTGCAGAAAGTCTTCATATTTGACGGAAGGTGCCAGTGTGTTCAACATATGGCTTCATTTAAATAAGCATACGTTTATTATTCTAATCCTAAACTGTAAGATGTGAGTCTGTTGTTTTAGCTGTAGTGATGGGGCATCTGTCTGGTGTGTGGGAGAAGCAGAAATGTGTTCACAAACTTTAACAATAGTTTTATTCAAAAACTCTTGTGATCTGAGGCTCCTCTGTTCTCGGGGCTGAGCTGTGTCTGCCTTGATTAGAGGCGCCTTTCTCCGGCCTCGGACGCCACCGCCTGGTCTCGTCTGGAATCGAGGCGAGGCCACTTCATCTTACTATTATAACCTGTTCTAGTTTTTTATCCTATTTTTATTGTTGTTGTTCACCTATTGTTGTATTTCTGCTTTGCTTGTTGTACATGGGATACCTCGTATTTATTCTATTTAACTGGTTGCACATTTTGAGTGATCTTCTTGAACGCCGACTGTAACAAGTGAATTTCTCCATTGTGAGATCAATAAAGGATTATCTTATCTTAGCTTATCTTAAACACACCTATTGGCTTTAATTTAGATACTGACGTCACATGTGACATTTCAGACGTCACTGGGTGAATATAATGTTCGGCTTCAGTTCTTGACAGATCCTCACAGACAAACCATCACTGTGGAGTAGATCGTGTTCCTTTTTCATGATGTCTTCCCCGTTTTGAGCCCATTTTAATTTTGTCACTTTCTGTGATTGGCAACAATTGAAATCCTCGCTCACAGGAAGCGCTGACACGGAGCAGAAATGCTCACACCACAAAAGTAGGCGGGGCTGAATGAGGTGAATATAGGCGTGGCTGCATCAGCTGTCCAAATGATTGGCTCGGTATTAAGGAGCCTCCACCAATCAGGCGCAGACAAGCAGCTGGAATTATGAACCAATCAGCAGCAGGACTGAAGGCCTTGAGTACTTCTTAGATTACTTTTACCATATGGCACATTATTATAATGAAGTATCTGTAATCTAACCTGAGTAAAAAACAAACAAACTGTTACTTTTCCACCGTGTCAAAAGTAGTTTGTGTTTCCATCCATCCAATTTTTTATTCCGCTTTATCCGGGGTCGGGGTCGGGTCACGGGGCAGCAGTCTCAGCAGAGATGCCCAAACTTCCCGATCCACACACACCTCCTCCAGCTGCTCTGGGGGGACCCCGAGGCGACACCAGGCCAGCTCGGAGACATAGTCCCACCACCGTGTCCTGGGTCTTCCACGAGGCCTTGTCCCACTAGGACATGCCTGGAACACCTCCCGCGGGAGGCGACCAGGAGGCATCCGGAACAGATGCCCGAGCCACCTCAGTGGAGGCCACCGACGTGAAGGAGCAGCGACTCTACTCCGAGCTCCTCCGGGTAACAGAGATCCTCACCCGATCTCGGAGGGTGCGCCCAGCCACCCTGCGAAGGAAACTCATTTCGGCCGCTTGTATTCGCGATCTTGTCCTTTCGGTCATGACCCAAATCTCATAACCATAGGTGAGGGCGGGAACGTAGATCGATCGGTAAATCGAGAGCTTTGCCCCGACTCAGCTCCCTCTTCACCACGACAGACCGATACAGCGACCGCATCACTGCTGACGCCGCACCGATCCGTCTGTCCATCTCACGCTCCATCCGTCCCTCACTCGTGAACAAGACCCCGAGATACTTGAACTTCTCCACTTGAGGTAAGGACTCCCCACCGACCTGTAGAGGGGAAGCACTTTTTTCCGGTGGAGAACCATGGCCTCAGATTTGGAGGTGCTGCTCCTCATCCCGGCCGCTACACACTCGGCTGCAAACCGCCCCAGAGCAGCTGAAGGTCCTGGTTCGTTGAAGCCAACAGAACAACATCATCCGCAAACAGCAGAGATGAGACTCTGAGGCTCCCAAACCGGACACCCTCCGGCCCCTGGCTGCGCCTAGAAATTCTGTCCATAAAAGTAATGAACAGAACCGGTGACAAAGGGCAGCCCTGGCGGAGACCAACACGCACCGGGAACAGGTCTGACTTACTGCCGGCAATGCGAACCAAGCTCCTGCTGCGGTCCCGGCCCCGGACCCCATACTCCCGGAGCACCCCCCACAGGGCACCACGATGGCCTCGGACCCCATACTCCCAGAGCACCCCCCACAGGGCACCACGAGGGACACGGTCGAAAGCCTTCTCCAGATCCACAAAACACATGTGGACTGGTTGGGCGAACTCCCACGAACCCTCGAGCACCCGATGAAGGGTATAGAGCTGGTCCAGTGTGTTTCATGTATTTTATTTTTTAGTTATGTTTGTATATATTTCTGGCATTTTCTTTGGAAATACGATATTTTTTACATTGTATATTTTGTTTCTTATCATTTTCTATCACTAATGAATCATAAATCAGACTTTTATGTCCAACAGTTACTCAGTACTCACACTACTCAAGTAGCTTTCTCCCCAGGTACTTTTTTACTCTAACTTGAGTGAATATTTTAGCTCCTCTGCAACCAAGACACCCAAAACAAAACAAAAAACCCTCAACAAAAAACGGTTTAAGGCACAAAAAAAAAAAAAAAAATACAAAAGTGAGAGCTAACGACAGTTTTCTTGTTGTGAATTTCCTTCAGTCAAAAGAAGAAGTGACGGTCGACAACACGTTTGTGCTGGTTCAAATAATAATAATCAAAAAGCTAAAGTCTCGATAGCAAAACTTTAGCCTCATATTTTTGTTTTTCGAGATTAATTTAGGAAACATAATGAAGAGAGAAAAGGCGATGAAACAGTTCGGGGTCTGATCCTCTGAATCTGCCCGGTATAAAAGCCAGGTCAGAGATCCCGGTTAAAGTTTAGTGTTTAGAATTGTCTGGAGCCTGTGTTTAAAATGTGGTCTTTGGTTTGACAGTTGTGAAGTCTGAAGGCGTCTCTCTGCAGTGGCGGGCTTGACAGGTTTTTTTTTTAATGCTAAAATAAATAGAGAACGACCCCCTGGTCTGTGGGCGCTGACCCCCCTCCCAACCGCCTTCTGAATGTCCAGTCCTGTCCTCTCTCAGGTGTGAGACTGAGAGGGAACTCCAGGGGCTGGGGGGAATGGGGGGTTTGTGGTTGGTGGTGGTGTAGTTCATTTTAACTGGAGTTTTTAAAATCTTGACTTACTGTACATGATCCACCAACTTAAACCACATTTCTAACATTGAAATGACGTCAGATCTTTAGTCAACAGGAAGTCTGGGCGTCTTTCTACAGAAAACCACAGGAAATGATTTGCTAACAGAGATGTTTCAGATTTTGAGATAACGTTAAGAAAGTCTGTGAACGGCATTTCCCGTTCTCTTTACGTTCGTTCAATTTGGTGACAGATTTCTTATATCAGTGATTTAAGACCGCGATCAGTGAATATAAAACCCTCGCCGCGCCGTCAGAGTTTACCAGCAGGTCTAAACTCTGGCGGGTCCACGGTGCAGCTCGCGCTAGCTCCGCTCCGCCCCCGCGCCAACAGCCCGACTGTGTCCAGTTCTGTGGCGCTGAACTCTGCTGTTTATGGCCCTGGCACAGGCCCTGGCACACTGGTAACCGGCGGGTCCGCACGGTGCCGCAGCAGCCACAGTGTGAGGTTACGAAGCGTTTCCCTTGTGTAACGTCTGTGGCTCCAAACTCCTCTGCTCCGCGGTGCCACTCATTTGCATAAAGCCACAATGTGGAGTTTTTAACGACAAATTAGCTCCTAAAACAATCTTATTCACATGATTAATTTACCAAATTAACACAAATGCAATTGAATATTTGTAGCTTCAGAATTTACAAATTAAACTTAATAATAATGAAATAAAATATGATTAGCAAAGATATCCAAAATCCACTCTGAAAACAGTGACCGGCTGACATGAAAGAGCTTTAACACTAAGTGAGGAGGCCATAATATTTTTGACTCATGGCTGAAGTCAACTTTCTCCAGCTCTCCCAAGGTTGGCAAAAATGCATCTCAAAATACTTGCTACTACAGATTGTTGCTTTAAGATATGGAATATAAAAATATTTCCCTGAGAGGGGAAATATACTTCTCACCTATTTCATCCCTGACCCGTTTTCATGCCTGAATAATAGCTTGCAGCAAAAAAAAAAAAAAGAACTATGAACTCGTTCATTTTTGGAACTGTGAACGAACTATTTACTATAAACAATTATGAACTATGAACGAACTAGTTAATTTTAACATTTGTGAACTGAGCTTTGAACTAGTTCAGGTAGAAAATGAACTTTCCCAACACTGGTGACTGGTTCCTTACTGGAAAGAGCATACAGTGTAAGTTGTGATCAGTAAAGGTTGCTCAAAAAAATTGCAGACGCAAATTGCCACAATTTAGTTGAAATTTAAAATAAAATTGTGGCAATTTGTGTCTGCAATTTTTCTGAGCAACCTTTGCTAATCACAACTTACAGTGTAGGGCCTAATGAAGGTAGAACAGTGATATATGAGTTGAGACCATTTACCACTTCAAACTATGTTGAAGAGCACTGAGTATTTCAATACTGATGTAGAGGCAAACTGCCTGTTCTCATCTGTATGAATATGCAGATGAAGATTTTACAACTTAGTAATATTTCTACCAGAAGATAATTATGCTTTAACTAATACAAATACACCGTAGAGGGCAATGTTGTAATGAGTACAAATATTAGTAATGTCAATAGGAAAAGCATTACCATATAGATATACCCCTCATATAGTTCCCCCTCAGTAGTATCTACAACTAGCACTATTGCTGTATCTACAACAGATCCTCAGAAGTACAACTTTCAAAAACTAGTCCTCCAAATAGACATAAGAAACACATCTGAGAACTGACTAAAATTAGAAAAACATTACCTCATAGCCCCGGCTCAACCAAGCTTATTTTCCCCAGTTTTGCTTTACCCAAATCTAAAAGCTTAAAAAAGCATCAAAATAGCGACAAAAACGAGGATAAAAAGGCAACAAAAAAGCAACAAAAGCTTGACAAAAAAGGCCCGAAAAAGTAACAAAGTTACAAGAAAGAGACAAAAACGTATCAAAAATGTGACAACAATGTTCCGATCACTTTTCTGGTTCTTAGCTTTCAAATGAGACATCACACTCATTCACCTGTGACACTAATCTTTGATAGAATCATTACATGCAAGGTGACACATGTGTGGCCTTTATTTGTCATCATTTTGATTATTATGGCTCAGTTTGGAAAAACCCCAAATTGAAAATCTCATAAAGTTTATTTTGAAAATGGACTATAAGCCACAATCATCAAAATTATAAAAAAAAACAAAGCCTTGACATTTGTCACTTTGCATGTGATGAGTCTATATCATATATTAGTTTCACATTTTAAGTTGAATTACAGAAATAAATGAACTTTTGAACGATACTCTAATTCTACTCTATTCTTACACAGTACATTCCATTGGATTAAAATAAATATTGTAATATTGTAAGTTTCTTGATAGTATTTTACATTTTTGAGGGTTTTGGGAAGGTGACAATACAAAGTACAACCTTTTATGGGCATGAGAGGCAGACGTGATACAAAGGGGAAGAAGTGACATTGGTACCAAATGGCAAACTGAAATATCACCAGAGAGAAAGAAACAGCAGCACTTCAAACATGAGGGTTGTTCTGCTCTTTGTCCTTCTACTCACCTCAGGTAAAAATGTATTGTTATTATTTGCATGGATTCTAATTAGTGGTTAATTATGGCCTTTGGGTTTTAGCGTATATTATGATATTTTATTGTCGCTGGTGTGTGCTATTTTACCAGTGTGTCATTATATGATCGCAATTTGATTAATTTTCTTTCAGCCATTTGTTTTTTCCTTTGTTTTTTAAGAATTATGTCGGCTAATGTTCCCATTTCTCACAGTGTGACCCGGGCGGGGGGTCACGAACCTCTTTAACTGTAATAATGGGGGTCACGGCTCCAAAAGGTTGAGAACCACTGCTTTAGAGGTATATCTTAGATGCTTCTTTGGATTTTCCGGGATTTGAACTCACCTGAAGTGGAGATTTGAGGCCAGCGTGAACATTTCAAACACTTTTTGGAGAATGATCTTTTAAATATATGTCGGAGATTAACTGTGTGAACAAACAAGTTTAACAGTCAAATAGTTTTTGGCTTCACGTGTTGTTTGTGCCTAAGCAGGAAAAGAAACGGAAGTGTCGAAAGTTAAGTGTGATTAATTTCGATTAATATTTTTAATCGCACTAAACCTTATGTAATTAAGGCGAGACACTGCAGGTCAATAGGGAAAAAATGTATATTTACAGATATCAATTTGAAACTGTTGCTGTCGATCACTGGCATAAATGTGAGAAAAAAATATGTTTAAAAAACGTTTTCAGAGGGGATTTTGGATTTCTTGTTTAGTTTTAAAATAAGCTGTTTTTAGTGGAAAAATGGGAAAATAAAAATGTAATTTTCGCCTTATTTTTTGACATTCAAAACTCAATAAATGGGGCTTAGGGATTAAATAATAAAAAATCCCTCTGAAAAAATCTTCCTAATTCCTATTGTTCAGTCCAAGGCTGGAAAAGTCTTTAGGTCCGACTGACGTGGACATAGTGTTGCCACAATGACAGAAAAATGTGTTTTGAGGAAAAGGCCCTTGAAATTGCATTGTCCCATATAAGTCTATGGGGGAACATTGAATCAGCGCAATATTTAAACACGTTATTGTGAAGATTAGGCATATTTTCTGTTTCCGGGTGAAAGCTTGTATGTTCAGAAATCAATTTAGCCCAAAACCTGAAAACTGAAAAAAATGAGTTTTGCCTGTAGTGTCTCCCCTTAATTAATCAATCGTCATTAGTCATGGCCCTAATTCTAATGCATTCATTTTCAACTCACTCTCCAGTGAGTCTCAGTTATTCCTATTTAATCATGTTTGACATTAGATTTATGCGCTCGTGTTTGAGTCTGATTTGCTGAATTTTCAGGGCAATTCAAAATTATTTGAATGTATATTTTGTTCTAGGGCTGTGGTTCCTTTTGTTTTATGTACACCTGGAGTCTTTCATCAATCTCAAGCACAAATATGCCCACTTTTTCTTTTTTTTTTTACTGCACAGCACACGTATCATTGACTTTCCTTAATAGGGAGAAATGTTGAAATACAAACTCTGAAATAATTCCAAGCCCCCCCTGCTAAGCGAGTTCCCATACCCTTAATTGCACGGTTATTTTTTTTTTTCGCAAAAGAAATGTACATGAGTTTATCCGACTGCTATAAAATAAATGTTGCCTTAACACTTTCTAAACCTATTGTAGCCGATATCCATCATGGAGGACGAATCTAAAGGAGACGTTTTTTCAGCAAACGGTTCAAAATCATCAAAAATGTACAGGTGCTTTAAACATTCCAAATTCAGTTATTTGTTTGACATAATTACTTATTAGCAATTACTTTATCTAAGATTGGGAACCACTGTTCTAAAGCACACCGAATCTCGCCTTTTTCACATTTTTCCAGTATGTTTTGTTGCTTTATTGTACATTTCTATCTCATGATTTAGGACTGACTCACTTTGACATTGTCTTCTGCAGTGTGTGGATATTCGGACGTTGGATGCCTTGGAGGCTGGATTGAATTCACATGCAATTCAGATAATAAAACAGATCTCCAATTATATGGCCCCTATAAAACACCAATAATGATCCCAAATATTGAAGACAATAAATGGACGGCTGTGGACGCACGACGATTCGTGTACCACAACACAACTGGGAAATACTGGAGAGTGCTTATGACACAACTTACCAGGTGGGACTTTGGGGACTACATGTGCAACAAAAGAGCAATAGACCTGAATTATTGTGAGATTTAATACATTTAAACAATTAGTCTCAATGCTTAAAGGAATAGGCCACCGTTTTTACATACTAAGATATGTTCTTACCTAACCTTAGTCGAGTTAATATATCCCCGTGTGGTCTTTGTCCGTGCGCTCTGTCACGCAAACGGAGCACATACGCAGCCTCTCCCACATGTCATATAGCTCCAAAAAAGCTCACGATAGAAGCTACCAAGCTCTTCCACGTGTTCCCTATTTAAATAAAGTTACGTGAAGTGTTTTCATGCGGCTTCTATTGACGGAAGTGAGCGGGGGAAGTCTTTAGGAGTTACTGCGCGGACGTTTTGTTCCTCGTATCATTACACCTCACAATATAGTACCCCTTTTTATCTGCTTATAAAACCGACATGCTACATTTCTGTGTAAATATACTTCGCATGAAAACACATCACGTAACTTTATCAGTCATCATAGACTTTGTGGACTGGTGTGAGCGTAACCACCTGTGCGTGAACATCAGTAAGACGAAGGAGATGGTGATCGACTTCACGAGGAAGCCACTACCGCACACACCGCTGAACATCCAGGGGGAGGACATTGAGGAGGTGGACAGTTTCAAGTACCTGGGTGTTCACCTCAACAATAAACTGGACTGGTCCCACAACACCAACGCCCTGTACAAGAAGGGCCAAAGTCGCCTCCACCTTCTGAGGAGACTGAAGTCCTTCGGAGTGAGCCGGCCTCTGCTCAGGACTTTTTATGACTCTGTGGTGGCCTCTGCTCTCCACTACGCTGCCGTGTGCTGGGCCCCGGGCCGCACAGAGCGGGACAAGAACAGACTGAACAAGCTGGTCGGGAGAGCCAGCTCCGTCCTGGGCTGCCCCCTGGACTCTGTGGAGGAGGTGAGGGACAGGAGGGTGTTAGCCAAGCTCACCTCCATCATGGACAACACCTCCCACCCACTGCATGGGACTGTAGAAGAGCTGAGCAGCTCTCTCAGTGGCAGACTGAGACACCCTCAGTGCAGGACGGAGCGCTACCGCAAAGCCTTCATCCCCACTGCTGTCAGACTGTGCAATAAGACTGTGAAGTAACGCCGACTGTAACAAGTGAATTTCTCCTTTGTGAGATTAATAAAGGTTTATCTTATCTTATCTTTATTTAAATAGGGAACACGTAGAAGAGCTTGGTAGCTTCTATCGTGAGCTTTTTTGGAGCTATGTGACATGTGGGAGAGGCTGCGTATGTGCTCTGTTTGCGTGACCGAGTGCACGGACAAAGACCAGACGGGGATATATTAACTCGTCTAAGGTTAGGTAAGAACATATCTCAGTATGTAAAAACGGTGGCCTATTCCTTTAAAGCTTTTGGGCATTTTAGCATATTTCCATTGTGTGACAGGAATAACTGAATTGTAAATTATTCTGTTTTAGATAACCCTGACTGTCCCCAACACTCACAAATTGTTTCAATTGGAGCAAATACCACCATCAGATGCACAAGCCCTGGTCAAAACTTTATCTGTAAACAAAGCCTCCACAAAGACACCTGTGACATACTGTCCCGAGCCCCAAACCGTGTTTATCACATCAGTGGTGTGAGTCGACAGGACCAGGGGGTCTACTGGTGCGGGTACGACTCACGAGATTACAAGATCTCAAAGGAAAAAATAGAACTTCACGGTAAGAGAAGATCTGCACTCAACACATCTGTTCATTTATAGACAGTATGTAATGTGAATTATTTCTGTATGAACACTGCAGTTAGGCTGGTATGGAGCACTCATTAGTGACACACACAACAAGAAAAACGTTATATGATTGATTAAGATTAAAGGGATATTTCAGGATTTTTGACATAGGGCCTCATTTCCTAGTTATCCAGAGTGTTGCTGATACCTGGAGATATTTTTTTTGTAATTCAAGCAGTTCTTATATTTGAAGAGTTTCGTGGCGCTAGGCTAATGTAAGGCTAGAACGTTTCTATGGTATCAGCTAGCCTGCATTAAAAACAGTCTGACCCGCTCCACAGAGCACCTGAGGCAAATCACTGATAACTCCAGACTAACCATATAAATGTCGGTGTCGATAGAATAAGTTTAACCATTTTGTATTTAAAATAACTTATATTTGAGCAGCATCAGCTTCGTGGTTGTATAAGCTACGCAGCGGCGGAGTGATCTGCTAGAAAATAGTCCCTCAAAATGCGATCATTCATGTGATGCAGGTCAGTTATATTCCAACATTATTCTATCGACACAGACATTTATATGGTTAGTCTGGTGTTATAAGTGATTTGCCTCAGGTGCTCTGTGGAGCGGGTCAGACTGTTTTTAATGCAGGCTAGCTGATACCATAGAATTGCGCTAGCCTTGCACTAGCCTAGCGCCACGAAACTCTTCAAATATAAGAACTGCATAAATTTCAAAAAAAAAAATATCTCCAGAAATCAACAACACTCTGGATAACTAGGAAATGAGGCCCTATGTCAAAAATCCTGAAATATCCCTTTAATGGCAGGTAATGGTATTACTGTTTATTCAGTATCTACAGTATATATACTTTAGACCAGTGGTTCTCCAGTGGTTTGGGTTCAGGACCCAACATTACCCTAAAGGATGACCCAAATAAAATTGTAATTTTTCACATATCATGTAAAATATTGTGTATTTTGCACACAATCGTTTATTGAACAAGCTGTGGATATGCCTTTAAGATTGAAATCAGGATCAAAACTACACAGTAACAGTCAATTGAATAGACTCCGGTTGTGCAGGAAAGACAAAGTGCTCAGGAAGTCAATGACATAATTCGTTTATAAGGTAAGGTTCCCTTTTTCGGTGTTTGGGGAACCAAGACTCAAAAGAAAAACAAAAAACCAAGGCACTCCTCTCACATCGTAATTCTCTATTTACATTTAAAAAGCCTTCATTGTGCTGGGCTGATGAATCTTAAAAATCTCTGAAACATAATGCTGGTTTTCTTCCACGTGTATCGGCTCCAAACAAGCCTTTGTCAAGAAGACTCCAGTTGTGTTTCCATGAAGTTTCAGATGGAAAATATGGAAAACTGTTCCCTGGATTAGACTCCGACCGACTGAAAGTGTTTCCGAGACCCACCTGTTGAGAATCACTGCTTTAGACCCAGAGGGGTTGATTCAATGAAAACAAATAAATAATACGAGATAAGATGTATTCAAAGTTATTTTTTTTATATTGACACATATATATATATACAGTATATTACAATATATAAATACTTAGTTGTTACATACAGTATGTTGTGCCATTTGAGCTGCAAACTTCTTCAGTCACTCACAATCCATCAAACAGAGAACAAACTTACAAAACAACAATCCAGTCAATTTCTCTTTTCATCTCAATCTTTTTGTTTGTCCATGTAGTTGTTGAAGTCACGAAGAGAAGTGTCAACTCTGGACAGGACTTGACCCATCAATGCAACTATACCAATGCTTCTATTAAGAAGTTTGTCTGTAAAGGAGAGTCTTCCACAAAGTGTCAAGAGCTCGTCAGCACGTCCCAAAGGCCCAATGAGAGGTTTACACTTGTAGATGTGAAAACAAACGGGATGATCATCCTAACTCTTCGACATGTAACCATTGAAGACAGTGGATCTTATTGGTTTGGGACTGTAAGGACTGGAACTAGAAATGAAAAAGTCTTCTTCCACAAACTGGAGCTGACCGTGGGTGAGCATGACTTCATTTTCACAGTTTAGCTTCAGTCACAGCGGCTCGATCTCTTTAACATCCTGTCCATCCGAACCGTGCCAGAGCGTGGAAGCCCTTTCAGCACGGTTTGTTTGTCTGTGAGCACAATCAAGCTGTGCTCAGGTCCAGCTCGGTTCTGGACTGTGGCGCTGGGAGGAGGTGGGCCAGAGAGCGGCCTGGTTGGTCATACATGCGCACACGGATAGGGAGCTGTTATATGAGCTGCTGTATAACATGTGTCAGTGCCGCTGTGGAGCGTTTTACAGCAGCAGAGACGTTAAGAAGACGCCTCTAATTAATGTATAAAATACAGGCCTGAAAAAGGCTACGAGACCAGAAGATTTGACGCTCGGTTTGTCATTCATCGCTGCTTCGGCCACTGGTTCAACAGCTTTGTAAGAAAGCACTGAATACAAACGCTCACCAAAATCACAAGCGATCTAAATGCACAGGCAGCCTTTATCTGTCTGAGATAAAAGCCTATGGCGAAACCAGGGTTCAGTATCAGAGAAATTAGACTTGGACACAGCGCGGACGAAGCACAGGCTGCCCCTCGTAAAGTCAGACCCGAGGCACAGTGGCATCGACACATATTGTAAACACAGGCTTCTCTCTCTGTTTAACGTGACAAATGCAGCCGCTCACATGACAGCGTGTGTGTCCGTGTGTGCACATACACGAGCTGTGGCCCATCTCTTCCAAGTGGTCCGAAGTCCGGAACCGAGCTGGACCTGGGCACGGTTTGATTGCGCTCACACTACACAAACGAACTCTGCTGAAGGAGCTTTCAGCGCTTATATGTATGTGTGTATGTGTGTACATATATATATATATATATTTTTTTTGTAAAGTCCCTCCAAAGGTCGAATCATAATTGGTTAATAATTCGGGCTGGGACGATATTGTTTGACAACAACAAAAAAGATGAGTCCAAAAGTTATAAAACAAATGTCACTTGACATTTTCTGAAGTGACTGTGAAATGTAGGTTTAACATGAAGTGCTGAGTAACTATTCCTGAGGAAAGATCACATTTAAAAGTATTGAAGATACTTGGTTTTGCGTCAAAGGCGTATGATGATATTGCAAAACGATATATCGTCCCAGCCCTACTGAGAATTACTGAAGTATTTGACACCATGATCAGTACAGTATTGATCATGTTAAATGTGAACCTCTTGTCTCCCACATCTCTGCAGGTGAACACGATCCGGAGCTGGACCTTCCAGGTAAGAACCTGTGTAACATCTGACATTACAAAGCTTTATAGGCCAGGGGTTCCCAAGTGGAGGTCGAGACTTCCAGGGCCATCATGAGGCTCTGAGCTATAAAATTATAACAGGTTTTGAATGCGTTGAATCTTGAAACAAGTGCAAGCATCAGCTACATTTTATTGCACAAGTCTCCAGTTGTTCACGTCAATATATTGGGGATCACGACCTGACAGATGTGGGAACCCCTTAAGCTCTAAAATGAACTGGGATGAACTGATCTGACTTTCTGCAGAACCTTCTCCCGCTCTCCTCGTCATCATCGCCTTGAGTGTTTGTGGGGTTGTGCTGGTGCTGGTGGTCGTCCTCATTATCAAGGGTGAGTACTCTGACATTTGGTGAGGATATAATAAAGTATATATTTAGAAAAGGTCTTTTTTGTATATTGCTCTGACATTTAAGAGCATTTTTAGTAAAAAAAAGGCGGGAGCTTGGAGGCCTGGTGCCGTAACAACACTTTTCTTGATGTGAATTTCCTTCAGGCAAACGAAGAAGTGAAGCTGCGCAACAGAACAACGGACAGGTTTGTGCTTGTTTTGTTCAAATAATAATCAAACAGTTAAAGTCTGACGGTTTTGTCAATAGGTGGAGCGCGTCTATGAGGAATTACAGATGGCAGACCGTTGTGAATACGATACTTTGTTCAATATGAGAGAAGACGCCTGCACCGTCCACACAGCGCCATCCGGGGACGCCCTGTACGCCAATGTGGACACAAAGAAGTAAAGCAATGGGCAGAGTTTTGGAGAAAATTAACAATATTATCACAAAAAGAGCCTTCATAGACATTATCTTCCGAGAAAGCTGAAATAATTTAGTGTTTGTTCTAAAATCCTGACCACATATTACTTTTTCATTGAGCATTTACTGTATCACAGCCTTCTTCTTTGTTTGCTGGTTCTTCTCCCTGAACATCCAGGACTGTAATCGTCATGAACACTTTCAACGTCTGCTCTAAAATGATTGGTTGCCCTGTCAGAGCTCCGCCCACCCTGTGCAACAATCTATGGGGACGGCTCTCATCCGCTCCTCAATCAGCTTCTATTTTTAAGTTTGTATACCTGTAAATAGGGCTGAAGCAACTAATCGATTAATCGACAACTAATCGATTACTAAAAAAGTTGTCAACTATTTCAGTAATTGATTAATCGTTTTCTAGCAAACACAGACTAAAATAGAGCAAAAAAAGACATGACAATTATGTATTTTGGATGAAAACCTACTTTGTTTTTAAAGTTAGGGTCTGTAGTGTTTTGTACATAATAAATTTCATTAATATCTGCCTTTGTCTCTTCCAATCACAAAGCAGAATTAGAACAAAGAGCCTCCTACAAACGTCTACTTTTAGTTTACTCCATCAACATGTCCTCAAGCGGCGCCACTTTAGCTTATGTGATAAAAAAAAATGAAGAAATACAATTTCCATGCACCTTTCACAGCCAAGTGATTAATCGATAAATCGTAACGATAATTGGTAGATTAATCGATTACCAAAATAATCGTTAGTTGCAGCCCTACCTGTAAATGTGTACAAACTAGGGCTGCAACTAACGATTATTTTGGTAATCGATTAATCTACCGATTATTTTTACGATTAATCGCTTGGCTGTGAATGGTGTATGAAAATTGTATTTTTTCATTTATTTTTAATCACATGAAGCTAAAGTGGCATCTCTTGAGGACATGTTGATGGAGTAAACTTAAACTGTGTTGTAAAGTGTTTTTGTAGTGCCAGTTCTGCTTTTTTAATTGGATGAGACACAGACAGATATCTATGAAATGTTCAATGTACAAAACTCTACAGACCCGAGCTTGAAAAACAAAGTAGGTTTCCATCAAAAATAAAAAATGTTCATGTCATTTTTGCTCTTTTTAAGTCTGTGTTTACTAGAAAACGATTCATCGATTACTAAAATAGTTGACAACTATTTCAATAATCGATTAGTTGTTTCAGCCCTAGTACAAACTTAACTTATTTGTTAATTTTGTTTGTTATTAGTGGTATTACTGTTAATTGTTTGTAAGATTGTATTATTGAGCTTCTGTGACAATGTAATTTCCCTCATGGATGAATAAAGTTTGTCTGTGTGGCTTCAGTCCGGACGAAGACTTTGTGATTAAACCATGTGTGACCATGTGATTAAACTGAGTGTTTAATGAACCTGTGGTCCTTAGTCATGTTTGATGATTTTAGACCATTTATGTTGCTCAAATAATAACAAAGCTCCCCCTTGCAATCCAAGGCGCCCTCAGGTTGGGAACCACTGATCTAGGTCATATTTAAAGACTCTAGAACTGAGACAGACTGAGAGTAAACTGTGTTATGTTAAAGCTGAACTAATGTTTTAATAAGTGGTAAATGAACTCAACTTATATAGATACAGACGGCATCTCATCATAGAAGGGGGCGTGGCCTCGCCGAGGGGGAAAATCTTAATCTTTAGAGAAACACAATTTTCCCTCTTTTTAGCCATTTTCTGGTGGAATATGAACTTATTTATCACACGTACATAAAGTCAAGTCTAAATCGGGCCCATATGGATATTTTGTCGCAACAGATTGTTCAGTAGAAGTGAAAAAACGGCAGTTGTAGCAAGCGCTAGCTAAACGTTAGCATTAGCCCGATGCTAACATCTAGCATCAAGTTAGCATTCTCCGTTATTCATGTATTTATGGGCTGTTGAACCACTTTGCTCCTCTCCATGTCTTTGTATCTTTATTTAGTAGAAACCATATTCATAATTCAACGTTTGTTACAGTAGTTTTTGAATAATTAGAGAAAATTTACATTTTTTAAACTTGTTTTCTCCCTTAACTGTTTTAAAAAATGACCATATATGGGCGATTCCAGAGATGCCGTCTGTATCTATAGCGCTTGTCTACCTTCATCAGGCCCAAAGTGCTTGACAGTGAGGAACGACTCACCCATTCACACTCTCATTCACACACCATTGTACGCAGACCCTGGTGGCAAGGCAGGTGGAGTGTCTTGCCCAAGGACACAACGACAGTGTGCAATTATAAGACTGAGTTGTATAAGGCAGAGTGAAGGTGCGTCAGAATTTGAACCACAGGCAAAAGACAAGATTTGATCTAGACAGGAAAAGTGACAGAAACAGACATTTCTATCATGAACGAGGCGAATACACAACATGATCATCACCAAATGCCCGGAGCAAAACTAGCACCCTGAAGAGGTTGAAAAATAAGTGTGAAAGCAAAAATGCAAATGGAACCAATTAACTCAATTTTATTGCTTTTATTCAAGGAAACACTTATTACAGTGTAGCCACGTAACTGAGCTCCTCACCCGATCTCGAAGGGTGCGCCCAGCCACCCTGCGGAGGAAACTCATTTCCGCTTGTATTCGCGAGTATTAGTATTGTCAAGAGGAAAAGCATTACCATATAGATATACCCCTCATATAGTTCCCCTTCAGTAGTATCTACAACTAGCGCTATTGCTGTATCTACAACAGATCCTTCTCAGAAGTAAGTACAACTTTCAAAAACTAGTCCTCCAAATAGACATGAGCAGAAACACATCTGAGAACTGACTAAAATTAGAAAAACATTACCTCATAGCCCCGGCTCAACCAAGCTTATTTTCCCCAGTTCCGCTTTACCCAAATCTAAAAGCTTAAAAAAGGCATCAAAATAGCGACAAAAACGAGGATAAAAAGGCAACAAAAAAGCAATGAAAAAGACAAAAAAACATGACAAAAAAGAGACAAAAACGTATAAAAAATGAGACAACAATGTTCACTTTTCTGGTTCTTAGCTTTCAAATGAGACCTGTGACACTAATCTTTGATAGACTCATTACATGCAAGCTGACACATGTTTGGCCTTTATTTGTCATCATTTTGATTATTATGGCTCAGTTTGGAAAAACCCCAAATTGAAAATCTCATAAAGTTTATTTTGAAAATGGACTGTGAGTCACAATCATCAAAATGATAAAAAACCAAAGCCTTGACATTTGTCACTTTGCATGTAATGAGTCTATATCATATATTAGTTTCACATTTTAAGTTGAATTACAGAAATAAATGAACTTTTGAACGATATTCTAATTCTACTCTATTCTTACACAGTACATTCCATTGGATTAAAATAAATATTGTAATATTGTAAGTTTCTTGATAGTATTTTACATTTTTGAGGGTTTTGGGAAGGTGACAATACAAACTACAACCTTTAATGGGCATGAGAGGCAGACGTGATGCAAAGGGGAAGAAGTGACATTTGTGACATATTTAACAAATGACAAACTGAAATATCACCAGAGAGAAAGAAATAGCAGCACTTCTAACATGAGGGTTGTTCTGCTCTTTGTCCTTCTACTCACCTCAGGTAAAAATGCATTATTATTATTTGCATGGATTCTAATTAGTGGTTAATTATGGCCTTTGTAATTTGGGTTAGGGTTACCTTTTTTGTGCGTACTCTATAATATTTTATTTAGTGATGCACGATAATGCCAATTTGAACCGATATCCGATAATTCCGCATGTCCCGATACCGATAACCGATAATGACACCGATAATTATGTATATATATTTGCACTTTATTTTGTGACAAGAACTCAATGTAACAGTTCACAGTTCTGCCCAAAATGTATTAACTCTACCAAGCAATATACAAGTGTATAAATATAAGTCAAATAATGAGTTTTACTTTGGGTTTGAGTCTCCACCTTTTTCTAAAGCTCTGGGTTTTTTACAGTTCCATCATCTGAGCAGGTCTGACTCTGTTCATCTTTGTCACATCGTATTTAAACAAAACAAAAAAAGAATAATATTACTACCACTACTACTAGAATATAGAATATAGACAGTATTACAGTATTTCACTGAGTCTAGAGGCGTCTCTGACGTGAGAGAGAAGTGATGCCAAATCTGTGACAGATTCTGACTAATAATACGATACTACAGCACAAAAACAAGACTCTCTCCTTTATTGGGCTCATTTATGCATTTGTGGTCGTGGCTCATTTCATCAATGTAAAACTTCTCTCGTTCATAGCGCTTCAATCTCGGGGCTGTCGTGTTTATTTTATCAGAAATACTAAGATAACTCATGGGTTTTTAGGCCTCGCTCTGTTCCAGTATCTTACGTGAGCGGGTCTGCGGTTCACATTTCCTCGTCTTTTTCTCATTTTGAATGTTGAATGTTGAAGTGACTTCGATGTAAAAAGTCGAAACACTCTTCCTTCACGGAGAGAGCCTGCACAGCTGTTTCCCTGGAATACTCGTCGTATTTATCAGCTAAAACCGTGCAGAAGTCGGCCGTGGAGAGCGTATATCTGCTGCTGTAAACGTGCTGTCCTGAGTCTGCAGCAGCTCCGGGCTGCAGGACGTGCAGCCGCAGAGAGAAAGGCAGCGAGCTGGAGCCGCAGATTCAATGTAATTTGAGCTTATAATTATCGGGCCTAATTATTGGACACATTTTTTTAATCTGCTTTATCGGGGATGGCGCCAAAATGCCGATAAATGCCGATAATTATCGGCGGCCGATATTATCGTGCATCCCTAATTTTATTGTCGCTGGTCTGTGCTATTTTACCAGAGTGTCATTATGGTAATTTGATCAATTTTATTTTAGCCATTTGCTTTTTCCTTTGTTTTTTAAGAATTATGTCGGCTAATGTTCCCATTTCTCACAGCGTGACCCGGGCCGGGGGTCACGGACCTCTTTAACTGTCATAATGGGGGTCACGGCTCCAAAAGGTTGAGAACCACTGCTTTAGAGGTATATTTTAGATGCTTCTTTGTATTTTCCGGGATTTGAACTCATCTGAAGTGGAGATTTGAGGCCAGTGTGAACATTTCAAACACTTTTTGGAGAATGATCTTAGTTTAATAGTTTTTGGCTTTACGTGTTGTTTGTGCCTAAGCAGGAAAAGAAACTGAAGTGTCGAAAGTTAAGTGTGATTGATTTCGATTAATATTTTTAATCGCACTAAACCTTATGTAATTAATTAATTAATCGTAATTAGTCACAAAAAAGTCCTGGCCCTAATTCTAATGCATTCATTTTCAACTCACTCTCCAGTGAGTTTTCAGTCATTCCTATGCGCTCATGCTTGAGTCTGATTTTATGCATTTTCAGGACAATAGAATGACTCTGAAATGAAAGAAAACGTGTTTTATTTTTATTTCCCGTCATTTTTCCAAATTATTTGAATGTACATTTTTGTTTTAGGGCTGTGGTTCCTTTTGTTTTATGTACACCTGGAGTCTTTCATCAATCTCAAGCACAAATATGCCCACACGTATCATTAACTTTCCTTAATAGGGAGTAATGTTGAAATACAAACTCTGAAATAATTCCAAGCCCCCCCTGCTAAGCGAGTTCCCATACCCTTAATTGTATGGTTATTTTTTTATTGCATTACGAAATGTACATGAGTTTAACATCCGACTGCTATAAAATAAATGTTGCCTGAACACTTTCTAAACCTATTGTTGCATCATGGAGGACGAATCTAAAGGAGACGTTATTTGAGCAAATGGTTCAAAATCATCAAAAATGACTGAGGAAGGTGTACAGGTGCTTTAAACTTTCCAAATTCAGTTATTTATTTGACATAATTACTAATTTGCAATGACTTTATCTAAGATTGGGAAACACTGTTCTAAAGCAAACTGAAACTCGCCTTTTTCACGTTTTTCCAGTATGTTTTGCTGCTTTATTGTACATTTTTATCTCATGATTTAGAACTGACTCACTTTGACATTGTCTTCTGCAGTGTGTGGATGTTTGGAGGTTGGATGCCTTGGAGGCTGGTTTGAATTCACATGCAATTCAAGTAATAAAAATGATCTCCAAGTAACTGGCCCCTATGGAAGTCCAATGACGATCCCAAATATTGAAGACAATAAATGGAAGCCTTTGGACGTACGACGATTCTTGTACCACAACACAACTGGGAAATACTGGAGAGTGCTTGTGACACAACTTTCCAGGAAAGACCTTGGGGAATACAAGTGCAACAAGAGAGAGATAAGAGAAATAGATGATGGTGAGATTTAACACATTTAAACAATTAGACTCAATGGTTAAAGCTTTTGGGCATCTTTGCATATTTCCATTGTGTGACAGGAATGACTGAATTATAAATTATTCTGTTTTAGATAGCCCTGTCTGTCCCCAACGCTCACCAACTGCTGTCATCGGAGCAAGTACCACCATCAGATGCCGTCGCCGTTGTAGGCGATTTTACAGGAAATATTAGCACTCTAATATACACAAGATCTGACTCCATAAGATCAATTTAAACACAGTTAAACAGTTAAGTTTAAAGTATTAAAGTATCAAAAAGGTCTCGCCAAGCGTGTTCGTTGATCCCAAGGTCCAAGGAGAAACAACCAGAATTCAGTAGCTTTAGACAAAGAAGATTTATTCCCTATAACAATTACAATTCTAAACACAGATTCTCCGAGCGCTAAAGTCCCTACACTAATACACACACGGTGCTCGAGCGGGGCAGTCCCGGAAAAAGCATCGTCTAACTGCGCTCTTACAATATATATTATCAAAAATGTGACGTTCACGAAGAGATAGGAGATGAGTTGAGCTTAGGCCAAGGTCACCAAGCTTTTCTCTCAGTAGTTTTCCACTAGAAGTGTCTTCCTGATGCCTTATTTGGAGTTATTATTGTCCAGACTGGTGAGGGCACCTGGACGTCTCCATAGATATGAGCAAAAGAATGCAAGAGCGAGAAATGGGGTATTGTTACAGCAGTGTGCGTGTGAAATGATTGGTTTTCCACTGAAACTTAAAGCACATAGATTAAACTCATAAAAAACATTCAATAGCATTATAAAATATAACATTAGCTAAAAATCATCAATTTCCCACATTCCCTCTTTTGATCTCTAACCAGAGATCACAAAAATGGCAAAAGCAAACAATGAAATGGCTGTGTATAAAAAATATTTTTATTTTTTAAATGTCCAATATAAATAAAAAAAACTTACAATACAACTGTATATATCTGTGTGTGTGTGTGTGTGTGTGTGTGTGTGTGTGTGTGTGTGTGTGTGTGTGTGTGTGTGTGTGTGTTTGTGTGTGTGTGTGTGTGTGTGTGTGTGTGTGTGTGTGTGTGTGTGTGTGTGTGTGTGTGTGTGTGTGTGTGTGTGTGTGTGTGTGTGTGTGTGTGTGTGTGTGTGTGTGTTCAATGCATACTGTTATGGCAGGAGTTCATCAGTCTCTGTGGTGTCCACTGTCTCCGCAGCATCTGTTGACACCGGCATCAGCACATACTGTCCTCCTGGTCCCACCATCGAGGTTATCATGTTAGACAGCATGCTGCGAAGACAGGGCACTATGCACATGGCAAAGACACAGAACAAAATCAGTATGATTAGTACAAGCAACAGAAATTTCTGGTCTCTGCCAGTTTTTGCAGGTCAGCGATGGCTTTTGTGACAAAATTCTATTGTAGTTTCTAATTCAAAGGTGGGGGTTCTGTTCAATATGAGTGATATATTTTAACAGTCCTTTAGACAGGACAGAGGGTAGCATGTCAGAGCTGGTTTGGATTGGTATGGTCTGACAAATAAAGATGGGGTTCCTGAAGCGTTGGGCATTTGGGTACACACAAAGCAATTGATCAGATTCCTGTGATTAGCAGTCCATTTGGCATATTTGTACCATATATTGACTTAATGCATATTTTTTGGGTTGTCTGTGTCATGCCATGCGGGTCAATGAGGTTGGTATAATAATCACTGCGTCGGGCACAAATTTTAAAAGGTCTGGTCACATTATACCATAAATCGTTGTTCTGGAAAGTGTGGTTGCATGTGGTCTTGGCAGTTGCCATTATGTGTATGCCCCACTCCCGGTCTGGGTTACGACCACGGAGTTATTGCAATAGAGTAAGTGTGTGGCATATTGTCTCGTGGCATCACGCCAACATTAAAATAGTAGTCTGAGATTGTAAGGTATGCACATGCCGCTATTATTGTGGTGTATGTCTACTGTTGTGAATGTTGTGGTGTGTCAGGTGTTTATTTGTGAAAAAGAAAAATCACGGCACTATAATACCCATACCAATCTTCCCTCTTTTGGACTGGGGTAACCCAGGCCATCAGAGTAGTTAAAACGAGGCATGTAAGCGGTGTAAAGTGTGACTTACGACCAGGGAGTAATATATCCACGTACAGTGGGAACAGGAAACACTCCTAAGAACCCACTGGAGACCTTAACTTGCAGCTCTGACCTGGAGACTAACTGAAGTGGTTAGCGAAAGCAGAAAAAGGAAAATTATTTAATGGAAGAAGAGACGTCCGGTGTGGAATAGTTTGCAGCCGGCCTGGTTTGAGTCAGATGATACTTTTTCCAAGGCCGTTTTCAAATTCAAAGTAGGATGGGCTCAATGGGAAAAATGTTTATCGTTAGCTCATAATCATGTGTTTCAAAAAGGAATGTGTGAGGAGTGTTGCGATGGAGTGTTGCGATGCGCTGCTGGAGCACTTCCTGTCCTGATCTTGGTCTGATTAGAGCACCTTTCGGATACAACCGAAACAATGCACTGTGTTTTCTGGAAGCGGCCTCTTACGTTACAATATCTCAGGCGCTTCATTTTCATATTTAAACTACGTGAAAGTGACCCTTACTATACCCCGTTAGCTTGTCCACCCATGACAAGCTACAAACCCCGGAAGTGTAACATTATATTACTGTATAGGCAGGAAGTGGCTAGATATGCAGATCTCCATTTAAACCATCAGAAACGAGCACTGCCAGGCCAGCACATATCCGGTCGCCATGGAGATAGATACCAGACCACTATGATGCCCCATCAGCGGCTATGTGTAAGCAGCAATGATGTGGCATAGCAGCACAGAGTAAGAATGTGTCATAACAACGGGTGGAAAAGAAAAAATGCCCTAAAACTATTAGTAAACTACTCTCAAAATCAGCCCCCTTCTTTACGGCAAGAAAGTTTCAGATGTGCCGGTACCAGGCATGAATTTGCGACGAGTACCAGGAGATTCAAACCCTCTCTATCCCTGCCTCGTCGTCTGTCCCTGGGCCGTAACTAGTGGTGTACCTGATTAAAACCTATTTGTTAGCTCCAGCTCTATGTGTGTGCGAAATGTGGTTCCAGGAGAACTGAGATCAACAATTTAGAAGTTGTGTCATTTTAAAGTTTAGTTTAATATGATAATTAGAAAGACAAAATTTAAACATGGCATTTACGTAAAGGTATATAATAGAGAATCAGCACTGTTCTTAAAATAATTTGATTATAACACATGGGTATAACGTGAGTGTGATAACAGAGTGCATATATTTCTGTCACAGAATATCAAATGAGTATAAGGTTTGTGGTGATGTAGAAAGCTTTCATACAATGGCTACTACATTATTAGTCATTAATAATGCTAATAATGCTCTTGTCTTGTCAGTAAGGCACATGTGATATATAATTGATCACACAGTTCTCATGGAACAGTTGTCTGTAGTGAAGGTGTATTAGCAAATCGTAAATTGTGTATTGTGTGCTATAATCAATACTAGGGACAGGGAAGATGTCTTCATCCGGGTCTTCACCCCACAAAGGGGTCATTTTGGTACCAGGGAACGCTCAGGGTCCGTCATGTCAAAGTCAGGGTCAGTCAGGGTAACTGTCAATGGCACCGTTACCATTACCTGGCAGAGCCAGGGCTCACTGAAGCCCTTAATATACAATTTTTGGTTCAAATTAGCATTAATTTTTGCCCATGTTTTTTATTTTTTCCTATAGAACCCTTATCAAAATAGGTCAGACAATAAGAATGGTGACTGCGGCCAGGTTGATCAGGTCTGTCCACGTTCCACATTCCAGTCTCTAGAACGGCTTTTCCCCCATTCATTGTTCAGGGGTCCGTTTCAAGTGTCCCCCTCATTATTGTTATATACCTGGAAAGGTCCTCGCCATCAGGGTGTTCAAGTCAATCTCCACAATGTGCCAGGTACCTGAGAAGATAAACACTGCACCGTATTGTTTAGTGTTCAAGTCCATTATATTTATTTATTTCATTTAGAGGTGCCATTAAAATGTTAATACTAAAACTGCTAAGCCAATACAGTTTGAATGTAAGGGATCAGGAGATCAATCTAATGATCTGCCCCTCAGTTCCTTCTATTAATTCACATCAGGCTGTGTTCAATAATATTTTCAATTATCAGTCAGTTCTTGGCAATATTTCAACGTTCATGTTCGATGTTCTAAATATTTACAGTTGTTTTTTGTATCTTCTGCACAGTATTTACAAATCTTCACAATATAAAACCATCATATTCATCTTTGTATATATAAAAACTAGATTTTTCATAATTCTTCAGAATTTTAGCTCAAACGCGATGTTTGGCCCATTGCTTTGGTCCTTATATGGTCAGTTATTTCAGATTAAAGTGAAGTAAAGTTTTTTTTATTTTGTTTTTCTTATTATTATTTTTTAGTCAGTCTTGGGTGTTCATTTGCAATTTATTTATTTATTTATTTATCTTTCTTTTTTTTAAATGTATTTATTGGCTTATTTGGTAGGGACAGTGCATGTTAATGAACATACACGGGTCTCATGCATGTAAACAAGCCACACCGGATTGTAGCCTTGGGCTAATTTCCATCCGTCGTCCCCCATGCGCACTCTCAAACACACACTCTTTCATCCAGGCCTATTGTACATGTTTTTATCCCAAACTTTATAAAAACTCTATAACTCTATACAGTTCTCAAACCATGTCAGTGTTTCCCTTATATGCTTACCGGTTTGACTAAGAAGTTAAGACCAAAATGTGCACACTGCCGGGGAAAATATCTAGCCTGTAGATAATATTGTAACCATTTTGTTTGAATTCCTTTATGATAAATATCCAGTTCAATTTAGACAACTCCCTCCAGGAAATGCAGCTCTTTCAAAACCGTACAGCACACGTACAGCACACGGACATCACACGGACAGCACACGGACAGCACACGCCATCACACGGACCTTCACCTCTCACAAGCAACTTCACTCGCTTCCCATAAAACAAAGAATCTAATTCAAAATACAAAAATCATTACATTCAAAGCACTTCCTAACCTGGCTCCTCCGTGCATATCTGACCTCCTGCCCACACACTCTGCTCCTCCTTCTCTCCAGCTCCGTCACCAGGGGTGAGCCTTCAGCCGCTCTGCCCCAGCTCTGGAACTCACTCCCTCCTGACCTACGTACCATAGACTCTCTGCCACTTTTCAAATCCAGACTGTCTCACACCATCGAGTCACACACTCACCATCTCTCACCAATGCTTTGCTCTATTTGATTCTGTTCTGCTTGTAAATATTGGTAGGGGAAACACTGCATGTTGCTACAATGTGATTTAGTTTTGTGTCATCTTTCGTCGACTGCTCACAGGAATATTTGTTTCAGTAACTTGTCGCAATTAATACATTTTTGTGTTTTTCTTTCACACGGTATTTAGTTTCGAGGCCAGATCTCAGCAAAGGTTTTTCCTTAGGTCTATTAAAACTGACATTTGTCATGGGCATGATTAAAGTGCACATGACGCACTAGACAAACATTGTGCTAAAACATTTAAAATTAAGATTCTGCTAAAACATCTAATCTAATATTCATTAAATTCTACCTACAACATAAATACTATTGTCTCACTTCCTCATTGGACAGTAACAGGAAGTGACATAAATAGAAGTAAAAATTAAACTGTCGCTGTGCCAACCATGTTTTATCAATGAGAATTCAGTCACTTGTTCTTCTTTTCTATGGATTTCCCTACAGGGATTAAAGTTTAACTTAACTTCTATGGGACTATCCTTATGTTATCAACTATATATATATTGATAGAAATAACTTTTCTTCCCATTTGTCCTTAAATTGTTGTTTCACTGAACAAATAATATCTCTGTAAATATAAAAGAAATTAAAACCTCTCATATGCACTTAAAGTACGGACGTTTGAGTCCATAACCTAAAGCAGTGTCCTTTTATTTATTTAACCTGTTGCATTTTATCTATTTCTGTTAGTATGTATGTTATAGTTTATTATATCCATTATATTTTTGCTTCCTTTTATATATATTATTATTATTATTATTATTATTCTCATTATTATTATTTTCACTTCCTCCTCAACTTTAGTTATGTGAACTCCTTTCAATGCCAGACGCTAGTTTTAAGGAGCTCTTTGCACAACTTTTATTTATACACATACTCACACATATCCATCCATCACATCCATATTCTTCCACACTCTCTCTCATGTTCACCATCCATTTTCACTCAACGTTTTCACACAATACTTAATATCATGAGTTACACAATTTAAAAGTTTTTTACACAATACTTAATATCCCGGGCTACACAATTCAATACCATGCACATTTTTCTATACAAAACGGCACGCCGACCGTACAACGAGTGACTCTTATATTTACAACGGTTTTTGGGGGCCACAAACCTCCCCAACGTATACCGTAACGTTGCAACAAAGAACCTACGTCTAGGTCTTTCCCAGTCTACGGGGTGGCAGGCTACAATATCGTTAATGAGCAAGGCACGCCGACCTCCTCCGATAATTGTACCTATAGGCGAGCTGGCCCGTTACTGACTTCTATAGTATCAGGCGGTGCCACTCCCTTTCAGTCACTTTAACTTTATATACAATGTTCTATAAAAAAACGGCACGCCGACCGTACAATGAGTGACTCTTATATTTACAACGGTTTTTGAGGACCACAAACCTCCCCAACGTATACCGTAACGTTGCAACAAAGAACCTACGTCTAGGTCTTTCCCAGTCTACGGGGTGGCAGGCTACAATATCATTAATGAGCAAGGCACGCCGACCTCCTCCGATAATTGTACCTATAGGCGAGCTGGCCCGCGGTGCCACTCCCTTTCAATCACTTAAACTTTATATACATTATATATACATTTCATTTCACACTTCCAGCACATTTCACAACATAAAATCCTGTCCCTACTTCTCCGCTCGAGCCACCACATTCAGACAATCTGTGTTTTTCAAAAAAAAAACCTTTAACTTTAAGTTTTCTTAAGTTTTGTTTTAAATTTTTTGTATTTTATTTCAAATTGAAACGGCAGACACTTAGTGATATGCTTACTTGTGTACACACCATTTTCTGTTTCCAATGTGGACAATTTTGGTTATTTAAAAACAACAGGCTTGTCCTTACCTTTTTAGAAGTGCCGCGGCGGTGTACACAAGTGAGCAGAGGTCACGGAGGTCTGTTGCCTGTCTCAAGTCCTTGCGGACGAGACTGGGGTTCCCATTGGTCTCTTGGAATCACGTCGGGGTCACCAAAACTGTAGGCGATTTTACAGGAAATATTAGCACTCTAATATACACAAGATCTGACTCCATAAGATCAATTTAAACACAGTTAAACAGTTAAGTTTAAAGTATTAAAGTATCAAAAAGGTCTCGCCAAGCGTGTTCGTTGATCCCAAGGTCCAAGGAGAAACAACCAGAATTCAGTAGCTTTAGACAAAGAAGATTTATTCCCTATAACAATTACAATTCTAAACACAGATTCTCCGAGCGCTAAAGTCCCTACACTAATACACACACGGTGCTCGAGCGGGGCAGTCCCGGAAAAAGCATCGTCTAACTGCGCTCTTACAATATATATTATCAAAAATGTGACGTTCACGAAGAGATAGGAGATGAGTTGAGCTTAGGCCAAGGTCACCAAGCTTTTCTCTCAGTAGTTTTCCACTAGAAGTGTCTTCCTGATGCCTTATTTGGAGTTATTATTGTCCAGACTGGTGAGGGCACCTGGACGTCTCCATAGATATGAGCAAAAGAATGCAAGAGCGAGAAATGGGGTATTGTTACAGCAGTGTGCGTGTGAAATGATTGGTTTTCCACTGAAACTTAAAGCACATAGATTAAACTCATAAAAAACATTCAATAGCATTATAAAATATAACATTAGCTAAAAATCATCAATTTCCCACACCGTCATGTAAACTTTATCTGCAAACAAAGCCTCCGCAATAAAACCTGTGACATACTGTCCGGAGCCCCAAACCCTGTTTATCGCATCAGTGATGTGAGTCGACAGGACCAGGGGGTCTACTGGTGCGGGTACGAGTCACGAGATTACAAGATCTCAAAGGAAAAAATAGAACTTCAAGGTAAGAGAAGATCTGCACTCAACACATCTGTTCATTTATAGACAGTATGTCATGTGAATTATTTCTGTATGAACACTGCAGTTAGGCTGGTATGGAGCACTCATTAGTGACACACACAAAAAGAAAAACGTTATATAAGAGAATAATTTTAACCATTTTGTATTTAAAAGACCTTATATTTGAGCAGCATCAGCTTCGTGGTTGTATAAGCTACGCAGCGGCGGAGTGATCTGCTAGAAAATAGTCCCTCAAAATGTGATCATTCATGTGATGCAGGTCAGTTATATTCCAAAAATTTTTCTATCGACACAAATGTTTATATGGTTAGTCTGGTGTTATAAGTGATTTGCCTCAGGTGCTCTGTGGAGCGGGTCACACTGGTTTTAATGCAGGCTAGCTGATACCATAGAAATGTATATCTTCAAAATATAAGAACTGCATGAACTACAAAAGAAAAAAATATCTCCAGAAATCAGCAACACTCTGGATAACTAGGAAATGAGGCCTTATGTCAAAAATCCTGAAATATCCCTTTAATGGCAGGTAATGGTATTACTGTTTATTCAGTATCTACAGTATATATACTTTAGACCAGTGGTTCTCCAGTGGTTTGGGTTCAGGACCCAACATTTCCCTATAGGATGACCCAAATAAAATTGTAATTTTTCACATATCATATAAAATATTGTATATTTTGCACACAATCTTTTATTGAACGAGCGGTGGATATGCCTTTAAGATTGAAATCAGGATCAAAACTACACAGCAACTGTAATTTGAACAGACTCCAGTTGTGCAGGAAAGACAAAGTGCTCAGGAAGTCAATGACATAATTCGTTTATGGGGGAAGGTTCCCTTTTTCGGTGTTTGGGGAACCAAGACTCAAAAGAAAACCAAAAACCAAGGCACTCCTCTCACATCGTAATTCTCTATTTACATTTAAAAAGCCTTCATTGTGCTGGGCTGATGAATGTTAAAAATCTCTAAAACATAATGCTGGTTTTCTTCCACGTGCATCGGCTCCAAACAAGCCTTTGTCAAGAAGACTCCAGTTGTGTTTCCATGAAGTTTCAGATGGAAAATATGGAAAACTGTTCCCTGGATTAGACTCCTGACCGACTGAAAGTGTTTCCGCGACCCACCTGTTGAGAATCACTGCTTTAGACCCAGAGGGGTTGATTCAATGAAAACAAATAAATAATACTTATTTAACATACCAAAGATGTATTCAAAGTTATTTTTTATTAGATTGACACACACACACACACACATATATATACATATGTATATATATATATATATATATATATATATATATATATATATTACAATATATAAATACTTATTACATTAAGTATGTTACCATTTGAGCTGCAAACTTCTTCAGTCACTCACAATCCATCAAACAGAGAACAAACTTACAAGACAACAATCCAGTCAATTTCTCTTTTCATCTCAATCTTTATGTTTGTCCTTGTAGTTGTTGAAGTCACGAAGAGAAGTGTCAACTCTGGACAGAACTTGACCCATCAATGCAACTATGCCAATGTTTCTATTAAGAAGTTTGTCTGTAAAGGAGAGTCTTCCACAAAGTGTCAAGAACTCGTCAACACGTCCCAAAGGTCCAATGGGAGCTTTACACTTGTAGATGTAAAAACAAACTGGATGATCCTAACTATTCGACATGTAACCATTGAAGACAGTGGATCTTATTGGTTTGGGACTGTAAGGACTAGAAATATAAATGAAAAAGTCTTCCTCCATAAACTGGAGCTGACCGTGGGTGAGCATGACTTCATTTTCACAGTTTAGCTTCAGTCACAGCGGCTCGATCTCTTTAACATCCTGTCCTGTCTCATCTATCGCCGAAATGACAACCCTTCCTCCATCTGCAAAACACCATTTCAATTTTTACTTTTGTCCCAAAAAAGTATTTTGCACCATTCACACATGACTGAATTGTATTGCTAACTATGATGAATTCAAGTATACTGTGTGCCTAAACTTTACTTACAGTCAAAATAACATATTGAAGGTTTTTGAAGCCATGCTACAACCAACCATTTCTTTTATTTTACATGAGACAAGGACAGTCAAGCACAAACACAATCTTGCGATAGTGCTTTTGCCGGTCACCTGAGGGCGTTGCTTGGGGAAAAAAGTGGGCCGGCGTAGGCGCGTACTACGAGCAGCGCTGACTTCAACAAGCGCTAGCTGCTTTTCCTTCGCTTGATCTCTGAAGAGTTCACTCACACTTGTCCATCCGAACCGTGCCAGAGCGTGGAAGCCCTTTCAGCACGGTTTGTTTGTCTGTGAGCACAATCAAGCTGTGCTCAGGTCCAGCTCGGTTCTGGACTGTGGCGCTGGGAGGAGGTGGGCCAGAGTGCGGCCTGGTTGGTCATACATGCGCACACGGATAGGGAGCTGTTATATGAGCTGCTGTATAACATGTGTCAGTGCCGCTGTGGAGCGTTTTACAGCAGCAGAGACGTTAAGAAGACGCCTCTAATTAATGTATAAAATACAGGCCTGAAAAAGGCTACGAGAACAGAAGATTTGACGCTCGGTGTCTGTCATTCATCACTGCTTCGGCCACTGGTTCAACAGCTTTGAAGAAAGCACTGAATACGAACGCTCACCAAAATCACAAGCGATCTAAATGCACAGGCAGCCTTTATCTGTCTGAGATAAAAGCCTATGGCGAAACCAGGGTTCAGTATCAGAGAAATTAGACTTGGACACAGCGCGGAAGAAGCACAGGCTGCTCCTCGTAAAGTCAGACCCGAGGCACAGTGGCATCGACACATATTGTAAATACAGGCTTTTCTCTCTGTTTTACTGTGACAAATGCAGCCGCTCACAGGACAGTGTGTGTCCGTGTGTGCACATACACGAGCTGTGGCCCATCTCTTCCAAGTGGTCCGAAGTCCGGAACCGAGCTGGACCTGGGCACGGTTTGATTGCGCTCACACTACACAAACGAACTCCGCTGAAGGAGCTTTCAGTGCTTATATGTATGTGTGTATGTGTGTACATATATATATGTATATATATATATATATATATATATATTTTTTTTTTTTTTTTGTAAAGTCCCTCCAAAGGTCGAATCATAATTGGTTAATAATTCGGGCTGGGACGATATTGTTTGACAACAACAAAAAAGATGAGTCCAAAAGTCACTTGACATTTTCTGAAGTGACTGTGAAATGTAGGTTTAACATGAAGTGCTGAGTAACTATTCCTGAGGAAAGATCACATTTAAAAGTATTGAAGATACTTGGTTTTGCGTCAAAGGCGTATGTTGATGTTGCAAAACGATATATCGTCCCAGCCCTACTGAGAAGTACTGAAGTATTTGACACCATGATCAGTACAGTATTGATCATGTTAAATGTGTCTCCCACATCTCTGCAGGTGAACACGATCCGGAGCTGGACCTTCCAGGTAAGAACCTGTGTAACATCTGACATTACAAAGCTTTATAGGCCAGGGGTTCCCAAGTGGAGGTCGAGACTTCCAGGGCCATCATGAGGCTCTGAGCTATAAAATTATAACAGGTTTTGAATGTGTTGAATCTTGAAACAAGTGCAAGCATCAGTTACATTTTATTGCACAAGTCTCCAGTTGTTCACGTCAATATTTTGGGGATCACGACCTGACAGATGTGGAAACCCCTTAAGCTCTAAAATGAACTGGGATGAACTGATCTGACTTTCTGCAGAACCTTCTCCCGCTCTCCTCGTCATCATCGCCTTGAGTGTTTGTGGGGTTGTGCTGCTGCTGGTGGTCGTCCTCATTATCAAGGGTGAGTACTCTGACATTTGGTGAGGATATATTTAAGTATATATTTACAAAAGCTCTTTTTTGTATATTGTTCTGACATTTAAGAGCATTTTTAGTAAAAAAAAAGGCGGGAGCTTGGAGGCCTGGTGCCGTAACAACACTTTTCTTGATGTGAATTTCCTTCAGGCAAACGAAGAAGTGAAGCTGCGCAACAGAACAACGGACAGGTTTGTGCTTGTTTTGTTCAAATAATAATCAAACAGTTAAAGTCTGACGGTTTTGTCAATAGGTGGAGCGCGTCTATGAGGAATTACAGACGCCAGATCGTTGTGAATACGATACTTTGTTCAATATGAGAGAAGACGCCTGCACCGGCCACACAGCGCCATCCGGGGACGCCCTGTACGCCAATATGGGCACAAAGAAGTAAAGCAATGGGCAGAGTTTTGGAGAAAATTAACAATATTGTCACAAAAAGAGCCTTCATAGACATTATCTTCCAAGAAAGCTGTGTTTGTTCTAAAATCCTGACCACATATTACTCTTTCATTGAGCATTTACTGTATCACAGCCTTCTTCTTTGTTTGCTGGTTCTTCTCCCTGAACATCCAGGACTGTAATCGTCATCAACACTTTCAACGTCTGCTCTAAAATGATTGGTTGCCCTGTCAGAGCTCCGCCCACCCTGTGCAACAATCTATGGGGACGGCTCTCCCCCGCTCCTCAATCAGCTTCTATTTTTAAGTTTGTATACCTGTAAATAGGGCTGAAGCA
Organism: Gobius niger; assembly: GCF_951799975.1. Taxonomy (NCBI): domain Eukaryota; kingdom Metazoa; phylum Chordata; class Actinopteri; order Gobiiformes; family Gobiidae; genus Gobius; species Gobius niger. Next base: position 4,028,886 of record NC_136871.1, on the reverse strand, counting down.
ACTAATCGATTAATCGACAACTAATCGATTACTAAAAAAGTTGTCAACTATTTCAGTAATCGATTAATCGTTTTCTAGCAAACACAGACTAAAATAGAGCAAAAAAAGACAAGACAATTATGTATTTTGGATGAAAACCTACTTTGTTTTTAAAGTTAGGGTCTGTAGTGTTTTGTACATTATACATTTCATTAATATCTGTCTTTGTCTCTTCCAATCAGAAATCAGAATTAGAACAAAGAGCCTCCTACAAACGTCTACTTTTAGTTTACTCCATCAACATGTCCTCAAGCGGCGCCTCTTTAGCTTTTGTGATAAAAAAAAAATGAATACAATTTCCATGCACCTTTCACAGCCAAGCGATTAATCGATTAATCCCTAAAAAATAATCGGTAGATTAATAGTTGCAGCCCTACCCATACCCGTCGCTATGGGCGGGCCATAGGGGGCCGTGCCCGTCCCCCAAGATGCTTGTGCCCCCCCAGACACAGATGTGATGTCGTCTACGTGATACGCAGGTAAACGCCGTATAACCACGAGAAGCCACTACAAATTGGGCAAAGATAGGCTACGTATCACTCATTTGCGCAGTGTTACTTTTGTGCTTCCAGCCCAAACTCCACAACAAGTAACTGTTCCCTCCCCTGACACCGAGAGAGGGGACCGGCGGCATTTCATTCCTCTCTCTTTCTCTGGCACGGTTCCCTCTAAGCTGCGCTTGTGCGCAATTGCGCACGGCTCCAGTGTTGTCTGGGCACAAAATAAAACATAGCTGATGTGATAGAGGAGTAACGATCATCCTCCGCTCTGAGAGTGCACGATGTCGCCTCTTTATGCTCATTTCCCCGTCCCGGCTCGTGAGAGGCAAAGGCAGTGACAGGTGCTCGTGTGTGTTTTACTACAAAGTGCTGAAGTCCACCGAGAAGACCCCGCGTTCCAAGTGTGCGTTTTACACTCAGACACTGGAGCTTTAGTGAAGGCTGAGAGAGACTGAAAAGTGGACGCGGCCACAGCACTGACCGAGCCATATTCATGGTCCGAAAACGGTCGCGCGAGTGTGTGTGTGTGTGTGGGGGGGTGGGGGGTTGGTAGTTGTAGTTGGTCTGGTCATATTTGCTGTTGATTATGTTTAACGTAATGATCAGCGTGCGCCAGGGCTGCGTGAATACCAAATGAAAAATATTTATTTAATAGTGCATTTCATATGCCCCCCTTAAGACTGACGTCTGGCGACGGGACTGGCCCTACCTGTAAATACGTAATAAGTACAAACTAGGCCTGCAACTAACGATTATTTTGGTAATCGATTAATCTACCGATTATTTTTACGATTACTCGATTAATCGCTTGGCTGTGAATGCTGTATGAAAATTTTATTTTTTCATTTATTTTGAATCACATAAAGCTAAAGTGGCCTCTCTTGAGGACACGTTGATGGAGTAAACTTAAACTGTTTTGTAAAGTGTTTTTGTAGTGCCAGTTCTGCTTTATTAATTGGATGAGACACAGACAGATATCTATGAAATGTTCAATGTACAAAACTCTACAGACCCGAGCTTGAAAAACAAAGTAGGTTTCCATCAAAAATAAAAAATGTTCATGTCATTTTTGCTCTTTTTAAGTCTGTGTTTACTAGAAAACGATTAATCGATTACTAAAATAGTTGACAACTATTTCAATAATCGATTAGTTGTTTCAGCCCTAGTACAAACTGAATTTATTTGTTAATTTTGTTCTTTATTAGTGGTATTACTGTTAATTGTTTGTAAGATTCTATTATTGAGCTTCTGTGAAAATGCAATTTCCCTCATGGATGAATAAAGTTTGTCTGTGTGGCTTTAGTCCGGACAAAGACTTTGTTTCCCGGCCTGAAGAAGTGAGAGGAGAAGTGCAGGTTCTGTTGCTCGAAAGTGGAGCCCAGGTTCATCACATCTTGCAGCCTGTGATTAAACTGAGTGTTTAATGAACCTGTAGTCCTTAGTCATGTTTGATGATTTTAGACCATTTATGTTGCTCAAATAATATCAAAGCTCCCCCTTGCAAACCCAGGCGCCCTCAGGTTGGGAACCACTGATCTAGTCCATATTTAAAGACTGTTATGTTAAAGCTGAATTAATGTTTTCATAAATGGTAAATGAACTCAACTTATATAGATACAGACGGCATCTCCTCATAGAAGGGGGCGTGGCTTCGCCGAGGGGGAAAATCTTAATCTTTAGAGAAACACAATTTTCCCTCTTTTTAGCCATTTTCTGGTGGAATATGAACTTATTTATCACACGTACATAAAGTCAAGTCTAAATCAGGCCCATATGGATATTTTCTTACAGCAGATTGTTCAGTAGAAGTGAAAAAACGGCAGTTGTAGCTAGCGCTAGCTAAACGTTAGCATTAGCCCCATGCTAACATGTAGCATCAAGTTAGCATTCTCCGTTATTCATGTATTTATGGGCTGTTGAACCACTTTGCTCCTCTCCATGTCTTTGTATCATTATTTAGTAGAAACCATATTCATAATTCAACGTTTGTTACAGTAGTTTTTGAATAATTAGAGAAAATGTACATTTTTTAAACTTGTTTTCTCCCTTAACTGTTTTAAAAAATGACCATATATGGGCGATTCCAGAGATGCCGTCTGTATCTATAGCGCTTGTCTACCTTCATCAGGCCCAAAGTGCTTGACAGTGAGGAACGACTCACCCATTCACACTCTCATTCACACACCAATGTGCGCAGACACTGGAGGCAAGGCAGGTGGAGTGTCTTGCCCAAGGACACAACGACAGTGTGCAATTATAAGACTGAGTTGTATAAGACAGAGTGAAGGTGCGTCAGAATTTGAACCACAGGCAAAAGATAAGATTTGATCTAGACAGGAAATGTGACAGAAACAGACATTTCTATCATGAACGAGGCGAAGACACAACATGATCATCTTTCTTCTTCTTGCTTTTTCAGCGGCTACAGGTAAAAATATGTTGTTTTTTATACCATATCATAACTTAACTGTGTTCAAAGTTAACATTTTCAGGGTCTGTGATGTCATTTAAATGGAAGTGGGTATTTCCAGTTATCAACTGTGTGAAATATAACTCACGGACGTCAAAATGGAAGCTGTGTTTTTGTAAATGTAACGCAGAATAAAATGTACCAACAATGACACTTAAATGGGCAAAAGACTGATGATATAATGGATCAAAGTCTGGGACAGTTGGTTCAGATACAAAGGGCTCTGTCGTATAAAATAACTTCCTCTGAGTTACAAAGAAAACCGAGGGGACTGACGTCTGTTGTATTGATTGAGCAACTCTCACATGTTTTATGTTGCACCGTATGGGCAGCAATGCAATACTTTGCTTCATTAATTAGGTAAAAGAATACTACTGGTCACATATTACAACTTTGCACAGATTTGACACATTTAGTGGTAACTTCACACGTCACAAACTAGAACAAAATAGTAAATTACCTGTAAAATGTGTGTATTTTCTACTCACAGTGCGGGCAGAGACAGGGGTTGGATGTGAAGGAGGATGGGTCAACTTCACCTGTGAAAGCCCGGACAACAAGAGCCTCCCAGTGAACAGAACCAGGATCATCAATAACAAAGTTGTGGTGAGAAATCTACAGCAAGAAGACAATGGAACCCTCTGTCCGACTCCAGAGAGAGTAGAGTTTAGCATCGGTAAGAGAAATCACTTCCATGTCAATAATAATGTAGGTTTGTAATATTCAACTTTTCCTTCCAGTGAAATGCAGAAAACCTCAGATAAACCGCACTGTCTACAACAAAGCCCAGGCTAAAATTATCTGCGGTCGCCCCGACTCCAGTTACAAATATGGACAGTTGTATTTCTGCAAAGAAACTGGTGACTTTGATTGTAAAGACGTCTCGTTATTGAACACAATAAAGAAAGAAAAGTACTCGATATCACAGCGAACAAGTGGTCCACATGTGAAAATGACCGATGTCACTCCAGAAGACCAGGGCATTTACTGGTGTGCAGAGCATAAGGGTCTCTATGACCAATCGTACAGAAAATTCAACATCACTGTTGTCTCCGGTAAGTGCCAAACAAAACGTCTCATATGATGTTGTTACAAAGAGAAGTGCTGACACTTAGTGACACAAAACACTCCAATAGAAATGATGCTGCAATCATTTTGAACTCACTACAGTGTTTCCCAAACAGAGGTGCAGGGACCCCTGGAGGTTCGCAAATGCTCAGCAACTGAAATAAGTTGAAACTGAACACTCATTGAATGTTATTTTCAAGGGAATGCAGTTTCATATTTTGCAATAAAATGTATGGATTTGAGTCTTTTAGCCCTTTAGCTTTAGTTGATCTTTTTTTTATATATAATTGGCACAATCTCAAAGTATTAATCTCTTGAAGTATAAAAGAAACAACCAAGTTGTACGTGACACAAAAAAAGGAGCCACTGCACAACTGTTAGTTTTTAGTCGGCCAAAGCATGAAGTCACATGACCGTAGACAATATACTACAGCTGTTTTTTTTTTGTAGTTGAAATGACTGAAGAGGTCACAGCTGAGATTTAAACTAAGTCAGAAACAATGTTTTTGTGTTCAAGTAACGTGACACAAGCTGATCATAAATGGCCATGTTGACCATGTGACTCCATGCACATCTCGAAGCAGCATTTGTAGTTTCAGCAGTTATTTGTGTTTACTTTGTAACACAATTATTATAAGTCAAAACAAATTAAAAAAAAAAAAAACATTAGTTGGTATAAAGAGGAAATAAATACTATGCCTCTCGAAAGTACTAATACACCTAGAACTTTTGCACATTTTGTCATATTTACAATCATAAACAAAGACTTTATTTTGAATTTTTTTACTGAATGTTCACACACAAGTAACAGAGAACTGTAAAGTGAAAGCAAAATGATACATGATTCTGTTATTTTTCAAAAAATAGAAAACCAAAAAGTCGGGCGTGCACAAGCATGAATGAATACTTTGTGGAACCCCTTTTGCTGCAATAACACAGATTTTCTGTAGGATTTAGTTCAGGACTTTGACTGGGCCATTCTAACACATTAATATGTTTTTGTTGAACCATTCCATTGTAGATTTATCTTTGTGTTTAGGGTCATTGTCCTGCTGGAAGGTGAATCTCCGCCCCAGCCTCAGTTCTCTTGCTGACTCCAGCAGGTTTTCCTCCAAAATGTCTCTGTATTTGGCTCCATCCCTCTCCTCAATCTCCCCAGTCCCCGCTGAGGAAAAGCAGCCCCACAGCATGATGCTCCCCCCCATATTTGACCCTGGGGATGGTGCACTCATGAGCAGTGTCAGGTTTGCTCCATACATAACGTTTTGCTTTTGGGCCAAAAAGTTACATTTTTGTCTCATCTGACCAAAGCTCCTTCTTCCACATGGAGCTGTGTCCTCCATATGACTTCTAGCAAACTTCAAACGGGATTTCTTATGGCCTCCTTTCAATAATGGCTTTCTTCTTCCACTCGTCCATGAGGGCCAGATTTGTGTAGATACGACTTATTATGTCCCATGTACAGATTCCCCCAGCTCAGCGGCAGGACTTCACAGCTCCTCCAGAGTTATCTTGGGGCACTTGGTTGCCTTTCTGACCAGTGTTCTCCTTGTTCGCTCTGATATTTTAGGTGGAGGATCACGCCTTGGTAAGTTGGCAGTGGTGCTTTACTCTTTCCATTTCTGAATGATGGATTGAACAGTTGCTCCGTGAGATGTTCAAATCTTGGGAAATCTTTGTATAACTTAACGCTGCTTTAAACTTCTCCACAGCTTTATCCCTGACCTCTCTGGTGCTCCTTGACCTTCATGATGTTGTTTAGTGACCAACACACTCCGACCACAGCTCTGAGGGCCTGAAAGAACAGCTGTAATTATACTGAGAGTAGATCACACACAGGTGGCCTCTATTTAATGGTTAGGCGAAGGTGTGAACATTCTGGAGCCATTAGGAATGTTATAAAGGCAATTTAATGCACTCAGAAAAATGCTGTTACTTGTGTGTGAACGTTCAGTAAAAAGTGCAAAACAAAATCTTTATGTTTATGGTTGTAAACATGACAAAATGTGCAAAAGTTCCAGGTGTATGAATACTTTCGAGAAGCACTCTATGTATAAATACAATTTTGCATTTCATTCTTTCTAGACTTTGCTGATCATCAGGAGTATGGACGTATTGGAGAAAACCTTGTACTTTCATGTGAATATCCAATGGGAGGCCGAGAGAAGAAATTCTTCTGTAAAGGGGAAGATCCACACACCTGTGAACATTTGGTGACCAGTTTGATGCCAGATCGATACCCTGGGAAGTTTACTCCGTTTGAAGACTCGGAAGGCAGGATCAATGTAACAATATTCAACATAAAAGCAGAGGATGAAGGAACTTACTGGTTTGGAGATGGGAATAACACAGAACATACAAACGAGCCCAAGATCTTCTGTCGACTGAAGCTGACTGTAGGTGAGTGGTGTTACTTCTATCAGTTACTTCTATCAGTTGAGACAAGATCAAATTGTTACCCAATAATTGCCAGGGACGGGAGTGGGCACTGATTTGTTTACCTTTAAATCCTTTTGGCTTTTGGACGGCTGGATCATTTATTTATTCGCCAACATAAGGGAAACAAATCAACATTTTGTTATTGGCTACAACCCTCTGAAAGAATTGTCACAAACTTGAACTTTTTTTCTGAACGTTTCTACAGATTTCTCACATCTGGAGCCGACCGACCCACCAGGTAAGAACTTCATACAGATATGCAAGAACAAAATAAAGTCATTTTTTCCTTGTAACCATGGACATTTTTTCATGCTGTCGTGGTTACAAGGCAAAATGACTTCATTTCATTCCTGCAGCTCTCAGTGTAAGCACATTTGTACGTCTTATAAAGCAGAGGCAGGCAACGTCAGGCCCGAGGGCCAAATCCGGCCCTTCAGCACGGAACCTCTGGCCCTCAAGATGATTTTGACAAACATTATCACACAAATCAGAGAGTACTTTTAACATTATTAGAGTTAATGGGAGAAAAAAAAGGTAGAAACACTGTCAATGACCCCCAATTAAGTCATATATTATGTACAACACTGGCATTTGATATCATCGTCCATCGTGATGGAAGAGAAATATCATGATGGAGAGCCACCATCGTGATGTCACGCCCCCTCCTGTCAGAAACACGCACTGGTCTTCTGTAGACCTTGTAAACCTACAAACTGTGCAGGGATTGCACTATAAATTAAATCACGGATGTAACTAATATGCGCTAGTTTCAGTACCTGCCAGAAGCCATGATGTGTTAGCCGTAATGATTAAAGTAAAGACACAGCGCTGCTCTGTTTCTGACGCGCGGAGCTCTCTCTCTCTCTCTCTCTGCAGCTCGGAGTTTACCAGCACGTGGTTTTGCTTTGCTTTGCTGCGTACGGAAACTTAAACCATTTTAAAATGAGATGGCTCTCACATCGGAGCTAGATGAGCTCGCGGATTATTCTCACGAAGGCCCGAGAGAGGAAAGAGAGAGGAGAGAGAAAGAGGCGGTGCAGGAGGTACGAGGTTACGAGCTCACGGACCGGGCGGCGCGTGGAGCGGCTTCAAAAAACGTGTACATATTGTCCCGTTCACCCATTGTTTCTTAAACATTACTTTAAAACTGAGCAAATTGAAAATGATAAGCTCCGATTTACATTTGTATTAATGTGATAAGAGTCTTGGAGTTCACGCTCTGAATAAGTCGTTCTATGTGTGTGCGTGCGTGCCCAAAACCTGCTCAAACACGAGCCTCTAATCAAACGCGCTGCTCCGACTGATTTATCCTCCGTGTGAGTAAAAGCGAAAATGAAACTACCAGTTAACGAGCGCATGGCCTGCAATGCGTAGTTTTTTTCTTTTTTTTTTACTTTGCTGCTGTACCATTTGTTTTCTATTTTGCTTTCACGTATTGTGAGCCCAGAGGTACATTTTACTATAAAGCAGCTTTGAAAGCATTGCCAATTTTATTGTAAGGTTATAAATACTGTCTAACAACGATCATTAGGCTATTTCAGTTCAAAACCAACTTATTACTTTTTTTATTGTACACTACCGTGATGCACCAAACCACTGGTCCTGCACCGTGAACCAAAACGTTAGAGCTGAACCCCTAATATTTATCCATAATTATCCCACTGTCTCCTGAATCCTGTTCCCTGAGTTTAGCGAAAATATTGTCGTTGTAGTTTATAAGAAAGGAGCACGGGTGCATCAAACACTCCAATTGCAGTTTGTTTGAAAAAATGTTTTGCCTTCATTCTTTTACACATTTGTAGTGGCCATAGTTTTTGGAATGGGTTGGGAACCACTGGTCTACAGCTAAACTGTGTGACAGGTTGGACATTTCTTTGTAATCACTCACAATCTCAGAATATCAAATGTGGAGACTAGCGAGGCCCGGCCGAAGGCCGGGTCTCAGCTAGTATATATATATATATCTTTTTGTAAAGTCCCTCCAAAGGTCGAATCATAATTGGTTAATAATTCGGGCTGGGACGATATTGTTTGACAACAACAAAAAAGATGAGTCCAAAAGTTATAAAACAAATGTCACTTGACATTTTCTGAAGTGACTGTGAAATGTAGGTTTAACATGAAGTGCTGAGTAACTATTCCTGAGGAAAGATCACATTTAAAAGTATTGAAGATACTTGGTTTTGCGTCAAAGGCGTATGGTGATGTTGCAAAACGATATATCGTCCCAGCCCTACTGAGAATTACTGAAGTATTTGACACCATGATCAGTACAGTATTGATCATGTTAAATGTGAACCTCTTGTCTCCCACATCTCTGCAGGTGAACACGATCCGGAGCTGGACCTTCCAGGTAAGAACCTGTGTAACATCTGACATTACAAAGCTTTATAGGCCAGGGGTTCCCAAGTGGAGGTCGGGACTTCCAGGACCATCATGAGGCTCTGAGCTATAAAATTATAACAGGTTTTGAATGTGATGAATCTTGAAACAAGTGCAAGCATCAGCTACATTTTATTGCACAAGTCTCCAGTTGTTCACGTCAATATTTTGGGGATCACGACCTGACAGATGTGGGAACCCCTTAAGCTCTAAAATGAACTGGGATGAACTGATCTGACTTTCTGCAGAACCTTCTCCCGCTCTCCCCGTCATCATCGCCTTGAGTGTTTGTGGGGTTGTGCTGGTGCTGGTGGTCGTCCTCATTATCAAGGGTGAGTACTCTGACATTTGGTGAAGATATATTTAAGTATATATTTACAAAAGCTCTTTTTTGTATATTGTTCTGACATTTAAGAGCATTTTTAGTAAAAAAAAAGGCGGGAGCTTGGAGGCCTGGTGCCGTAACAACACTTTTCTTGATGTGAATTTCCTTCAGGCAAACGAAGAAGTGAAGCTGCGCAACAGAGCAACGGACAGGTTTGTGCTCGTTTTGTTCAAATAATAATCAAACAGTTAAAGTCTGACGGTTTTGTCAATAGGAGGAGCGCGTCTATGAGGAATTACAGACGCCAGATCGTTGTGAATACGACACTTTGTTCAATATGAGAGAAGACGCCTGCACCGTCCACACAGCGCCATCCGGGGACGCCGTGTACGTCAATATGGGCACAAAGAAGTAAAGCAATGGGCAGAGTTTTGGAGAAAATTAACAATATTATCACAAAAAGAGCCTTCATAGACATTATCTTCCGAGAAAGCTGAAATAATTTAGTGTTTGTTCTAAAATCCTGACCACATATTACTTTTTCATTGAGCATTTACTGTATCACAGCCTTCTTCTTTGTTTGCTGGTTCTTCTCCCTGAACATCCAGGACTGTAATCGTCATGAACACTTTCAACGTCTGCTCTAAAAGGATTGGTTGCCCTGTCAGAGCTCCGCCCACCTTGTGCAACAATCTATGGGGACGGCTCTCATCCGCTCCTCAATCAGCTTCTATTTTTAAGTTTGTATATCTGTAAATAGGGCTGAAGCAACTAATCGATTAATCGACAACTAATCGATTACTAAAAAAGTTGTCAACTATTTCAGTAATCGATTAATCGTTTTCTAGCAAACACAGACTAAAATAGAGCAAAAAATGACATGACAATTACGTATTTTGGATGAAAACCTACTTTGTTTTTAAAGTTAGGGTCTGTAGTGTTTTGTACATAATACATTTTATTAATATCTGTCTTTGTCTCTTCCAATCAGAAAGCAGAATTAGAACAAAGAGCCTCCTACAAACGTCTACTTTTAGTTTACTCCATCAACATGTCCTCAAGCGGCGCCACTTTAGCTTTTTTGATAAAAAAAAAATGAATACAATTTCTATGCACCTTTCACAGCCAAGCGATTAATCGATTAATCGTAAAAATAATCGGTAGATTAATCGATTACCAAAATAATCGTTAGTTGCAGCCCTACCTTAACCTGGCTAACCCCAGGCTGCTGTGTGCGCTCGAATTATTTCGAACTGCACAACAGCCTGGGGACCATGGCCCAAATTTTCCGGTGGATTTGGGAACCAATCACAGAGCGAGGAGAGACGGCAAGACGATGACGCGCTATTCGATATACGGAAGCTTGTAGTTTATTTACGGATTAAAAAAAAAGTTTATTTACGGATCCATCATGACAGCAGCAGACACGATGGTATTTTTCGATCAAGCTTTAGACCTTGTTCTAAATAGTTTAGCTCAAAAGTTTACAGCGGGTACGTCATACGTCATCTCATACGATGATACGATTGGCCATGGCTACGTGCAGACGCATGATAGACTTTTTTTTTTTTTTCCGTATCGCCCAATAAACGAGTATGGACGATCGTAAACCACACCTCTCCTACGAGAAAATGAATTGGTGGTCACCAGACTAAATATCATTTAGTCTGGTGTTTGCCAGGCTGGCCCTACCTGTAAATGTGTACGAACTAGGGCTGCAACTAACGATTATTTTGGTAATCGATTAATCTACCGATTATTTTTACGATTAATCGATTAATTGCTTGGCTGTGAATGAATGAAAATTGTATTTTTTCATTTATTTTGAATCACATAAAGCTAAAGTGGCCTCTCTTGAGGACACGTTGATGGAGTAAACTTAAACTGTGTTGTAAAGTGTTTTTGTAGTGCCAGTTCTGCTTTTTTAATTGGATGAGACACAGACAGATATCTATGACATTTTCAATGTACAAAACTCTACAGACCCGAGCTTGAAAAACAAAGTAGGTTTCCATCAAAAATAAAAAATGTTCATGTCATTTTTGCTCTTTTTCAGTCTGTGTTTACTAGAAAACGATTCATCGATTACTAAAATAGTTGACAACTATTTCAATAATCGATTAGTTGTTTCAGCCCTAGTACAAACTTAACTTATTTGTTAATTTTGTTCGTTATTAGTGGTATTACTGTTAATTGTTTGTAAGATTGTATTATTGCGCTTCTGTGACGATGTAATTTCCCTCATGGATGAATAAAGTTTGTCTGTGTGGCTTCAGTCCGGACGAAGACTTTGTGATTAAACCATGTGTGACCATGTGATTAAACTGAGTGTTTAATGAACCTGTAGTCCTTAGTCATGTTTGATGATTTTAGACCATTTATGTTGCTCAAATAATAACAAAGGGGGGGGGCCCTGCAATCCCAGGCGCCCTCAGGTTGGGAACCACTGATCTAGGTCATATTTAAAGACCCTAGAACTGAGACGGACTGAGAGTAAACTGTGTTATGTTAAAGCTGAACTAATGTTTTCATAAATGGTAAATTAACTCAACTTGTCTACCTTCATCAGGCCCAAAGTGCTTGACAGTGAGGAACGACTCACCCATTCACACTCTCATTCACACACCAATGTGCGCAGACACTGGAGGCAAGGCAGGTGGAGTGTCTTGCCCAAGGACACAACGACAGTGTGCAATTATAAGACTGAGTTGTATAAGGCAGAGTGAAGGTGCGTCAGAATTTTAACCACAGGCAAACAGAAAAAGAGCAAAAGATAAGATTTGATCTAGACAGGAAAAGTGACAGAAACAGACATTTCTATCATGAACGAGTGGAAGACACAACATGATCATCACCAAATGCCCGGACCAAAACTAGCACCCTGAAGAGGTTGAAAAATAAGTTGCGTGAAAGAAAAAATGCAAATGGAACCAATTAACTCAATTTTATTGCTTTTATTCAAGGAAACACTTATTACAGTGTAGCCACGTAACTGAGCTCCTCACCCGATCTCGAAGGGTGCGCCCAGCCACCCTGCGGAGGAAACTCATTTCCGCTTGTGTTCGCGAGTACAAATATTAGTAATGTCAATAGGAAAAGCATTACCATAGATATACCCCTCATATAGTTCCCCCTCAGTAGTATCTACAACTAGCACTATTGCTGTATCTACAACAGATCCTCAGAAGTACAACTTTCAAAAACTAGTCCTCCAAATAGACACAAGAAACACATCTGAGAACTGACTAAAATTAGAAAAACATTACCTCATAGCCCCGGCTCAACCAAGCTTATTTTCCCCAGTTCCGCTTTACCCAAATCTAAAAGCTTAAAAAAGGCATCAAAATAGCGACAAAAACGAGGATAAAAAGGCAACAAAAAAGCAACAAAAGCTTGACAAAAAAAGCCCGAAAAAGCTACAAAAAAGCAATGAAAAAGACAAAAAAAAAAAGACAAAAAAAGAGACAAAAACGTATCAAAAATGAGACAACGATCACTTTTCTGGTTCTTAGCTTTCAAATGAGACATCACACTCATTCACCTGTGACACTAATCTTTGATAGACTCATTACAAGCAAGGTGACACATGTGTGGCCTTTATTTGTCATCATTTTGATTATTATGGCTCAGTTTGGAAAAACCCCAAATTAAAAATCTCATAAAGTTTATTTTGAAAATGGACTGTGAGTCACAATCATCAAAATGATAAAAAAACAAAGCCTTGACATTTGTCACTTTGCATGTGATGAGTCTATATCATATATTAGTTTCACATTTTAAGTTGAATTACAGAAATAAATGAACTTTTGAACGATATTCTAATTCTACTCTATTCTTACACAGTGCATTCCATTGGATTAAAATAAATATTGTAATATTGTTAGTTTCTTGATAGTATTTTACATTTTTGAGGGTTTTGGGAAGGTGACAATACAAACTACAACCTTTTATGGGCATGAGAGGCAGACGTGATGCAAAGGGGAAGAAGTGACATTTGTGACATATTTAACAAATGACAAACTGAAATATCACCAGAGAGAAAGAAACAGCAGCACTTCTAACATGAGGGTTGTTCTGCTCTTTGTCCTTCTACTCACCTCAGGTAAAAATGCATTATTATTATTTGCATGGATTCTAATTAGTGGTTAATTATGGCCTTTGTAATTTGGGTTAGGGTTACCTTTTTTGTGCGTACACTATAATATTTTATTTAGTGATGCACGATAATGCCAATTTGAACCGATATCCGATAATTCCGCATGTCCCGATACCGATAACCGATAATGACACCGATAATTATGTATATATATTTGCACTTTATTTTGTGACAAGAACAAAATAAATGTAACAGTTCACAGTTCTGCCAAAAATGTATGAACTCTACCAAGCAATATACAAGTGTATAAATATAAATCAAATAATGAGTTTTACTTTGGGTTTGAGTCTCCACCTTTTTCTAAAGCTCTGTTTTTTTACAGTTCCATCATCTGAGCAGGTCTGACTCTGTTCATCTGTGTCACATCGTATTTAAACAAAAAAAAAAAGAATAATATTACTACCACTACTACTAGAATATAGAATATAGACAGTGTTCTAGTATTTCACTGAGTCTAGAGGCGTCTCTGACATGAGAGAGAAGTGATGCCAAATCTGTGACAGATTCTGACTAATAATACGATACTACAGCACAAAAACAAGACTCTCTCCTTTATTGGGCTCATTTATGCATTTGTGCCTCGTGTGGTCGTGGCTCATTTCATCAATGTAAAACTTCTCTCGTTCATAACGCTTCAATCTCGGGGCTGTCGTGTTTATTTTATCAGAAATACTAAGATAACTCATGGGTTTTTAGGCCTCGCTCTGTTCCAGTATCTTATGTGAGCGGGTCCGCGGTTCACATTTCCTCGTCTTTTTCTCATTTTGAATGTTGAATGTTGAAGTGACTTCGATGTAAAAAGTCATAAAACTCTTCCTTCACGGAGAGCGCCTGCACAGCTGTTTCCCTGGAATACTCGTCGTATTTATCAGCTAAAACAGTGCAGAAGTCGGCCGTGGAGAGCGTATATCTGCTGCTGTAAACGTGCTGTCCTGAGTCTGCAGCAGCTCCGGGCTGCAGGACCTGCGGGCGCCGCAGAGAGAAAGGCAGCGAGCTGGAGCCGCAGATTCAATGTAATTTGAGCTTATAATTATCGGGCCTAATTATCGGACACATTTTTTTAATCTGCTTTATCGGGGATGGCGCCAAAATGCCGATAAATGCCGATAATTATCGGCGGCCGATATTATCGTGCATCCCTAATTTTATTGTCGCTGGTCTGTGCTATTTTACCAGAGTGTCATTATGGTAATTTGATCAATTTTATTTTAGCCATTTGTTTTTTCCTTTGTTTTTTAAGAATTATGTCGGCTAATGTTCCCATTTCTCACAGTGTGACCCGGGCGGGGGGTCACGAACCTCTTTAACTGTAATAATGGGGGTCACGGCTCCCAAAGGTTGAGAACCTCTACTTTAGAGGTATATTTTAGATGCTTCTTTGTATTTTCCGGGATTTGAACTCATCTGAAGTGGAGATGTGAGGCCAGTGTGAACATTTCAAACACTTTTTGGAGAATGATCTTTTAAATATATGTCGGAGCTGAACTGTGTGAATAAACAAGTTTAACAGTCAAATAGTTTTTGGCTTTATGTGTTGTTTGTGCCTAAGCAGGAAAAGAAACTGAAGTGTCGAAAGTTAAGTGTGATTGATTTCGATTAATATTTTTAATCGCACTAAACCTTATGTAATTAATTAATTAATCGTAATTAGTCACAAAAAAGTCCTGGCCCTAATTCTAATGCATTCATTTTCAACTCACTCTCCAATGAGTTTTCAGTCATTCCTATGCGCTCATGTTTGAGTCTGATTTTATGCATTTTCAGGACAATAGAATGACTCTGAAATGAAAGAAAACATGTTTTATTTTTATTTCCCGTCATTTTTCCAAATTATTTGAATGTACATTTTGTTTTAGGGCTGTGGTTCCTTTTGTTTTATGTACACCTGGAGTCTTTCATCAATCTCAAGTACAAATATGCCCACTTTTTCTTTTTCTTTACTGCACAGCACACGTATCATTAACTTTCCTTAATAGGGAGTAATGTCGAAATACAAATTCTGAAATAATTCCAAGCCCCCCCTGCTAAGCGAGTTCCCATACCCTTAATTGTATGGTTATGTTTTTATTGCATTACGAAATGTACATGAGTTTAACATCCGACTGCTATAAAATAAATGTTGCCTGAACACTTTCTAAACCTATTGTTGCATCATGGAGGACGAATCTAAAGGAGACGTTATTTCAGCAAACGGTTCAAAATCATCAAAAATGACTGAGGAAGGTGTACAGGTGCTTTAAACTTTCCAAATTCAGTTATTTGTTTGACATAATTACTAATTTGCAATGACTTTATCTAAGATTGGGGACCACTGTTCTAAAGCAAACTGAAACTCTGCTTTTTCACGTTTTTCCAGTATCTTTTGTTGCTTTATTCATCAACCTTTATTGCAGACTCGAGGTCCAGTTAAAACGAAAAAACAAACACACAACAACATTTAGAGCAGACAACTGTACCAATGTTGCCACAGTTCAGACTGGTAGCGCGTGGCACTGACTTTGATGTTTGTCAAGCTCATAATAATCATATTGGCACAGTTGTTGAGCCGACATATAAATCTGTACATTAAATTTCTCAAAACAGCATGAAAAGTTCGGATGCCAGCAGAAACAAATAAGTGGCTGGCACTCTCCCATCGAGGTCTTTTCAGCAAAATTCTTAGACAGTCGTTATATGCCACGTTAAGTTTCCGTATGCTCGAACGTTTATAGTTTGACCACAGGTGTGCTGTATAAAGTGGGGTACAATAGGCATTAAACAGTGTCCTTTTCACTACATTTGTACACGCACCAAACCTGCGCACAAGAATATTAGCCTGCACATACATCATGCGGCACTGTCGGAGCACGTGATCATCGTCTGCCAAATCATCAGAGATAAAATGTCCCAAATATTTGTATTTGCTGCACAAGGTCAGATTATTCCCGCACAAATTAAATGACGGAAAGTTCAAAACCTTATCGTCTCTTGTTCTGCAAATCATTATGACACTCTTGTTTGCATTATATTTGATGTCATAGTCCACACCATATTTGGAACACACGTTTAAAAGTTCCTGCATCCCAGCACTGCTTGGACTAAAAACAACAACATCATCGGCGTACATGAGATGATTTACAAGGGTAGACCCGATCATACAGCCGGTCCTGCACACATTTAACAGTTGTGACAATTCATCCATATACAAACTAAACAGTACAGGAGAGAGGATTCCACCTTGTCTCACTCCATTGGTAACACCAAATGGAGCCGACACACTACTGCCCCATCTCACCTGCATCACCTGGTGGGCGTACCAGTAGGCTAAGATTCTCAATATATACTTAGGTACTCCTCGCTGACGCAGCTTGATAAATAACTTTACATGGTTCACACGGTCAAATGCCTTGGATGCATCAATGAAGCATATGAGCATAGAGGAGTTTTTACTCTTATACTTTCTGATAATTTCCTTTAAAGCAAATATGCATAAGTCTGTGCCATGCTTTGCCTTGAAACCAAATTGGTTATCTGCAGAGTATATCACATCTTGTAATCTACACAACAGTACTTTCTCAAGGACCTTTGATACAATGCTGGCAAGGGCAATGGGCCTATAGTTGTCCGAGCTTCCCATTCTACCCGCTTTGTCCTTTATGACTGGGACCAGGGTGATAGAGAGGAGTGCATCAGGCAGAATCCCATGGGTCATACAGCTGGTGAAGCAAATTGCCAGAAGGGGAGATAGTCTATTGCTGGCATTTTTCAGATGTTCAGCAAAAATAGCATCAGCACCACAGGTTTTATTGTCTGTCAGCTTTTTTATGGCTTGATACACATCATGAGCCGTGACACTCATACATTCGACCATATCGATAGCCTCTACATTAAATTGTTCAGTGTGTATACAGTTGAAGAGAGCATCGTAATGCTGTTTCCAATGCTCTACTATGTTGTCTGGACCAGAAATGCCATCCACAGTACAGGGCAAAGTTGTCTTGTTGCAGTTAAGGGAGCGTACTTCTTTCCAGAACTCCATACCATTGTTTGTCAAGAGCTTCCCAGCCAATGAATCTGATCTTATGCTTTGCTCATTCTTTGTGATGAACCTAATGGCGTACTTGTATCTAGCATTAGTGAACTTTTTGTTTTCAAACACAGGACCTTGTCGAGGTTTTCCAGCCTGTGCCCACTCCCTTGTAGCTTCACGGGCCAGTTCATGGTACCCAGCTACGTACCTATTCCACCCAGGCCGTTTAACATTATTGTTTTTCATCCGTTTACAGTAGGGTTTACCACTTTCAACAAGAGCACTTACTATTCCATTATAGAATGCACAAGTGTCCCTCCTGTGATTCACGTCAACACAGTTTGGATCAGTACATCTGATTGCATCGTAAGGTAAATTAATTCTGCTCAATAGTATATCAGTTTGAATGAAATAGGAAATACGGTCTTCCTTAGTGAGGGCAGACCAGTCCAGCTTTCCTTGGAACGTAGTATTGTTGCTTATAGACAACACCGGCAACTGGTCAACTTTAATTGAGAATGACAGGGGTATATGGTCACCTGTAACCATATCATACAGTATATCCATAGACCCAATGCAGGCATGTGCATCAGATGTACTAATACAGTGGTCTAGCCACGATGTAGTATGCCATGCCTCACTGATATAGGTATAACTGTCATTAGGCAACAACAGCTTGCTCGACAAAATATAATTATGATCTTCGCAGAGCTGGACCATATATTTTCCAAATGAAGAATTCATATCATTTATGTCAGCATTCATGTCTCCTACAACATAGATACTTGATGAGAGACAGCTTTCAACAAAAGAATTTAAAAAGGCAAGCTTATTTAAGTATTCATCCTCGTTCTGTCTACATTCATATGGGGTATATACATTCAAAATTAAAAAGTCCTTATTGTCACTGGTGAACTGTACTCCAATACACCAATCAGCACCCAATCTGACAACTTTTATGCATTTGTCAAGCGCTTTTCTCCACAGTATTGCCACACCTCCTGAAATTCTCCCCCTGACAATACCCCTGTCAAAGTCCGCAGTGGATTCTCCGACTCCATGAAAATTGTCATTAAAAGAGTTTAACTTCTGCAAGTCTTGCTGGGCTAAAAATGTCTCCTGCAAACAGAGTATATCACACTTAACTAAAAGATTGTCAACAATCAGACGACGAGCTTTATCCGTAGCGCTGTTCCCAAGCCGCAATCCACGACAGTTATAGGACAAGACTCGTACATCCATAGTTCCAAATTAGTTTACCACCACCGCGGTGCCATTACGCGCGCGCTCATCCCCTGTGCCAGGCATGGTCCTGGGGTTCCCAGCACGACGGGGCTCGTAAAACCGCCGAACAAGGGCACCCTCAGGCCAAAGATCTGGGTCATACATCTCACTCACGTCGTTACATTCAGCACAGACTTTGAAGGAGCTAAATCGGCTGTGCACAACATCTAGTTTATTACAGGTAACGTCACGG
Organism: Gobius niger; assembly: GCF_951799975.1. Taxonomy (NCBI): domain Eukaryota; kingdom Metazoa; phylum Chordata; class Actinopteri; order Gobiiformes; family Gobiidae; genus Gobius; species Gobius niger. Next base: position 4,010,021 of record NC_136871.1, on the reverse strand, counting down.
CCAAGCTTTTCTTTTAGATACAGAGTTAGCGTAGTTTCATCCAAATCCGGAGAAAATCTGGAAGCAAACACACTCACCAGCTTGGTCCTGACCGTTCTGATGTTGCCCACAGCCCCAGTACCAACAATGGGCTTGGCGGTCCTTGGTCTTTTCACTTGTCCAGGTGCACCAGCGCGCGGTCGAGCAGTAGTATCCTCTGCTGTTGCGCGTCGGGGTTTTCTCACCACCTGACTCCATTTCGGCGATTGTGGCCCATGTAGACTCCACTCCGCTGTCGTTTTCACTTGACTCGTGGCAACATTCAGGATTGGCACTTCAGAAGTATCCATATTATCCAGGCTATGCGCGTTTAGATCCGTCGGAGCTCTCACATGGGACAATGACGTCGCGTCTGCCACTGCTACATCCGCGTTAGCGTCTTTAGCCCGATCCAAACTTTCTGTTGCAGGCCTACGCTCCAAATCACCCACTCGGTCACGAATACCCTCCGTCACCATACGTAGGTCATTGCTAACATCAGCCTGCAATTTCATTGTTTCTTTCATTATGGCGACTTCTGCGCTCAGTTGCTCCATTCTTGTTAGTAGACAAGACACATCCAAGCTATTGAACGTAACAGGCGGCAAGTCATCCAGATAATAAGAAACAAATCTGGGGGCATTCTCACCGCACTCATTCAACACTTTTAGACAACTTTTTATGTTGTTTACGTCTTTCTGTGCTCCTTTGTGTGAGACATTCCTCTGTGTTGTAGGGCAGAGTTCAAAGAGGGCCTTCTTAGATGATTCAATCCACTCAGAGTCAAACGCATTGGTAGCCAGAATTACAAGCTCATCCTGGCTCATTGTCCTCATTTTTACAGAAAGGAAATTCAAAAGTTCATCCTCAACGACCACTTTTCCATCCACAGTCTGGTATACCTCAGGTTTCAAACGAGAACGTTTAAAAACAGGAGCAGCAGACGCAGCAGACGCAGCGCCAGCCATCGCGCAACCCTTGCGCAATTATTGTACATTTCTATCTCATGATTTCGGACTGACTCACTTTGACATTGTCTTCTGCAGTATGTGGGGATTCGGATGTTGTTGGATGCCTTGGAGGCTGGTTTGAATTCACATGCAATTCAGATAATACAAATGATCTCCAAGTAACTGACCCCTATGGAAGACCAATACCGATCCCAAATATTGAAGACAATAAATGGAAGCCTGTGGACGCACGACGATTCTTGTACCACAACACAACTGGGAAATACTGGAGAGTGCTTGTGACACAACTTACCAGGTGGGACTTTGGGGAATACATGTGCAACAAGAGAGAGAAAATAGGAATAGATGATGGTGAGATTTAACACATTTAAACAATTACACTCAATGGTTAAAACTTTTGGGCATTTTAGCATATTTTCATTGTGTGACAGGAATAACTGAATTGTAAATGATTCTGTTTTAGATAACCGTGTCTGTCCCCAACACTCACAAATTGTTTACATTGGAGCAAATACCACCATCAGATGCACTCGCCCTGGTGTAAACTTTATCTGCAAACAAAGCCTCCACAAAGACACCTGTGACATACTGTCCCGAGCCCCAAACCCTGTTTATCACATCAGTGATGTGAGTCGACAGGACCAGGGGGTCTACTGGTGCGGGTACGAGTCACGAGATTACAAGGTGTTAAAGGAAAAAATAGAACTTCACGGTAAGAGAAGATCTGCACTCAACACATCTGTTCATTTATAGACAGTATGTAATGTGAATTATTTCTGTATGAACACTGCAGTTAGGCTGGTATGGAGCACTCATTAGTGACACACACAAAAAGAAAAACGTTATATAAGAGAATAATTTTAACCATTTTGTATTTAAAAGACCTTATATTTGAGCAGCATCAGCTTCGTGGTTGTATAAGCTACGCAGTGGCGGAGTGATCTGCTAGAAAATAGTCCCTCAAAATGTGATCATTCATGTGATGCAGGTCAGTTATATTCCAAAAATTTTTCTATGGACACAGACATTTATATGGTTAGTCTGGTGTTATAAGTGATTTGCCTCAGGTGCTCTGTGGAGCGGGTCAGACTGTTTTTAATGCAGGCTAGCTGATACCATAGAAATGTATATCTTCAAAATATAAGAACTGCATGAACTACAAAAGAAAAAAATATCTCCAGAAATCAACAACACTCTGGATAACTAGGAAATGAGGCCTTATGTCAAAAATCCTGAAATATCCCTTTAATCGCAGGTAATGGTATTAGGTACTGTTTATTCAGTATCTACAGTATATATACTTTAGACCAGTGGTTCTCCAGTGGTTTGGGTTCAGGACCCAACATTACCCTAAAGGATGACCCAAATAAAATTGTAATTTTTCACATATCATATAAAATATTGTATATTTTGCACACAATCTTTTATTGAACGAGCGGTGGATATGCCTTTAAGATTGAAATCAGGATCAAAACTACACAGTAACTGTAATTTGAACAGACTCCATTCGTTTATGGGGGAAGGTTCCCTTTTTCGGTGTTTGGGGAACCAAGACTCAAAAGAAAAACAAAAAAACCAAGGCACTCCTCTCACATCGTAATTCTCTATTTACATTTAAAAAGCCTTCATTGTGCTGGGCTGATGAATCTGAAAAATCTCTAAAACATAATGCTGGTTTTCTTCCACGTGTCTCGGCTCCAAACAAGCCTTTGTCAAGAAGACTCCAGTTGTGTTTCCATGAAGTTTCAGATGGAAAATATGGAAAACTGTTCCCTGGATTAGACTCCTGACCGACTGAAAGTGTTTCCGCGACCCACCTGTTGAGAATCACTGCTTTAGACCCAGAGGGGTCGATTCAATGAAAACAAATAAATAATACTTATTTAACATACCAAAGATGTATTCAAAGTTATTTTTTATTATATTGACACATACATATATATATATATATATATGTATATATATATATATATATATATATATATATATATATATATATATATATATTACAATATATAAATACTTATTACATTAAGTATGTTACCATTTGAGCTGCAAACTTCTTCAGTCACTCACAATCCATCAAACAGAGAACAAACTTACAAGACAACAATCCAGTCAATTTCTCTTTTCATCTCAATCTTTATGTTTGTCCTTGTAGTTGTGGAAGTCACGAAGAGAAGTGTCAACTCTGGACAGGACTTGACCCATCAATGCAACTATACCAATGCTTCTATTAAGAAGTTTTTCTGTAAAGGAGAGTCTTCCACAAAGTGTCAAGAGCTCGTCAACACGTCCCAAAGGTCCAAGGGGAGGTTTACACTTGTAGATGTAAGAACAAACTGGATGATCATCCTAACTATTCGACATGTAACCATTGAAGACAGTGGATCTTATTGGTTTGGGACTGTAAGGACTAGAAATATAAATGAAAAAGTCTTCCTCCACAAACTGGAGCTGACCGTGGGTGAGCATGACTTCATTTTCACAGTTTAGCTTCAGTCACAGCGGCTCGATCTCTTTAACATCCTGTCCTGTCTCATCTATCGCCGAAATGACAACCCTTCCTCCATCTGCAAAACACCATTTCAATTTTTACTTTTGTCCCAAAAAAGTATTTTGCACCATTCACACATGACTGAATTGTATTGCTAACTATGATGAATTCAAGTATACTGTGTGCCTAAACTTTACTTACAGTCAAAATAACATATTGAAGGTTTTTGAAGCCATGCTACAACCAACCATTTCTTTTATTTTACATGAGACAAGGACAGTCAAGCACAAACACAATCTTGCGATAGTGCTTTTGCCGGTCACCTGAGGGCGTTGCTTGGGGAAAAAAGTGGGCCGGCGTAGGCGCGTACTACGAGCAGCGCTGACTTCAACAAGCGCTAGCTGCTTTTCCTTCGCTTGATCTCTGAAGAGTTCACTCACACTTGTCCATCCGAACCGTGCCAGAGCGTGGAAGCCCTTTTAGCACGGTTTGTTTGTCTGTGAGCACAATCAAGCTGTGCTCAGGTCCAGCTCGGTTCTGGACTGTGGCGCTGGGAGGAGGTGGGCCAGAGTGCGGCCTGGTTGGTCATGCATGCGCACACGGATAGGGAGCTGTTATATGAGCTGCTGTATGACATGTGTCAGTGCCGCTGTGGAGCGTTTTACAGCAGCAGAGACGTCAAGAAGACGCCTCTCGTTTGAGGAAAGGTCTGGATGCCCCGAACGGCCCGCGCTCACAAACGAACCGAGTCGTGGCCGATTAGAGAAGCACGAGGAGTCGTTTGTTTCCATGTGCAGCAGCAGTGCAACATGTTTATGCGGAAGGGAAGAAAATAAATTAAACAGCAGCGTGAAATAATGCAAGTCTATATGAGCCCCTTGTCAAATCTGCTACTCCACTTTTCTTTGCATTGTTCTGCAGTTTAAACAAAACGGGCTATGATGAATAAAATAATAAAGCTAATCATGTAGAGAGAAAGAGCTGTGCGTGTCACCCTTTCCTCCACTCAGCTGTGGCAGAGGGCCGATCAGACTCCTGTCTCTGAGCCTTTTTTACATTAATTAATGTATAAAATACAGGCCTGAAAAAGGCTACGAGAACAGAAGATTTGACGCTCGGTTTATGTCATTCATCGCTGCTTCGGCCACTGGTTCAACAGCTTTGCAAGAAAGCACTGAATACGAACGCTCACCAAAATCACAAGCGATCTAAATGCACAGGCAGCCTTTATCTGTCTGAGATAAAAGCCTATGGCGAAACCAGGGTTCAGTATCAGAGAAATTAGACTTGGACACAGCGCGGAAGAAGCACAGGCTGCTCCTCGTAAAGTCAGACCCGAGGCGAGCGCGAGGCGAGTCGGCAATGCAGCACAGTGGCATCGACACATATTGTAAACACAGGCTTTTCTCTCTGTTTTACTGTAACAAATGCAGCCGCTCACAGGACAGTGTGTGTGTCCGTGTGTGCACATACACGAGCTGTGGCCCATCTCTTCCAAGTGGTCCGAAGTCCGGAACCGAGCTGGACCTGGGCACGGTTTGATTGCGCTCACACTACACAAACAAACTGCGCTGAAGGAGCTTTCAGCGCTTATACGTATATATATATATATATATATATATATATAACTTTTTGTAAAGTCCCTCCAAAGGTTGAATCATAATTGGTTAATAATTAGGGCTTGGACGATCTGCTTTAGGACAACACGATATACGTCTCGCGATACAGTAGGTATTGTTTGACAACAACAAAAAAGACGTGTCCAAAAGTGATAAACTAAATGTCACTTGACATTTTCTGAAGTGACTGTGAAATGTAGGTTTAACATGAAGTGCTGAGTAACTATTCCTGAAGAAAGATCACATTTAAAAGTATTGAAGATACTTGGTTTTGCGACAAAGGCGTATGGTGATGTTGCAAAACGATATATCGTCCCAGCCCTACTGAGAAGTACGGAAGTATTTGACACCATGATCAGTACAGTATTGATCATGTTAAATGTGAACCTCTTGTCTCCCACATCTCTGCAGGTGAACACGATCCGGAGCTGGACCTTCCAGGTAAGAACTTGTGTAACATCTGACATTACAAAGCTTTATAGGCCAGGGGTTCCCAAGTGGAGGTCGAGACTTCCAGGGCCATCATGAGGCTCTGAGCTATAAAATTATAACAGGTTTTGAATGTGTTGAATCTTGAAACAAGTGCAAGCATCAGTTACATTTTATTGCACAAGTCTCCAGTTGTTCACGTCAATATTTTGGGGATCACGACCTGACAGATGTGGAAACCCCTTAAGCTCTAAAATGAACTGGGATGAACTGATCTGACTTTCTGCAGAACCTTCTCTCCCCGTCATCATCGCCTTGAGTGTTTGTGGGGTTGTGCTGGTGCTGGTGGTCGTCCTCATTATCAAGGGTGAGTACTCTGACATTTGGTGAGGATATATTTAAGTATATATTTACAAAAGCTCTTTTCTGTATATTGTTCTGACATTTAAGAGCATTTTTAGTAAAAAAAGGCGGGAGCTTGGAGGCCTGGTGCCGTAACAACACTTTTCTTGATGTGAATTTCCTTCAGGCAAACGAAGAAGTGAAGCTGCGCAACAGAACAACGGACAGGTTTGTGCTTGTTTTGTTCAAATAATAATCAAACAGTTAAAGTCTGACGGTTTTGTCAATAGGAGGAGCGCGTCTATGAGGAATTACAGATGGCAGACCGTTGTGAATACGACACTTTGTTCAATATGAGAGAAGACGCCTGCACCGTCCACACAGCGCCATCCGGGGACGCCCTGTACGCCAATATGGGCACAAAGAAGTAAAGCAATGGGCAGAGTTTTGGAGAAAATTAACAATATTGTCACAAAAAGAGCCTTCATAGACATTATCTTCCGAGAAAGCTGAAATAATTTAGTGTTTGTTCTAAAATCCTGACCACATATTACTCTTTCATTGAGCATTTACTGTATCACAGCCTTCTTCTTTGTTTGCTGGTTCTTCTCCCTGAACATCCAGGACTGTAATCGTCATGAACACTTTCAACGTCTGCTCTAAAAGGATTGGTTGCCCTGTCAGAGCTCCGCCCACCCTGTGCAACAATCTATGGGGACGGCTCTCATCCGCTCCTCAATCAGCTTCTATTTTTAAGTTTGTATACCTGTAAATAGGGCTGAAGCAACTAATCGATTAATCGACAACAAATCGATTACTAAAAAAGTTGTCAACTATTTCAGTAATCGATTAATCGTTTTCTAGCAAACACAGACTAAAATAGAGCAAAAAAAAGACATGACAATTATGTATTTTGGATGAAAACCTACTTTGTTTTTAAAGTTAGGGTCTGTAGTGTTTTGTACATTATACATTTCATTAATATCTGTCTTTGTCTCTTCCAATCAGAAAGCAGAATTAGAACAAAGAGCCTCCTACAAACGTCTACTTTTAGTTTACTAAAAAAATGAATACAATTTCCATGCACCTTTCACAGCCAAGTGATTAATCGATTAATCGTAAAAATAATCGGTAGATTAATCGATTACCAAAATAATCGTTAGTTGCAGCCCTACCTGTAAATGTGTACAAACTAGGGCTGCAACTAACAATTATTTTGGTAATCGATTAATCGCTTGGCTGTGAAAGCTGTCTGAAAATTGTATTTTTTCATTTATTTTGAATCACATAAAGCTAAAGTGGCATCTCTTGAGGACACGTTGATGGAGTAAACTTAAACTGTGTTGTAAAGTGTTTTTGTAGTGTCAGTTCTGCTTTTTTAATTGGATGAGACACAGACAGATATCTATGACATTTTCAATGTACAAAACTCTACAGACCCGAACTTGAAAAACAAAGTAGGTTTCCATCAAAAATAAAAAATGTTCATGTCATTTTTGCTCTTTTTAAGTCTGTGTTTACTAGAAAACGATTAATCGATTACTAAAATAGTTGACAACTATTTCAATAATCGATTAGTTGTTTCAGCCCTAGTACAAACTGAATTTATTTGTACATTTTGTTCTTTATTAGTGGTACTACTGTTAATTGTTTGTAAGATTCTATTATTGAGCTTCTATGAAAATGTAATTTCCCCCATGGATGAATAAAGTTTGTCTGTGTGGCTTCAGTCCGGACGAAGACTTTGTTTCCCGGCCTGAAGAAGTGAGAGGAGAAGTGCAGGTTCTGTTGCTCTAAAGTGGAGCCCAGGTTCATCACATCTTGCAGCCTGTGATTAAACTGAAATTGGAGAGTTTAATGAACCTGTGGTCCTTAGTCATGTTAGACCATTTATGTTGCTCAAATAATAACAAAGCTCCCCCTTGCAAACCCAGGCGCCCTCAGGTTGGGAACCACTGATCTAGTCCATATTTAAAGACTCTAGAACTGAGACAGACTGAGAGTAAACTGTGTTATGTTAAAGCTGAATTAATGTTTTCATAAATGGTAAATGAACTCAACTTATATAGATACAGACGGCATCTCATCATAGAAGGGGGCGTGGCCTCGCCGAGAGGGAAAATCTTAATCTTTAGAGAAACACAATTTTCCCTCTTTTTAGCCATTTTCTGGTGGAATATGAACTTATTTATCACACGTACATAAAGTCAAGTCTAAATCAGGCCCATATGGATATTTTCTCACAGCAGATTGTTCAGTAGAAGTGAAAAAACGGCAGTTGTAGCAAGCGCTAGCTAAACGTTAGCATTAGCCCGATGCTAACATGTAGCATCAAGTTAGCATTCTCCGTTATTCATGTATTTATGGGCTGTTGAACCACTTTGCTCCTCCCCATGTCTTTGTATCTTTATTTAGTAGAAACCATATTCATAATTCAACGTTTGTTACAGTAGTTTTTGAATAATTAGAGAAAATTTTCATTTTTTAAACTTGTTTTCTCCCTTAACAGTTTTAAAAAATGACCATATATGGGCGATTCCAGAGATGCCGTCTGTATCTATAGCGCTTGTCTACCTTCATCAGGCCCAAAGTGCTTGACAGTGAGGAACGACTCACCCATTCACACTCTCATTCACACACCAATGTGCGCAGACGCTGGAGACAAGGCAGGTGGAGTGTCTTGCCCAAGGACACAAAGACAGTGTGCAATTATAAGACTGAGTTGTATAAGGCAGAGTGAAGGTGCGTCAGAATTTGAACCACAGGCAAAAGATAAGATTTGATCTAGACAGGAAATGTGACAGAAACAGACATTTCTATCATGAACGAGGCGAAGACACAACATGATCATCACCAAATGGCAGGACCAAAACTAGCACCCTGAAGAGGTTGAAAAATAAGTTGTGTGAAAGCAAAAATGCAAATGGAACCAATTAACTCAATTGTATTGCTTTTATTCAAGGAAACACTTATTACAGTGTAGCCACGTAACTGAGCTCCTCACCCGATCTCGAAGGGTGCGCCCAGCCACCCTGCGGAGGAAACTCATTTCCGCTTGTATTCGCGAGTATTAGTATTGTCAATAGGAAAAGCATTACCATATAGATATACCCCTCATATAGTTCCCCTTCAGTAGTATCTACAACTACCACTATTGCTGTATCTACAACAGATCCTTATCAGAAGTAAGTACAACTTTCAAAAACTAGTCCTCCAAATAGACATGAGCAGAAACACATCTGAGAACTGACTAAAATTAGAAAAACATTTCCTCATAGCCCCGGCTCAACCAAGCTTGTTTTCCCCAGTTCCGCTTTACCCAAATCTAAAAGCTTAAAAAAGGCATCAAAATAGCGACAAAAACGAGGATAAAAAGGCAACAAAAAAGCAACAAAAGCTTGACAAAAAAAGCCCGAAAAAGCTACAAAAAAGCAATGAAAAAGACAAAAAAACATGACAAAAAAGAGACAAAAAACGTATCAAAAATGAGACAACAATCACTTTTCTGGTTCTTAGCTTTCAAATGAGACATCACACTCATTCACCTGTGACACTAATCTTTGATGGACTCATTACATGCAAGCTGACACATGTTTGGCCTTTATTTGTCATCATTTTGATTATTATGGCTCAGTTTGGAAAAACCCCAAATTAAAAATCTCATAAAGTTTATTTTGAAAATGGACTGTGAGTCACAATCATCAAAATGATAAAAAACCAAAGCCTTGACATTTGTCACTTTGCATGTGATGAGTCTATATCATATATTAGTTTCACATTTTAAGTTGAATTACAGAAATAAATGAACTTTTGAACGATACTCTAATTCTACTCTATTCTCATTCCATTGGATTAAAATAAATATTGTAATATTGTTAGTTTCTTGATAGTATTTTACATTTTTGAGGGTTTTGGGAAGGTGACAAAACAAACTACTACCTTTTATGGGCATGAGAGGCAGACGTGATGCAAAGGGGAAGAAGTGACATTTGTGACATATTTAACAAATGACAAACTGAAATATCACCAGAGAGAAAGAAATAGCAGCACTTCTAACATGAGGGTTGTTCTGCTCTTTGTCCTTCTACTCACCTCAGGTAAAAATGCATTATTATTATTTGCATGGATTCTAATTAGTGGTTAATTATGGCCTTTGTAATTTGGGTTAGGGTTACCTTTTTTGTGCGTACACTATAATATTTTATTTAGTGATGCACGATAATGCCAATTTGAACCGATATCCGATAATTCCGCATGTCCCGATACCGATAACCGATAATGACACCGATAATTATGTATATATATTTGCACTTTATTTTGTGACAAGAACTTAATGTAACAGTTCACAGTTCTGCCAAAAATGTATGAACTCTACCAAGCAATATACAAGTGTATAAGTATAAGTCAAATAATGAGTTTTACTTTGGGTTTGAGTCTCCACCTTTTTCTAAAGCTCTGGGTTTTTACAGTTCCATCATCTGAGCAGGTCTGACTCTGCTCATCTGTGCCACATCTTATTAAAAAAAAAAAAAATAGAATAATATTACTACCACTACTACTAGAATATAGAATATAGACAGTATATAGTATTTCACTGAGTCTAGAGGCGTCTCTGACATGAGAGAGAAGTGATGCCAAATCTGTGACAGATTCTGACTAATAATCTGATACTACAGCACAAAAACAAGACTCTCTCCTGCACTGGGCTCATTTATGCATTTGTGCCTCGTGTGGTCGTGGCTCATTTCATCAATGTAAAACTTCTCTCGTTCATATCGCTTCAATCTCGGGGCTGTCGTGTTTATTTGATCAGAAATACTAAGATAACACATGGGTTTTTAGGCCTCGCTCTGTTCCAGTAACTTACGTGAGCGGGTCCGCGGTTCACATTTCCTCGTCTTTTTCTCATTTTGAATGTTGAATGTTGAAGTGACTTCGATGTAAAAAGTCGAAAAACTCTTCCTTCACGGAGAGCGCCTGCACAGCTGTTTCCCTGGAATACTCGTCATATTTATCAGCTAAAACCGTGCAGAAGTCGGCCGTGGAGAGCGTATATCTGCTGCTGTAAACGTGCTGTCCTGAGTCTGCAGCAGCTCCGGGCTGCAGGACCTGCGGGCGCCGCCGAGAGAAAGGCAGCGAGCTGGAGCCGCAGATTCAATGTAGTTTGAGCTTATAATTATCGGGCCTAATTATCGGACACATTTTTTTAATCTGCTTTATCGGGGATGGCGCCAAAATGCCGATAAATGCCGATAATTTTCGGCGGCCGATATTATCGTGCATCCCTAATTTTATTGTCGCTGGTCTGTGCTATTTTACCAGAGTGTCATTATGGTAATTTGATTTTTCCTTTGTTTTTTAAGAATTATGTCGGGTAATGTTCCCATTTCTCACAGTGTGACCCGGGCGGGGGCTCACAAACCTCTTTAACTGTAATAATGGGGGTCACGGCTCCCAAAGGTTGAGAACCACTGCTTTAGAGGTATATTTTAGATGCTTCTTTGTATTTTCCGGGATTTGAACTCATCTGAAGTGGAGATTTGAGGCCAGTGTGAACATTTCAAACACTTTTTGGAGGATGATCTTTTAAATATATGTCAGAGCTGAACTGTGTGAATAAACAAGTTTCACAGTCAAATAGTTTTTGGCTTTATGTGTTGTTTGTGCCTAAGCAGGAAAAGAAACTGAAGTGTCGAAAGTTAAGTGTGATTGATTTCGATTAATATTTTTAATCGCACTAAACCTTATGTAATTAATTAATTAATCGTAATTAGTCACAAAAAAGTCCTGGCCCTAATTCTAATGCATTAATTTTCAACTCACTCCCCAGTGAGTTTTCAGTCATTCCTATGCGCTCATGTTTGAGTCTGATTTTATGCATTTTCAGGACAATAGAATGACTCTGAAATGAAAGAAAACATGTTTTATTTTTATTTCCCGTCATTTTTCCAAATTATTTGAATGTACATTTTTGTTTTAGGGCTGTGGTTCCTTTTGTTTTATGTACACCTGGAGTCTTTCATCAATCTCAAGTACAAATATGCCCACTTTTTCTTTTTTTTTACTGCGCAGCACACGTATCATTGACTTTCCTTAATAGGGAGTAATGTTGAAATACAAACTCTGAAATAATTCCAAGCCCCCCCTGCTAAGCGAGTTCCCATACCCTTAATTGTATGGTTATTTTTTAATTGCATTACGAAATGTACATGAGTTTAACATCCGACTGCTATAAAATAAATGTTGCCTGAACACTTTCTAAACCTATTGTAGCCGATATCCATCATGGAGGACGAATCTAAAGGAGACGTTACTTGAGCAAATGGTTCAAAATCATCAAAAATGACTGAGGAAGGTCTACAGGTGCTTTAAACTTTCCAAATTCAGTTATTTGTTTGACATAATTACTAATTTGCAATTACTTTATCTAAGATTGGGAACCACTGTTCTAAAGCAAACTGAAACTCGCCTTTTTCACATTTTTCCAGTATGTTTTGTTGCTTTATTGTACATTTCTATCTCATGATTTCGGACTGACTCACTTTGACATTGTCTTCTGCAGTGTGTGGATATTTGGAGGATGGATGCCTTGGAGGCTGGTTTGAATTCACATGCAATTCAGATAATAAAAATTATCTCCAAGTAACTGACCCCTATGGAAGACCAATAACGGACCCAAATATTGAAGACAATAAATGGACGGCTGTGGACGCACGACGATTCTTCTACCACAACACAACTGGGAAATACTGGAGAGTGTTTGTGACACAACTTACCAGGTGGGACTTTGGGGAATACAAGTGCAACAAGGGAGAGAAAATAGGAATAGATGATGGTGAGATTTAACACATTTAAACAATTACACTCAATGGTTAAAGCTTTTGGGCATTTTAGCATATTTTCATTGTGTGACAGGAATAACTGAATTGTAAATGATTCTGTTTTAGGTAACCCTGACTGTCCCCAACACTCACAAATTGTTTACATTAGAGCAAATACCACCATCAGATGCACTCGCCGTCATGTAAACTTTATCTGCAAACAAAGCCTCCACAATGAGACCTGTGACATACTGTCCCAAGGTCGAAACCCTGTTCATCACATCAGTGATGTGAGTCGACAGGACCAGGGGATCTACTGGTGCGGATCCGAGTCACGAGATTACAAGATGTCAAAGGAAAAAATAGAACTTCACGGTAAGAGAAGATCTGCACTCAACACATCTGTTCATTTATAGACAGTATGTCATGTGAATTATTTCTGTATGAACACTGCAGTTAGGCTGGTATGGAGCACTCATTAGTGACACACACAACAAGAAAAACGTTATATAAGAGAATAAGTTTAACCATTTTGTATTTAAAAGACCTTATATTTGAGCAGCATCAGCTTCGTGGTTGTATAAGCTACGCAGTGGCGGAGTGATCTGCGAGAAAATAGTCCCTTAAAATGTGATCATTCATGTGATGCAGGTCAGTTATATTCCAAAAATTGTTCTATCGACACAGACATTTATATTGTTAGTCTGGTGTGATAAGTGATTTGCCTCAGGTGCTCTGTGGAGCGGGTCAGACTGTTTTTAATGCAGGCTAGCTGATACCATAGAAATGTATATCTTCAAAATATAAGAACTGCATGAACTACAAAAGAAAAAAATATCTCCAGAAATCAACAACACTCTGGATAACTAGGAAATGAGGCCCTATGTCAAAAATCCTGAAATATCCCTTTAATGGCAGGTAATGGTATTACTGTTTATTCAGTATCTACAGTATATATACTTTAGACCAGTGGTTCTCCAGTGGTTTGGGTTCAGGACCCAACATTACCCTAAAGGATGACCCAAATAAAATTGTAATTTTTCACATATCATATAAAATATTGTATATTTTGCACACAATCTTTTATTGAACGAGCTGTGGATATGCCTTTAAGATTGAAATCAGGATCAAAACTACACAGTAACTGTAATTTGAACAGACTCCATTCGTTTATGGGGGAAGGTTCCCTTTTTCGGTGTTTGGGGAACCAAGACTCAAAAGAAAAACAAAAACCAAGGCACTCCTCTCACATTGTAATTCTCTATTTACATTTAAAAAGCCTTCATTGTGCTGGGCTGATGAATCTGAAAAATCTCTGAAACATAATGCTGGTTTTCTTCCACGTGCATCGGCTCCAAACAAGCCTTTGTCAAGAAGACTCCAGTTGTGTTTCCATGAAGTTTCAGATGGAAAATATGGAAAACTGTTCCCTGGATTAGACTCCGACCGACTGAAAGTGTTTCCGCGACCCACCTGTTGAGAATCACTGCTTTAGACCCAGAGGGGTCGATTCAATGAAAACAAAAAAATAACACTTATTTAACATACCAAAGATGTATTCAAAGTTATTTTTTATTAGATTGACACATATATATATATATATATATATATATATATATATATATATATTACAATATATAAATACTTATTACATTAAGTATGTTACCATTTGAGCTGCAAACTTCTTCAGTCACTCACAATCCATCAAACAGAGAACAAACTTACAAGACAACAATCCAGTCAATTTCTCTTTTCATCTCAATCTTTATGTTTGTCCTTGTAGTTGTGGAAGTCACGAAGAGAAGTGTCAACTCTGGACAGGACTTGACCCATCAATGCAACTATGCCAATGTTTCTATTAAGAAGTTTGTCTGTAAAGGAGAGTCTTCAACAAAGTGTCAAGAGCTCGTCAACACGTCCCACAAGTCCAAGGGGAGGTTTACACTTGTAGATGTAAGAACAAACTGGATGATCATCCTAACTATTCGACATGTAACCATTGAAGACAGTGGATCTTATTGGTTTGGGACTGTAAGGACTGGAACTAGAAATGAAAAAGTCTTCTTCCACAAACTGGAGCTGACCGTGGGTGAGCATGACTTCATTTTCACAGTTTAGCTTCAGTCACAGCGGCTCGATCTCTTTAACATCCTGTCCTGTCTCATCTATCGCCGAAATGACAACCCTTCCTCCATCTGCAAAACACCATTTCAATTTTTACTTTTGTCCCAAAAAAGTATTTTGCACCATTCACACATGACTGAATTGTACTGCTAACTATGATGAATTCAAGTATACTGTGTGCCTAAACTTTACTTACAGTCAAAACAACATATTGAAGGTTTTTGAAGCCATGCTACAACCAACCATTTCTTTTATTTTACATGAGACAAGGACAGTCAAGCACAAACACAATCTTGCGATAGTGCTTTTGCCGGTCACCTGAGGGCGTTGCTTGGGGGAAAAAGTGGGCCGGCGTAGGCGCGTACTACGAGCAGCGCTGACTTCAACAAGCGCTAGCTGCTTTTCCTTCGCTTGATCTCTGAAGAGTTCACTCACACTTGTCCATCCGAACCGTGCCAGAGCGTGGAAGCCCTTTTAGCACGGTTTGTTTGTCTGTGAGCACAATCAAGCTGTGCTCAGGTCCAGCTCGGTTCTGGATTGTGGCGCTGGGAGGAGGTGGGCCAGAGTGCGGCCTGGTTGGTCATGCATGCGCACACGGATAGGGAGCTGTTATATGAGCTGCTGTATAACATGTGTCAGTGCCGCTGTGGAGCGTTTTACAGCAGCAGAGACGTTAAGAAGACGCCTCTCGTTTGAGGAAAAGTCTGGATGCCCCGAACGGCCCGCGCTCACAAACGAACCGAGTCGTGGCCGATTAGAGAAGCACGAGGAGTCGTTTGTTTCCATGTGCAGCAGCAGTGCAACATGTTTATGCGGAAGGGAAGAAAATAAATTAAACAGCAGCGTGAAATAATGCAAGTCTATATGAGCCCCTTGTCAAATCTGCTACTCCACTTTTCTTTGCATTGTTCTGCAGTTTAAACAAAACGGGCTATGATGAATAAAATAATAAAGCTAATCATTTAGAGAAAAAGAGCTGTGCGTGTCACCCTTTCCTCCACTCAGCTGTGGCAGAGGGCCGATCATATAGGCCTGAAAAAGGCTACGAGACCAGAAGATTTGACGCTCGGTTTATGTCATTCATCGCTGCTTCGGCCACTGGTTCAACAGCTTTGTAAGAAAGCACTGAATACAAACGCTCACCAAAATCACAAGCGATCTAAATGCACAGGCAGCCTTTATCTGTCTGAGATAAAAGCCTATGGCGAAACCAGGGTTCAGTATCAGAGAAATTAGACTTGGACACAGCGCGGAAGAAGCACAGGCTGCTCCTCGTAAAGTCAGACCCGAGGCACAGTGGCATCGACACATATTGTAAATACAGGCTTCTCTCTCTGTTTCACCGTTCTCTCTCTGTTTCACCGTGACAAATGCAGCCGCTCACAGGACAGTGTGTGTGTCCGTGTGTGCACATACACGAGCTGTGGCCCATCTCCTCCAAGTGGTCCGAAGTCCGGAACCGAGCTGGACCTGGGCACGGTTTGATTGTGCTCACACTACACAAACAAACTGCGCTGAAGGAGCTTTCAGCGCTTTCAGCGCTTATACGTATATATATATATATATATATATATATATATATAACTTTTTGTAAAGTCCCTCCAAAGGTTGAATCATAATTGGTTAATAATTAGGGCTTGGACGATCTGCTTTAGGACAACACGATATACGTCTCGCGATACAGTAGGTATTGTTTGACAACAACAAAAAAGAGGTGTCCAAAAGTGATAAACTAAATGTCACTTGACATTTTCTGAAGTGACTGTGAAATGTAGGTTTAACATGAAGTGCTGAGTAACTATTCCTGAAGAAAGATCACATTTAAAAGTATTGAAGATACATACAAAAGGCGTATGGTGATATTGCAAAACGATATATCGTCCCAGCCCTACTGAGAAGTTCTGAAGTATTTGACACCATGATCAGTACAGTATTGATCATGTTAAATGTGTCTCCCACATCTCTGCAGGTGAACACGATCCGGAGCTGGACCTTCCAGGTAAGAACCTGTGTAACATCTGACATTACAAAGCTTTATAGGCCAGGGGTTCCCAAGTGGAGGTCGAGACTTCCAGGGCCATCATGAGGCTCTGAGGTATAAAATTATAACAGGTTTTGAATGTGTTGAATCTTGAAACAAGTGCAAGCATCAGTTACATTTTATTGCACAAGTCTCCAGTTGTTCACGTCAATATTTTGGGGATCACGACCTGACAGATGTGGGAACCCCTTAAGCTCTAAAATGAACTGGGATGAACTGATCTGACTTTCTGCAGAACCTTCTCCCGCTCTCCTCGTCATCATCGCCTTGAGTGTTTGTGGGGTTGTGCTGGTGCTGGTGGTCGTCCTCATTATCAAGGGTGAGTACTCTGACATTTGGTGAGGATATATTTAAGTATATATTTACAAAAGCTCTTTTTTGTATATTGTTCTGACATTTAAGAGCATTTTTAGTAAAAAAAAAGGCGGGAGCTTGGAGGCCTGGTGCCGTAACAACACTTTTCTTGATGTGTATTTCCTTCAGGCAAACGAAGAAGTGAAGCTGCGCAACAGAACAACGGACAGGTTTGTGCTCGTTTTGTTCAAATAATAATCAAACAGTTAAAGTCTGACGGTTTTGTCAATAGGAGGAGCGCGTCTATGAGGAATTACAGACGCCAGATCGTTGTGAATACGACACTTTGTTCAATATGAGAGAAGACGCCTGCACCGTCCACACAGCGCCATCCGGGGACGCCCTGTACGCCAATGTGGGCACAAAGAAGTAAAGCAATGGGCAGAGTTTTGGAGAAAATTAACAATATTATCACAAAAAGAGCCTTCATAGACATTATCTTCCGAGAAAGCTGAAATAATTTAGTGTTTGTTCTAAAATCCTGACCACATATCACTCTTTCATTGAGCATTTACTGTATCACAGCCTTCTTCTTTGTTTGCTGGTTCTTCTCCCTGAACATCCAGGACTGTAATCGTCATGAACACTTTCAACGTCTGCTCTAAAATGATTGGTTGCCCTGTCAGAGCTCCGCCCACCCCGTGCAACAATCTATGGGGACGGCTCTCACCCGCTCCTCAATCAGCTTCTATTTTTAAGTTTGTATACCTGTAAATAGGGCTGAAGCAACTAATCGATTAATCGACAACTAATCGATTACTAAAAAAGTTGTCAACTATTTCAGTAATCGATTAATCGTTTTCTAGCAAACACAGACTAAAATAGAGCAAAAAAAGACAAGACAATTATGTATTTTGGATGAAAACCTACTTTGTTTTTAAAGTTAGGGTCTGTAGTGTTTTGTACATTATAAATTTCATTAATATCTGTCTTTGGGCCCGATCTTGTGCATCAAAACGGAGACGATAGCGTGACATTTTGCGCTCAGTCGGGGCGCACTTTGTGATCTTGCCACTCCAGACTTGGCGCATTTAAGTGGGTTGAGACACACACATTTTCCTCCAACCAGCTCGACTCCGCGTCCAGGAGAGTGGTTGTGTGGGAGTGGGGGGTGAACATGTGCTTTTGTTTTGCTTCGCGTTCACGCCAAGCGCGAGCCGATCCGCGCCACAGCGGACGCTGTAGCTCTTTTTCTCTCGAGACGTGAACATGGTTTAGCTCACGATGGGGTAAATAAAGTTTTTAGTTTGACCTGTGAGAGCCTAAGGCTTAAGAAAGAACGCAAGCCAGCGCAATGTAAACGAGGAAGTGAATGTCAGCCGTGTTTCCATCAGTGCAGTCGCCTCCTCTTGTGACGCCCCCTCACAGGTGGCGGAGGCGAATGGCACAGATAGCTCCGCCACTCGGAAAATAATTCGCCAAGAGCCTGCGCCGCCCCGTGCGCCGCCACAAGATCTGGCCCTTTGTCTCTTCCAATCAGAAAGCAGAATTAGAACAAAGAGCCTCCTACAAACGTCTACTTTTAGTTTACTCCATCAACATGTCCTCAAGCAGCGCCATTTTAGCTTATGTGATAAAAAAAATGAATACAATTTCCATGCACCTTTCACAGCCAAGCGATTAATCGATTGTTAGTTGCAGCCCTAGTTTGTACACATTTACAGGTAGGGCTGCAACTAACGATTATTTTGGTAATCGATTAATCTACCGATTATTTTTACGATTAATCACATGAAGCTAAAGTGGCATCTCTTGAGGACATGTTGATGGAGTAAACTTAAAACTGTGTTGTAAAGTGTTTTTGCAGTGCCAGTTCTGAAATGTTCAATGTACAAAACTCTACAGACCCGAGCTTGAAAAACAAAGTAGGTTTCCATCAAAAATAAAAAATGTTCATGTAATTTTTGCTCTTTTTAAGTCTGTGTTTACTAGAAAACGATGAATCGATTACTAAAATAGTTGAAAACTATTTCAATAATCGATTAGTTGTTTCAGCCCTAGTACAAACTGAATTTATTTGTTAATTTTGTTCTTTATTAGTGGTACTACTGTTAATTGTTTGTAAGATTGTATTATTGAACTTCTGTGACGATGTAATTTCCCCCATGGATGAATAAAGTTTGTCTGTGTGGCTTCAGTCCGGACGAAGACTTTGTGATTAAACCATGTGTGACCATGTGATTAAACTGAGTGTTTAATGAGCCTGTAGTCCTTAGTCATGTTTGATGATTTTAGACCATTTATGTTGCTCAAATAATAACAAAGGGGGGGGGCCCTGCAATCCAAGGCGCCCTCAGGTTGGGAACCACTGATCTAGGTCATATTTAAAGACTCTAGAACTGAGACAGACTGAGAGTAAACTGTGTTATGTTAAAGCTGAACTAATATTTTCATAAATGGTAAATGAACTCAACTTGTCTACCTTCATCAGGCCCAAAGTGCTTGACAGTGAGGAACGACTCCCCCATTCACACTCTCATTCACACACCAATGTGCGCAGACACTGGAGGCAAGGCAGGTGGAGTGTCTTGCCCAAGGACACAAAGACAGTGTGCAATTATAAGACTGAGTTGTATAAGACAGAGTGAAGGTGCGTCAGAATTTGAACCACAGGCAAAAGATAAGATTTGATCTAGACAGGAAAAGTGACAGAAACAGTCATTTCTATCATGAACGAGGCGAAGACGCAACATGATCATCTTTCTTCTTCTTGCTTTTTCAGCGGCTACAGGTAAAAATATGTTGTTTTTTATACCATATCATAACTTAACTGTGTTCAAAGTTAACATTTTCAGGGTCTGTGATGTCATTTAAATGGAAGTGGGTATTTCCAGTTATCAACTGTGTGAAATATAACTCATGGACGTCAAAATGGAAGCTGTGTTTTTGTAAATGTAACGCAGAATAAAATGTACCAACAATGACACTTAAACGGGCAAAAGACTGATGATATTATGGATCAAAGTCTGGGACAAAGGGCTCTGTCGTAGAAAATAACTTCCTCTGAGTTACAAAGAAAACCGAGGGGACTGACGTTGAATTGATTGAGCAACTCTCACATGTTTTATGTTGCACCGTATGGGCAGCAATGCAGTACTTTGCTTCATTAATTAGGTAAAAGAATACTACTGGTCACATATTACAACTTTACTAATATAAGTAAAGAGTTCTCAGTATAATACAACTCAAGTAAAGTACAGATGTATAGCTAAACCTGCACAGATTTGACACATTTAGTGGTAACTTCACACGTCACAAACTAGAACAAAATAGTAAATTACCTGTAAAATGTGTGTATTTTCTATTCACAGTGCGGGCAGAGACAGGGGTTGGATGTGAAGGAGGATGGGTCAACTTCACCTGTGAAAGCCCGGACAACAAGAGCCTCCCAATGAACAGAACCAGGATCATCAATAACAAAGTTGTGGTGAGAAATCTACAGCAAGAAGACAATGGAACCCTCTGTCCGACTCCAGAGAGAGTAGAGTTTAGAATCGGTAAGAGAAATCACTTCCATGTCAATAATAATGTAGGTTTGTAATATTCAACTTTTCCTTCCAGTGAAATGCAGAAAACCTCAGATAAACCGCACTGTCTACAACAAAGCCCAGGCTAAAATTATCTGCGGTCGCCCCGACTCCAGTTACAAATATGGACAGTTGTATTTCTGCAAAGAAACTGGTGATTTTGATTGTAAAGACGTCTCGTTATTGAACACAATAAAGAAAGAAAAGTACTCGATATCACAGCGAACAAGTGGTCCACATGTGAAAATGACCGAAGTCACTCCAGAAGACCAGGGCATTTACTGGTGTGCAGAGCATAAGGGTCTCTATGACCAATCGTACAGAAAATTCAACATCACTGTTGTCTCCGGTAAGTGCCAAACAAAACGTCTCATATGATGTTGTTACAAAGAGAAGTGCTGACACTTAGTGACACAAAACACTCCAATAGAAATGATGCTGCCATCATTTGGAACTCACTACAGTGTTTCCCAAACAGAGGTGCAGGGACCCCTGGAGGTTCGCAAATGCTCAGCAACTGAAATAAGTTGAAACTGAACACTCATTGAATGTTATTTTCAAGGGAATGCAGTTTCATATTTTGCAATAAAATGTATGGATTTGAGTCTTTTAGCCTTGATCTAAGCAGAATCTGAGCTTTAGTTGATCTTTTTTTTTATATATAATTGACACAATCTCAAAGTATTAATCTCTTGAAGTATAAAAGAAACAACCAAGTTGTACGTGACACAAAAAAAGGAGCCACTGCACAACTGTTAGTTTTAAGTCGGCCAAAGCGTGAAGTCACATGACCGTAGACAATATACTACAGCTGTTTTTTTTTGTAGTTGAAATGACTGAAGAGGTCACAGCTGAGATTTAAACTAAGTCAGAAACAATGTTTTTGTGTTCACGTACGTGACACAAGCTGATCATAAATGGCCATGTTGACCATGTGACTTCATGCATATCTCGAAGCAGCATTTGTAGTTTCAGCAGTAATTTGTGTTTACTTTGTAACACAATTATTATAAGTCAAAACAAATACAAAAAAGTTGGTATAAAGAGGAAATAAATACTGTGCCTCTCGAAAGTACTAATACACCTTGAACCTTTGCACATTTTGTCATATTTACAATCATAAACAAAGATTTTATTTTGAATTTTTTTACTGAATGTTCACACACAAGTAACAGACGACTGTGAAGTGAAAGCAAAATGATACATGATTCTGTTATTTTCCAAAAACTCGGGCGTGCACAAGCATGAATGAATACTTTGTGGAACCCCTTTTGCTGCAATAACACAGATTTTCTGTAGGATTTAGTTCAGGACTTTGACTGGGCCATTCTAACACATTAATATGTTTTTATTGAACCATTCCATTGTAGATTTATCTTTGTGTTTAGGGTCATTGTCTTGCTGAAGGTGAATCTTCGCCCCAGCCTCAGTTCTCTTGCTGACTCCAGCAGGTTTTCCTCCAAAATGTCTCTGTATTTGGCTCCATCCCTCTCCTCAATCTTCCCAGTCCCCGCTGAGGAAAAGCAGCCCCACATCATGATGCTCCCCCCGTATATTTGACACTGGGGATGGTGCACTCAGGACGATGAGCAGTGTTAGGTTTGTCCATACATAACGTTTTGCATTTGGGCCAAAAAGTTACATTTTTGTCTCATCTGACCAAAGCTCCTTCTTCCACATGGAGCTGTGTCCTCCATATGACTTCTAGCAAACTTCAAAAGGGATTTTTTTATGGCCTCCTTTCAATAATGGCTTTCTTCTTCCACTCGTTCATGAAGGCCAGATTTGTGTAGATACGACTTATAGTTGTCCCATGTACAGATTCCCCCAGCTCAGCGGCAGGACTTCACAGCTCCTCCAGAGTTATCTTGGGGCACTTGGTTACATTTCTGATCAGTGCTCTCCTTGTTCAGTTTGTTAGTTTACGTGAACAGCCATGTCTTGGTAAGTCTGCAGTGGTGCTTTACTCTTTCCATTTCTGAATGATGGATTGAACAGTTGCTCCGTGAGATGTTCAAATCTTGGGAAATCTTTGTATAACTTAAGGCTGCTTTAAACCTCTCCACAGCTTTATCCCTGACCTCTCTGGTGCTCCTTGACCTTCATGATGTTGTTCAGTGACCAATGCACTCCGACCACAGCTCTGAGGGCCTGAAAGAACAGCTGTAATTATACTGAGATTAGATTACACAGGTGGCCTCTATTTAATGGTTAGGCCAAGGTGTGAACATTCTGGAGCCATTAGGAATGTTATAAAGGCAATTTAATGCACTCAGAAAAATGCTGTTTGAATACTTATGCACGCCCCACTTTTTTGCTTTCACTTCACAGTTGTCTGTTACTTGTGTGTGAACGTTCAGTAAAAAGTGCAAAACAAAATCTTTATGTTTAGGGTTGTAAACATGACAAAATGTGCAAAAGTTCCAGGTGTATGAATACTTTCGAGAAGCACTCTATGTATAAATACAATGTTGCATTTCATTCTTTCTAGACTATGCTGATCATCAGGAGTATGGACGTATTGGAGAAAACCTTGTACTTTCATGTGAATATCCAATGGGAGGCCAAGAGAATAAATTCTTCTGTAAAGGGGAAGATCCACACACCTGTGAACATTTGGTGACCAGTTTGATGCCAGATCGATACCCTGAGAAGTTTACTCCGTTTGAAGACTCGGAAGGCAGGATCAATGTTACAATATTCAACATAAAAGCAGAGGATGAAGGAACTTACTGGTTTGGAGATGGGAATGACACAGAACATACAAACGAGCCCAAGATCTTCTGTCGACTGAAGCTGACTGTAGGTGAGTGGTTTTACTTCTATCAGTTACCTTCACATAATGTCACGCCCCGCTGACTGAACGAAGCCAAACTGGAGACAAGATCAAATTGTTAACCAATAATTGCCAGGGATGGGAGTGGGGCACTGATTTGTTTACCTTTAAATCCTTTTTGCTTTTGGACGGCTGGATCATATATTTATTCGCCAACATAAGGGAAACAAATCAACATTTTGTTATTGGCTACAACCCTCTGAAAGAATTGTCTCAAACTTGAACTTTTTTTCTAAACGTTTCTACAGATTTCTCACATCTGGAGCCGACCGACCCACCAGGTAAGAACTTCATACAGACATGCAAGGACAAAATAAAGTCATTTTTTCCTTGTAACCATGGACATTTTTTCATGCTGTTGTGGTTACAAGGCAAAATGACTTCATTTCGTTCCTGCTGCTCCCAGTGTAAGCACATTTGTACGTCTTATAAAGCAGAGGTAGGCAACGTCAGGCCCGAGGGCCAAATCCGGCCCTTCAGCACGGAACCTCTGGCCCTCAAGATGATTTTGACAAACATTATCACACAAATCAGAGAGTACTTTTAACATTATTAGAGTTAATGGGAGAAAAAAAGGTAGAAACACTGTCAATGACCCCCAATTAGGTCATATATTATGTACAACACTGGCATTTGATATCATCGTCCATCGTGATGGAAGAGAAACATCACGATGGAGAGCCACCATCGTGATGCCACGCCCCCTCCTGTCAGAAACACGCACTGGTCTTCTGTAGACCTTGTAAACCTACAAACTTTGCAGGGATTGCACTGTAAATTAAATCACGGATGTAACCAATATGCGCGCTAGTTTCAGTAGCCTGCCAGAAGCCATGATGTGTTAGCCGTAATTATTAAAGTAAAGATGCAGCGCTGCTCTATTTCTGACGCGCGGAGCTCTCTCTCTCTGCAGCTCGGAGTTTACCAGCACGTGGTTTTGCTTTGCTTTGCTGCGAACGGAAACTTAAACCGTTATAAAATGAGATGGCTCTCCTCACATCGGAGCTAGCTGAGCACGCGGATTATTCTTACGAAGGACCGAGAGAGGAAAGAGAGAGGAGAGAGAAAGAGGCGGTGCAGGAGTTACGAGGTTACGAGCTCACGGACCGGGGGGCGCGTGGAGCGGCTTCAAAAACGTAAACTACGACGCAAACGTGTACATATTGTCCCGTTCACCCACTGTTTCTTAAACATTACGTTAAACTGAGCAAATTGAAAATGATAAGCTCCGATTTACATTTGTATTAATGTGATAAGAGCCTTGGAGTTCACGCTCTGAGTAAGTCGTTCTCCTCTCAGACTTTACGCACGAGTTTTAACACTTTTCTGTTACAAAAGTCGTGTTCCGTGACTCTGTTCGGATCATGTTAAGTTTAGATCCATTTATCCTGCAATCTCACATTTTCCTAACATACATAGTAATATGCAGCATATATATAGGCTATGTAAATGTCTTTAAAAAAATGCTTATAATGAGAAATGGATCACGATGGTTCACTGTAAACATCGTCAACGGCCAATTAAGGGAACATCGCCCAACCCTAACCTCTAGTATTAGTTATTCTCTTAATTCAGATAATCTTGTGTCATTTCAAGTGAAAAACAATTGTCTGATTTGAAGTGGGTTTTATTCTTGTTCCATTGGTTTTAGCATTTGTGTCTTGGATTAGTTCAAACTGACTCAAATTCAACATAGAATGTTTATCTGAGCAATTTTAAGTCATTTATCTCATTTAAGATGGTCATTTTTCCAGTGTTGTGCTTTACTTTGGGCTAATGATCAGCGGCTTCGGCCCTCGATCTGTTTACAATAAAGAAAATCAGCCTCCGCCAACAAAACTTGCCTTCCCCTGTTATAAAGCATGAAGCATGAACGGGCCTTTAGGCTCTGAACTGAAGTGATCCAAACTGATCAGGACTTTTTGCAGAGGGTTCTTCTATTCTCTCCATCGCCATCCTGGGTGTTTGTGTGGCTGTGCTGGGGCTGCTGGTGCTCGTCCTCGTCCTCGTCCGTATTAAAAAAGGTGAGTATTCCAACTGTCGGTAGGATTTATATTCAGGCATCCTGTGTGAAATAAAAGCTTTCCTTTTTCAGTCAGTGTGCCTTGGACTTTGCCTATTTCCAAGTATTTTTCTTCAGGGCACGATTTTATAATTAATTAAAATGATTCATAGTAATTTTGTTTCAAATATGCAAACACAACACAAAGTGACAATATATGGTCTCAATATAAACACCGACACCATGTTTGGAATTACCCATATATGGTCATGACTCATGTTTAAAGGAGCCAGAGGGGGAAAACAAAGTGAGGTAAAAAAAAAAACGTTCTCACATTACTCCGTGACTTTACCAGATGCTAAATTATTCATAGATTTTTTAACTGAATAAAGATACAGAGACGTGGAGAGGAGAAAAGTGGATCAACAGCCCATGAATGCTAAAAAAAACAGACAATGGTCCCTTCCTACCCAGGACGTTAACGTTAGCTTCATGCTACATATGCTAACGTTAGCTATGACTGCCCTTCTTTCTATTCTACTGAACAATTTGCTGTGAAAAAACATCGAAGTGGAGCCGATTTTTGCTTGACTTCATTTTAGTGTGATAAACATGTTCGCAGTCGGCCAAAAAAATGGCAAAAATGTTTTAAAACATTTTAACTTCAGAGAGGTTTTCTTCCACCTTGGATAGATCACGCCCCACGATTTTATGACAAGTTGGTGCTTTTCTCACCTTTATAGCACTGGGTCACATGACTTGAGGGGGCTGGGACTCATGACTTGAGATTAAAAACGAACACTCAGGTTTAAAGGGCGAGACAAAACCCTAGTACAAGTTTTAAGTACAATATTTACAATTTACAAATACTTTAAATAGCAAAAATACAAATAGCAATCTTATTTTAGGAGCAAATGTTCTCAATCAGGCACTTAATCAGTTAACAGCAAATCGATCAAAGGTGCAATAAACTTAATACTTGGTCCAATAACCTCTAAAATCACCATACACAAGTATTTTAGCATTTACAATGACATTTCCTATGAATTTATCAGTAAACCTTTAGTATAGTTACAGACGGCATCTCTGGAATCGCCCATATATGGTCATTTTTGAAAACAGTTAAGGGGGAAAACAATTTTGAAAAAATGAAAATTGTCTCTAATTATTCAAAAACTACTTTAACAAACGCTGAATTATGAATATAGTTTCTACTAAATAATGATACAAAGACATGGAGAGGAGCAAAGTGGTTCAACAGCCCATAAATACATGAATAACGGAGAATGCTAACTTGATGCCACATGTTAGCATCGGGCTAATGCTAACGGTTAGCTAGCGCTTGCTACAACTGCCGTTTTTTCACTTCTACTGAACAATCTGCTGTGAGAAAATATCCATATGGGCCCGATTTAGACTTGACTATAAATAAGTTGATATTCCACCAGAAAATGGCTAAAAAGAGTGAAAAATTGTGTTTCTCTAAAGATTCTATTTTCCCCCTCGGCGAAGCCACGCCCCCTTCTATGACGAGATGCCGTCTGTATCTATTGTAAAGTATTAGATTTTTGGATACACTTTTTAACCAATATTTTAAAGCTGCCCTAAATGATATCATTTAAAAAAAAAAAAAAGTCAGTAGGTGGAGTAGTGAGCCCTGCTCTGCTCCACCACCACCCCCTCCCCTCACCTGACCCCCACTCTTCTCCACACCATAGACCAGGGGTGTCCAAACTTTTTTCATGGGGGGCCGCACACTGAAGCGCACACAGGGTGAAGGGCCATAGATCGGTGGTTAGTGCCGCAAAACCTTTGACTAGCAAAACCTTCATGCCAGCTCTGTCTCACAGTACAAGGTTAGTTGTTAGGTTTGAATTGTGTAGAATTATTACATTTCAACTAAAAAGGACTATCTCTGATGATGTGTCCCGATTCAGCAAGAAGGCAGAGGGCCACCAAAACTGGTCTGAGGGCCGCATTTGGCCCCCGGGCCGCACTTTGGACACCCCTGCCATAGACCTTTTATCAGCATAAATAAATATGTAGCAAAGTAAACATTTTGATTTAGAACATAATACTTGCATTTAGAACTAAATTTACAGTGCTGAACTTTTTCTTCCCCACAACCCTTGAACGCCTCAGCCTCGAGTGCTGCTTTGCTTTGTGATCAAAAGGAGAAAAAAGACCTGACCGCTCCTGTAGATATCGGATTAATAAACAAACGGACATTTCACGAGGATTTCAGCTGCGTCAGAGCAGGTCGGTCAGATGTTTATCAGTTCACCATCTTTTTTGTAAACTTCTGCCATAATGCTAAACTGATATGGCGTCTTCTGCTTCAAACATTTGCGATCTCTTATTCGTGTGTGTGATTACATGGATGCTTTATGAGTCGCTTTAACCGCTTACGTCTCTGCACCTAAACCTAGTATGAATAAATGCTTTTACGCTCCCGGACCAAGCTTTTAATGATAAACATATCTTGGTAATCTAGTATATATTTGTTTCCCGATTAGAACCTGCACTGGCACATTAAACCACTAAACTAAATCACTGTGCTCTTTCCAACCACTACTAACCAGAGCAGGAGCCGCATTTATTGATTGGCAAACACAACGCAGCATTTAGCACAACACAAAGCTCAAGCGCACCTTTACCCTTCGATCGCAGTGGTCACTACAACGCTCCAGAATCGATTGTTTTGTAGGTTTTCTGGAGCGTCCTACTGTAGATACCACTGTGACGGAAAGTAAAGGCGCCATCATGCCACTCACACTACAAAAAGTAAATATCAAGCATTGGCTTAAATGACTTGAATTGAGGAAATGTTTCTTGTTTTGAGCGGTTTTCGCTCATTTAGACACTTTACTCAGTTTACTTTGCTTGTTTGAGGACATTTCAGACCAGTTCTAGGGTAAATCTCGCTTGAAATAAGAAAGTAAAATTGCCAATGAGATAAGACCAATTTTCTTACCCCATTGGCAAAGAAAATGACCTGAAATAAGGACGAAATGTATCGAAACGAGTCAGAAACATCTCAGAACAAGTGAAATAATCTAGGACAAATGCCCAAGAACTTCTTACCTAGTCAAAACAACTAAAATTTGGATTATTATGCTCAAATTGAGATGTTTATACTGATCTAGTTAAATACTTTTTGCAGTGCATACAGCCCCCGGGTCACTACAAGGTCAAACACGCACAAACTTCATAGTAAAAGTTGCATAATGCACCTTTAAGGCCAAGCTGTTGTTTTGGACTGCGCACATGCTGTACTCACTACATGTCAAACCTTTTCAATGCATTTACTGTTTTCTTCTTGTGATTTTCTTCAGGCAAAAGAAGAAATGACGCAACACCACAGAATAATACACAGGATTTTTGTCATTTTTTACTGGATTTTTGTCTTTTTTTGTTGGATTTTTGACAATTTTTTGTTGGATTTTTGTCACTTTTTTGTTGGATTTTTGTCATTTTGTGTTTGATTTTTGTCACTTTTTTGTTGGATTTTTGTCAATTTTTTGTTGGATTTTTGTCATTTTTTCCTGGATTTTTGTCTTTTTTTTTTTACTGGATTTTTGACATTTTTTGTTGGATTTTTGTCATTTTTTGTTGGATTTTTTATCATTTTTGTCATTTTTTTTTAACTGGATTTTTGTCTTTTTTTGTTGGATTTTTGTCTTTTTTTTGCAGGATTTTTGTCATTTTAGTCAATTTACATCATCATTTTCTTCTCGTTTTTTGTCGCTATTTTGAAGCAGCTTTTAGATTTGGAAAGTGAAATAATCTCGAACAAATGCCCAACAACTTCTTAACTAGTCAAAACAACTAAAATGTGGATTATTAGGCTCAAATTGAGATGTTTATACTGATCTAGTTAAATACTTTTTGCAGTGCATACAGCCCCCGGGTCACTACAAGGTCAAACACGCACAAACTTCATAGTAAAAGTTGCATAATGCACCTTTAAGGCCAAGCTATTGTTTTGGACTGCGCACATGCTGTACTCACTACATGTCAAACCTTTTCAATGCATTTACTGTTTTCTTCTTGTGAATTTCTTCAGGCAAAAGAAGAAATGACGCGACACCACAGAATAACAGACAGGTTTGTACAGCTTGGTCCGTTTATGAATAATAACATTATAAAAGTTAAAGTCTGGTGATTTGGTCTAAAGGAGGAGTACATCTATGAGGAGGTGCAGTCGCCGACCACAAGGAGGGCAGTGACCACGGTCTACGCCACCGCAGATCCCTGTCAGGAGTCACTTCACGTCATGACCGGTGATTTTGGGAAAAGGGGAAACACCTCTGAGCCCAAACCCAGCTCCTCTCACTGTCAATACAGCACTGTGTTCAATAAGGGAGCAGACACATGCACCATCCAAGAGGCCCCGTCTGAGGAGCCCCAGTACTGCAACGTTAACACAAAGTACTAATGCAATGGGGAGTGTTTTATGTGGTATAGTAAAACACGTGTGCTATATATATTGGCAGGACTATGTGAAAAATACTGAGCTGTTTTTACATAATAAGGCTCCATTGAGACAGAATATTTTGGATAACAGGGTTTATACTGGCAGGAGCAAGTCAATAATGCTTATAAATGCTCAAATACTAGAGTGCCATTGTATTTAATTTCTTAAGATTTGCAAATGGGGGAAAGAGAATTGGACAAAACGGGCAACTTTTGAGCATAAAAATGTGGTAAATTTCAGCCAAAACTACATCATTTAGTTGTTTTTGGTGAACTGATACAGTGAAAATTGTTCAGCAATGTCATAATTTTCCAATAACTTTAGATTTGATGCCAGTTTGAATCTAATTTAGGCTTTTTTTTAAATTACGGCCTTCTTAATGCTTTTCAATACATTTTTAGGATGCTTTATGAGATCTGACGGTGGGTCTAACTCCGGTACATTATTACTGTCTTAGCGTTTGTTAATGTACATTGTCCCGCTTAAAACATGGGACCATATTTGGTATGTGTGATAAGGCACCGTTCATTGTAGCAATTTAGCATGAGTTTTTTGCATGTTGTACTGTCATGTGTACTGTGTTTTGTACTCATGTATACATGTTATGTTTTTAACCTCTTACCACCCGCCAAAACCAAATGCATTCTCTCCTCTTTGCCATTGGCGTCACTTTTTGTTTCCCTTATGTGTTTTTGTCACTTTTTTATGCCACTTTTGCCACTTTGTTACTTTTTTGTGATGCATTTTTGTCAAATTTTTTCCTGGATTTTTGTCATTTTTTGTTGGATTTTTGTCACTTTTTTGTTGGATTTTTTGTCACTTTTTTGTTGGATTTTTGTCACTTTTTTGTTGGATTTTTGTCACTTTTTTGTTGGATTTTTGTCATTTTTTGTTGGATTTTTGTCACTTTTTTGTTGGATTTTTGACATTTTTTGTTGGATTTTTGTCAATTTTTTACTGAATTTTTGTAATTTTTTGTTGAATTTTTGTAATTTTTTGTTGGATTTTTGTAATTTTTTGTTGAATTTTTGTAATTTTTTGTTGAATTTTTGTAATTTTTTGTTGGATTTTTGTAATTTCTTGTTGGCTTTTTGTAATTTTTGGTTGGATTTTTTGTCATTTTTTCCTGGATTTTTGTCTTTTTTTTTTACTGGATTTTTGTCATTTTTTCCTGGATTTTTGTCATTTTTGTCAATTTACATCCTCATTTTCTTCTCGTTTTTTGTCGCTATTTTGAAGCAGCTTTTACATTTTGAGAATTTGGAGAACAGGAGCAAACATGTTCAGGTGGGAGTTAAGAGGTCGACCCATGGGACTGTAGATGGAAATGAGCTCTGAGCTAAATCCAGCATATTTACAGCACTGGTCGTCTGTTCATTCATATGCAGTGTCTTATTCAAATAAATGAAATAAAATTAAAGTTAATAGTATAGTAGTAGCTTTATGCCATTTTTCTTTTGCGAGATCCTGCATTTGCTACATTAAACCTTAATAAAAGTATTTTCAATGTTGATTTTTATTTTTATATGACAAGAAAATGCAATGAGACATAGTTCAAAAGCAGAGTTTGCAGCTCATATGATGCACAAAGGCTTTATCGCTGAATCTCTGAACAATTTATTTACATACACGTCTTCACACACTTATTTATTCATTCACTCTCAGTCTGAATTAAATATCACTCAAACTCATTCCCTCACACACACAGATATTTACACATTTTAGTTACATTCAGTATGAGCCATGTTGAAGCTGAATGTTTTTGAAGTATCGTGTGTAGATAAGGCAGAGTGAACATGCGTGAGTGTTTTAACCACTGGCAACGGAAAAAGAGCAAAAGACATGATTGGATCTATATAGAGGAAAAGTGTCAGAAGCAAACAAACATTTCGAGGCGAAGACACACGGCAACATGATCATCTTTCTTCTTCTTGCTTTTTCAGCAGCTCAAGGTAAAAATGCTTTTTTTATATGTATTACCTTGGTGTAACTTAACCACAGTGTTTTCACGGCCTGTGTTGTAATAATAATAATTCATATTTTGACTATGATTTGGCAGAAAGTACGATGACAAAAATACTGTCAAAGCTCCCACAATGTTTCAGTCAAAGTCGTTGTTTTCTAAATTGAAGCAGTTGTAGAAATTATAACAAACAGACGTCAAAATACAGCTTCCATATGTTAATTGAAATTCAAATCAAAAGTAAAGCAGATGAAAGTGTACCTTTTCCCATGTGCACAATGACCATCCCCATCTTAATCATCAAATCAGACGATTAAACACTTTCTTACGGGCAAAAGACGGACGATATTATTGATTCAAAGTCTGAGAGAGTTTGTTTAGCTGCAAAGGGCTCTGTCTTATAAGATAAGTAACTTCCTCTGAGTTACAAGGAAAAGACTCTAAAGAGGGGAATGACTGTTTTATGTTCTTGTGACTTTATGGAACTTCACAACAACATTCTCAATACGAGACAAAAACTAGAGCAGAATCATTACTAATGGTTTTCCTTCTTTCTAGACTTTTCTGATCATCAGGAGGAAGGATGTATTGGAGAAGACCTCGAACTGTCATGTGAATATCCAAAGGGAGGCCATGAGAATAAATTCCTTTGTAAAGGGGAAGATCCAGATACCTGCGAACATTTGGTGAACAGCTCAATGCCAGATCTAAACCCTGAGAAGTTTAGGTTTGAAGACTCAGAAAACAGGCTCAATGTAACAATATCCAACATAACAGCAGAGGATGAAGGAATTTACTTGTTTGGATGTGGGAATGACACAGAACATGGAAACGAGTCCGAGATCGTGT
The DNA here is from genome assembly GCF_951799975.1 of Gobius niger. Lineage (NCBI taxonomy): Eukaryota > Metazoa > Chordata > Actinopteri > Gobiiformes > Gobiidae > Gobius > Gobius niger. The sequence goes on along the minus strand of NC_136871.1, from coordinate 3,977,151 downwards.
GTAAAAGGCGTGTTGGTCTCGGTGAGTGCTGTTATTTCTATCGGTTAACTTCACATAACGTCACGTCCCACTGCAACTGATTGGTTTACCTTCGGATCCAGTTTGGCTTTTCTGGCTAATTAAATAATTTGCTAACATGAGGTAAACAAATCAACATTTTGTAAAGGGAGAACCGTTATTGGCTAAAACCCTCTGAAACAATTGTCACAAACTTGAACTTCTTCTTTGTCAGGTCCCTGGATTTTTGTCTTTTTTTTGTTGGATTTTTGTCTTTTTTTGTTGGATTTTTGACAATTTTTTGTTGGATTTTTGTCACTTTTTTGTTGGATTTTTGTCATTTTTTCCTGGATTTTTGTCTTTTTTTTTTACTGGATTTTTGTCATTTTTTGTTGGATTTTTTATCATTTTTGTCTTTTTTTTTTTACTGGATTTTTGTCTTTTTTTTTGCTGGATTTTTGTCATTTTTGTCAATTTACATCCTCATTTTCTTCTCGTTTTTTGTTGCTATTTTGAAGCAGCTTTTAGATTTGGAGAATTTGGAGAACAGGAGAAAACATGTTCAGGTGGGAGTTAAGAGGTCGACCCATGGGACTGTGGATGGAAATGAGCTCTGAGCTAAATCCAGCATATTTACAGCACTGGCCGTCTGTTCATTCATATGCATTGTCTTATTCAAATAAATGAAATAAAATTAAAGTTAATAGTATAGTAGTAGCTTTATGCCATTTTTCTTTTGCGAGATCCTGCATTTGCTACATTAAACCTTAATAAAAGTATTTTCAATGTTGATTTTTATTTTTATATGACAAGAAAATGCAATGAGACATAGTTCAAAAGCAGAGTTTGCAGCTCATATGATGCACAAAGGCTTTATCGCTCAATCTCTGCACAATTTATTTACATACACGTCTTCACACACTTATTTATTCATTCACTCTCTGTCTGAATTAAATGTCACTCAAACTCATTCCCTCACACACACAGACATTTACACATTTTGGTGAGATTCAGTATGAGCCATGTTGAAGCTGAATGTTTTTGAAGGATCGTGTGTAGATAAGGCAGAGTGAACATGCGTGAGTGTTTTAACCACTGGCAACGGAAAAAGAGCAAAAGACATGATTGGATCTATATAGAGGAAAAGTGTCAGAAGCAAACAAACATTTCGAGGTGAAGACACACGGCAACATGATCATCTTTCTGCTTCTTGCTTTTTCAGTGGCTCAAGGTAAAAATGCAATTTTTATATGTATTACCACAGTGTAGCTTAACCACAGTGTTTTCACGGCCTGTGTTGTAATAATAATAATTCATATTTTGACTATGATTTGGCAGAAAGTACGATGACAAAAATACTGTCAAAGCTCCCACGATGTTTCAGTCAAAGTCGTTGTTTTCTCAATTGAAGCAGTTGTAGAAATTATAACAAACAGACGTCAAAATACAGCTTCCATATGTTAATTGAAATTCAAATCAAAAGTAAAGCAGATGAAAGTGTGCCTTTTCCCATGTGCACAATGACCATCATCTTTATCATCAAATCAGACGATTAAACACTTTCTTACGGGCAAAAGACGGACGATATTATTGATTCAAAGTCTGAGAGAGTTTGTTTAGCTGCAAAGGGCTCTGTCTTATAAGATAAGTAACTTCCTCTGAGTTACAAGGAAAAGACTCTAAAGAGGGGACTGACTGTTTTAGGTTCTTGTGAGTTTATGTAACTTCACAACAACATTCTCAATACGAGACCAAAACTAAAGCAAAATAGTAAATTACCTCTGTATTTTCCATTCACAGTGCGGGCAGTGACAGGGTTTGGATGTCAAGGAGGATGGGTCAACTTCACCTGTGAAAGCCCGGACATCAAGAGCCTCCCAATGACCAGAACCAGGATCATCCATAACACTGTTGTGGTGAAAAATCTACAGCAAGAAGATGTAATCCTCTGTCCGACTACAAACAGAAAAGAAATTAGAATCGGTAAGAGAAATCACTTTTGTTTGAATAATAATAATAATTGTGTAGCAAAATTGTATTATTAAATCTTTGCTTCCAGTGAATTGCAGAAGAAAACCTCAGATAAACCGCACTGTCTACAACAAAGCTCAGGCTACAATTAAATGTGGTCGCCCCGACTCCAGTAACAGACATGGACAGTTGTATTTACGCAAAGAAACTGGTGATTTTGATTGTGTAAAAGTCTCATTATTGAACCCACATGGTCAAAATGCGACAATTACCGACATCACTCCAGAAGACCAGGGCATTTACTGGTGTGCAGAGCATAAGGATTTCTTTGACTGGTCGTACAGAAGAGTCGACATCACTGTTCTCTCCAGTAAGTGCAACACAGAAGTTCTTCTCATAAACTGCTGCTGCTGCTAAGAAAAGTGCTGAAACCGGAGAAGATGCAAAAATACTGGCAGAACATAAAGATGTAGACAGACACTAATGTTTTTTATTTTGTCTAGACTTTTCTGATCATCAGGAGAAAGGAGGTTTTGGAGAAGACCTCGAACTGTCATGTGAATATCCAAAGGGAGGCCATGAGAATAAATTCTTTTGTAAAGGGGAAGATCCAGATACCTGCGAACATTTAGTGACCAGCTCAAGGCCAGATCTAAACCCTGAGAAGTTTAGATTTGCAGACTTTGAAGACAGGCTCAGTGTAACAATATTCAACATAACAGCAGAGGATGAAGGAACTTACTGGTTTGGATGTGGGACTGACACAGAACATGGAAACAAGTCCGAGTTCGTGTGTAAAAAGCGGGTTCGTCCCGGTGAGTGGTGTTATTTCTATCGGTTAACTTCACATAACGTCACGTCCCACTGCAACTGATTGGTTTACCTTTGGATCCAGTTTTGCTTTTCTGGCTAATTAAATAATTTGCTAACATGAGGTAAACAAATCAACATTTTGTAAAGGGAGAACCGTTATTGGCTAAAACCCTCTGAAACAATTGTCACAAACTTGAACTTCTTTCTTTTTTTTTTACAGTTCTCTTATTTCCGAAGCTGCCCTACCCGCCTCCTGGTAAGAACTTGTTTACAGATCATCAGTTTCAGTTTATTCGGTCAAAATTATGACAAAAGATTTACATTCAGTTAAGTATACTTCTTCATAACATAACATACAAAAATGACTGAAAAGGTATAGGCTGAAGCTAATGCTTATTTTGCCTACCCTTGTCTTTTTAAACTTACAGCACGTGTTTTTGTTAACTTTCCAACATAACATCAAACATTCAAAAGGATTTTATTATATATATACATATATATATGTATATATATACACATACACACATACATACATATATACATATACACATTTTAAAGTAAGTTGACAGTCTTAAACAGACTAGTAAACAGAATTAAGGTATTTTTCAAGTATAATACTTTTATACATTCTCTTTAGGTGGAAGAGAGAGGGACATGATTTGAGATCCTCTGTACAGTTATTCCAGAGATCGACCCCTTTAATGGAAACACAAAATCTCATGGTGTTTGTTTGAAATGTTTTCTTTACAAACATCTCCACTCCTCTGAGCTCATACCTCATAGATAGAGCACAACTTAGGACACAGCTCACATTACAAAGCATCCGACAGAGGCCAGGGCTTCACAAAGTGTGGGCCGTGACTCCCAGGGGCGTCGTGAGGATGTGAGATTGAGAGAATAATTTTCAAAAATAAAAAATTGTGTGAGAGTATTTTATCATTTAAAACAGTGTATATAGAGCAATAAACTAAAATCAATTAGATCAAACTGATTCTAAATCCTTGAAACGAGTGCGAGCGCCAGTTACAGTTCATTGTCGAGGTCTGCAGTTGTTCATTATTTGGGGGTCGCGACCTGTAAACTTTGTGAACCCTTAGGCTCTAAATTGAAGTGATCCAAACTGATCAGGACTTTTTTGCAGAGGAATCTTCTTATCTCTCCATCGTCTCCCTGGGTGTCGGCGTGGCTGTGCTGGTGCTGCTGGTGCTGCTGGTGGTCTTCATCGTCCTGATTAGAAAAGGTGAGTTTTCCAAAAGTTGACAGGATTTTTGTTCATTTTGTTTCAAATATGCAAAACACTCAAACAACACAAAGCGACCAAAATCAAAATTCAAATGTTCGCTTTCATGGTTTATAGATACATGTTTGGAATGTTTAGAATTGCCCACGCAGTTTATGGTCATATGGGAGACGCTCACAACCATCAGGATGAATCTTGGACCATTCCTCTTTACAAAACTGCTGCAGTTCAGTGAGATTCAGGGGGTGCACTTACTTATTCCACACTGTCCTGAGAATGTTTACATGTGGTGGCCAATAAAAGTATGATCAAATGCAAATGTTTGGGTGGTAATAGTCTAATCAGACACTGTTTCATCATTCCTGTGATTTTGATGAAGATCAGACCACATTTAGTGACCAATTTAGGCAGAAATGTGAGAAATTCCAAATGGTGGACTTACTTTTTCTCGCCACTGGAACAAGGTACAAACCGGTATATATGAAGAGTTCAGTTGCAAAAGCAGATCGACAACGACATGAGCGATCGCGATGTCGTCACATCCGTTGGCCGTGGTAGGCATTTGACATTTTCATATTTGATAAACATTTTATTAAAATCCTATAATCGGCAAAAACAATGTCCATAAACAGGGCATTGCTTCTCTTGTGCTGTAACAGATCTATCGTTTTATAAAACCGAGTTAGACGCCTGTCTGCATCAGCTGCCCACCAAACATCCGGCCAACATTGCAGAAGTAAAACAATAACAGCGATCGCTCGTATTGAAATCCTCACTCGCAGAAAGTAGGCGGGGCCAGTATATGAGGTGAATGTGGGCGTGGCTGCATCAGCTGTCCAATGATTGGCCCGGTGTTAAAGAACCTCCACCAATCAGGCGCAGACAAGCAGCAGCAGGCTGAAGGCCATCCACCAATCAACAACGAGCGCTCACAGCCAAGCAGAGGCCGGTAGTACTCAGTACATGTACTTCAGTAACTTTTTGAAGTACTTCTTAAAGTCCTTTTGCCGTATGGCACTTTTTGCTTCTACTTGAGTAATATTATAACAAAGTACCTGTAATCTTACTTAAGTAAAAGAAACAAATAGGTGCAGGTTCCACAGAGTAAATCTTAAAGTGACAAAAGTAGTTTGTGTTTCATGTACTTTATTCTTTAAAAAAATATATTTTTTTTTTCTTGATGATTTTTACATCGTTTCATATTTTGCTTCTCATAATTTACATCAATAACAAATCATGAATCAAACTTTTACACTCACAGTTACTCAGTACTCACACTACTCAAGTAGCTTTCTCCACAGGTACTTTTTTACTGTTGACTAATTATTTTGGTCACTATTGGTTTATATGAGCAGCAAACAAAGAAAACAGACAACAGATGTTTTCACAGGAAAGGGAGAGAATGCGCACACTCAGAAGGAGAAGGTTCACAGAACTTAAAAAGAACTTTATTTGACCTGTAATAACTTGTACCTATGAAGTTTATACACGAGGGAATAATGTGAATGAGTACTTTGGAAGTACATAATTGAATAACACAGAAGACCCTTAGGGCTTAAGTTCGGGTTAGAGTTTGGGTCTTATGTCTTATTACATTATGTACCTCCAAACTATAAATCCACATTATTTACTTGGTAGTATTAGGTACAAGTTATTACACATTGTTATGGAACATTGCATTTTCTAAACTTGGTCGGTGCAATGTATCGGGGCGGTGTAATAAAGTGTTACCCGACTGTTCACTCATCGTTACTCTTACTTGAGTAAATATTTGAGCTGTTCTGCCCACCTCTGCAGCCAAGATACACAAAACTAAACAAAAAACTCTCAACGAAAAAACGGTTTAAGCCACAAAAAAGTCCGATGCAAAATGTCAGAGCTAACAACACTTTTCTTGTTGTGAATTTCCTTCAGGTAAAAGAAGAAATGAAGCTCCACAAGAGAACAACAGACAGGTTTGTGCTTGTTTTGTTCAAATAATCATAAAACAGTTCAAGTCTGACGGTTTTGTCAATAGGAGGAGCGCGTCTATGAGGAATTACAGATGGCAGATCGTTGTGAATACGGCACTTTGCTCAATATGAGAGAAGGCGCCTGCACCGTCCACACAGCACCATCCGGGGACGCCCTGTACGACAATGTGGGCACAAATTAGTAAAGCAATGGGCAGAGTTTGGGGGAAAGGAGAGTGCTATATTTTTTGGATTGAATAGGTTCATGTAGTAGAGGGAAAGAAAACAATATATTCACAAATATTTACTTATTCAATGATTTGGCTGCAGGCTTTCTTTTGCTTGACACGACAGCTCAGGGTGAAAGGGCGTGAAGAGCGAAGAGAGACATTCAGCAAATTGAGCCAGAACTCAAACCCCCAACACTGAAGACAGAACAGTGTCATAAGAGACGTGCAGCAGCTTAACCACTAGGCTATATCGGCTGCACATTTCAGTTTGAGATTAGACTGAAGATTACCGTGCATTTCGGAACATGTTTGTAGAGGTGTAAACTACAGGGTTAACAGGTTTTGTACAACATGAGATCTCAAGCAGACAGGGGATTGTGTTGTTTGCAAATATATCGTACTGCCTATATCATTGCGACGGTGGAGATTTCCTTGAGCCATTAACAATGCACAAAACTGTAAGACGGATGCATTATTTTCTTCTCTCTCTGTTAGATCTCGTTTCCTGCTCACTTTGACAGAAAGAAGAATTTGAGCACACAGTTAGGAGTTGAAAATGTGAAAGGAAATAACAATATGGTCATAAAAAGTTCCATCACAGGCTATATCTTCTGAGAAAGCTGAAATCATAATCTTGGCAACATATTACTCTTTCATTGAGAATCTACTGTGTCACAACTTTCTGCTGCTCTGCTCTACTACTACTACTGCTCTAAAATGATTGGTTGCCCTGTCAGAGCTCCGCCCCCTGTGCTTTGAGCAGACGATGAAATCTGCAAATGATCTTTGTGGACGGCTCTCATCCGCTCCTCAGTCAGTTACTATTTAACCCCTTAACTCCCGCCTGAACCGAGCACATTTTCTCCAGTTTGGCTTCACCCCAGTCCAAAAGCTTCTGGAGAAAAGCTGTGAAAATAGCGACAAAACTGAGACGAAAACAATGATGGAAATGTGACAAAAAAGTGAGAAAACATTGACAGAAAAGTGAGAAACATTGACAGAAAAGTGTGGAAATCTAGAAATAAATCTATTTGAATTAACAGAATAAATCTAAGGATTGAGTAGATTTGGTCTAGTCTTGGATGAGATAAAACCTCTAGTATTAGATATTCTCTTAATTCAGATAATTTTGTGTCATTTCAAGTGAAAAACAATTGTCTGATTTGAAGTGGGTTTTAATCTTGTTCCATTGGCTTTAGCATTTGTGTCTTGGATTAGTTCAAACCGACTCAAATTCAACATAGAAGAACTTTTATTCGAGCAATTTTAAGTCATTTATCTCATTTAAGATGGTCATTTTTCCAGTGTTGTGCTTTACTTTGGGCTAATAATAATCAGCGGTTTCGGCCCTCGATCTATTTACAAGAAAACTTGCCTTCCCCTGCTTTATGAGATCTGGGGGTGGGTCTAACTCCAGTACTTTATTACCGTCTTAATGTTTATTAATGTACATTGTCCCACTTAAAACATGGGGAGGAGGTGTAATATTTGGTGTGTGTGATAAGGCACCGTTTTAGTAATTTAGCATTAGTTTTATGTATATTGTGCTGTCATGTGTGCTGTGTTTTGTACTCATGTATGTTCTGTGTTGGCGGTTTGTTTTTCCCCCATGGGACTGTGGATGGAACTGAGCTCTGAGCTAAATCCATCATATTATTATCCTGTTTGTTTGTTCATTAATATGCATTGTCTTATTCAAATGAATGAATGAATGAAGTGAAATAAAAGTAAATAAATAAGTAGCTTTATGACATTTTCCAGTGCTGTACATCTTACCACATATGTCTGTATTTTGGCAGAATCCTGCATTTGTTACATTAATACTGAATAAAAGTATTTTCTATGCTGATCTTTGTTTTCTATTTGACTGAAAATGCAATGAGACATAGTTCAAATGCAGAGTTTGCAGCTGATGTGATGCACAAAGGCTTTATCGCTGAATCTCTGAACAATTTATTTATAACACACAACTTCACACTTATTTATTCATTCACCCTCAGTCTACCTGCAAAAGCAATGTTAATTCATTCCCTCACACACACAGATATTTACACATTTTGGTTACATTCAGTATGAGCCACGTTGAAGCTTAATGTTTTTGAGGTCTAGTGTGTAGATAAGGCAGAGTGAACATGAGTGTTTTAACCACTGGCAACGGAAAAAGAGCAAAAGACATGATTGGATCTATATAGAGGAAAAGTGTCAGATACAGGCAAACATTTCTATCATGAACGAGGCGAAGACACACGGCAACATGATCATCTTTCTGCTTCTTGCTTTTTCAGTGGCTAAAGGTAAAAATGCTTTTTTTTATATGTATTACCTTGGTGTAGCTTAACCACAGCGTTTTCATGGCCTGTGTTGTAATAATAATAATTCATATTTCGACAGAAAGTACAATGACAAAAACACTGTCAAAGCTCCCACGATGATTCAGTCAAAGTCGTTGTTTTCTCAATTGAAGCAGTTGTAGAAATTATAACAAACAGACGTCAAAATGGAAGCTGTATTTTAATTTAAACTCAAATCAAATGTAACAGATGAAAGTGTACCTTTTCCCATGTGCACAATGACCATCCCCATCTTTATCATCAAATCAGACGATTAAACACTTTCTTACGGGCAAAAGACGGACGATATTATTGATTCAAAGTCTGAGAAAGTTTGTTTAGCTGCAAAGGGCTCTGTCTTATAAGATAAGTAACTTCCTCTGAGTTACAAGGAAAAGACTCTAAAGAGGGGACTGACTGTTTTATGTTCTTGTGACTTTATGTAACTTCACAACAACATTCTCAATACGAGACCAAAACTAGAGCAACATAGTAAATCAACTGTGTATTTTCTATTCACAGTGCGGGCAGTGACAGGGGTTGGATGTGAAGGAGGATGGGTCACCTTCACCTGTGAAAGCCCGGACATCAAGAGCCTCCCAATGACCAGAACCAGGATCATCAAAAACAAAGTTGTGGTTAAAAATCTACAGCAAGAAGATGTAATCCTCTGTCCGACTCCAGAGAGAGTAGAGTTTAGAATCGGTAAGAGAAATCACTTTTGTTTGAATAATAATGTAGGTTTAGCAAAATTGTATTATTAAACCTTTGCTTCCAGTGGATTGCAGAAAAAAACCTCAGATAAACCGCACTGTCTACAACAAAGCCCAGGCTACAATTAAATGTGGTCGCCCCGACTCCAGCTCCTTACATGGACCGTTGTATTTACGCAAAGAAACTGGTGATTTTGATTGTAAAGACGTCTCATTATTGACCCCACATGGTCTAAATGCGACAATTACCGACATCACTCCAAAATACCAGGGCATTTACTGGTGTGCAGAGCATACGCATTTCTATGACCGGTCGTACAGAAGAGTCAACATCACTGTTCTCTCCAGTAAGTGCCACACAAAAGTTCTTCTCATAAACTGCTGTTGCTGCTAAGAAAAGTGCTGAAACCAGAGAAGACACAAAAATACTGGCAGAACATAAAGATGTAGACAGTCACTAATGGTTTTTATTTTGTCCAGACTTTTCTGATCATCAGAAGGAAGGAGGTTTTGGAGAAAACCTCGAACTGTCATGTGAATATCCAAAGAAACATTGTGCGAAAAAATTCTTTTGTAAAGGGGAAGATCCACATACCTGCAGACAAACCAACAGTTCAACGCCAGATCTAAACCTTCAGAAGTTTAGGTCTGAAGACTCAGAAAACGGGCTCAATGTAACAATATTCAACATAACAGCAGAGGACGGAGGAACTTACTGGTTTGGAAGTGGGACTGACACAGAACATGGAAACGATCTCGAGATCTTCTGTCGACTGGAGGTGAATAGAGGACTGGAGCTGACTTTAGGTGAGTGGTGTTATTTCTGTCGCTTAACTTCACATAACATCATGACTCACTGACTGAACGACGCCAAACTGGAGACGAGACTTTTGGGCGGTTGAATAATTTATTTATTTGCTAACATTTTGTAAAGGTAGAGCCTTTATTGGTTAAAACCCTCTGAAACAATTGTCACAAACTTGAACTTCTTCTTTGTCAGGTCTGTCGCCGACCAACCCGCTTCAAGGTAAGAACTTGTTTACAGATAGAGCACAACGTAGGACACAGCTCACATTACAATAATCATCCTACAGAGGCCAGGGCTTCACAAAGTGTGGGTCGTGACTCCCAGGGGCGTCGTGAGGATGTGAGATTGAGAGAATAATTTTCAAAAATAAAAAATTGTGTGAGAGTATTTTATCATTTAAAACAGTGTATATACAGCAATAAACTAAAATCAATTAGATCAAACTGATTTTAAATCCTTGAAACGAGTGCGAGCACCAGTTACAGTTCATTGTCGAGGTCTGCAGTTGTTCATTATTTGGGGGTCGCGACCTGTAAACTTTGTGAACCCTTAGGCTCTAAATTGAAGTGATCCAAACTGATCAGGACTTTTTTGCAGAGGAATCTTCTTATCTCTCCATCGTCTCCCTGGGTGTCGGCGTGGCTGTGCTGGTGCTGCTGGTGCTGCTGGTGGTCTTCATCGTCCTGATTAGAAAAGGTGAGTTTTCCAAAAGTTGACAGGATTTTTGTTCATTTTGTTTCAAATATGCAAAACACTCAAACAACACAAAGCGACCAAAATCAAAATTCAAATGTTCGCTTTCATGGTTTATAGATACATGTTTGGAATGTTTAGAATTGCCCACGCAGTTTATGGTCATATGGGAGACGCTCACATCCACCAGGATGAATCTTGGACCATTCCTCTTTACAAAACTGCTGCAGTTCAGTGAGATTCAGGGGGTGTACTTACTTATTCCACACTGTCCTGAGAACGTTTACATGTGGTGGCCAATAAAAGTATGATCAAATGTAAATGTTTGGGTGGTCATAGTCTAATCAGACACTGTTTCATCATTCCTGTGATTTTGATGAAGATCAGACCACATTTAGTGACCAATTTAGGCAGAAATGTGAGAAATTCCAAATGGTGGACTTACTTTTTCTCGCCACTGGAACAAGGTACAAACCGGTATGTATGAAGAGTTCAGTTGCAAAAGCAGATTGACAACGATACGAGCGATCGCGATGTCGTCACATCCGTTGGCCGTGGTAGGCATTTGACATTTTCATATTTGATAAACATTTTATTAAAATCCTATAATCGGCAAAAACAATGTCCATAAACAGGGCATTGCTTCTCTTGTGCTGTAACAGATCTATCATTTTATAAAACCGAGTTAGACGCCTGTCTGCATCAGCTGCCCACCAAACATCCGGCCAACATTGCGGAAGTAAAACAATAACAGCGATCGCTCGTATTGAAATCTTCACTCACAGAAAGTAGGCGGGGCCAGTATATGAGGTGAATGTGGGCGTGGCTGCATCAGCTGTCCAAATGATTGGCCCGGTGTTAAAGAACCTACACCAATCAGGCGCAGACAAGCAGCAGCAGGCTGAAGGCCGTCCACCAATCAACAACGAGCGCTCACAGCCAAGCAGAGGCGGGTAGTACTCAGTACGTGTACTTCAGTAACTTTTTGAAGTACTTCTTAAAGTCCTTTTGCCGTATGGCACTTTTTGCTTCTACTTGAGTAATATTATAACGAAGTACCTGTATCTTACTTAAGTAAAAGAAACAAATAGGTGCAGGTTCCACAGAGTAAATCTTAAAGGGACAAAAGTAGTTTGTGTTTCATGTACTTTATTCTTTAAAAAAATATATTTTTTTTTTCTTGATGATTTTTACATCGTTTCATATTTTGCTTCTCATAATTTACATCAATAACAAATCATGAATCAAACTTTTACGCTCACAGTTACTCAGTACTCACACTACTCAAGTAGCTTTCTCCACAGGTACTTTTTTACTCTTGACTAGTTATTTTGGTCACTATTGGTTTATTTGAGCAGCAAACAAAGAAAACAGACAACAGATGTTTTCACAGGAAAGGGAGAGAATGCGCACACTCAGAAGGAGAAGGTTCACAGAACTTAAAAAGAACTTTATTTGACCTGTAATAACTTGTACCTATGAAGTTTATACATGAGGGAATAATGTGAATTAGTACTTTGGAAGTACATAATTGAATAACACATAAGACCCTTAGGGCTTAAGTTCGGGTTAGAGTTTGGGTCTTATGTCTTATTACATTATGTACCTCCAAACTATAAATCCACATTATGTACTTGGTAGTATTAGGTACAAGTTATTACACATTGTTATGGAACATTGCATTTTCTAAACTGTATCGGGGCGGTGTAATAAAGTGTTACCCGACTGTTCACTCATCGTTACTCTTACTTGAGTAAATATTTGAGCTGTTCTGCCCACCTCTGCAGCCAAGATACACAAAACAAAACAAAAAACTCTCAACGAAAAAACGGTTTAAGCCACAAAAAAGTCCGATGCAAAATGTCAGAGCTAACAACAGTTTTCTTGTTGTGAATTTCCTTCAGGTAAAAGAAGAAATGAAGCTCCACAAGAGAACAACAGACAGGTTTGTGCTTGTTTTGTTCAAATAATCATAAAACAGTTCAAGTCTGACGGTTTTGTCAATAGGAGGAGCGCGTCTATGAGGAATTACAGATGGCAGATCGTTGTGAATACGGCACTTTGCTCAATATGAGAGAAGACGCCTGCACCGTCCACACAGCACCATCCGGGGACGCCCTGTACGACAATGTGGGCACAAAGAAGTAAAGCAATGGGCAGAGTTTGGGGGAAAGCAGAGTGCTATATTTTTTGGATTGAAGAGTTCATATAGTAGAGGGAAAGAAAACAATTTATTCACAAATATTTACTTATTCAAGGATTTGGCTGCAGGCTTTATTTTGCTTGACACGACAGCTCAGGGTGAAAGGGCGTGAAGAGCGAAGAGAGACATTCAGCAAATTGAGCCAGAACTCAAACCCACAACACTGAAGACAGAACAGAGTCATAAGAGACGTGCAGCAGCTTAACCACTAGGCTATATCGGCTGCACATTTCAGTTTGAGATTAGACTGAAGATTACCTTCTGAGAAAGCTGAAATCATAATCTTGGCAACATATTACACTTTCATTGAGAGTTTACTGTATCAAAACCTTTTTCTTTGTTTGCTGGTTCTTCTCCGTGAACATCCAGGACTGTAATCGTCATGAACACTTTCAACGTCTGCTCTAAAATGATTGGTTGCCCTGTCAGAGCTCCGCCCCCTGTGCTTTGAGCAGAAGATGAAATCTGCAAACGATCTTTGTGGACGGCTCTCATCCGCTCCTCAGTCAGTTAGTATTTAACCCCTTAACTCCCACCTGAACGGAGCACATTTTCTCCAGTTTGGCTTCACCCCAGTCCAAAAGCTTCTGGAGAAAAAGCTGTGAAAATAGGAACAAAACTGAGACGAAAACAATGATGGAAATGTGACAAAAAAGTGAGAAAACATTGACAAAAAAGTGAGAAAACATTGACAGAAAAGTGTAGAAATCTAGAAATGACATAAATCTATTTGAATTAACAGAATAAATCTAAGGATTGAGTAGATTTGGTCTGGTCTTGGATGAGATAAAACCTCTAGTATTAGATATTCTCTTAATTCAGATAATCTTGTGTCATTTCAAGTGAAAAACAATCGTCTGATTTGAAGTGGGTTTTATTCTTGTTCCATTGGTTTTAGCATTTGTGTCTTGGATTAGTTCAAACCGACTCAAATTCAACATAGAAGAACTTTTATTCGAGCAATTTCAAGTCATTTATCTCATTTAAGATGGTCATTTTTCCAGTGTTGTGCTTTACTTTGGGCTAATAATAATCAGCGGCTTCGGCCCTCGATCTATTTACAAGAAAACTTGCCTCCCCCTGCTTTATGAGATCTGGGGGTGGGTCTAACTCCAGTACTTTATTACCGTCTTAATGTTTATTAATGTACATTGTCCCACTTAAAACATGGGGAGGAGGTGTAATATTTGGTTTGTGTGATAAGGCGCCGTTTTAGTAATTTAGCATTAGTTTTATGTATGTTGTGCTTTCATGTGTGCTGTGTTTTGTACTCATGTATGTTCTGTGTTGGCGGTTTGTTTTTCCCCCATGGGACTGTGGATGGAAATGAGCTCTGAGCTAAATCCAGCATATTATTATCCTGTTAGTCTGTTCATTAATATGCATTGTCCTATTCAAATGAATGAATGAATGTATTGAAATAAAAGTAAATAAATAAGTAGCTTTATGACATTTTCCAGTGCTGTACACAATACAGCCTGCATTTGTTACATTAATATATAATAAAAGTATTTTCTGTGCTGATTTTTTTTTCTATTTGATTGAAAATGCAATGAGACATAGTTCAAATGCAGAGTTTGCAGCTGATGTGATGCACAAAGGCTTTATTGCTGAATCTCTGAACAATTTATTTATAATACACAACTTCACACTTATTTATTCATTCACTTTCAGTCTAAATGTGTCTCAAACCCTGACACCGACCTGCAAAAGCAATGTTCATTCACTCCCTCACACACACAGATATTTACACATTTTGGTTACATTCAGTATGAGCCATGTTGAAGCTGAATGTTTTTGAAGGATCGTGTGTAGATAAGGCAGAGTGAACATGCGAGAGTGTTTTAACCACTGGCAACGGAAAAAGAGCAAAAGACATGATTCGATCTCGACAGGAAAAGTGACAGAAGCAAACAAACATGTCGAGGTGAAGACACACGGCAACATGATCATCTTTCTTCTTCTTGCTTTTTCAGTGGCTAAAGGTAAAAATGCTTTTTTTATATGTATTACCTTGGTGTAACTTAACCACAGCGTTTTCATAGCCTGTGTTGTAATAATAATAATTCATATATTGACAGAAAGTACGATGACAAAAATACTGTCAAAGCTCCCACGATGATTCAGTCAAAGTCGTTGTTTTCTCAATTGAAGCAGTTGTAGAAATTATAACAAACAGACGTCAAAATGGAAGCTGTATTTTAATTTAAACTCAAATCAAATGTAACAGATACAAATGTACCTTTTCCCATGTGCACAATGACCATCATCTTTATCATCAAATCAGACGATTAAAGACTTTAATGGGCAAAAGACGGATTATATTATTGATTCAAAGTCTGAGAGAGTTTGTTTAGCTGCAAAGGGCTCTGTCTTATAAGAAAACTAACTCCCTCTGAGTTACAAGGAAAAGACTCTAAAGAGGGGACTGACTGTTTTATGTTCTTGTGAGTTTATGTAACTTCACAACAACATTCTCAATACGAGACCAAAACTAGAGCAACATAGTAAATTACCCTGTGTATTTTCCATTCACAGTGCGGGCAGTGACAGGGGTTGGATGTGAAGGAGGATGGGTCAAGTTCACCTGTGAAAGCCCGGACATCAAGAGCCTCCCAGTGAACAGAACCAGGATCATCAATAACACTGTTGTGGTGAGAAATCTACAGCAAGAAGATGTAATCCTCTGTCCGACAAACAGAAAAGAAATTAGAATCGGTAAGAGAAATCACTTTTGTTTGAATAATAATGTAGGTTTAGCAAAATTGTATTATTAAATCTTTGCTTCCAGTGGATTGCAGAAAAAACCCTCAGATAAACCGCACTGTCTACAACAAAGCCCAGGCTACAATTAAATGTGGTCACCCCGGCTTCAGTGACAAACATGGACTGTTGTATTTATGCAAAGAAACTGGTGATTTTGATTGTGTAAAAGTCTCATCATTGACCCCACATGGTCGAAATGCAACAATTACCGACATCACTCCAGAAGACCAGGGCATTTACTGGTGTGCAGAGCATACGTATTTCTATGACCGGTCGTACCAAAGAGTCAACATCACTGTTCTCTCCAGTAAGTGCCACACAAAAGTTCTTCTCATAAACTGCTGTTGCTGCTCAGAAAAGTGCTGAAACCGGAGAAGATACAAAAATACTGGCAGAACATAAAGATGTAGACAGTCACTAATGGTTTTTATTTTGTCCAGACTTTTCTGATCATCAGGAGAGAAGACGTTTTGGAGAAGACCTCGAACTGTCATGTGAATATCCAAAGAAACATCGTGCGAAAAAATTCTTTTGTAAAGGGGAAGATCCACATACCTGCAGACAAACCAACAGTTCAAGGCCAGATCTAAACCCTGAGAAGTTTAGGTTTGAAGACTCAGAAAACGGGCTCAGTGTAACAATATTCAACATATCAGCAGAGGATGAAGGAACTTACTGGTTTGGAAGTGGGACTGACACAGAACATGGAAACGAGCTCGAGATCTTCTGTCGACTGGAGGTGACTTTAGGTGAGTGGTGTTATTTCTGTCGCTTAACTTCACATAACGTCATGACTCACTGACTGAACGACGCCAAACTGGAGACGAGACTAAAGTGTTAACAGATAATGGCTGCCAGTAGGAGGAGGGCCTGCAGAATGTCTGTGCACGCCACTGATTCCTTTACCTTTTGATCTATTTTTGCTTTTGGGCGGTTGAATAACTTATTTACTTGCTAACATTTTGTAAAGGTAGAGCCTTTATTGGTTAAAACCCTCTGAAACAATTGTCACAAACTTGAACTTCTTCTTTGTCAGATCTGTGGCCGGCCGACCCGCTTCCTGGTAAGAACTTGTTTACAGATAGAGCACAACTTAGGATACAGCTCACATTACAAAGCATCCTAGAGGCCAGGGCTTCACAAAGTGTGGGTCGTGACTCCCAGGGCGCCGTGAGGATGTGAGATTGAGAGAATAATTTTCAAAATAAAAAATTGTGTGAGAGTATTTTATCATTTAAAACAGTGTATATACAGACAAAAAAACTAAAATCAATTAGATCAAACTGATTTTAAATCCTTGAAACGAGTGCGAGCACCAGTTACAGTTCATTGTCAAGGTCTGCAGTTGTTCATTATTTGGGGGTCGCGACCTGTAAACTTTGTGAACCCTTAGGCTCTAAATTGAAGTGATCCAAACTGATCAGAACTTTTTTGCAGAGGCTTCTTCTTATCTCTCCATCGTCTCCCTGTGTGTCGGCGTGGCTGTGCTGGTGCTGCTGGTGCTGCTGGTGGTCTTCATCGTTCTGAATATAAAAGGTGAGTTTTCCAAAAGTTGACAGGATTTATGTTCATTTTGTTTCAAATATGCAAAACACTTAAACAACACAAAGCGACTAAAATCAAAATTCAAATGTTCACTTTCATGGTTTATAGATACATGTTTGGAATGTTTAGAATTGCCCACGCAGTTTATGGTTATATGGTAGACGCTCACAACCATCAGGATGAATCTTGGACCATTCCTCTTTACAAAACTGCTGCAGTTCAGTGAGATTCAGGGGGTGCACTTACTTATTCCACACTGTCCTGAGAATGTTTACATGTGGTGGCCAATAAAAGTATGATCAAATGCAAATGTTTGGGTGGTAATAGTCTAATCAGACACTGTTTCATCATTCCTGTGATTTGGATGAAGATCAGACCACATTTAGTGACCAATTTAGGCAGAAATGTGAGAAATTCCAAATGGTGGACTTACTTTTTCTCGCCACTGGAACAAGGTACAAACCGGTATATATGAAGAGTTCAGGTGCAAAAGCAGATCGACAACAATACGAGCGATCGCGATGTCGTCACATCCGTTGGCCGTGGTAGGCATTTGACATTTTCATATTTGATAAACATTTTATTAAAATCCTATAATCGGCAAAAACAATGTCCATAAACAGGGCATTGCTTCTCTTGTGCTGTAACAGATCTATCATTTTATAAAACCGAGTTAGACGCCTGTCTGCATCAGCTGCCCACCAAACATCCGGCCAACATTGTAGAAGTAAAACAATAACAGCGATCGCTCGTATTGAAATCCTCACTCACAGAAAGTAGGCGGGGCCAGTATATGAGGTGAATGTGGGCGTGGCTGCATCAGCTGTCCCATGATTGGCCCGGTGTTAAAGAACCTCCACCAATCAGGCGCAGACAAGCAGCAGCAGGCTGAAGGCCGTCCACCAATCAACAACGAGAGCTCACAGCCAAGCAGAGGCGGGTAGTACTCAGTACATGTACTTCAGTAACTTTTTGAAGTACTTCTTAAAATCCTTTTGCCGTATGGCACTTTTTACTTCTACTTGAGTAATATTATAACGAAGTACCTGTAATCTTACTTAAGTAAAATAAACAAATAGGTGCAGGTTCCACAGAGTAAATCTTAAAGTGACAAAAGTAGTTTGTGTTTCATGTACTTTATTCTTTTAAAAATATATATATAATTTTTTTTCTTTGGAAACACATGATTTTTACATCGTTTCATATTTTGCTTCTCATAATTTACATCAATAACAAATCATGAATCAAACTTTTACGCTCACAGTTACTCAGTACTCACACTACTCAAGTAGCTTTCTCCACAGGTACTTTTTTACTCTTGACTAGTTATTTTGGTCACTATTGGTTTATTTGAGCAGCAAACAAAGATAACAGACAACAGATGTTACCACAGGAAAGGGAGAGAATGCGCACACTCAGAAGGAGAAGGTTCACAGAACTTAAAAAGAACTTTATTTGACCTGTAATAACTTGTACCTATGAAGTTTATACACGAGGGAATAATGTGAATACTTTGGAAGTACATAATTGAATAACACATAAGACCCTCAGGGCTTAAGTTCGGGTTAGAGTTTGGGTCTTATGTCTTATTACATTATGTACCTCCAAACTATAAATCCACATTATGTACTTGGTAGTATTAGGTACAAGTTATTACACATTGTTATGGAACATTGCATTTTCTAAACTTGGTCGGTGCAATGTATCGGGGCGGTGTAATAAAGTGTTACCCGACTGTTCACTTATCGTTACTCTTACTTGAGTAAATATTTTAGCTGTTCTGCCCACCTCTGCAGCCAAGATACACAAAACTAAACAAAAAACTCTCAACGAAAAAACGGTTTAAGCCACAAAAAAGTCAGATGCAAAATGTCAGAGCTAACAACAATTTTCTTGTTGTGAATTTCCTTCAGGTAAAAGAAGAAATGAAGCTCCACAAGAGAACAACAGACAGGTTTGTGCTTTTTTTGTTCAAATAATCATAAAACAGTTAAAGTCTGACGGTTTTGTCAATAGGAGGAGCGCGTCTATGAGGAATTACAGACGCCAGATCGTTGTGAATACGGCACTTTGCTCAATATGAGAGAAGACGCCGTCCACACAGCACCATCCGGGGACGCCCTGTACGACAATGTGGGCACAAAGAAGTAAAGCAATGGGCAGAGTTTGGGGGAAAGGAGAGTGCTATATTTTTTGGATTGAAGAGTTCATATAGTAGAGGGAAAGAAAACAATATATTCACAAATATTTACCTATTTAAGGATTTGGCTGCAGGTTTTCTTTTGCTTGACAGCTCAGGGTGAAAGGGGGTGAAGAGCGAAGAGAGACATTCAGCAAATTGAGCCAGAACTCAAACCCCCAACATTGAAGACAGAACAGTGTCATAAGAGACGTGCAGCAGCTTAACCACTAGGCTATATCGGCTGCACATTTCAGTTTGAGATTAGACTGAAGATTACCTTCTGAGAAAGCTGAAATCATAATCTTGGCAACATATTACACTTTCATTGAGAGTTTACTGCATCAAAACCTTTTTCTTTGTTTGCTGGTTCTTCTGCGTGAACATCCAGGACTGTAATCGTCATGAACACTTTCAACGTCTGCTCTAAAATGATTGGTTGCCCTGTCAGAGCTCCGCCCCCTGTGCTTTGAGCAGACGATGAAATCTGCAAACGATCTTTGTGGACGGCTCTCATCCGCTCCTCAGTCAGTTAGTATTTAACCCCTTAACTCCCACCTGAACGGAGCACATTTTCTCCAGTTTGGCTTTACCCCAGTCCAAAAGCTTCTGGAGAAAAGCTGTGAAAATAGGAACAAAACTGAGACGAAAACAATGATGGAAATGTGACAAAAAAGTGAGAAAACATTGACAAAAAAGTGAGAAACATTGACAGAAAAGTGTAGAAATCTAGAAATGACATAAATCTATTTGAATTAAAAGAATAAATCTAAGGATTGAGTAGATTTGGTCTAGTCTTGGATGAGATAAAACCTCTAGTATTAGATATTCTCTTAATTCAGATAATCTTGTGTCATTTCAAGTGAAAAACAATTGTCTGATTTGAAGTGGGTTTTATTCTTGTTCCATTGGTTTTAGCATTTGTGTCTTGGATTAGTTCAAACCGACTCAAATTCAACATAGAAGAACTTTTATTCGAGCAATTTTAAGTCATTTATCTCATTTAATATGGTCATTTTTCCAGTGTTGTGCTTTACTTTGGGCTAATAATAATCGGCTTCGGCCCTCGATCTATTTACAAGAAAACTTGCCTTCCCCTGCTTTATGAGATCTGGGGGTGGGTCTAACTCCAGTACTTTATTACCGTCTTAATGTTTATTAATGTACATTGTCCCACTTAAAACATGGGGAGGAGGTGTAATATTTGGTTTGTGTGATAAGGCACCGTTTTAGTAATTCAGCATTAGTTTTATGTATATTGTGCTGTCATGTGTGCTGTGTTTTGTACTCATGTATGTTCTGTGTTGGTGGTTTGTTTTTCCCCCATGGGACTGTGGATGGAAATGAGCTCTGAGCTAAATCCAGCATATTATTATCTTGTTTGTCTGTTCATTAATATGCATTGTCTTATTCAAATGAATGAATGAATGAAGTGAAATAAAAGTAAATAAATAAGTAGCTTTATGACATTTTCCAGTGCTGTACATCTTAACACATATGTCTGTATTTTGGCAGAATCCTGCATTTGTTACATTGATATTGAATAAAAGTATTTTCTGTGCTGATTTTTGTTTTCTATTTGACTGAAAATGCAATGAGACATAGTTCGAAAGCAGAGTTTGCAGCTGATGTGATGCACAAAGGCTTTATCGCTCAATCTCTGCACAATTTATTTATAACACACAACTTCACACTTATTTATTCATTCACCCTCAGTCTAAATGTGTCTCAAACCCTGACACCGACCTGCAAAAGCAATGTTCATTCACTCCCTCACACACACAGATATTTACACATTTTGGTTACATTCAGTATGAGCCATGTTGAAGCTGAATGTTTTTGAAGGATCGTGTGTAGATAAGGCAGAGTGAACATGCGTGTTTTAACCACTGGCAACGGAAAAAGAGCAAAAGACATGATTCGATCTCGACAGGAAAAGTGACAGAAGCAACAAACATGTCGAGGTGAAGACACACGGCAACATGATCATCTTTCTTCTTCTTGCTTTTTCAGTGGCTAAAGGTAAAAATGCAATTTTTATATGTATTACCTTAGTGTAACTTAACCACAGTGTTTTCACAGCCTGTGTTGTAATAATAATTCATATTTCGACAGAAAGTACAATGACAAAAATTCTGTCAATGCTCCCACGATGATTCAGTCAAAGTCGTTGTTTTCTCAATTGAAGCAGTTGTAGAAATTCTAACAAACAGACGTCAAAATGGAAGCTGTATTTTAATTTAAACTCAAATCAAATGTAACAGATACAAATGTACCAATTCCCATGTGCACAATGACCATCATCTTTATCATCAAATCAGACGATTAAAGACTTTCTTACGGGCAAAAGACGGACGATATTATTGATTCAAAGTCTGAGAGAGTTTGTTTAGCTGCAAAGGGCTCTGTCTTATAAGAAAACTAACTTCCTCTGAGAGTTACAAGGAAAAGACTCTAAAGAGGGGACTGACTGTTTTATGTTCTTGTGAGTTTATGTAACTTCACAACAACATTCTCAATACGAGACCAAAACTAGAGCAAAATAGTAAATTACCTGTGTATTTTCCATTCACAGTGCGGGCAGTGACAGGGGTTGGATGTGAAGGAGGATGGGTCAACTTCACCTGTGAAAGCCCGGACATCAAGAGCCTCCCAATGACCAGAACCAGGATCATCAATAACACTGTTGTGGTGAGAAATCTACAGCAAGAAGATGTAATCCTCTGTCCGACTCCAAACAGAAAAGAAATTAGAATCGGTAAGAGAAATCACTTTTGTTTGAATAATAATGTAGGTTTAGCAAAATTGTATTATTAAATCTTTGCTTCCAGTGAATTGCAGAAAAATACCTCAGATAAACCGCACTGTCTACAACAAAGCTCAGGCTACAATTAATTGTGGTCCCCCCGACTCCAGCTCCTTACATGGACTGTTGTATTTATGCAAAGAAACTGGTGATTTTGATTGTGAAGACGTCTCATTATTGAACCCACATGGTCTAAATGCAACAATTACCGACATCACTCCAGAAGACCAGGGCATTTACTGGTGTGCAGAGCATACGCATTTCTTTGACTGGTCGTACCAAAGAGTCAACATCACTGTTCTCTCCAGTAAGTGCAACACAGAAGCTCTTCTCATAAACTGCTGTTGCTGCTAAGAAAAGTGCTGAAACCGGAGAAGATACAAAAATACTGGCAGAATATAAAGATGTAGACAGACACTAATGGTTTTTATTTTGTCTAGACTTTTCAGATCATCAGAAGAAAGGACGTATTGGAGAAAACCTCGAACTGTTATGTGAATATCCAAAGAAACATCGTGCGAATAAATTCTTTTGTAAAGGGGAAGATCCACATACCTGCAGACAAATCAACAGTTCAAGGCCAGATCCAAACCCTGAGAAGTTTAGGTTTGAAGACTCAGAAAACGGGCTCAGTGTAACAATATTCAACATAACAGCAGAGGATGGAGGAACTTACTGGCTTGGAAGTGGGACTGACACAGAACATGGAAACGAGCTCGAGATCTTCTGTCGACTGGAGGTGACTTTAGGTGAGTGGTGTCACTTCTATCACTTCACATAACGTCATGACTCACTGACTGAACGACGCAAAACTGGAGACGAGACTAAAGTGTTAACAGATAATGGCCGCCAGGAGGAGGAGGGCCTTCAGAATGTCTGTGCACGCCACTGATTCCTTTACCTTTTGATCTATTTTTGCTTTTGGGCGGTTGAATAATTTATTTATTTGCTAACATTTTGCAAAGGTAGAACCTTTATTGGTTAAAACCCTCTGAAACAATTGTCACAAACTTGAACTTCTTCTTTGTCAGGTCTGTCGCCGACCAACCCGCTTCAAGGTAAGAACTTGTTTACAGATAGAGCACAACGTAGGATACAGCTCACATTACAATAATCATCCTACAGAGGCCAGGGCTTCACAAAGTGTGGGTCGTGACTCCCAGGGGCGTCGTGAGGATGTGAGATTGAGAGAATAATTTTCAAAAATAAAAAATTGTGTGAGAGTATTTTATCATTTAAAACAGTGTATATACAGCAATAAACTAAAATCAATTAGATCAAACTGATTTTAAATCCTTGAAACGAGTGCAAGCACCAGTTACAGTTCATTGTCGAGGTCTGCAGTTGTTCATTATTTGGGGGTCGCGACCTGTAAACTTTGTGAACCCTTAGGCTCTAAATTGAAGTGATCCAAACTGATCAGAACTTTTTTGCAGAGGACTATTATTTTTATCGCGTCATCCACTCCCTGTTTGTCGGCGTGCCTGGGCTGGGGCTGCTGGTGCTGCTGGTGGCCTTCATCGTTCTGAATATAAAAGGTGAGTTTTCCAAAAGTTGACAGGATTTATGTTCATTTTGTTTCAAATATGCAAAACACTCAAACAACACAAAGCGACCAAAATCAAAATTCAAATGTTCGCGTTCATGGTTTATAGATACATGTTTGGAATGTTTAGAATTGCCCACGCAGTTTATGGTTATATGGTAGACGCTCACAACCATCAGGATGAATCTCGGACCATTCCTCTTTACAAAACTGCTGCAGTTCAGTGAGATTCAGGGGGTGTACTTACTTATTCCACACTGTCCTGAGAACGTTTACATGTGGTGGCCAATAAAAGTATGATCAAATGTAAATGTTTGGGTGGTAATAGTCTAATCAGACACTGTTTCATCATTCCTGTGATTTGGATGAAGATCAGACCACATTTAGTGAGCAATTTAAATGTGAGAAATTCCAAATGGTGGACTTACTTTTTCTCGCCACTGGAACAAGGTACAAACCGGTATGTATGAAGAGTTCAGTTGCAAAAGCAGATCGACAACGACACGAGCGATCGCGACGTCGTCACATCCGTTGGCCGTGGTAGGCATTTGACATTTTCATATTTGATAAACATTTTATTAAAATCCTATAATCGGCAAAAACAATGTCCATAAACAGGGCATTGCTTCTCTTGTGCTGTAACAGATCTATCATTTTATAAAACCGAGTTAGACGCCTGTCTGCATCAGCTGCCCACCAAACATCCGGCCAACATTGTAGAAGTAAAACAATAACAGCGATCGCTCGTATTGAAATCCTCACTCGCAGAAAGTAGGCGGGGCCAGTATATGAGGTGAATGTGGGCGTGGCTGCATCAGCTGTCCAATGATTGGCCCGGTGTTAAAGAACCTCCACCAATCAGGCGCAGACAAGCAGCAGCAGGCTGAAGGCCGTCCACCAATCAACAACGAGAGCTCACAGCCAAGCAGAGGCGGGTAGTACTCAGTACATGTACTTCAGTAACTTTTTGAAGTACTTCTTAAAATCCTTTTGCCGTATGGCACTTTTTGCTTCTACTTGAGTAATATTATAACGAAGTACCTGTAATCTTACTTAAGTAAAATAAACAAATAGGTGCAGGTTCCACAGAGTAAATCTTAAAGTGACAAAAGTAGTTTGTGTTTCATGTACTTTATTCTTTTAAAAATATATATATATTTTTTTTTCTTTGGAAACACAATTATTTTTACATCGTTTCATATTTTGCTTCTCATAATTTACATCAATAACAAATCATGAATCAAACTTTTACGCTCACAGTTACTCAGTACTCACACTACTCAAGTAGCTTTCTCCACAGGTACTTTTTTACTCTTGACTAGTTATTTTGGTCACTATTGGTTTATTTGAGCAGCAAACAAAGAAAACAGACAACAGATGTTTTCACAGGAAAGGGAGAGAATGTGCACACTCAGAAGGAGAAGGTTCACAGAACTTAAAAAGAACTTTATTTGACCTGTAATAACTTGTACCTATGAAGTTTATACACGAGGGAATAATGTGAATGAGTACTTTGGAAGTACATAATTGAATAACACATAAGACCCTTAGGGCTTAAGTTCGGGTTAGAGTTTGGGTCTTATGTGTTATTACATTATGTACCTCCAAACTATAAATCCATATTATTTACTTGGTAGTATTAGGTACAAGTTATTACACATTGTTATGGAACATTGCATTTTCTAAACTGTATCGGGGCAGTGTAATAAAGTGTTACCCGACTGTTCACTTATCGTTACTCTTACTTGAGTAAATATTTTAGCTGTTCTGCCCACCTCTGCAGCCAAGATACACAAAACAAAACAAAAAACTCTCAACAAAAAAACGGTTTAAGCCACAAAAAAGTCAGATACAAAATGTCAGAGCTAACAACAGTTTTCTTGTTGTGAATTTCCTTCAGATAAAAGAAGAAATGAAGCTCCACAACAGAACAACAGACAGGTTTGTGCTTGTTTTGTTCAAACAATCATAAAACAGTTAAAGTCTGACGGTTTTGTCAATAGGAGGAGCCCGTCTATGAGGAATTACAGACGCCAGATCGTTGTGAATACGGCACTTTGTTCAATAAGAGAGAAGACGCCTGCACCGTCCACACAGCACCATCCGGGGACGCCCTGTACGACAATGTGGGCGCCGTGTACGTCAATGTGGGCACAAAGAAGTAAAGCAATGGGTAGAGTTTGGGGGAAAGCAGAGTGAAATATTTTTAGGATTGAATAGGTTCATGTAGTAGAGGGAAAGATGACAATATATTCACAAATATGTGTCAAAAAATGTGACCAAAAAAATGACAAAAATTTGATAAAAAATTGACAAAAAAATGTGACAAAAATGTCAAAAAATTGATAAAAAAGTTGATAAATTAACGAAAAAAAAAAAAATGACAAAAAGACAAAATGTGACCATTTTTTTTTGTCCTTTTTCTCCAAAAGAAAAAAGACAAAAATGTCACAAAAAATGGACAAAAAAATGACAAAAAATTGACAAAAAATGACAAAAATGTGACAAAAAAATGACAATAAATTTATGGAAAAAATTGACGAAAAAATGACAAAAATGTGACAAAAAATGTGACAAAAAATGTGACAAAAAAAGTTACAAAAAAAGTTACAAAAATGAGTTGAATACCCAACAAAAAAAATGCTGGAAAAAAAATGTGATGACGTGAGGAAAAAGATCCTCTGGGTTCAGGCGGGAGTTCAGAGGTTAAGGATTTGGCTGCAGAGACACACTCAGCAAACTGGAGCCAGAACTCGAACCCCCCACGCTGAGGACAGAACCGTGTTATACCAGACGTGCAGCAGCTTAACCACTAGGCTATATCGGCTGCACTTAAAAAAAAAACTTTCAGATTTGGGATTAGAAGTATGAATTGTTAAATGAAAACAAGATTCTGGTGCACTTCGGAACATGTTTGTAGTGTGTAAACTACAAGGTTTGCCGGTTTTGTAAATCTCAAGCAGACAGGAGATGTTGTTGAGCCACGACCAATGCACAAAATTGTTAGTAAGACGGATGCATTATTTTTTTTCTCTCTCTGTTAAAGGGACACTGTGTAACATTTTGTACTGTTGCCATCAGTTCACAACACGCTCCTGATGACCAGCTTGACACAGAAAATGCTATTATTGTAGTGGGTAATAAAAGAATGGATTTGGTTGAAAACATAACCTTTTAAATCTCAAATCCTGCTGACTTTAGTCACATCCCCATGGAGACGAGCTGGAGACGTACCCACTCCCGGTGAAGTCACAGTCATGTCTTAGGAGCAAAGGCACGTGTTGGTTTGTACATTCATGAAGTCATTACCAATGATGAAAATATCTGTCGTAAAGTAAGTAAGTTTAAACTGTATTTGTGTCGCGCCTTTCACAGACACAGAGTCACAAAGCGCTTCACAGAGCTTAAACGTAATTATACAACAGCAGAGTCATATTGCAATAACTCAAAACATGGTACAAGTTGTGTCAATATTGAGTCAGCCGGACTCAAAGGCTCAAATGCTTGAATTTCAATTTCAGTCCTTGGGTAAAATTCTTCTAAGAAAGCTGAAATCATTTAGTGTTTGTGTTATAATCCTAACAACATATTACTCTTTCATTGAGAGTTTACTGCATCAAAACCTTTTTCTTTGTTTGCTGGTTCTTCTCCGTGAACATCCAGGACTGTAATCGTCATGAACACTTTCAACGTCTGCTCTAAAATGATTGGTTGCCCTGTCAGAGCTCCGCCCCCTGTGCTTTGAGCAGACGATGAAATCTGCAAACGATCTTTGGGGACGGCTCTCATCCGCTCCTCAGTTCATGTTTTAAAGTTTGTTTACTTGTAAATGTGTACATATTGCTTTATTTTAAGTTCATTTTATCCTTTATTAGCGGTATTGCTGTTAATTGTTTGTACGATTCTATTATTGAGCGACTGTGACAATGGAGTTTCCCAGTTGTTCTAGTTCGAGCGGCGACTGTCTGAAGTGCACGTTTTGTGCAGCACATTCGGACATTTTGTTGCGCTAACGTGCAGCCCCAGTTCATACAACTTGCAGCATGTGATTAACCTCTTAACTCCCGCCTGAACCGAGAGGATCTTTTTCCTCACGTCATCAGATTTTTTTCCATCATTTTTGTAGCTTTTTTGTCATTTTTTGTCGAGTTTTTATCACATTTTTGTAATTTTTTTGTCACATTTTTATCATTTTTTTGTCACATTTTAGTATTTTTTTTGGTCAAATTTTATCACATTTTTGTTATTTTTTTGTCACATTTTTGTCACATTTTTGTCATTTTTTGTCACATTTTCGTCATTTTTTGTCACATTTTTGCCACTTTTTCATACATTTTTCATCACTTTTTTGTCAAGGTTTTCTCACTTTTTGTCACATTTCCATCACTGTTTTCATCTCAGTTTTGTTGCTATTCTCACAGCTTTTTTCCAGAAGCTTTTGGATTGGGGCAAAGCCAAACTGGAGAAAATGTGCTCGGTTCAGGTGGGAGTTAAGGGGTTAAAGCAGCATCACACGATTATTTACTCACAAGATGAAAATGTCTGTATTTTCCTGAAATTCTTTCACACCAATAAAAGTATTTGCGAGTGTTGTTTAGTTTGTATGAGCAGCTTACTTTTTCCTAATTAACAAAATACACATTAAACAGTCACAGATAGGCCGACTCAAGAAGCTTATGAGCGCCTCCCCCACATTCAACATAATAAACATTTGCATTTCACAGTAATATGTGAGGACTGTATCCACAACTAATAAGAATTTAGCACCAGAAGAAAAAGCCTATTATGTCAATACATACATGAAAGACCCTCCAATCATCCCATTAAAGGAATATTTCAGGATTTTTGACATAGGGCCTCCTTTCCTAGTCATCCGGAGTGTTGCTGATTTCTGGAGATGTTTTTGTTTGTAATTCATGCAGTTCTTATATTTGAAGAGTTTCGTGGCGCTAGGCTAGTGCAAGGCTAGTGGATTTCTATGGTATCAGCTAGCCTGCATTAAAAACAGTGTGATCCGCTCCACAGAGCACCTGAGGCAAATCACTTATAACACCAGACTAACCATATAAATGTCTGTGTCGATAGAGTAATTTCAACACTTTGCATTTAAAATAACTTATATTTGAGCAGCATCAGCTTCGTGATTTGCTAGAAAATAGTCCCTCAAAATGTGATCATTCATGTGATACAAAGTCAGTTATATTCCAAACATGATCCTATGGACACAGACATTTATACGGTTAGTCTGGTGTTATCAGTGATTTGCCTCAGGTGCTCTGTGGAGCGGGTCAGACTGTTTTTAATGCAGGCTAGCTGATACCATAGAAATGCACTAGCCTTGCACTAGCCTAGCGCCACGAAACTCTTCAAATAGAAGAACTGCATGAATTACAAAAAGAATCTCCAAAAATCAACAACACTCTGGATAACTAGGAAATGAAGCCCTATGTCAAAAAAGCCATAGATAAATCACTTTGGTCTTTGGTCAACACAAGATGTTTTTAATTGTACTTTAATACATTTGATTGTATTTGAAAGTAGTAGAGATTTTAATAGACTGGACTGAGTTGAGGATCCATAAAAGAGGGCCTGTGGACTCTGATGATGATCTGGTCCAGTCGACGAGTCGACTGAGAGTAAACTATGTTAGAGCTGAATTCATGTTTTCATGAAGCCGTGTAGTGTGTGTTTGAGGCAGAGTGAAGGTGCATTGACATTTTAACCACAGGCAAACGGAAATAGGGCAAAAGATATGATTCGATCTAGACAAGAAAAGTGACAGAAGCAGAACAAACATTTCTATCATGAACGAGGCGAGGACACACGGCAACATGATCATCTTTCTTCTTCTTGTTATTCCAGCGGCTACAGGTAAAAATGCATTTTTATTTAATACCATGTTGTAACATAACCACAGCGTTTAAAGGTAACATTTTCAGGGTCTGTGTTGTGAGAATTATGTATATATTTCGACTATGATTCGGCAGAAAGTAAATACTGTCATTGCTCCTCAGTTGAGTTGATTGAGCAACTCTCACATGTTTTATGTTGCACCGTATGGGCAGCAATGCAGTACTTGGCTTCATTAATGAGGTAAAAGAATATTCTAATAGAGGCAACATTTGCTTTGTCAAATTATTGCTGAAGTAAAAGTAAATTCTTCACAGATTTGACAGATTTAGTGGTAACTTCACACGTCATAACATTCCCCAAACTAGAGCAAAATAGTAATAAGTAAATTACCTGTAAAATGTGTGTATTTTCCATTCACAGTGCGGGCAGAGACAGGGGTTGGATGTGAAGGAGGATGGGTCAACTTCACCTGTGAAAGCCCGGACAACAAGAGCCTCCCAATGAACAGAACCAGGATCATCAATAACAAAGTTGTGGTGAGAAATCTACAGCAAGAAGACAATGGAACTCTCTGTCCGACTCCAGAGAGAGTAGAATTTAGAATCGGTAAGAGAAATCACTTTTGTTTGAATGATGATGTAGGTTTAGCTAAATTGTAATACAAAACTCTTGCTTCCAGTGAATTGCACAAACCCTCAGATAAACCGCACTGTCTACAACAAAGCCCAAACTACAATTAGATGTGGTCGCCCCGACTCCAGTGACCAACATGGACAGTTGTATTTCTGCAAAGAAACTGGTGATTTTGATTGTAAAGACGTCTCATTATTGAACCCAAATGGAAAGTACTCGATGTCACAGCGAAGACTTGGTCTACGTGTGACAATTACCGACATCACTCCAGAAGACCAGGGCATTTACTGGTGTGCAGAGCATAAGCATCTCTCTGACTGGTCGTACAGAAGAGTCGACATCACTGTTTGCTCCGGTAAGTGCCAAACAAAACGTCTCATATGTTGCTACAAAGAGAAGTCACTCAGTGACACAAAATACTCCAATAGAAATGATGCATGTTGCTGAAATTACTTTGAACTCATTATTTTGACTTAGCCTTGATTTGA
Source organism: Gobius niger (assembly GCF_951799975.1). NCBI lineage: Eukaryota > Metazoa > Chordata > Actinopteri > Gobiiformes > Gobiidae > Gobius > Gobius niger. The sequence continues at coordinate 3,946,385 of NC_136871.1, read as the reverse complement.
GCAGAATCTGAGCTTTAGTTGATCATTTTTTAAATAATTGCTGTTAAAGTCACATTACACAAGTTGATCATCTATGGCAAGGCGTCGAACTCATTTGGGTCTTGGGCTGAAATTCAGCTCCCTCGAAGAAAAATAACGGCTTTCACTTGTATTGCGCTTTCCAAGCCTGTGTCACAAGTGTGGTTTATATCCTGGTCTCTTATTATGTCATATGTACAATTCTTTCCTTTTCTTTTTATTAATTTAAGTTGCCCTCTAGTGGCTGGAGCAGTCTGGTTATTTCTTCCGCTCATGGAGTGGGGCCAGATTAAATCATCTCAAAGGCCGGATTTGGCCCGCGGGCCCTGTGTTTGGCACATGTGATCTATGGACATGTAAGCCATGAGACTCCAGGCATGTCTTAAAGCAGCATTTGCACTAGAACACTAGTGTAGCACCCTCATGGATTTAGCATAGGCACAAAAAAACAGGGTTTATTGGCTTGACAACCTTGGCAACCCGTGAGAACTGGGCACAAAAAAGAAAAACAAACAAATATTAACATGAAATTGACAATATCACAAATATGTAAAACTTAAAGACAAACCTCGTGAGCTGACCTCCACGAGGGGCTAAATGTCCATGAGCTCTTAATTTGTCTTCTAAAAAATAACATTAACATTAAAATACGAATTGGGCGATTTAACTAAAATAAACAAATTAAACAAACCTCCAATATCTTTCTCCTTGTTTTCTTCTTATTTATTTTACCTGAAACGTAGCTGCTGCTGTAGCATGGCTTGGCTGAGTGCGCAATCAATTAAGGTCGGGCGGAACCAAAAAATTAAATAATTGTTCCGTCTACCTTACCACTAGAGGGCGTAGGAGCGAAAGATATGGACAAAAATAAGACTTAATGTGAGGGACAGTTACAACTAGTGTCTGACCAAATGAACCCTAGAAGTGATACTACTATATTGTCTGTGTGTTTATTTCAATAGGACACGCAATCAAATAAATAGTAAACACATGCATAATAAGTCATTAAAAAAAACACAAATACAAGTGAAACTCGGAATATTTGAATATCGTTCAAAAGTTCATTTATTTCTGTAATTCAGCTTAAAATGTGAAACTAATATATGATATAGACTCATTACATGTAAAGTGACAAATGTCAAGCCTTTATTTGTTAAATATTTGATGATTTTGGCTCAGGCCATTTTCAAAATATTCTTATTTTCTGAGATTTTTAATTTGGGGTTTTTACAAGGTGAGCCATAATAATCAAAATGATAACAAACAAAGGCTACAGATCTCACTTTGCAAAAGTCGATCATAAATTAGTTTCACATCTTAAGTTGAACAACATAAATAAATGCCATTTTTTAACGATATTCTAATTTTCCAAATTAAGACATTTCATTCTTTCTAGACTTTGCTGATCATCAGGAGAATGGACATATTGGAGAAGACGTTGAACTGTCATGTGAATATCCAAAGGGAGGCCAAGAGAATAAATTCTTCTGTAAAGGAGAAGATCCAGACACCTGTGAACATTTGGTGACCAGCTCAATGCCAGATCTAAACCCTGAGAAGTTTACTCAGTTTGAAGACCCGGAAGACAGGCTCAATGTAACAATTCTCAACGTAACAGCAGGAGATCAAGGAACTTACTGGTTTGGATGTGAGAAAGCCACAGAACATGGACTCGAGATATTCTGTCGGCTGGAGCTGACGATCGGTGAGTGGTGTTTCTTCTACCGCTTAAAGAGGGGGTATTCTGCTTTTTTCAGTCCCATAGCACCAGTCTATATCACACTACAATGATGACAAACCTTCTGTTGGTCTGTAAATGCAGTAAATTAGAATAACAGCCTTGTATAAAATGGCTGTAGTGAATGTCTTGTAATAGGCCTCTGTCTCTTTAAGAACCTCTGAGCCTTTCCGACACGCCCCCTCCACACGCTGTCTGTGGCATCAGTGGGGAGGGGGTTCTGCTGAGGAGCAGTGGTCGGTTACTCGGCTGGTGACGAAAGCTCGGAGGCGTCTCCAGGAGGTGGGGGCGTTCCTAGGAGGACTCAGGCAAACCTATCCCTAAAATGGCCGCCATCAGAGTTTTCACAGATTACTCAAAAATATGTGAATGTGCCAAGGCAACACTTCAGGCATGTTTTTAATGAGGGAATGACATAATAACATGCTGGAAAGCTTGAAAAAGTCCATTTTGCATAATACCCCCCCTTTAACTTCACATAACGTCACGCCCACTGACTGAACATACTGGAGACAAGACGATGTTAACACATAATGGCCGTCAGAAGGGGAGGGGCACTGATTGGTTTACCTTTAGATACATTTTTGGGGGCGGCTGGATTATTTATTTATTTGGTAAACAAATCAACATTTTGTAAAGGTAGAACCGTAACCGGCTGAAACCCCAAGAATTGTCACAAACCTGAACTTCTTTTTCTAAAGTTTCTCCAGGTTTCTCAGATCCGGGGCCGACCGACCCGCTTCCTGGTGAGAACTTGTTTACAGATAGAGCACAACTTAGGAAACAGCTCACATTACAAAGCATCCTAGAGGCCAGGGCTTCACAAAGTGTGGGTCGTGACTCCCGGGGCGTTGTGAGGATGGGAGATTATTTGGTTGTATAATTTAAAAAAAAGATAATTGAGTTATGTATTTTGTAATTTAAAGCATATATAGATATTTGCATAAATTGATCATGAGCTAAAATAAAATAGATTAAACAGAATCCTTAAAACAAGTACAAGTACTCTGGAGGTCTCCATTTGTTCGTGATCCAAACTGATCAGGACTTTTTTGCAGATCCTCATTCTTATCTGTCCATCGTCTCCCTGTGTGTCTGCGTGGCTGTGCTGGTGCTGCTGGTCGTCGTCATCGTCCTGATTAAAAAAGGTGAGTTTTCCAGCAGTTGGTTGGATTTATGTTCATTTTGTTTCAAATATGCAAAACACTCAAAGGCAACGGTTCATTGTCTCAGTATATGTTTTTTGTAAAGTATTTTATTGAGCACATTTTGCTTATATGACCTGTTCTAGTTTTTTATCCTATTTTTATTGTTGTTGTTCACCTATTGTTGTATTTCTGCTTTGCTTGTTGTACATGGGATACCTCCTTTTTGTTCTATTTAACTGGTTGCACATTTTCTTGTCTGTTTTTGCACAACTCTGAGTGATCTTCTTGAACGCCGACTGTAACAAATGAATTTCTCCATTGTGAGATCAATTAAGGATTATCTTGTCTTATCTTATCTTATCTTATCTTATCTTATCTTATCTTATCTTATCTTATCTTATCTTATCTTATCTTATCTTATCTTATCTTATCTTATCTATATATATATTTTTGTATATGTGCAAATAAACCAAACCAAAACAAAAGGAACAAAAAAGCAAAACAAAGATAGAGCGGGAATGGAGTACAATGTTGTAGCAAGAAGTAAAATAAAAGTTTATACAAATAAAATGAAATAAAATATGTTTTTATACAGATACTGATTGTAAGAAATCTATGAAGGGTTGCCAAATATTATAAAAAAGCCATCCATCCATCCATCCATCCATTTTCTTCCGCTTTATCCGGGGCCGGGTCGCGGGGGCAGCAGTCTCAGCAGAGATGCCCAAACTTCCCGGTCCACACACACCAGCTGTTCTGGGGGGACCCCTAGGCGACACCAGGCCAGCTCGGAGACATAGTCCCACCACCGTGTCCTGGGTCTTCCACGAGGCCTCGTCCCACTAGGACATGCCTGGAACACCTCCCGCGGGAGACGACCAGGAGGCATCCGGAACAGATGCCCGAGCCACCTCAGCTGCTCCTTTCGACGTGGAGGAGCAGCGACTCTACTCCGAGCTCCCCTCGGGTAACTGAGCTCCTCACCCGATCTCGAAGGGTGCGCCCAGGATTATAAAAACCTGAGAGATTATCCTTCAGCAAATATCTCATTTTTTCCAATGTAAAGTATTAGACAGATCTCGAAGCCCCATTTTGTCCGTCGGTACCGCTGGTCCTTCCATGACGTCAGAAGTACATTTTTGCAGTAATAAGGGAGTAGGAAATGAACCGACAGACACTGGAGGCCAGGTGGGTGAAGTGTCTTGCCCAAGGACACAACGACAGCGTGCATCTTCAGGAGGCGGGATGAACCCCCAACCCAACGATCATGAGACGACCCACACTACCAACTGCATCACTCTTTTCTTTCTTTCTTTCTTTCTTTCTTTCTTTCTTTCTTTCTTTCTTTCTTTCTTTCTTTCTTTCTTTCTTTCTTTCTTTCTTTCTTTCTTTCTTTTCTTCCTTATTTTTTCCTTCTTTCTTTGTTTTCGTTTGGGGCGACAGTAGTGCAGGTGGCACAGCGGGTCGTCTCGTGGTTGGAAAGTCGGGGGTTCAAATCCCAATTCCCGCAGGTGCACACTGTCGTCGTGTCCTTGGGCAAGACACTTCCCCCCCCTTGCCTCCAGTGTCTGCGCTCATTGGTGTATGAATGAGAGAGTGAATGGGTGACCGGTTCCCTTCCTTTAAAGCGCTTTGGGCCTGATGAAGATAAAGGCGCTGTAGAAGTTGAGCCCATTCACCATTATTTATTTGATTTTGATTCTTTTTATTCCATCTCTCCTTTCATTCTTTACGTCAGGGCGTGGTCTCCTGGTCCCAGAGTCAGGACTAAACACAGTAGAATGCACGTGATTGAGGACTTTGTGGCCTTTCCCTCATGCCCAGGTGCAGCTGGAGAATTTGGGGTTTTGTGTCGACTTCACATAATGCTAGTTATCGGATTAATTTATCAGATTAGCCAGTTTACATAATAGATTAGACATTAAAATAGATAATAATAGATAGACATAGGGCTGCTCGATTATTGAAAACATAATAATCACGATTATTTTTGTCATAATTGAAATCACGATTATTCAAACGATTATTTGTTGCCTTTAAAAAAATCCATCAAAAAAGTGACAAAAATCCATCAAAAAAGTGACAAAAATCCATTAAAAAAAGACAAAAATCCATCCAAAAAATGACAAAAATCCATTAAAAAAGTGACAAAAATCCAGCAAAAAAAGACAAAAAGTCCAGCAGAAAAAAGACAAAAATCCATTAAAAAAGTGACAAAAATCCAGCAAAAAAAGACAAAAAATCCAGCAGAAAAAAGACAAAAATCCATCAAAAAAGTGACAAAAATCCATCAAAAAAATGACAAAAATCCATCAAAAACGTGACAAAAATCCATCAAAAAAATGACAAAAATCCATCAAAAAAGTGACAAAAATCCATCAAAAAAATGACAAAAATTCATCGAAAAATGACAAAAATCCATCAAAAAAAGACAAAAAATCCATCAAAAAGTGACAAAAATCCATCAAAAAAAAGACAAAAATCCATCAAAAAAAAAGACAAAAATCCATAAAAAAATGACAAAAATCCATCCAAAAAATGACAAAAATCCATTAAAAAAGTGACAAAAATCCAGCAAAAAAAAGACAAAAAATCCAGCTGAAAAAAGACAAAAATCCATCAAAAAAGTGACAAAAATCCATCAAAAAAATGACAAAAATCCATCAAAAAAGTGACAAAAATCCATCAAAAAAATGACAAAAATCCATCAAAAAAGTGACAAAAATCCATCAAAAAAGTGACAAAAATCCATCAAAAAAGTGACAAAAATCCATCAAAAAAGTGACAAAAATCCATCAAAAAAGTGACAAAAATCCAAAAATTAAAAATTAGGAAAAAAATGTAAAAAAAAACAAATTTGAAAAAAAAAAATTGAACAAAAAAATTATAAGCGATTTTTTGCGATTATGCTAATTTTGTAATCATTTACTGTTGTAATCGAAATCGTAATCGAATTTCGATTAATTGCACAGTCCTAGATAGACATTATTGCATTAGTCTGATTATGATCGGGTTTCTCATATTAACCAGTGGTTCTTGAATGGTGCAGCTTCAGGACCCACCATTACCCTTTTGGCATCATGTCCAGGATCCGGACACATGCAGCCAATGCTCTTAGAAATGTAAAAGTTTTCATCTTTAAGTCCATTATTTTTTCTGTTGAAACTGTGACATTTTTCATCATATATTTTATATTGCATTGTATTTCCTACACAGGTTTTTATTAAACAAGTTGTAAATGCCTTTACCTCTTTTTTCCCACATAAAAGTTGCATAATGCACCTTTAAGGCCAAAGTATTGTTTTGGACTGGGCACATGCTGTACTCACGATATGTCACACTTTTCCAATGTATTTACTGTTTTCTTTTTGTGATTTTCGTCAGGCAAAAGAAGAAATGACGCGCCACCACAGAATAACACACAGGTTTGTACAACTTGGTCCGTTCATGAATAATAACATTAAAAAAAAGTTAAAGTCTCATGATTTGGTCTAAAGGAGGAGTACGACTGTGAGGAGGTGCAGCCGCCGACCGCGAGGAGGGCAGCCGATCCCTGTCAGGACTCACTTCACTATGAGGCCGTTGATCAATCAAGGGGAAACACCTCTGAGCCCAAACCCAGCTCCTCTCACTGTCAATACAGCACAGTGTTCAATAAGAGAGCAGACACATGCACCATCCAAGAGGAGCCCCAGTACTGCAACGTTAACAGAAAGTACTAATGCAATGGGGAGTGTTTTATGGGGTATAGTAAAACATGTGTGCTCTATATATGGTTTGCAGGACTTTGTGAAAAACACTGAGCTGTCTTTACATAATAAGGCTCCACTGAGACATAATATTTTGGATAACAGGGTTTATACTGGAAGAAGAAAGTCAATTTGAATTATTTTTAATGCTCAAATATGTTTTAATATCATGACTTACATGATTCACCAACTTAAACCACATTTCTAACACTGACATGACGTCAGATCTTTAATCAAGAGGAAGTCTGGGCGTGTTTCTACAGAAAGCCAGAGGAAACTGCTACTTGCTAAAACAAAATTCAGATTTTGAGATTGCTTTAAGAAAGAAATGTACCAGTGTTGAACTAAAAGGACACAGATGGTGGAGTGGGTCGGGGGTTTGAATCCCAGCTCCTGCAGGCGCCCACTGTCGTTGTGTCCTTGGGCAAGACCTCCAGTGTCTGCGTACATTGGTGTATGAATGGGTGACTGGTTCCTTGCTGTAAAGAGCTTTGGGCCTAATGAAGGTAGAAAAGTGTTGTATAAATTGAGACCATTTACCATTTGAAACTATGTCAAAGAGCACTGAGTGTTTCGATACTGACGTACATGAAAGAAACAGCTCTGAGCGCGTCACTCGAGGCTCCGTAAGAGGCGACTGTGTCATCCCTCTGCACAGAAGAGCTTTCAGTGGCTCGGCCTGGTCAGTGAGGGGCGCCGCTGAGTGGAACTCAATACCTGAGGAGGTTAAACAGCTCAGCACTTACAAGGCCTTTACCATTTTTTTTAATATAGCTCATTAACATGTGCATCAACCAACATTAAGGGCCAGATCTTGTAGTTCGTAGCGCAGGCTGTAGAGAAGACGACTGCGCAGACGGTGGCGCTCCTTGCAATCTTCATTGTCATACCTGGCGCAAAAAGTGGGCAGGACAGGAGGGGGGGGGACAGACTCGCATTGTGATGTTGTGGTGCCGCCCCCTCCCCATGCTTTCCCCAGACCTGCGGAAGGCGGTGGGTCGGGAGGGGGGGTTCTCTTGTACACGCGTAACATGGATGATGCAGCGCAATGTTTAATAAAGATTAAAGAATGTAGATCGTGTTGGACACCGTTCGTATACGAAAGGTTACGAAATATACAGGATCATAAACTGTCATATCGGCTGTGGAGGAGTTGCAGAGTTATGCAGTAGTTGCAAGAAAACTGCATCAGGATTTTTGGAGTGGCTGAATTGGTAAGAAAAAAAAAGTTGCTCTGCGCCCTGTGAAATGTGCTTCTTTCTTGGACTGAGCTGTGGCCACACAAGGAGCATCATCAGGAGGTAAAGACTGACACACGATGGAAATGTCCCCTTAAAACGCAGATTAGACCTGGTGTTGTGGCACTTGAGGCATGTGTGGTTTACTTATGGAAAACTTGTTGTTTTGGTGTTAGGCGTGTGCGCGTTGATCTACTGTATCAAAGTAAGCCTGCGTAACCTACGCTCAGACAGACTTTTCAAGGCAATTTCCCTTTTGTTTTCAATTTGACGTCGATTCTAAGGAAGAAAAGGCAGAGTGATGTAAAGAGGAACATAATGTGAACGTTGCCACAGAAGAGCGGCTCCAAGTGCTGCTTGTAATGAACCAGCCTCAGTCGGCCTCTTTTTCTTAAATAACGCCCTCTCCCCAGTGGCGCAGCCTTTAGCGCAACATGCAAGATCGCGCGTGCACCACGTTGCGTTTAGAGTTGCGCACGGACTGCGACAGTCACAAGATCTGGCCCTAAGAATCAAACCTGCTGTGCTGAATTGTATATTTGGATAAATTAGCCTTTTCTTTAGTGTTTTTTTGTGTGTTTTAATATTGTAACAAGTGTGTGCCTTTAGCTAGTTTTCATTGTCATTTATATTGCTACTAATTTTACTTCTAAATGTATTATTATGCTTGTATTGGAATGAATAAAAAATAGCACTGTCCCGTTTCAAATAAACCAATCTAATCTATATTGTTTGTAAGATTCTATTATTGAGCGACTGTGACAATGCAATTTCCCTCATGGATGAATAAAGTTTGTCTCGTTCGTCTGGACAAAGTTGCCCGGCCTGAAGGAGTGAGCGGAGAAGAGCAAGTTTAGTGAGTTGCTTTCTGACATTTTTGTTGCTCTACGTTTTAGAAAACATATGAAAAAGAATATATAAGACAGAATATGGAATCCAGTCAAATTTAAGCTACGAAATGTTATCAAATTCGTCATTTGGGGGCAGCCAAAATGTTTTTAAATTCTAAGATCTTATCAGATATTGAATATTGTTTAATAAGTTGGACGTCAAAGAGATGCAGAGAAATGTTCTGTGAAGTTATGGAACAGTCTCTCCTCTGTGGGACATTCCTGTTAAAGGGATATTTCAGGATTTTTGACATAGGGCCTCATTTCCTAGTTATCCAGAGCGTTGCGGATTTCTGGAGATATTTTTTTTGCAAATGAAAATAGATGAGGGCGAGTGCATCAATGGGATGAAGTGAGAAGGCATCACCGGTGCTCTTCACAGACTGGGCTGAGCTTACATAAGAGTAAATTAGCTGAGACTGGCTTGTAGAAAAAAGCTTGTGGTAAGTAGCGAAAGCAGTCAAAAAAGCTAAATAAAGTCTGAGGCACTCAAGTCATATAGCAAAAATAAAAGTCCTTTATTAAGTATGGACCAGCCTACGCGTTTCGACCACACAGGTTCTGCCCTGATGAAGGACTTTTATTTTTGCTATATGACTTGAGTGCCTCGGACTTTATTTTTGCTTTTTTGACTGCTTTCACTACTTTAGCACAAGTTGTTCTACAAGCCAGTCTCAGATAATTTACTCTTATAGTTTTTTTGTAATTCATGCAGTTCTTTTGTATGAAGAGTTTCGTGGCGCTAGGCTAGTGCAAGGCTAGCGCATTCCTATGGCATCAGCTAGCCTGCATTAAAAACAGTCTGACCCGCTCCACAGAGCACCTGAGGCAAATCACTTATAACTCCAGACTAACCATATAAATGTCTGTGTCGATAGAGTAATTTCAACACTTTGCATTTAAAATAACTTATATTTGAGCAGCATCAGCTTCGTGTTTGTATAAGCTACGCAGCGGCGGAGTGATCTGCTAGAAAATAGTCCCTCAAAATGCGATCATTCATGTGATGCAGGTCAGTTATATTCCAAAAATTATTCTATCGACACAGACATTTATATGGTTAGTCTGGTGTTATAAGTGATTTGCCTCAGGTGCTCTGTGGAGCGGGTCACACTGTTTTTAATGCAGGCTAGCATAGAAATGCACTAGCCTTGCACTAGCTTAGTGCCACGAAACTCTTCAAACATAAGAACTGCATGAATTAGAAAAACAAATATCTCCAGAAATCAGCAACACTCTGGATAACTAGGAAATGAGGCCCTATGTCAAAAATCCTGAAATATCCCTTTAAGGAATGTCCCACATTTCCTATGTTTAAAAGTAAACTCAAAGTTACTTAAACCGGTCTTATGAACATTAAGTGACTCTTTTACATTTCTCATACTTTTTAATTTCTGTCACATTGTTTGTTTTATTTTCTGTGTTTTTCTGTGTTGTGTCTATAATCGGTCTGTTCTTGTTTTTGTTGTTTCAATGCAGATGTTCATTAATGTGCATCGTCCTCATCAAATAAATAAGTGAATAAAGTACTGGACTCCTATAATCTGGTCCATATTTAAAGCCTCTAGAGCCGTGTAGTGCGTAGATGAGGCCGAGTGAACAAGCGTCAGGGTTTTAACCACAGGCAAACGGAAAAAGAGCAAAAGACATGATTCGATCTGGACAGGAAAAGACAAACATTTCCATCATGAACGAGGCGAAGACACACGGCAACATGATCATCTTTCTTCTTCTTGCTTTTTCAGGGGCTACAGGTAAAAATATTATGTTTTTAAATATATATGTATAAATTATAACTTAAAAGTGTTCAAAGTTAACATTCTCAGGGTGTTTCTGGTAATCAACTGTGTGAAATATAACTCACGGACGTCAAAATGGAAGCTGTATTTTTGTATTGAAATTCAAATCAATGGACCTTTTCACATGCACATAGTGACAAAACTGATGATATTATGGATCAAAGTCTGGGACAGTTTGTTCAGATACAAAGGGCTCTGTCGTAGAAGATAATTTCCTCTGAGTTACAAAGAAAACAGAGGGGACTGACGTCTGTTGAGCAACTCTCACATGTTTTATGTTGCACCGTATGGGCAGCAATGCAGTACTTTGCTTCATTCATTAGGTAAAAGAATACTGCTGGTCAAATATTACACTAACATAAGTAAAAGAGTTCTAAAAGTACAGCTGTCGAGTTTAACCTGGACAGATTTAACACATTCAGTGGTAACTTCACACATCACAACATTCCCCAAACTAGAGCAAAATAGTAACAAGTAAATTACCTGTAAAATGTGTGTATTTTCTATTCACAGTGCGGGCAGAGACAGGGGTTGGATGTGAAGGAGGATGGGTCAACTTCACCTGTGAAAGCCCGGACAACAAGAGCCTCCCAATGAACAGAACCAGGATCATCAATGACAAAGTTGTGGTGAGAAATCTACAGCGAGAAGACAATGGAACCCTCTGTCCGACTCCAGAGAGAGTAGAGTTTAGAATCGGTAAGAGAAATCACTTTTGTTTTCGAATAATAATGTAGGTTTAGCTAAATTGTAATTCAATTGCTTCCAGTGAATTGCACAAAATCTAAGATGAAGCGCACTGTCTACAACAAAGCCCAAACTATAATTAGATGCGGTCGCCCCGAATCCAGTGACCAACTACATGGACAGTTGTATTTCTGCAAAGAAACTGTTGATTTTGATTGTGAAGACGTCTCATTATTGAACCCATACGGAAAGTACTCGATGTCACAGGGAAAAAATCTACATGTGACAATTAACGACATCACTCCAGAAGACCAGGGCATTTACTGGTGTGCAGAGCATAAGCATCTCTCTGACTGGTCGTACAGAAGAGTCGACATCACTGTTCGCTCCGGTAAGTGCCAAACAAAAGTTCTCATATGTTGCTACAAAGAGAAGTCACTCAGTGATACAAAACACTCCAATAGAAATGATGCATGTTGCTGAAATTGCTTTGAATTAAATACAGTGTTTCCCAAACAGCCCCTCGGTTTGGGGACCCCTGGGGATTCGCAAGCACTCATCAGAGTGTACTTTACTTCTTAATTATTTCATGTTATTGTCAATTACAATTATACAATGCAATAAAAAGTGTGGATTTGAGACTTTTAGCCTCGATTTAAACAGAATCAGAATCAATTAATTTTTTTTAATAATTGCCACAATCTCAAAGTGTTAATCTCTTAAAGTTTTAAAGAAACGTACGTGACACAACAAAGGTTGGGAACCACTACACCACTGTTTTTCAACTTTTTTTGAGCCAAGTCCCAGACCCAGTGTCTTAGGAACACCGTATAGTCTCACGAGCCACATCCATGCATCACTAATTCTCTTGTCTAAAAGAAATGAGCGACCTGTGGCCACTTACTGATATGGAAGAGTATTACAATATATTGCTTAAAATTTTTTTTTGAAAAAAAGGTGAAATTGGATGATTTCCCAAGGCACACCAGACAACGGCACTGTGGTTGAAAAACACTGCACTGCACAACTGCTAGTTTTAGGCCGGCCTGTGCTTGGAGTCACATGACCGTAGGCAATATTCACTTACTACAACTGCTGTATAGTTGAAATTGCTGATGTGGTCACAACTGAGATTTAAAGTACATATGACATCTGTTGTAAATAATTATTATTATTAAAAAAATGATTTTTATTTGATTTTTTTTTTTTAAGTCTCTGACAGGAAATGACATAAAGTTCCACAGCAGTTTGACTCATTGGCTGTTTCCCAAAGCCGAGGTACCTTGCCTTGCCTTGGTGTTGAAGGCAGTGCCTCCAAACTCACTTCCTTCCAGTCCAAGGCGAGTGTCCTGCCTTGGTCCAAAAAGACCTGCTAATGGAACACACTTCAGGGGTAAACGAAGTAGCATCACAAAACAAAAAGGGAGGATCTGCTGAGGGGGAGGATTCTGAAGGGCTGGTGGGGTGGAAGTACTTATATTTTTACCAACTGGCGGTAATACAAGTGTTCATGGAATGATTGGAGGGTCTTTCATCTCCGCCTGGTGTCTCTGACCAGAAAACCACAACTGCAACTTAACTGGCACCGGGTCGGAGTCACCAATACACACTAATGGAATCACGAAGGAGAAGCAAACAGGCAAAAGAATTTGAAGAAAGAAATGTAAAAAATAATCCTAGCTCACTTTTCATTAAAAGTGTTAGTGAGAGCGAAATCATTGAAATTGTACATTCCTTCAAAGCTAAGAGATCAGCAGATGGATCTGACATAGATATGGTCCTCGTGAAAGAAATTATTGATTTTATTGTCACTCCTTTCATGCATATATGTAATCAGTCTTTTATAACCGGTATCTTCCCAAGTAAAATGAAAACCGCCAAAGTAATACCTATTTTTAAAAGTGGGGAAAAGCAACAGTTTACCAATTACAGACCGATCTCATTACTTTCGCAGTTTTCAAAAATATTAGAAAAGCTATTTGTCAGACGACTTGATAGCTTTGTAGACAAGCATAACCTGTTAAGTGAACATCAGTACGGTTTTAGATCCAATAGGTCCACTTCAATGGCAGTCACCGAACTAGTAGAAAAGATATCAACATCTATTGAGAACAAGGAGTATGCTGTTGGAGTCTTTATTGACCTCAGCAAGGCCTTTGACGCAATAGACCATTCATTGCTTTTAAATAAACTTGAAGGGTTTGGTGTCAGGGGCCGAGCTCACACTTGGCTAAAAAGTTATCTAAGTGATCGAAATCAGTACGTACATATTAATAACATCAACTCAAAGGAGGAAAAAATAACCCACGGTGTTCCTCAGGGCTCCGTTTTGGGACCTAAATTATGTATCATGTACATTAATGAAATCACTGAAGTCCTCAACAAATTACAATGTATCCTATTTGCTGATGATACCAGTCTGTTCTGTTCTGGAAAAGATCTCGAGCTGCTCTTAAATACAGTAGGAACTGAGCTTAAGATACTAAAAAAATGGTTTGATATAAATAAGCTTTCCATAAATATGCCTAAAACTAAATATATTGTATTTGGAAACAAGGAAGTAAATAAACCGTGTCAACTCAAAATTGGGGATGTAGAAATCGAAAGGGTGTATGTAACAAAGTTTTTGGGAATCAATATTGATGATAAGTTAAATTGGTAAGCGCACATAAATACACTAAAGACTAAAATTTCTAAAATTATTGCCATACTATGTAAAATTAAAACCTCTGTCAATCAAAATGCATTATATATACTGTACAATTCCCTCATCCTTCCATACCTTAGCTATTGTGTGGAAATATGGGGGAATACCTATAAAACTAACATACAACCTCTCTTTTTATTGCAAAAGAAAGCAGTTAGAGTGATCAGCCATGCAGAATACTTGGCTCCAACAAATCCCCTTTTTATCAGACTAAATATCCTAAAATTGCATGATCTTGTTGATGTTTACACAGCAGTTGTGATGTACAAAGCTCACAATCTCAGGCTCCCTCAGAGTCTACAGGAGATGTTTCAAACTAGAGAATCTAGATACAACCTTAGAGGAACTGATCTGCTACAGAAACCTCTGGCGCACAGGAATACTAAGAGGAGGTGTTTATCAGTTAAAGGCGTTGATCTATGGAACGGTTTATCTATTCAACTTAAGGCTCCAAAACTATTAAAGCATTTAAGAAAATGTATAAGTCAAACATGATAGAGAAGTATAGAACACTTGAATGAAAACCATTAGAAGAGAAGTCGATCGAGGACACATAGCATAATTTTTGTTTGTTGAAGTTTAAGTTTTGTGCTTAAGTGTTACCATCGTTGGTATTAAAAAAAGTGTATAATGTGTCATCTTTGGACACAGAGTCACAGTTGTAAAAGGGGTTTAGGCAGAATAAGTCTTGGCTTCAGCCTAAACCCCTTCGGTCGGGCATCATTTAGATTAAAATCTTAATGTATGTGTTTTCTTATTGTATAATGTCTAAGATCTTTGGAAAACATGTGACATGTGATTTAAATGTTCATAATGACCGAAGAAAATAAATTAACTAAACTAAAAAAAAAAACTAGCTAACGGGCAAAGCTAGCTGCGGGCTAGCGCCACTTAAACAATATTTACAGCCAAGTTTGAGTGAAAAAAAATTATCTCCATGGTGTAATTGGATGTATAATATCCCTCTCTACCTTTGCCTTTTCTGTCACTGTAGTATTTACTCTCCGAGACAATTAATAAGTAAAAAGATCTCAACTTGCTACGACACCTGCAGTTGTGCTTATGGCCTCTAGGGGCAAGATTTACTTAGTACTGCTTTAAATATTGGACAGAACAAGTTGATTGAAGAAAGATTGTGACAGAGACAGTGGATATGAGAGATATTAATACATTATCACTAATAGCAAGAACCCCTTTAGTATAAATCATAAAAATACCCCAAACACAAATATTAGCTGGTATAAAGAGAGGAAATAAATATGTATAAAGACAATGTTGCTTTTCATTCTTTCTAGACTTTTCTGAGCTTCAGAGGGAAGGACGCATTGGAGAAAACATTGAAGTTTCATGTGAATATCCAAAGGAAGGCCAAGACAGTAAATTATTCTGTAAAGGGGAAGATCCCCATAAATGCGGACATTTGTTTACCACTTCAATTCCAGATCGATACCCTAAGAAGATTAAGGTATCTGAAGACTCAGAAGACGGGCTCAATGTAACAATACTCGACATAACAGCAGAGGATGGAGGAACTTACTGGTTTGGAAGTGCGAATGACACAGAACATAGAACCGAGCTTGAGATCTTCTGTCGTCTGGAGCTGACTGTAGGTGATTGGTGTTTCTTCTGTCGCTTAACTTCACATAACGTCATGACCCGCTGACTGAACAAAGCCATAGTGGAGACGAGACTAAAGTGTTAACAAATAACGCCCGTCAGGAGTAGCCTGATAAACCACACCCACTTCTTTTCTGCGCAAAAGAAGGAGGGTCTGGACATACACGGTAAACAAGTGACTGATTGGCGTCTGAGGCCGAACCAATCACGACCGTCACAGAGAAATGACCAGGTTACGTCCCACGGCACCACTATGTTGTAGTTAAATCAACAGTGAAGCTTTAACCAAAACTAATTGTAGTAGAGACAGAGGCCTATTTCAAGACATTCGCTACAGCCATTTTGAGAGAGCAATTTTATACAAGGCAGTTATTCTAATTTACTGCATTTACAGACCAACAGAAGGTTTGTCATCATTCATTCAGTTCATACTTATCTTATTTATTTATTTGCTAACCTGAGGTAAACAAATCAACATTTGGTGAAGGTAGAACCGTTATTGGCAAAAAACCCTCTGAAACAATTGTCACAAACTTGAACTTCTTTTCTTAATGTTTCCACAGATTTCCCAGATCAGGAGCCGACTGACCCGCCTCCTGGTAAGAACCTGTTTACAGATAGAGCACAGTAGCATCTGACAGAGGCCAGGGCTTCATGACTCTCAGGGGCGTCGTGAGGATGTGAGATTATTGGAGGGAATAATTTTCAAAAACAAGAAAATTGCATTTGTAATTTAAAGTATATTTACTTTTTTTTAATCAACTTTTTATTGGTGTGATGCCATTATTGCATTTACAGTTTTATCAGTACACAGGCATAGCACTTCCCCCCCCCATTTCTTTTCCCCAATCCCCCTTGAGATGAGCATCATGTTTGTTTGTTTGTTTGTTTGTTTTCTTTATTGTCCCCGTGGGGAAATTTGTCCTCTGCATTTAACCCATCCTTCGATGCCACGGGGGCAACCCATTATCATATCATCAAATGATACCATAAACAGATGCACTGAAGGCAATTCCTTAAAGAAAGATCAAAACAGAACAAACAGAAATGAAAACAAGAGAAAAAAATAGAAGATAAATTTAAAAAAAAAGACAATATAAAAAGAAAATAATAATAATAAAATAAAATATGACCCTGTTCATTTTACATACAATGAATTATTAGCTAAAATAAATTGGATTAAATAGAATCCTTGAAACAAGCAAGCACTAGTCACATGTTACTGTGGAGTAGTTTTTTTGTGCAGTTGTTCACGTTGCTGTTTTGGGGGTCGAGGCCTGGAAAGTTTGTGAACCCTGAGGCTCTAAACTCATCATCATCTCTTTTTGCAGAGGCTCTGACTTATCTCTTCATCGCCATCCTGTGTGTCTGCATGGCTGTGCTGGTGCTGCTGGTGGCCGTCCTCGTTCTCATTAGAAATAGTGAGTATTTATATTCATCTTGCTTCAAATACACACAAACACAACACGGAGTGACTAAACGTTTGCGTTCAGGGTTTATGGTCTCGATATAGATACAGACGGCATGTTTAATTTCAGTTCATCTCAATAAAAAGCTTTTCGTAAACTCCACTATCCTTAAGCTGATGATTAGGGTTAGTTTGGATGAGTTTAAAGCAGGGGTAGCAAGCTCATGTCATGAAGGGAAGATTTTCTTTATTACCAAAGCACCAGGGGCCGAAACACACAAATTTAGCCCAAAGTAAAGCATCTTTTTTCTACAAATATAAGTTTTGCACATAATATATGACCTAATGGGGTGTTTTGCTGGGAAATGTGAAAATATTGACAGTATTTTCCACATTTTAGAGTACTTTTCACGTCTCTGATTTATGAATACATGTTTCTTCAAAATTCTCTTGGGGCCAAAAGTTTTATCCTGTAGGGCCGAATTTGGCCCCCAGGCCTGACGTCGCCTATCCCTGGTTTAAAGGGACTAGATGGAGTTTAAAAATGTTAAAACTGTGTATTTTCTACCCCCTACGTGCTCCAGCCATGTCCTAATGTGTAGAATGAGCCCAGACCTGTTCACCACAACTGCCTCAAGAATCCTGCACGTTCACTCAGAAGCTTTTTACTTCGGGTCCGAAGTACCATCATGCAAGAGTTTAATGTAGAGACTGCAGTTGCGTGTAAGACCTGAGGTGGCAGTGTCGAGTATAAAAATAATAACTTCCAACTAGTCCCTTTAAGCTAGCGTTGTCCTTCAGTGGAGCTGCACTGATCACTCCATCTGTGGCATCCAGACCCTTCACCAGAGGGGAACAAAGTGAGGAACAAACTTTCTCACATCTCCACCATTACTTCACCAATTACTGAAATAGTAATATATTTTTTTAACAAAAAAAAGATGCAGACGTGGAGTGGAGAAAAGTGGTTCACCAGCCTATAAATGCTTCAAAAACGGACAATGCTAACCAGAAAGCTACATATGCTAACGTTAGCTATGACTGCCCTTTTTTCGCTTCTTCTGAACAGTTTGCTGTGGAAACACATCTGTAAGAGCCAATTTAGGGGCCCTTTATGTCTGTGTACCACCAGCCACTAGGTGGCACTGCACTTCCTGTTTGTGTGTCCAGGTGAGCCTATTTAAGGGCTGAAGGGAGTGGGCTCATTGCGGCAGAGTAAAGGCATACAGTTTTTGACCGTGGTGTTAAAGGAATAGGCCACCATTTTTACATACTGAGATATGTTCTTACCTTAGCTTTGACGAGTTCTTTAGGACCTGTCTGGTCTTCACCCGCGTTAGCATTTAGCCTCTCCCTCTCTCCTCTATAGCTCCAAAACTGGTCAAGATAGAAGCTACCAAGCTCTTCCACGTTTTCCCTATTTAAATATGGTTACATGAAGTGTTCCACTACAAAGTATAATTACACAAAATGAAACAATGTGGATTTTCTAAGCGCAGTAATCTTCACTTTACTGTGCGGATGCCAAACTACTCCTGGTATTATTACGCCTTACAATATAGTTCCCCCTTTTATCCGCTTAGAAAATCCACATTGTTTAATTTTGTGTAATCATACTTTGTAGTGTAACACTTCACGTAACCATATTTAAATAGGGAAAACATGGAAGAGCTTGGTAGCTTCTAACTTGACCTGTTTTGGAGCTATAGAGGAGAGAGGGAGAGGCTAAATGCTAACGCCGTCTGCGCTGTGTTTACGTGACTGAAGGCACGGGGGAAGATCAGACAGGTCCTAAAGAACTCGTCAAAGCTAAGGTAAGAACATATCTCAGTATGTAAAAACGGTGGCCTGTTCCTTTAAGCTGTTGAACTACATGGAAATAAAAAGGATTCTTCACTTAACACAGGAGTAAGTGGCTCTTTCACGCCTGCTAAACACCTTGTTACTTTGCGAGCCATAGTAGCCAGTGGTGTAGGGCCGCTGGCCGCTACAACATCCATATGGACCCGATTTTAGCTTGACTTTGTTTTTACCTGATAAATATGCTTATAGTAGAAAACGCCAGAGAGAAAGATGCCATGAGAGGTTTTCTTCCCCCCTGGCTCGGTCCTGCCTCCTTGTATGACGCGTTTCCCACCTTCATATTGTGTCACATGAGAGGTGTTGTTGGCCTGTTAGTGACACTCAGTGCGTCCCTTTGAGGGTTTTTCAATGTGTTTACTGTTTTCTTATTGTGAATTTCTTCAGGCAAAAGAAGAAATGATGCGCCGCCTCAGAATAACAGACAGGTTTGTACAACTTGGTCCGTTCATGAATAACAAAGATGTAAAAGTTAAAGTCTGGTGATTTGGTCTAAAGGAGGAGTGCGTCTATGAGGAGGTGCAGTCGCCGACCGTAAGGAAGGCAGTGACCACGGTCTACGCCACAGCCGATCCCTGTAAGACGTCACTTCACTATGAGGCCGTTGATCAATCAAGGGGAAACACCTCTGAGCCCAAACCCAGCTCCTCTCACTGTCAATACAGCACTGTGTTCAATAAGGGAGCAGACACATGCACCATCCAAGAGGCCCCGTCTGAGGAGCCCCTGTACTGCAACGTTAACACAAAGTACTGATGCAATGGGGAGTGTTTTCGGGGTAGAGTAAAGTAAATATTGTTTGCAGGAATATCTTCATTAAGGTTCTTGTGTCGTTTTCTGTACTCTGTAGTTGAAGCGTCGAACGTTTCGCCTCGCATCCAAAAGGCTTCGTCAGTGCACTAAACTAGACCCTGGACAGATCAGTAGGCGGGTAGTTGGCAGTGATCGGCTGAGATTAGGACTGTTCAGACTGAAGCTCCTGTGTCAGGTCGAACAACAAACAATCTTAAACTACAAAGATGTTTACCGAGGTAGGAGTAGCTGTCAAAGGGGAGGGACCAAGGCCGTGGGAACCCAGGGTGCTGAGGGCGCTACAGCACCCCCTGGTGGATCGTCTATGCATTACAAGGAATGTTGACCTCTTAACTCCCGCCTGAACCGAGAGCATTTTCTCCAGTTCAGCTTTACCCAAATCCTGTAGGCCAGTGTAGCACCTCATTTGAAAGCTAAGGTCTACAAAACTCATCTAAATGGATCTTTTCCCTCACATCATCAGATTTTTTCAATTTTTTTGAGGGGGGTTTTCAACTCATTTTTTGTAAATCTATTGTCATTTTTTGTCACTTTTTTTTTTTTCATTTTAATTTTTTTCATTTTTCTTTTTTGTCACATTTTTTGTCATTTTTTTTGCCACATTTTTCGTCATTTTTGGTCATTTTTTTTGTCATTTTTTGTCACATTTTTTGTCACATTTTTTGTCATTTTTTGTCTTTTATTGTCACATTTTTTGTCATTTTTTGTCATTTTTTGCCACATTTTTTGTCACATTTTTTGTCATTTTTTTGTCATTTTTTGTCTTTTTTGTCACATTTTTTGTCACTTTTTTGTCAATTTTTTTTGTCATTTTTTGTCTTTTTTTGTCACCTTTTTTTGGCATTTTTTGGCATTTTTTGTTACATTTTTTGGTCCATTTTTTTTGTCTTTTTTTGTCTTTTATGGCATTTTTTGTCACATCTTCATCATTGTTTTCGTCTCAGCTCTGTCGCTATTCTCACACCTTTTTTCCAGAAGCTTTTGGATTGGGGTAAAGCCAAACTGGAGAAAATGTGCTCGGTTCAGGTGGGAGTTAAGGGGTTGAATAAATAGCGTTTTGGGGGGCAATCTTGTCTCTCAGCACCCCCTATAGCCAAAATATCTTCCCACGGCCCTGGGAGGGACTAATAGCGAAACCTCTCCCCATGGTCTTTATCTGGGTTGCGGGCTTAACTGAACTTGAGTGCTCTGACGAAGCCTTGTGGCTGAGAGGCGAAACATTGGACACTTCAACTGCAAAACACAGAAGACGACTCAAGAACAATCATAGAAGATGGACAACTCCTGCACGACTGAGAGCCCACACAGACATACAACTGAATGTGTTTTAGACCATCATTTTTGTTTTATTCGGTGAACCTATTGTTGATTTTCCAATAAATTTAGATTTGATGCCAGTTTAAATCTCATTTCACTCACACGGATCATAAGCTCAGATACGCTGAACAATAACGTTTATTGATGCCGGAAACCACGAACGAGAGGACAAGGTTAGGAGACGGGGGGTTTGAAGAGGCCGGCGGCCGGGAGGTGTGTTCCTGCTCCCGAACCTCAGATAATTATTAATACTCCATAAATATATATATATGTAATATAAATATCTCCATTTAATGCTTTTCAACCCCTTAACTCCCACCTGAACATTTTCTCCAGTTTGGCTTTACCCCAATCCAAAAGCTTCTGGAAAAAACGGTGTGAAAATAGCAACAAAACTGAGACGAAAACAATGATGAAAATGTCACAAAAATGTGATTAAAAATTTGACAAGAAAATTACAAAAAATTGACGAAAAAATGACAAAAAAATGACAAAAATGTGATAAAAAATGGACAAAAAATGGACCAAAAAATGAAAAAAAAAATGCTGGAAAAAAAATCTGATGACGTGAGGAAAAAGATCTCTCGGTTCAGGCGGGAGATAAGAGGTTAAACATTGAAGGCCCTCTTAATGCTTTTTAAAACCCCACGGAAACCCTGCATAGTTGCTCTCTTTGCAATTTGCTGATACATTTGCTAATGCCACAACACTGTAAGACGAATGCTTTTATTAAATAGTTCTTATTTAGTCTATTTTAGTTTTATGGAAATGTAAAGTTGACTTGTTGAATAAAAATCTTTTGCAGTAAACGTACATGTATGTAATGTCAAGATGTTTCCTCTAAATAAATATTATTTTTAACTTTGTGAGTGGACTACTCTTTCAGTTGTACAATAACAAGACACCTTTTACATGATAGAATGACAGACTTCACTTTATGTCGAAATCCGCGCAGTAATCTTCACTTTATTGTGCGGATGCCAAATTACTCCTGGTATTATTACGCCTTACAGTATAGTCCCCCCTTTTATCCGCTTAGAAAATCCACATTGTTTAATTTTGTGTAATTATACTTTGTAGTGGAACACTTCACGTAACCATATTTAAATAGGGAAAACGTGGAAGAGCTTGGTAGCTTCTATCTTGACCTGTTTTGGAGCTATAGAGGAGAGGGGAGAGGCTAAATGCTAACGCCGTCTGCACTGTGTTTACGTGACTGAAGGCACGGGGGAAGATCAGACAGGTCCTAAAGAACTCATCAAAGCTCAGGTAAGAACATATCTCAGTATGTAAAAACGGTGGCCTGTTCCTTTAAAGAAGGAGAACAGCAGCTGTCAGTGATGTCACTTCCCCTTCCCCTGGGTAAGGACGGTCGAATTGTGCAAATGCTGCTGAAGCTCTAGTTCACTAACTGCATAGATCTAACAGTCGACCCCATGAAAGGTTAAGGATTAGTTGCTCGTGTTAGTACTTAGAGGCTGGAATTTGATGGTTTCAGACGCAGCTCATGTTGGCGCTGGAGCGGATCATGTAGGCGAACTCGGCCGGCTTTAAAGTCTCTTAGAATAAACTATGTTATGCTAAAGCTGAATCAATGTTTTCATAGCACCGTGTAGTGTGTAGATGAGGCAGAGTGAAGGTGCGTCAGTGTTTTAACCACAGGAAAACGGAAAAAGAGCAAAAGATAAGATTCGATCTAGACAAGAGAGGTGACAGAAACAGACAAACATTTCCATCATGAACGAGGCGAAGACACACGGCAACATGATCATCTTTCTTCTTCTTGCTTTTTCAGTGGCTACAGGTAAAAATATGTTATATGTTTACCATATCATAATGTGTTCAAAGCGGGTATTTCCAGTAATCACCTGTGTGAAATACAACTCACGGATGTCAAAATGGAAACCGTTTTTTTTATTGAAATTAGAATCAAATGTACCTTTTCACATGTGCAAGATGGATGATATTATGGCGTAGAGGATTTACAAAGTTACAAAGAAAACCGAGGGGACTGACGTCTGTTGAGTTGATTGAGCAACTCTCACATGTTTTGTGTTGCACCGTATGGGCAGCAATGCAGTACTTTGCTTCATTAATTAGGTAAAAGAATACTACTGGTCACATATTACGCTAATATAAGTAAAAGTAAAGTACAGCTGTCGAGTTTAACCTGCACAGATTTGACACATTTGTTGGTAACTTCACACGTCACAACATTTCTCAAACTAGAGCAAAATTGTAACAAGTAAATTACCTGTAAAATGTGTGTATTTTCTACTCACAGTGCGGGCAGAGACAGGGGTTGGATGTGAAGGAGGATGGGTCAACTTCACCTGTGAAAGCCCGGACAACAATACCCTCCCAATGAGCAGAACCAGGATCATCAATAACACTGTTGTGGTGAGAAATCTACAGCGAGAAGACAATGGAACCCTCTGTCCGACTCCAGAGAGAGTAGAGTTTAGAATCGGTAAGAGAAATCACTTTTGTTTGAATGATGATGTAGGTTTAGCTAAATTGTAATGAAATTGCTTCCAGTGAATTGCACAAAACCTGAGATGAACCGCACTGTCTACAACGAAGCCCAGGCTAAAATTAGATGTGGTCGCCCCGAATCAAGTGACCAACATGGACAGTTGTATTTCTGCAAAGAAACTGGTGATTTTGATTGTAAAGACGTCTCATTATTGAACCCAAATGGAAAGTACTTGTTGTCACAGCGACATGGTCTACGTGTGACAATTACCGACATCACTCCAGGAGACCAGGGCATTTACTGGTGTGCAGAGCATAAGCATCTCTCTGACTGGTCGTACAGAAGAGTCGACATCACTGTTCGCTCCGGTAAGTGCCAAACAAAACGTCTCATATGTCGCTACAAAGAGAAGTCACTAAAATACTCCGATAGAAATCATGCATGTTGCTGAAATTACTTTTTAATTCTTCTACTACAGTGTTTCCCAAACAGAGGGGTGGGGACCCCTGGGGGTTCGCAAGCACTAATCAGAGTGTACTTAGAATTATTTCATGTTGTTTTCAAAGAAATGCAGTTTCATATTATGCAATAAAAAGTATGGATTTGAGTCTTTTAGCCTTGATTTCAACACATTTTTTAATTGACAATATTCACTTACTGCAACTGCTTTTGGTTGAAATTGCTGATGTGGTCACAACTGAGATTTAAAGTACATAAAACATCTGTTGTAAATAATAATTATCATTTTTATTTCAGTGAACCAGTAGTTTTGCTAGTTTGAGTTTAAGTTATTATTATTTGAAGTTGTTTAAGCCTCTGACAGGAAATGACATCGATAAAGTTTGTTTAGTGGTGATGTCATCGCAGCAGAACTTTATCCCTGTTCACTCTAATGGGATTTAGCTGATTTGAACCTGCTATAGAGCCGAGACTCTTTTTAAACATCTGATTTACTCTGGATTTTCTTTAGTAATGCTTTTCTGACATTAATGATCGACTATTTTGTTCATACACAATGAAGGCTTATTTTGAAAACAAAATATCTTCATTTTGCCTGGAGAAATGGTGACATATATTATTGTAATTAGGTGTAATCTGTTGATAAAGTGTTGATATTTCAACCCGGAAGTAGCTTATTATTGTGTGTGACGTCACACTTAGCAAACGTATTGACATGATATGGTTGGCATGGGAACCGTTTAAAATCGTTTGCCGCTGTGTCACTTCCTCTTCAGTGTCTAATAAGGAAGTGAAACTATGAACATCACAAAAATCATCAATTTAAAGAAAACTTGGTAATATTTTTGGCAAAACCTTAAATACTGGACAGCACAGACAGAGACAGTGGATATGAGGGATATTAATACATGATCACAATCAAATAAATAGTAACAATCCATTTAGTATCAATCATAAAAATAACAAAAACGCAAATATTAGCTGGTATAAAGAGAGGAAATAAACATGTATAAAGACAATGTTGCATTTCATTCTTTCTAGACTTTTCTGATCATCAGAAGGAAGGACGTATTGGAGAAAACATCGAAGTTTCATGTGAATATCCAATGGGAGGCCAAGAGAATAAATTCTTTTGTAAAGGGCAAGATCCCCATAAATGCGAACGTTTGGTGACCAGTTCAAGGCCAGATCTAAACCCTGGGAAGTTTAGGCTTGAAGACTCGGAAAACAGGCTCAATGTAACAATACTCAACATAACAGCAGAGGATGGAGGAACTTACTGGTTTGGAAGTGGGAATGACACAGAACATAGAAACGAGCTTGAGCCCAAGATCATCTGTCGACTGGAGCTGACCTTAGGTGAGTGGTGTTTCTTCTATCGCTTAACTTCACATAACGTCATGACTCACTGACTGAACGACGCCAAACTGGAGACGAGACTAAAGCGTTAACAGATAATGGCCGTCAGGAGGGGGGGGGGGTGGGGCACTGAGTTTACCTTTTGATCCATGTTTTGCTTTTGGGCCATTAGATCATTTATTCATTCACTAACATGACGGAAACAAATCAACATTTTGTAAAGATCGAACTGTTATTGGCTAAAATTGTCTCAGACTTCTTTTCTAAATGTTTCTACAGATTTCTCAGATCTGAAGCCGAACGACCTGTATTCTGGTAAGAACCTGTTTATAGATAGAGCACAATTTATCATCCGACAGTGGCCAGGGCTTCACAAAGTGTGGGTCGTGACTCTCAGGGGCGTCGTGAGGATGTGAGATTATTAGAGAGAATCATTTTCAGTGTATTTACATAAATGAAATCATAAGCTAAAATAAATTAGATTAAATAGCGGAGCTGGAGGTCTCCAGTTTTGGGGGTCGCGACCTGTAAAGTTTGTGAACCCTTAGGCTCTAAATTGAAGTGATCCAAACTGATCAGGACTTTTTTGCAGGGGCTCATTCTTATCTCTTCATCGCCATCCTGTGTGTCTGCGTGGCTGTGCTGGTGCTGCTCGTGGTCGTCATCGTCCTCATTAAAAAAGGTGAGTTTTCCAACAGCTGATTTATATTCATTCAACATGCTGCCAGAAAACGGCTAGAAATTGTGATTCCCATGAGAGGTTTTCTTCCCCCTCGGTCCTGCCTCCTTGTTTGACACGTTACTTTTTCCACCTCTTTGTGTCACATGAATGCAAACACTTTTATTCTCTTTCTTTTACATATTTGAAAAGGAGTGAGAGGAGGTGTTGTTGGCCGGTTAGTGACACTCAGTGCGTCACTTTGAGGGTCTGGTTTGAGGCTAAACTATTGTTTTGGACTGTGCACATGCTGTACTGCTGTATATCAAACCTTTTCAATGTATTTACTGTTTTCTTATTGTGAATTTCTTCAGGCAAAAGAAGAAATGACGCGCCACCACAGAATAACAGACAGGTTTGTACAACTTGGTCCGTTCATGAATAATAACAATAAAAAGTTAAAGTCTCATGATTTGGTCTAAAGGAGGAGTGCGTCTATGAGGAGGTGCAGTCGCCGACCGCGAGGAGGGCAGTGACCACGGTCTACGCCACCGCCGATCCCTGTCAGGACTCACTTCACGTCATGACCGGTGATTTTGAGCCCTCTGAGCCCAAACCCAGCTCCTCTCACTGTCTGTACAGCACTGTGTTCAATAAGGGAGCAGACACATGCACCATCCAGGAGGCCCCGTCTGAGGAGCCCCTGTACTGCAACGTTAACACAAAGTACTGATGCAAGTAAAACATGCCATACATATTGTTTGCAGGACTTTGTGAAAAATACTTAAAATACAGTTTTTGTACATAATAAGGCTCCATTGAGACAGAATACTTTGAATTATAAATTTACGGTTTACGTGTACACGGTTTTGGCCCATAGAAGTGAATGTAGCGGTGAGAGACGGCGGTGATGTAGATCGTGGTAGATGGTGTAATTAAAGTTAATCACTCCATTCAGAGTCCGTCGCTGCTTCACGCTCTGAGGCACTGATCACAGAAACTCCCTCACCTGTTTCTGCCTCCACAGAGCTGAAGGTGAGCCTTGTGCTATAGTCTCTATTTTCGTTACATGTGGCACATGGGGGAAGAAAAATCGAAATAAAAACGACATTGCAAGATTGATCTAAAAAAAAAAATCACAATATTGATTTTGGGCAAAATTGTTCAGCCCCATTTTTAATGCCCAGAGAGTAAATTTCAATGCCACAAACGCTGAAAAAAAATCTGTATATATTTAATTTCTGGACAACACGGGCACCTTTTGAGCAATAAAAAACAAAAAAAAATTGTTGAGCAGATTTTATGCCAGTTTGATTTGAACATTTAATGTCTCTTAATGCTTTTTAATACCCCACGGAAACCCTGCATAATTGCAATCATTACAATTTGCTAATGCATTCGCTAATGCCATAATAATGTAAGACAAATGCTTTGTTTTAAATAGTTCTTATTTAGTCTATTTTAGTTTTGTTCTTTGTGTTTTTTTTTTTGTGGAATTGTAAAGTTGAGTTGTTGAATAAAATGTTTTGCAATAAGAACATAATGTCTAATGTCAAGTTTTCTTTAAATAAATATTACTTTCAACACAGTGAGTGGACGGGAGACTTCCGGTGAGGCACGAGGCAAGATGGCGGCGATGCGCTGATATATTTGCAAAACCCAATAACTTTTTTAATTGAGCGAAGGTGCGCCCCGAGTTATCTAACAATGACAAGAACAAAGTGAGTGGACTTGTCTTTCAGTTGTATGATAACAAGACACCTTTTACATTATAGGCTTAAAAAAGTGGCTGCAAAGACTCACAAGCTGCCCTTTGTGTAAGAATTTAAAAAATATGTTGCTACAGAGATACACTATTGCTGCACTGATACAAAAGAGCAAACTTCTTACTGTTTCCAAACATGTTACTTTTACGCCGTTTGCTTTATTTCATGAAAACACGTTTGCACTGGGGAGAAAAGCTACAACCAAAACATTCATAAAAAAATCTGTTAAATCCCTCCCCCTGTTTAATAATGTGCCTGCAGTTCTATTCAGTTGAAGCCGAGTGAACACCAGACCTCCGCAACACCTAGCTGAGATCCATGCCCTCCGCTGGGCCGAGCCCCGCCCCGTCCCCTCCCTGCACGCTCTGGTAAATGGAGGCCATGTCGACGTTGGAGCGGATCATGTTGGCGAACTCCGCCATGCTGGGGCTCCTCTCCACCTCGGGCACGGCCAGCAGGGCGGCGACAGCGCGCATGGCAGACCGCCTCAGCTCCTCGTGCTTCTCGTACTCCTGCTTCACCAAACCACTTTTCACCTGTGGACAAACGAAACGTCAAGAAGCTACAAACGCGGGGCCGGAAACGAGTCTGTGGCAAGAAGCCTGAAGTACATGACCTCAGAAACCCATTTAGTTATTTCATTGCAAAGTCCCTGGCCTGCATAATACCCAAAATACATAGTTTGTTGAACTGTACGCAGTTGTCATAGAGTAATGGAATACGCACAATATTCCATTTCCGACTACATGTATAAATATTTCCTCTCTTTATCTGTCAAATCAATTAATTAATCTGAATCTGGAATGGCTAAATTATATTAATAGTAATTAACTGTATTTCCAGGCTCTATGGGTTGTCGCTTTACAATTTATGTCTGCACAATTTTTAATTCCCCTTAATAAAAACAATATTTTGCTTTTTGCTTCAACCCGCACTTGTGTCCAAACAAAAACATTCTTCTTCCTTGTTTATGCCACACAACTCTGCCTTGCGTGCCCCGCATTGTGAGAGAACAATCAGCACTCCCTCCCTTTGATTTATAATTCTTATTTAGATTTTTGTTAGTTTATTTCAACCCCTAGAATCTTTCTTATACTTTCTCACTGCATTGCCCTGTCCTGCCCCCCTTTAATTCTGACTAAATCACTAAATTAATCTATTTTGGTTAAAAGGAGACCATATGTTTTGAAGCTTTTGAAGTCAATCTCTCCATCTCATCAATTCCATACTGTTGTCGTGTCCTTGGGCAAAATACTCGAACTTTACTCCAGTGTTTCTTGATGTAAAGTACTTATAAGGCCCATGGAAGCAGAGAAGCACCACACAAATGAGAACGTTTCATGTACTGCCCACACTCGGTGGTGGGGGTAAGAATAATCTGCTCGTGGGCAGACTAGTAGAAACGACACTGCCAATCTGCAGGACGTATTTACAGTATTTAGTACCTTGGCTGTGCACGTTGCCTTGAGTGGCTCCACCAGCTGGTCGATTCTTTGTAAAACAGCCGCAGGACACAGAGAAGCCAGTCTGGTCAACATCAAGAAGGTCAGCATCTAAAGATATCAAATGTGATGTGAAATAAATAGCATCCACTTGTGTATTTGGTATTAGGAGAACTAATGTGGGTTATAAAGTGCTTGACAAAAGCCTGACCCTGATGTCGTAGTGGTCTTTGAGTCCGTCCTCGACATGATCAAGGAACTGCAGAACGTCCAGTCCCTCCAGGCAGCTGTCCAACAGCGTGTACATGCACTCGAACGCTGCCTTACGCATGTCCAAACCGTCGTCCACTGTGTGCTTGAACGGGCCCATCTCCACCTGAAGCAACAAGTTTGAATCCTTTTTATAATTGTGACCTAGTTGCATGGATCTGTTGAATATAATTATTAAAAAAGTTTTATTTCAGTGAAGCAACAATTTAATGAAGAAACGTTGGGAAGAAAAGCTATTTTTATTACATTCTATAGAATTTTGATTTTCTCATTCTCTCATTGATATAGATGCAGACGGAATCTCTGGAATTACTCATTATGTACATGGTCATGTTTGATGCAGTTGAGGGGAAAACAAAAAAGAGAAACATGTAAACTTTCTATAATTACTCCAAAAATACTTGAACAAATGCTGAATTATAAATATAGTTTTCTACTCGATAAAGATACAAAGACATGGAGAGGAGCAAAGTGGTTCAACAGCCCATAAATACATAAATAACGGAGATGCTTCAAGCTAGCATCATGCTACATGCTAACGCTAGCTACGACTGCCGTTTTTCGCTTCTGCTGAATAATCTTCTGTGAAAAAACATACACACGGGCCTGATTTATACTTGTCCTTATTTTTGTGCGATAAGTAGCTTTATATTCCACCAGAAAACAACTGAAAAGAGTGAAACATTGTACTTCCGACCCCCTCGGCGAGGCCGCGCCCCCTTATACGACACAAAGCCGACTGTATCTATAACATGGGTGCTATTTAAACATTTAAAAATGTGAAACAATAAACATCATAAAAAATGTCAAACTGGGTAAATAAATCTATAATTGTGTTATGTTTTAGCAACCATTGTGTTTAATGTTTCATATGACGCCATGTTAGGCCTCATTTGCCTCTACAAGGGGTAATTACATGTTTCAAGTAGGTTAATGGTATTGAAATCACATAACATGTGTTTCACAATTTTAATTCTACATGATTGAACAATAATTTGCCTTTTGTCTGCTGACTTTTTACCAGCTGGCTAAATTTCCTGCTTGAAGAAAGAGCCCTCTTTTTATTTTATATGAGGAAAGAAACACTGCTACCGTTACGACTGATATGATGCATTAACCTCTTAACTCCCGCCTGAACCGAGAGGATCTTTTTCCTCACGTCATCAGAATTTTTTTCCCATCATTTTTTTGTATTCAACTGATTTTTATAACTTTTTTGTAATTTTTTTTGTCATTTTTGTCACACTTTTGACATTTTTTCTTCCATTTTTGTATCACATTTTTGTCACATTTTTTGTCATTTTTTGGTCACATTTTTATATTTTTTTGGTCCATTTTTTATCACATTTTTGTCATATTTTTGTAATTTTTTTGTCACATTTCCATCATTGTTTTCGTCTCAGTTTTGTTGCTTTTGAGGTCTGAGCTCATTCTACACATTAGGACATTTTGACAGATTTTGTGAACAATATTTTGGGAGAAATGGGTCTAATGTGTTTATACAAAAATGTTTTATGTCTTTGAGGTCACCACATGGAAAATGAGAGCAAAAACAAAAGCGTTTACATTTTGGTTGAGTGTATGTTAGCCCAGTCTGCCCTGTGGTTACTAATGTAAGATAAATGATTAAAATCCCACCTCTCTGATGAGGTCCTTTCTGATCTGGGTCTCCTGGTACAGATGTGGCAGGACTTTTGGAAGGAGTCCCCGAATGAGTGACGGTTTGTTATGAGCCGCCGAGTTGAACATGACCAAAGCGACGCGACGCACATTAATGTCCTGGTCTTGGAGCGTGGACAAAAAATCACCTGTTGCAAAGACACATAAACGTTTGTGTGTCACTTGCAAAGCTTATTAATACTGTACAGCTGCAGATGGCTTTACCAATGCAGTCCCTCAGAAGTGCATCAATGGGAGCGGGGTGGTCAATGATGGTGAACTTGACCGCTGTCACCACTGTGCTACGGGCCAGAGCAGATCCTAAGAAACAAACAAGTCAACAACAAAGTAAAACCGTGTAACAAAATTAAAAATGCAGGCGTGTCTGTACCTCCTTTGAGCTGCTGCTTCAGTCTCGGCAGCAGCTGATCGGGGTTGACCAACGTGAGTTTTCCCAAACACTCGGCCACTAGGTTCCTGGTGCCCTCCTCTGGACACTGGCAGTTCTGAAACAGCAGGGCCCAGATGGACTCGAGGTGTGGGGAGAGGCTGGAGGCTGGACACGCACTTCACAAAAAGACCAGAAGAGAGTACTTTAGTGTTGTAGCATTCATAAGAAGAAGAAGAAGATCTGCCTTTCACAGACATATAGTCACAAAGCTCTTTACATGAGACAATTGT
The DNA here is from genome assembly GCF_951799975.1 of Gobius niger. Taxonomy (NCBI): domain Eukaryota; kingdom Metazoa; phylum Chordata; class Actinopteri; order Gobiiformes; family Gobiidae; genus Gobius; species Gobius niger. The sequence continues at coordinate 3,914,626 of NC_136871.1, read as the reverse complement.
ACATTCACTCCACACTCGGTGATGGTATACTACGTTTGTAGCTTCAGTTTCTCCTGGGGGAGACTGTCAGAAGCGCTTAAAGCTGCATACCGTAAATGCTCTAATATAGGCCGGGACCTTTATTTACTCAAGGGCATCTAGGACCAGGCCTTTATTGGAATCAGGCCACAATTAGAGACAGGCCTTTATTTCTATTTGAGCAAAACGGACGACCAGGAAAACGAAGAAAAACAACATTTGTGTCCATTTGAACCTAAAATATTAGGTTCATTTATTAATTAACATTTCAAACCCTCTCCCAGCGGCTGGAACATTGACGCCTTTTATTTTGTCGGGACAACAGGAAGTGTTTCGTTGCTGTTAGCGGAGCATTGACTTCAATGTCACTGCAGGTTTTCGTTTTTACCGCAGACCGGATTATTTGTTGTTATCTTGTGTAAAGGCGAGTTTAGACGGAGCGTTTGTGTTTGTGATCGATCATGAGACTGACCCGAGAGAAGACGAGACGCTCGCGCTGATGGGAGGAGTTATTTTGAGGCATGGGACTGACCTGCACACGGAGCAGCTGGACGTGCTTTGAAGACGCGATGGTGACTTTATTAAAACCCTGGAGGGTCACACAACATTTGTTGTTTGCCCTGTTTCCAAATATAGTCTGTGGAGGTTTGAAAAGTGGCTAAATCTGTGTCAAAGTTACGCCCGGGTTCCCGTTTGTTACTTCCTGCATGTGAGTTTTCATTTACTCCAGTATGAGACAAATTCCTAACATGGGGAATATTTCTACCGCAATAGTTTCTAATAAAAGCCGGCTTATTTGTCTCCTGGCTTTAATTTGCCTCCGCCAGCCGCGAACCCGGCCTCTGTTAACCGTGCTTTTAACTCAACTACATTAAATACTTTTATCCTTTTAACCTGGTTTTAACCCGGCCTCTGTTACAGACCCGGCCGCTAATGGAATACAGGCCAGTATTAGAGAATTTACGGTAATACAGTATAATGAAGGTAAACAAGGCGTGTGACTTAAAGAACATTGCACATCTGTCATAGGGGACAGAATGAACATTGCTCACTTTAAATATGAGTTGTGAGATATGACACGAGAGAACAGACCTGATGACCTCTTTGAGCGAGTGCAAAAGCAGATACTGCCTCTTTGCCTGGGAAGAGATCTCTTTTAATATGAAGGGGAGATAGTCATTCAAGCTGCCCACCGCCATGCTGCCCAGAGCGCTGGATGCCGCTGTCTTTATCTGGAAAAGAAGTGAGTGCTTGTCACTGGTAAATGTTGTATATTTTTAAAAATATACTCAAGTCATTTGTTCTGTGCCCAATAGTGTTCGTACAGTACTTGTTTGTAATGATCCATAATGCAATCAACTCTAAACTCGAAAGTTGACAAGATCTTTATGATGTTTTCAATTTGGTTCTGTTTGTAATTGGATCAACGAAAAGTTTGCGTAACTTTAGAGTTCAGGGGTAGGCAATGTCAGGCCCAGGGGCCAAATCCGGCCCTCCAGTAAAATTCTGGCCCCCAAGATGATTTTTAGAAATGTTATTATGCAAATTAGAGATCAAATACCACTTAAAGCGCTCTAAAAATGTGAGAAATTGTGTAAGTATTTTAAAATGTCCTGTCAGAACATCCCGCGTGGTCACGGAACCATTTTCAGTGGGTCGCGACTCTATAGGGAACTTGTATTCAATATTTTCCTACTGAAACTGCATGGAAGCATCAACTGTGTCTGTTAAAATGAATGTTATTGGGTTGTTTTGATCATAATTCTTATTGGGATATCTACTGTTTGCTCAACAAAAACTTGTGTGGAAAACATTTTATACGGTATATGACAAATTACAGTTTAATTTGGGTCCCAAAGCCAAAGTAAAACATGGGCATTTGCAGAAAATAGTTCTTTACTTTAGGCTACAATGTTGAGGTTCAGCCCTTGGGTGTTTTCGCAATGATGCAAATCGGCCTCCACGACGCAAACCCCTAGTTTAGTCCAATCAAAGTCTTAACTGAACTTGATGCACATAATAAAACAATACATATGGTTAAACTAAAAAGTGTAAGAGAAAAGCTTTCAAAGTTCGTGTAAGTCCTACAGCAGATGCAAAATTGGTACAGTAAGCAAAGTCCTCGTCAACATTCTGCATGACTGTTTTCTTTCCGGCTGATGAATAGTTTTGGTTACCTCTTCACTGGAGGAGGAAAAGGCCTCAAGGATCACAGCCTGAACCTCTTTGCTGCCTCCCAGGCTGCCGCTCCTCCCCACCTCCCCCAAACACAACAGGGCCAGGACCCGCGCCGACTCTGGGGAACTGTGGCTCTTCACCTGGACACAACAGTCACACAAACGACCGGAGGTCATCAGTCCATATTAGTCAGTCCATATTAGTAATTCTATATGCAAATACTTGGTAGTTTTCCTGCTTTCCGGGATGACAAGTTAAAAGTTGGATTGGGAAGGCTATTTTTGAATACATTAGCGTGTGTGGTACTGAAGGGTCTAACCTCCTGTATGAGGCTGGACACTGTCCCAGGAGTCTCTTTGGGGCAGATGGAGCACAGAGCGGCCACACAGCGGGCGACAGAGTGGTACGACTGTCTGTGGATGTCCGCCAGACACTGCGTGCTGTGGAAGGGCCCCATCAGAGACTTCAGCAGCTGACTGGAGAAAGGAAAAAGAAGTCATTCAGCAGAGGCGTGTGTTCAGGTAGCTATCATTGTATTTAGTTTGAACTTTTTCCTTCGCCTACTACACATATAATAAGAATTTTATAAGGTAATATTGAGCAAAATATATATTACAAAAATATTACAATTTCTACCATATTGAAATAACTTTGTACCGATCACCTCACACACCTCTTACCTATAGCCGAGGTTACTTGTTTTGGAGAGGACCAGAGCCTGCAGGAAATCCAAAATGGCAGCTAGTGCTCCTCCTTGGAGCAGCGGCGAGTGAACCAGTTTGAGAACTCCCGGGAGCACAGAGGAGATGATCTTTGTCAGAGATGAAGGGCAGGCTGTGGCTATACAGGTCAGCAAAGTGATGGACAGCTGAACAGAGAGATATCAGATATGTTGCATTATGGAATTATGGAATTTTCCATTTACAATAAAATGCATTATTGTTGATTATGAGAAAGGGAATACCTGTGACACGTGCATGTCGCTCTCGTCCACTAGAGGGGGTAGTTCACTCAGCACAGGCTCCAGAGCTGCAGGTTTGATGCTGGAGGCCTGATGTGTGACCAGCGCTGTTAAACACGTCAGTGTCCCCAACTTCAGAGCTCTCTGGTTTTTACGCAAGAAAGAGCCCAGGACTGACAGCGACTCGGGCAAAATGGATGACAAGTCAATCTGGGAATAAAGATGATGAATTAAAATAAATGATGTAGCAAGAGATTGTTATGTGATGATTATCTTAGGCAGGATGCCTTCTTCTTTTTGTTGGGACATGCCGACGACTAACATATGTTTACAACTGGTGATGCTTGGGTGTACACACAGATCATCTGCTATTTTAGATATTATTAATTTAATCAAATACAATATCATTTTTGCTTTAGTAATGTATTAAAGTCAATTGTTCTGGCTTAAAACATGGTTTACACCCAGTACAGATATTATTTAGATGTTTACACTATTTAGGCCCTTTTTAAATCGGTTTAGTCCTGATATGAGACACATCATATAATATAAGACCAGAGGTGGGCAGTACTCAGTCACTTAAGTACATGTACTTGAGTAAGTTTTTGAAGTAAATGTACTTTTGCAAGTAGTTTTTTTTATACAGAACTTTTTACTTCTACTTCAGTAATATTAAAACAAAAAGTATCTGTTTCTTACTTGACTAAAATAAAATAGACACAGTGAGTATATCTTTCAGTAAAAAAAAAAAAGTATTTTAAAATCTTCAAAATTATTGTATATGTCTTTATGGGATTCTCATTATTTCATGTTTTGCAGTTACACAGTTACTCAAGCACATTTTTCTCAAAGTATTTTCCCAGCCAGCAAAACAATGTGGCCTCTGCTTGGATTTGCCCGCCTGGGTAATAAGTGGACTTGTCCGCTGTTTCCATGAGGGCCCCATGTGTGTTGGCCCATCTGGGCTGGACCTTCACAAGTCAAACTTATAACCCATGGGCAAACCCATGCAGAGCCAACTGGCTGGGTTTGTACTTTTAGTAAATATTTTGGCAACTCTACTCACTACTCTACACTAGACGAGGGGTGTTTAGAAACTCATTTAATACATGCATATTTTGTACATTACACCTAATTATTATTTATGCAACTATTTAATTCTACGTTTATGGAAAAAAATTGGTATTTTCAATGAATCTGTGCTTCTTTTTGTCTTTAAAATGTGCTATACAGATAAGAATGGCTTATCTGACCTAAACATCCCACTGGCCTTCAACAGCATGAACAGCACCAACTGGATTAACCGTTTTGAGTGAACCTTCAGTGGAGAAGCGGTGATCAGGGTGATGGTCCGCACTGTCGTTAGCCGCGTGATCTCATTCTTCAACCTCTCCAAAAAGATGCTGAGGACAACCTTTAACTCCGCCCCCAGGTGGTCGCTGAGGTGACAAATCATTTGACCCATGCAGGAAATCGCGCGCTCTTTGACTTCCTGGTCGATGTCTGTAGCTTTTAATCTCTTCAGCGTTGAGGAGAAAACCTTTGAGAGAAAAGTAGAAATGTAACTGAAAATACACAGAACAAATATTACTGGAATAAATGAGATTTGGATTGAATACAGCAACTATTACAGGGTTTATACAGGTTGCAGGAAGCCAAATGTAATGCCTTTTTAATGACATTTAAGGCCTTAATTTTGGCACAGTTCATTTAAGGACTTTTAAAGCAGTACTAAGTAACTCATGCCCCTAGAGTCCTTAAGTGCCACTGCGAGTGTCGTAGCATGTTGCGTTTTTTACTCATTAATTGTCCGTGAGAGTAAATACTACGCTGACAGAAAAGACAAAGGGAGAGAGGGATATTGTACATCCAATCACACAATGGAGAATTTGTTTCAGTCAAACGTGCCTGTAAATACTGTTTAAGTGGCGCTAGCCCACAGTTAGCTTCTTCTTCGTGATTCCATTAGTGTGTATTGGTGGCTCTGACCCGGTGCAGGCAAAGTTGCAATTGTGTTTTTTTGGCCAGAGACACAAGGGGGAGATGAAAGACCCCCCACTCATCCCTTAATACAAGGACTACGAAAAGGATTTATTATGGTAAACAAGTTACTTAGTACTGCTTTAATATTTTTAATGCCCTGCGGAAACCCTGTATTACTTTTTTTTTTGGCTGTGGTTTTCCATGCAACATTAATACAAATGTTTGTACTGCTATGATATATATCACATTATGTTTTGGAGAATTATGTATCTATTATTAATTTTGGTTGTGTTTTAATTTGTGTATTTGCTTTTTTTCCCCCAAAGATTTGGGTTCAAACGATCTCGTACCTCTTTGATGAAAGGTTTCGGGTTAAATCCCCCGGCCGTGGTCTGGTCCAGAGGTCTCATGATTTTGACCAGCTGCTGAGTGACCAGCAGAGCCTCGGACGTGATTTTATAAAAGGAGTCTTCAATGCAGGCCACTACGGGAGGCAGCAGCACCTGCAATAGGTACAACATTAGGAAGCATTAAAGGAATAGGCTACCGTTTTTACATACTGAGATATGTTCTTACCTTAGCTTTGACGAGTTCTTTAGGACCTGTCTGATCTTCCCCCGTGCCTTCAGTCACGTAAACACAGCGCAGACGGCGTTAGCATTTAGCCTCTCCCGTAATAATACCAGGAGTAATTTGGCATCCGAACAGTAAAGTGAAGATTACTACTCCTGGTATTATTACGCCTTACAATATAGTTTTTATCCGCTTAGAAAATCCACATTGTTTAATTTTGTGTATTATACTTTGTAGTGGAACACTTCACGTAACCATATTTAAATAGGGAAAACGTGGAAGAGCTTGGTAGCTTCTATCTTGACCTGTTTTGGAGCTATAGTGGAGAGCAGAAGAGGCTAAATGCTAACGCCGTCTGCGCCGTGTTTACGTGACTGAAGGCACGGGTGAAGATCAGACAGATCCTAAAGAACTCGTCAAAGCTAAGGTAAGAACATGTTTCAGTATGTAAAAACGGTGGCCTATTCCTTTAATATACAAACCCATGACAGATCTGATTATTACAGTACATTGGTCAATTGTCAAACAAGAAAATTATGCAGTTAGTTGGCAACCTTTATGTGATGATTGTATGTTAAAAATCTGATCTCATACAATTATTTCATATTGACCTTTAGTTACAGAAGTAAAACCTCTTAAAAATCTATAAATGAAACAACATGGGGATAAGTAGAAAGATGTTTTATTCTATTCTATGTTTGGCACTGTTGCAGTTAATGCAAAGCAATAGTCAGAGTAGAAACCTGCATGTGTGGTTGAAAGGCTTGCGGAGGGTGGGACAGCAGAAGCACGTGGAAGAACGACAGAGCATCGATTCTCATTGTGGAGGAGGTGGATTTGTCCGTCAGGGAGAAGACTATGCCTGAAGAAAGTAGGAACAAGGAAAGTTATATGCAGTGGAGTTAAAAGCCAATGCGGTGTCAGGATGTTAAAATGTGGACAAATGACACGATGTGCGGTGTTTTGCAAAATTCCAGACAGGTTTGTAAACGAATGAGAGAAGTAGTAATGCAGAGGAAAAAACAATTAGAGGCAGAGACATATTGGTATTGATCGTATTTCAACACTTTGAACTAAAAGCTTTTTCAGAACAACATTTCCCACTTGTGACGGTGATATCTGTACTGGAACACGGTGAGTTACCAGGTATAAGTGCGGGGACGTGTTCCTCCAGAGCTCCCGGGACGGTGTGGGCCAGTTCAGTGAGGACAGAGAAACAGCCCTGTCGAGATTTAACGCTCTTGTCCTTCAGCTGTTTGTGCAGAGCCTTCACTATCACAGGCACCTGCAACAGCCAAAACTTTCCATCAAGAACTGGACTCACGTTGAGTTCAATTTTGATACTCTCAACCTTAAGCGAACAACATGGAAATTAACAAGTGGCTATTTGAAGCTTGCACTTTAGCATAGACAGTGGGTTTTCAGACATTTTTTGAAATACTTTTTATTATTATTTTCTTGTGTTAAAACTTTTACACTGGTTACCCTATGTACTAATACAATAAAAGTAGAAAAAAAACACACATTCTCTGAACCAATTGACCTTCTGCAAAACCCCTGCCCCAATCATACATCATAGCAACCGTTGCTACCAGACATTCTCTGGATTTCCTGCCTGAGAAAATAGTGCAGCGCTGTGTGTGTTTATCCTCTTTCAAAGCTGACAAAAAAATAATTAAAACAGTGCCTGTTCACTTGTAAGCCAAGTTAAGACTCGTTTACGATCTGTCTCGTTGCTTGCCAAAAGTTTCATGAGCTGTCGTTGCTGGACATTGTCAAAAAAAGCTATTTCTGCTGCTGGAATATCCGGCACACTTTCTAACGTTGATATTTCAGCCCCGGGTGGTTTAGTTTTGTTGCCAGTGCTGTTTGCCCACAAGACATTGCGGCTAGAGGATCATGACTATTATGCTATCTCGCTGAACAACCACAGCCGTGAGGGAGACTCTGTAGCTCGAGGGGTCTGTGCACCACCTGGCTCCAGTATTAGTTAATTTAATATCACTGATATCTTTCAATACTAGATTAACATGAATTAGTAGTGCAAGACTACTAGGATTCTTTTGAACTTTTATTATTGTGTAATTGAGAGTGTCCTGACCAGTTGTATTACAGTGTGGTTTGGTAATCTCACTCTGAAAGAGAAGAAGGCTTTGAACAAAGTGGTTCTCTCAGCCTCAGGACCATTGGCTGCACTTTGCCGCTCCTGGAGGCCACATATAAAGCTCAACTACTGAATCGAGCTTTAAAACTCGCAAATGATGCCTCAGGCCGACCTGCTATGGCCTTTTTTGAGATGCTTCCTTCAGGGAGAAGGTATCGCTCCATCATATGTTCTACTGATCGACATATTAACAGTTTCTTTCCTCAAGCTGTGATCACTTTAAACAAGGCACTTCTATTATATTTATCTGTGTGGACTTTTATTGTACAATATTTTGCCCTTAGGCTTTTAATGTGGCAGTGTTTGTTTGTTCTGTTTTTTATATTGTGTCTTTTTACGTGTTTTACATATCGCACTTTGAGCTCTTTGCAAAAAAAAATTCCAATGTGGTTTTTCAAACTGCAAATGGCCAATAAATTAATCTGATGAATCTGAATCAAGAGCATGACTAGTCCACACAACAGTTGTTATGGAAATTATGGAAATCCAACTGTATATTATTATATGTTTATTGTAATCACATTACTTATGTTTTATGAGCGACTGACAAGTATGCAGTGTAACCTGTTTACAGCTAAAGGACACCTGCTCGGCCCGGGTCAGGACATCTTATCTAGAATTGGAGACAGGGTGTTTGTGTTCTTGTGTGGCGACGTTTGTCTAATACATTTCGTCAGTGTCTCTGAATGTCTTAGGTCAATCTGACCCATTACACCATTGGGGCATTCCATAATCGTGTGATCATTGTGCTGTCTTTGTGTATAAATACTGTGAGCTGTGAACTGTTCTTCAGAGCATCTTGTATCCAGGTACTTGATGTGTCTCCATGTGCACATGTCCAATAAATCGGCACGCTTGACTCACGACAACTTCTCTCCGGATTTTATTTGATATGGTGTCAATATTTACCATAACTGTGTTGCATTTAAGGTAGCTCCAGGGATGTTTTCCTATTTTGGTGTTTTGGCCTCAATAGTTTCCCATCGTTGCATCTTTTAAATATATTCCCCCACTGCATATTGCGCCCCATTTTGCCTCGATCCGGAGGATATTGCGCTGGTATTGCACCAAAAAGAGTCACTAACACGTACTTGTTCTAAACTCCACTTCTCGCCAGAGCTAATTAACAGTTCAGGGCCCGGCTTTTGCGAAAGGTCAGTTGTTCCACGACTAACACTTCAAACCTGTTTGTTCAACATGGCGACCGATGGCTCCTCCTCTCTCGCGGCCCCGTGCTCAGACATAAGCCCGACGTGGCCGCTGCCCACTCGGGTTTGTCTGAGGAGCGTGGAGAAGGCGGCGAACACATCCGCCCTGACGTTCTCCTCCCTCTCCCTGAAGCGGGCGAGCAGGCCGGGGCAGAGAGAGGTGTAGAACGACAGGAGCAGGTCCCGCCGAGTGTGGATCAGAGCCTCCAGACATTTAATGGACGAACGCCGCACTTTCCAGCTCATGTCGTCATCGTCACTGTACTCGTCGTCTGACTCTGGAAGGTGAGGTTTTCAAACGGTCAAGTTATTTATAATCAAGGCTGGGACATATATCAGTTTTGCCATATGTATCGTGTCTCATTTGTCTTATATTGCAACAGTACCTTCACCAAATCCATCCTCTATGTCCATACTGTCCTCGTCCTCCTCTTCATTGTCGTAGTTATAGTTGGGGTCGTAGGTCATGAACTTAAGACACAGCTGGGTCACTGTGGAAATGTGGGGCGACATTTCTTTGGGACACCTGACCAAAAAGCAATCATTTAGTCAGTCACATATTCATTGAAATACTATGATTGTTTTGTATTTTGGAATATGTGGTATGTGACTAACCTCCTTATGAAAGCTTCAAAGGCTTGGAAGCAGTACTCTCTGAGCTCATCGTCCTCCACACTCGTCAGCTTCACTACCATGGGAATCAGCTTCTCCAAATGTTCGCCTGCAGCAAACACAAAGATGAAAGCGTTTTAGTCGCCAGCAGAACATCACATTCTATGATTAGGCACTTTTAGAACAAGGTTTACTGTCATTTTTATGCCTGACAGTTGACAGTATCTTTAGAGTCAATAACAGGGCTGCAACTAACGATTATTTTGCAATCAATTATTTTTTCGATGAATCAATTAATCGCTCGGCTGTAAATGGTGTAGGAATTTTATTTTTTTTTCAATTTTGTTCATCACATTATAGCTTAAAGATGCACATATATCACATTGTTGATACATGTAGGGGGAGGAAAATACTTAATTTTAAAATTCTTAACCCCTTAACTCCCACCGGAACCGAGCACATTTTCTCCAGTTTGGCTCTACCCCAGTCCAAAAGCTTCTGAAAAAAAAGCTGTGAAAATAGCGACAAAACTGAGACGAAAACAATGACGGAAATGTGACAAAAAAGTGAGAAAACATTGACCAAGAAGCGATGAAAAATTGATGAAAAAATGACAAAAATGTGACAAAAAAATGACAAAAAATTTATAAAAAATTGACGAAAAAATGACAAAAATATGACAAAAAATTACCAAAAAATTACAAAAATGTGATAAAAGTTTTACATAAAAAAATACAAAAAATTGACGAAAAAAGTACAAAAAAAAAAAGTGACAAAAAATGATGATGGAAAAAAAATCTGATGACGTGAGGAAAAAGATCCTCGGTTCAGGCAGGAGTTAAGAGGTTAAACGCCGTATAGTCCCTTTAAGTGGGCTGTGTGAGGATGTGTTGATGGAGTAAACTAAAGGGAAATGTTTTTTGAAGGCTCTATTCATGAAATGTACAATGTACAAAACACTACAGACCCAAATCAAAGTAGGATTTCATCAAAATTCTTACATTTTTTATGTCATTTTTGCTCCATTTTAGTCTGTGTGAACCAGAAAACGATTAATCGATTACTAAAATAGTTGTCGACTATTTTTGTGATTTATATTTTTATTGATTTTTTCTTTATACCAATATGACCGTGAGGTCAAAATTCAATCAAGGCATCACATAAATCGTACAAGTCACAGATTGAGGTGCAAACCATAAAAAACAAAACAAACCTCCCCCCTCCCCTCCCTCCCCTCCCACCCTATCCACCCATCCCACCCCATCCACCCCATCCACCCATCCCACCCCTCCCTCCCCCCATTCATACAATTGATGCTGCAAAGATAAAAACAGAGATAGATGAAATAAATAAGATGAAACAATACATAAAGGAAAAAATAAATAAATAAAATAAAAGAATAAGAAAAATATATATATTTTTTAAAACAAAACAAAAACAGAACAGTAACCTCTCGACCTCCCCCTTAGGCAGGGACACCATCCCCCAAAAAAATAAAAAAATAAAAAAAGGGCCACAAAACGACCGCACGTGTCAAAAAGAATGTGCGACAAAAAATAAAAAAATAAAAATAAAAAATAAAAAATAAAAATATATATATATTTTTTATTACTATTTGATTTTTTTCCTTTTTGTTGTTATTTTTGTTTAGTTTTTTGTTTTTTGTTTTCTTCTGTTTTTTTTTTAATATTGTTTATCGCGATACTTTCCCACCTCAATATATCAAACTTCAACTTGTTTTGGTGACAGGCCTAAATGCTCTCGTTACCCCTGTGGGTCCCCGTACCTCTGATTGGGAAGCACTGTTCTAAGAAACAAGGCCAAACTATATCTGGCGTGAAGTTTCTTACCTACTCGATGTCCTCCCTGGCGGCTTATTGTGGCCAGACACTGGATGTACGTTCGGGACAGCGAGCTGGGCGGAGCCTTGGCCAGCTCTGTCATCAGGTGTTCGGTCAGCTGAGAGAAGAGGGCGGGGCTACAGCTGGGCACCAGGTAACCCAGAGCCAAGATGGAGCGCTTCCTCACTGCCATCCTTGAACTAGTTAACTATAAGTGGGCAAAATATTTTTTTTATTCATGGCTGATGTATAGGGATGTCATTTCAAAACTATCTTTACAGGATTTTAGAATTAGCCCTTACCTGAGGCAGCAGGCTGGACAACAAAGATCCGTGGAAACTGACCAGTGCACCACTTAACCTGTGAAATAAAATACAATAAACCTCAAAATTCTGATTGGTAAAAGCAAATTATCACAGAGTTGAGAGGAACCCATTTTCCAGAGGTATGGCACGCAAAACAGGCACCTACAAATCATAAAGAGTTTACATCAGGTCAGCCCCGTCCCGATTTCAATCAGAGTGAAGAGCAGGGGGAACAGTCATCCACACTCATATGTTGAAACTGATGTCAAAATCAATGTCAACATCCTTTAATGGGTCACAATTCCAGATGGCAAAAAATGCAGCCACTGAAAGGAAGGAAAGTACTCGGGATACATTTTGTCAAAGTGCTGATACTGTCCACTGCTTTCAACGCTACTAAGTAAACACTGAAACCGAATGGCATTTATTTTCATTCTATAATATACAGTATATACGTCACTTTATCGGCGTCACTTATCAACCACTTGCATTATGACTGTAAACCTGCACTGCTAGTACTGACATTTTTTATTATAGTCTGTTTATTTCTACTTTTTATTGTTTATACTTTTTGCCCCCTCAAAGAAACAGGCCACCGTTATTCCATACTGAGATATGTTCTTACCTGAGCTTAGATGAGTTGATGCGCACCTGTCTGGTCTTTGTGCGTGCCCTCAGTCACGCAAAACGACCAAAGATGTTGATAGCATTTGGCCTCTCCCAATGTGTTTCTATAGCTCCAAACGGGGAGTTAGAAGCGACCACGCTCTTCCACGGGCACAAAGACCAGACAGGTACGTATCACCTCGTCTAAGCTCAGGTAAAAACATATCTCAGTATGGAAAAGCAGTGGCCTGTTCCTTTAAAGCTTTTGGTAGTCATTGCATATAGATACCTCTTTTTATTATTTAATTGTTTGCACATTTCCTGTCTATTCTGCACACCCTGAGTGTTTCTGATAGCTGAATGTAACAAGTGAATTTCTCCATTGTGAGGTCAATAAAGGCTTATCTCATCTTACCTTATCAATAACTATAAACTAATCAGGGAACTGGGTAATCCTCCTAGTGTTGACAGAAGATATGCTAATAAGAGAAAAGTATCAATATCAATGTATTGTAAGGATATTTTTATATGGTTATACAAAAAAAGTTGATATTTGTGTGTATTTGACCTTGAAGTGACCAAGCAGCTGTATGAGTTAGTCAGCATGGTGCCTTTGCTTTCGATCATAATGGTCTCTACAACACTCCAGGAGCAATTGTTTTGAAGGTTTTCTGGGGAGAAGGTCCGTCAGCAGTGAAAACCTTCCAAGCAATAGATCCTGGAGCGTCCTGGAAACCACTGTGATGGTAAGTAAAGCCATGCTGACCACCCAGCCGCTGGGTCACTACAAGGTCAACCTTTATTTTCCACATAAAAGTGGCATAATGCACCTTCAATAAAACAACTCATCTTCAGAAAGGAGAAAAAAGGAAAACAGGATCACCCTCAAATCTCCTCTTTTGAACCTATAACAGCTTGACTTCAACAGAAGGCATCCATGTGTTCCTGTTCTGCTAAAAGGGAACAGGTAAGTCTCCAGGTGACCCAAGATGGACTGCAAGGATAAACTGTTTATACATAGACTAGGTCGCTCAGTAGATCCTCCAGAAAATAGGGCTCAAAATAAGCACATTTCAATATGTCTACTATAATATAAAGTCGAAATATTACCTTCCCAACATGTCTGAGAGTATGTCCAGAGCCTCCAACTGAATTGACACGTCATCCTGTTTCCCCATGGCCCCAATCAACTGAGTGGTGATTTTCTTGCACACTCCAACAGTGAGACTCACACCTGAAGATGGGAAAGTGAAACAAAGATCAATACATAACTAGAAATGCAATGGCTGCGCCATTGCGATTGACTGCGGAATTGTGGGAAGCGAATGCAGAAATTGCATAAACTGTTCAAATTGCATAAATTGTTTAATTTGCATAATCTAATTTGCATAAACTGTATAAACTGCATAAAATTCATAAATCCTAAATGGCATAAACTCTTAAGTTGCATAAACGGTTTAAAATGCATTAACTGGTTAAATCCCATAAAGTGGTTACTTTGCATAAATTATTAATGTTGCATAAACTTTCATATTCCATAAACTGGTCAAACTGTTAAAATGGCCTCAGTGCTTGATTAGCAGAAGCTGCACAAATGGCTGAAAGGCGGAGTCTCCCCATTGGCTGGATTCCCCCATACACACCAATGCAAAAATTTCAAACTCTCATATAAAAAAACTGGAAAACTGCAGAAGGCCAATTTTTTCTCAAAACCCACAAGTTGCATAAGCTGAACATGCACAAAGTGCAGAAATTGCATAAAATGCAGAAAAAAGTGCAGAAAAGCATGGATTTGCGGCAGCCCCATTATAAGTCAATGGGAAAAATCTCCGACATTTTGGCCGATTGCGGAAAAAACGTAAGTTGCAGAAGTCCCAAAAGTAATAGCACCCTTCTCCTCAACATGCGGAACGTTTTGATGCATAACTTGCATAAATTGCACAAAGCATGAAGGTGCTGAAAGCTCTAGAAAATCGGGAAAAAGATGGAAGAGGAATAATAATAAAGAACATGAAAACCAATAATTGACTGCGGAAGAATTCCGCAGTCAATCAATAATAACATAAACTAGAAATGCAATGGCTGCACCATTGCGATTGACTGCGGAATTGCGGGAAGCGAATGCAGAAATTGCATAAACTGTTCAAACTGCATAAATTGCTTAATTTGCATAACCTTATTTGCATAAACTGGTAAAATGCATAAAATGTCATGTTGCATAAACTGTATAAACTGCATAAAGTGGTAAAATGCACGAATGGGTTAATTTGCATAAATTATGTAAATTGCATAAACTCTTTAAATTCATAAATCCTAAATGGCATAAACTCTTAAGTTGCATAAACGCTTTAAAATGCATTAACTGGTTAAATCCCATAAGTGGTTACTTTGCATAAATTATTAATATTGCATAAACTTTTAAATTCCATAAACTGGTCAAACTGTTGAAAGTGCTTGATTGGCAGAAGCTGCACAAATGGCTGAAAGTCCTGGAGTCTCCCCATTGGCTGGATTCCCCCATACACACTAATGCGACAGGTCCACATACACACCAATGCAAAAATGGCAAACTCCTGTATAAAAAAACTGGAAAACTGCAGAAGGCCATTTTTTTCTCAAAACCCACAAGTTGCAGAAGCTGAACATGCACAAAGTGCAGAAATTGCATACAATGCAGAAAAAAGTGCAGAAAAGCATGGATTTGCGGCAGCCCCATTATAAGTCAATGGGAAAAATCTCCGACATTTCGGCTGATTGCGGAAAAACCGTAAGTTGCAGAAGTCCCAAAAGTAATAGCACCTTCTCCTCAACATGCGGAACATTTTGATGCATAACTTGCATAAATTGCACAAAGCATGAAGGTGCTGAAAGCTCTAGAAAATCGGGAAAAGATGGAAGAGGAATAATAATAAAGAACATGAAAACCAATAATTGACTGCGGAAGAATTCTGCAGTCAATCAATAAATAAACAAACAAAATGGGTTAGTAAAGGTCATAATAAGCCTGACCTGTTGTGGATAGGGGCAGCTCCGCGATGACAGTCTTCAGGCCCATGCTGGAGATGTCTCTAAGCTGCTCTTTGTCCGACATCATGTTTGAACAAAGCGTATCCACCATTATCTCCACCTGGGGCTCCTTCACTTTACTCACCAGAGGAGCAAGGCTGAAGGTAAAAAAGAAACAGCATTCGGTGACTTCAGACATATCTAATTGCTCCTAATTCTAGAGAGTATGTAAGTTTCTTGTCTTTACCATTTCACAGCTAAGTTCTGCACCTCTCCATTCTTGTCTTCGAGCAGCCTCAGCAACATCGACACCACCTTCCTCTCGCTGTCCTCATCCAGTTTAATGCTGTCCTTCTGCAGCTCCAGCATCAAGTCATTCGTGGCCATGAACCTACGCATTTTGGACGACAAAAAAAAAAAATACACACAAGACGACAAGCCTGTTTATCTTTCTCACGTTTTCCATGCATTCATTTGAGTTAGAAAATGTGAGATAATAATGCACTTTAATCAAAGTATTTCAAAAGCATTTCTCTACACTGCAAAAAGTATTTAACTAGATCAGTATAAACATCTCAATTTGAGCATAATAATCCAAATTTTAGTTGTTTTGACTAGGTAAGAAGTTGTTGGGCATTTGTCCTAGATTATTTCACTTGTTCTGAGATGTTTCTGACTCGTTTCGATACATTTCGTCCTTATTTCAGGTCATTTTCTTTGCCAATAGGGTAAGAAAATTGGTCTTATCTCATTGGCAATTTTACTTTCTTATTTCAAGCGAGATTTACCCTAGAACTGGTCTTTAATGTCCTCAAACAAGCAAAGTAAACTTGGTCCGATCAGGAATAGTGTCTAAATGAGTGAAAACCACTCAAAACAAGATACATTTCCTCAATTCAAGTCATTTAACTTTTTAACTTTTTGTAGTGTAAACCCACACTTTAACTGAGCCCATTTTCTCCGGTTCGGCTTTTTCTCCGGTTCGGCTTTACCCAAATCTGAAACCTTCTTAAAGTCCACAGGCCTTGGTAACGCCTCATTTGAAAGACCTACAAAACATATCCACGATTTTTCCTCGTGTTTCCAAGCATCGTTGCCGAGTTGTCGTCACTTTTTTTTGTCACATTTTTGTCACATATTTGTTGCACTGCAAACAGTAAATATCAAGCATTGGCTTAAATGTCTTGAATTGAGAAAATGTTACTTGTTTGGAGCAGTTTTCACTCATTTAGACTTTTTTCCTGATCTGACCAAGTTTACTTTGCTCTTTTGAGGACGTTTACGACTAGTTCTGAGGTAAATCTCGCTGGAAATAAGAAAGTAAAACTGCCGATGAGATAAGTCCCATGTTCTTACCCCATTGGCAAAGAAAATTGCTTGAAACAAGGACAAAATGTATCGAAACGAGTCAAGAAACATCTCAAAGCAAGTAAAATAATCTGTATCAAAAGCCCTAGTATATCTTTCCTTGTCAAAACATCTGAAATTCGGATCATTATGCTCAAATTGAGACTTTTATACTAATCTAGTTCATTAGTTTTTGCAGTGTGTGTTTTTCTTTGTTCTTTTTCAGCTTCATTTCAGTCATTTTTGCCTCTGTTTTGCCGCTTCTTTTTCAGGACGCTTTTAGATTTGGGTAATGCCTGCACTGCAAAAAGTAACCTACTAAAAACAAGGACAAAAATCTTAAAATAAGACATTTTGTCTTGTTTTAAGGAAAAAATTCTGCCAATGGGTCAGCATTTTTTTCTTGCTAAGAATTCTTATTTCTAGAATATTTTTCTTATCATAAAACAAGAAAGAAACACTAAATTTAAGCAAATAAATAGCTAGAATTAAGCAAAATGTCCTCAGAAAATGGAATAATTTAAGGAAAACATTCTTATTTAGTGAAAAATGTAGGTATTTTACTTAAATGTTGCTTGATTTAAGTAAAATGTTCTAAATTACACACATTTTTGAGCAAAATGTTGTTAATAAATACTATCTCCATGATGTGGAGCCAGATGGCTGTAGGATTCACCTATTGTACATGTTTTTAGTGGTAGGGGAAATGTACACAGACACAGGGAGAACATGCTCCACACGGAAAGGCCCCGTCCTGGTGGGAATCGAAGCCAGGACCTGTGAGCTGTGAAGCTGAGGCTCTAACCGCTGTGCCACCAAGCCGCCCACTTTAAAGAATGGAATGTATTATCTGTGAGAATCAGTTCTTAAATTAAGTGTTGTTGTGATCTTATTTTGTCTTAAAATAAGAAAAAATATTCTTTGTCTAAAGCTGAAGAAGATTCAAAAAGTCTTTATTTCTTGTTACAAGAAAAATTAGCATGTTTTGTAGCAAATATATCTGAACAAGAAATGGCTAGATTTTATTTCCTAAAATTTTCTCAAGAAAAATTTGCTCGGCAAAACATTATTACTTTTTAGGGAAAAAATAAGAACTTATTTCTTAAAGTAAGACATTTTTTACTTGCTTAGAATCCACTTTTTGCACTTTTTGCAAAGGAAAGACAACACAGAACAACGGTTTGTGCTTCACATGCTTGAGTGTACAAGTCCCTCAAAGCACTACATTGCAGCACACTAGTCATTATTCACTCAATGTGGCAGTAGGCGAAGTGGGCGAAGTGTCTAGCTCAAGGACACAACAACAGCCTGCACCATTATGAGCGGGGATTCGAACCCCTGACCTTTCAACTGAACCACTCTCACCCAATCATCGTATGTTTTGTAAAGTGTATAAACTGGGCACTTTGGGGACCTCAATAAAAAAGTTAAGATTTACAACAAACCACAACACATGTCTTACAAAACCCCACCATGTAGCACCAAAAGTGTCATCTCATTGTGAGCACATACACACACAGTCAGCTGGGGCAGGCAAAGTTATACCCCCTTACCTAAAATCTTTGTCAGTGGATGTCATTTTCTCCAGTAAGTTGGAGATGTGGTAGGTTACATTCGACATGTTTCGGCAGCTGTCACCACCCCTGAGAGAAAACGAAAAAAAAAAGAGATTTAACCTAAAAACATGGCGAGGTAGAGTACTCCAGCAAGCAGTGAGGGGGAACTTGACACTTGGTAGTGGGCGCAGTTAAAAATAGACTGGAAAAAGCCCCGGTGTAATGTCGCCATCGTGTGGGCGAAATGGCCACTCACATACGGAATGAATAAAGGATGGAAAACAAAATTATAAATGCATTTATTCGTTGTTATTATAAAGCTATTTTGTGTGTTGATATTGCTACGTTTCATGGCCTACCGAACGTTATTATCAAGCTAACGGTCAACAGACACACAAACACAAAGGCAACAGTCATAACTTTGTAATTAACTTTCATTTACTTTTTTTTTTTACGTAGAAAACCGAACAGATAAGCTTAAGGTGTGTGCTGAATTAAAACGTAATACATATTTACAAGGTAATTGTCCGTCGCCTTTTCGCAGAAGCCATTGTGCAGAACCTCTTTTCCCGTTTCGTCTTTGTTTCCTGTCGGAGCTTAATGCGGGACGGACGTGTTGGGCACAGCGGCTTGATGCCACGTCGGAATTTGAAGGGGGACCACCTATTCATTCAATACAAATAAAACAGTTTTACCTGCGTGCGTTTTGGACCTTAATCAGCTATGGTAAGGAGTCAAGTTATCTTTTAAATGTTTAACACGGAGACGTCTGATCAGCGTTGCCGTTAGTAGCCTCCTCCGCTCAGATGCTGACGTTGTAGTTAGCATTAGCCGGTTAGCATCCCGGCTAAACTGTAGTTAAAAACCTAACTCTGTAGGCTTGGTGTTTATTTAGCGAGCACATTTCCTCATGTGTGTGCATTTTTCATTCCAGGTGTCCGTAATTAACACGGTGGATACATCCCACGAGGACATGATCGTAAGTTTTGCTACTGAACTACAGCAAACACAACAAACTTGGCAGGCACAATCAATAGAGCTGATAAATAATCCTCATCCACAGTTAAGCAGATCGTATCCATGATTATTTGCTGCTTCTCTTTGATAAGATGTTTTTTCCCTTTACATTGTCACCACTTCATGACTTGTTACGTGTATTTTTTTTATTTACTTTGCTTATAAAAGTGATTTAACCTCTGAACCCCGACCCGAATCGAGCAAAGTGTCAAACTAGCAACATGAGATGAAACGAGTATGAAAATGCAACAAAAAAAGCAGCAGAAAAGTGACAAAAATGTGATGAAAATATGGCACAATGTCACAAACGCATCACAAAAGCAATGGGTAAAGCTGAACTGGAGAAAATGCACTTGTTTAAAGCAGGGGTTACAAGGTTAATCCCTCCACTTCACAATTCTGCACTGTTATTGATTTATACTTTATTTGATAATCAATCTAGGACATTTGGAGTTTCTGCTTTAGATTAAAATGTTGTGTATATACGCTATAGAGTGACTGGTAACTTGTGTCATTTCAGCATGATGCCCAAATGGACTACTACGGGACGCGGCTGGCCACCTGCTCCTCCGACCGAACTGTTAAGATTTTTGACGTCAGGAATGGAGGGCAGATATTGGTCGCAGACCTCAGAGGGTAAGTATAAACAGAAAACAGTTTTGATCTTAAAGGAATTGGCCACCGTGTTTACATACTGAGATATGTTCTTACCCGAGCTGAGACAAGTTGATGCATAACTGTTTGCAAAAAGACCAAAGACTTTGTTAGCATTTAGCCTCTCCCAGCATATTCCTATAACTTCGCCCAGCTCCAAACTGGGCGAAGTTAGAAGCCAAGCTGTTCCTCGTTTTCACTGTTTAAATACAGTTACGTGAAAGTTGCACAAAATGAAACTTGAATTTTCTAAGCGGATTAAAAGGGGCGCTATATTGTAAGGCGTAATTATACCTTAGAAGTACCCCTTTTTATCCGCTTAGAATATGGACATGTTGCATTTTGTGTAATTAGACTTTGATTGTGTAACTTTTCACGTATCTGTATTTAAAGCAGTGTTAATTTAATAATAAAACATATTTAGTTTTAGTCTTAGTCTTTTGACGAAAATATCTTCAATTTTAGTCTAGTTTTAGTCGACTAAAATTGCAAGTAAATTTAGTCGACTAAATTTAAGACAAATTTATTTGTAAATTTTTGCTGATAATATTCATTATAATCATATTTAATCTGGTTCCTCTGCTTCATGGAGCTGCTCCACAGGAACAAAGCTCAGCCAAGCTTTAAACAGTATTTACAGCCTCGTTTGAGTGAAAAAAGATGCATCTCCATTGTGTAGTTGGATGTACAATTGGCTTTTTGCACAATGTGGCTACGCTAGTTCCTCTGAGCTGAAGTTGTGGGCGCTTCCTGTCTGTATTAATTTCCATTAAGATGAGCTTAGACCCGTTCAAATCATCGTATTTCCTAAAGATTCTGTGGTGGACAGTGAGTTCCTGGTAGATGATCACTTCCTGCAGGTAAACAAGTTGCTGTACAGTGTAATTTTTTCAGCGGAGGAGACGTCCATGTTTATAAGGATCAGTGAGTTTGTCTTGAAGCTAAAGGCTAACATTAATTTCATGCATTATACAATTTGAAATAGTGTATATAAACCATCATTTTTATCTGTATTTTTATTTATTTTTAAATAATAGCATGTTAGCCTTTAGCTTCAAGACAAACTATCAATCCTTTATGATCACAGGTGTCTCCTCTGAACTCGTTGCAACCTACATCAAGGTTTGAACACACAGTAAATGATATATGATCTACCAGGAACTCACTGCTAACCACGTAATCCTTAGAAAATATGATTATTATTCCAGCAGGTCGGAGCTAATCTCTACAGGAAAAGAATACAGACAGGAAGTACTGGCGCTCACCACTTCAGGTCAGAGGAACTAGCATAGCCATACCGTGCAACAAGTCTTCTGTCAGTGTAGTATTTACTCTCACGGACAATTAATAAGTAAACAAACGCAACATGCCCCGACACCTGCATTGGCGCTTACGGCCTCTGGGGCAAGAGTTACTTGGAATATGCAGGGAGAGGCTAAATGCTAGCAATGTCTTTTGTCTATTTGCGTGACTGAGCGCACGCACAAAGACCAGACCGTTACGCATCAACTCATCTACGCTCAGGTAAGAACATATGTCGTCATGTAAAAAAACGGTGGCCTGTTCCTTTAAGGCGAGACACGGCAGGTGAAAGTATTGATTTTTCACTCAGTGGTCGAAGTGGAGATTTTTATCTATTTTCCTCCCTTTACATCTTAGTTTTCATGTCAGACATAAAAATGACAAAACTCACCCGCATGATGTTTATTTTATGATGTTTTGTCTGTGAGGTGGGGGCGACCCGGAAGTAGCTGCTGCGCCGCGTAGAAAGGCCGTCTTTCCCGCGGGTTTTCATTCATAAATATTGACAGATTTTACATCCACGTGTCCTGCTAAGGGGCCCCGTGATGACGCTTTCACCCAAATATGGTGTTTTTCCTCCTACGAGACGCTGGAGCGGGAAAGTGGAAGAACGGGCCGAGCATGCGCACTCGCTACAAAACTTCAGGGCTGGTTTTCTCTGAATGAGAGAAGCCGCACTCGAGCAGAGCCTGAGCCCTTATAGAAGCTCCCACAGACTCCAAACTTTACAGTCTGAGACTTGACAATATTTTGAAGGTTTTTTCAGAGGGATTTTTTAATATCTAATTCCTAGCCTGATTTATTCAACTTTGAAACCAAAAAAACAGGCAAAATTTGAGTTTTTACAGATTTTTTCAAAAAACAAAATATCCAAAATCCCCTCTGAAAAAATCTTAGTTGCTAATATGTCAATAAAATAAAACCATAAAATTTAATCTGGCTCAATTCATTATTTTGATTTCGTTGCCCAAAATATAGGCAATGTTGGCCATTTTAATGCTCAAAATGCCTTATTTTTATGTGAAAACATAAAATGACAGAAAAAATGCAATACATTTTTTCTCATATTTATATCTGTGATGTTCAGCAAAAGTTTCAAATTGATATCTCTACATTTTTTTTTTTTCCCTATTCACCTGCAGTGTCTCGCTTTAAGTCTTATTGCAAACTACACCTGGTTAAACAAGTGAGTAGAGTTTGCAATCTTGTGCTGTATTTTGTGTAGCTTTACCGTGGGAAAGCTGAGCATTACCCAGCCCCATAATCAGTATATATGTCTTGCTTCCAGTATCGTATTAATTGCATATGCTTTTTTTCCTGCAGCCACGAGGGTCCAGTGTGGCAAGTAGCCTGGGCTCACCCGATGTTCGGAAACGTTTTAGCCTCCTGCTCCTACGACCGAAAAGTTATCATATGGAAAGAGGAGAACGGCACGTGGGATAAGATGTACGAGTACACGGGGCACGAATCGTCAGGTTGGTTTTATTAATGGTTGAGATATACGGTCAAATCAGAATCCAACCTGTTTTACTTAGAAATGTGCGTTAATGTTTTTAATTTTGACTTTTTTTGACTTTTGTTTCTGCAGTGAATTCCGTTTGCTGGGGTCCTTATGAATTTGGTCTAATCTTGGCTTGTGGCAGTTCAGACGGAGCCATTTCTCTTCTCACTTTTACTGGGGAACAGCAGTGGGACATAAAGAAGATCCCCAATGCACACACTGTAAGTTTTGTATAGGATGTTACAGTTTGTGCTTGAGATAGCGGTAATAAAGTAAAAGTACATTTAATACATCAAGATATTGCTGCATATTTACAAGTTTGTGATTCGGATATTGACCATTTTTCTTCAGTCTGGCACATTTCTTATTTAATAGACTCACTGTTGACCTTGCATTGTTTGTAAAGACCATTAAAGGAATAGGCCACCGTTTTTACATACTGAGATATGTTCTTACCTTAGCTTTGACGAGTTCTTTAGGACCTGTCTGATCTTCCCCCGTGCCTTCAGTCATGTAAACACAGCGCAGACGGCGTTAGCATTTAGCCTCTCCCTCTCTCCTCTATAGCTCCAAAACAGGTCAAGATAGAAGCTACCAAGCTCTTCCACGTTTTCCCTATTTAAATATGGTTACGTGAAGTGTTCCACTACAAAGTATAATTACACAAAATTAAACAATGTGGATTTTCTAAGTGGATAAATAATAATAATAATACCAGGAGTAGTTTGGCATCCGCACAGTAAAGTAAAGATTACTGCGCAGTAAAGTGAAGATTACTGCGCGGATTTCGAATTACTCCTGGTATTATTACGCCTTACAATATAGTTCCCCCTTTTATCCGCTTAGAAAATCCACATTGTTTAATTTTGTGTAATTATACTTTGTAGTGGAACACTTCACGTAACCATATTTAAATAGGGAAAACGTGGAAGAGCTTGGTAGCTTCTATCTTGACCTGTTTTGGAGCTATAGAGGAGAGAGGGAGAGGCTAAATGCTAACGCCGTCTGCGCTGTGTTTACGTGACTGAAGGCACGGGGGAAGATCAGACAGGTCCTAAAGAACTCGTCAAAGCTCAGGTAAGAACATATCTCAGTATGTAAAAACGGTGGCCTATTCCTTTAAGTGGCTGATTTAGTTTAGTTTGTTCTCATTTAGTTTGTTCTCATTTCTTACAGATCGGTTGTAATGCAGTGAGTTGGGCTCCCGCTGTGGTCCCCGGCAGCCTCATCGACCAACCGACGGGACAGAAACCAAATTACGTCAAGCGCTTCGTCTCCGGTGGCTGCGACAACCTTGTCAAACTCTGGAAGTAAGTGTTGTGTATTTGGAGTTCAGAACATGCAGGATATTTGCACTGTGCTGTTTACCTGTAATGGCCTTTAGGGAGGAGGACGGTCAGTGGAAGGAGGATCAGAAGCTGGAGGCCCACAGTGACTGGGTCAGAGATGTGGGCTGGGCTCCCTCCATTGGCCTGCCCACCAGCACCATCGCCAGCTGCTCCCAGGTATGATTTAACTAGTACGATTTTTAAACAGTCCACCTTCATTACTGTTCTGTGTGTGGGTGTTGTTTAAAGTAGCCCATAATTTAAACTGTAGATTGTTAATGACAGCTTTTCTCAAGCATAAGATAGACCCAGACCATTTATCATGATATTTGTAGCACCACAGCATATTCCATGTTATAGCTATGGGCAGATGCCATGGCTCGTTTGAAAGATGAGACTCTTAAGCTCTCAGTAGGTGAAGACCCTTTAATTCTACGTGCCTTAGTTCCTGAGAATTCAAAAGCTAAACAGAGGCTTTTTTTTTAAATTAGAAATGGAGATATGTATGTGTTTTATGAAAAATGCACCATTTGAGATTCTGATACTTGTATTTCCGGTTCAAAGGACTTGTGTGAAGTACATATAGTTTTACAGTACCACCAACAGTACGCTCGGCCTGGCCCGTGGTGGAGATGGAGCTTTATCCTCATTATGTTTTTGGCCTGGCGTGTGGCCTCCCCTGATTTTCATGATGATCCGAGTCAGGCCTGTTTCACACCGCACGCCGAGCTCAGAGCCGAGCGCCCTTTGCGGCAGAACTACCTCGCGGCGAGCGGCGTGTATCATACCGCCACGGAGCGGGGGCAAAGCGCCTAGAGTAGCATTGGACTCAAAACAACGTCTCGTGGTTTATTCTGAAGCAACACTATAATAATTATAAGATAGGAATACAACTGATATGTCTCCTGAACGTGCAAAATGTGTTTTAAAAAAAAAAATCAAATAAAAAAAAGAATTTAAAAAAGTAGGCATGGAAAATTATGTTATTAATATGCCTAAAGTTATATTGAAGTGTATTTCCTTATGTATTACAAGTACATGATTGGATAGACGTGAAATTGCCGTATAAAGTGTATTTTGCTCATTTTGGTGTTGAAAGCCACTTCGCTGCGCAGCCCACACGCGAAAGAAATGCGCTCGAGTTCCATTGTTGGTTTTGGGAGCGGAGGCGGCAGCGTCCCGAGCCGCTTCCCTCGGCACCGCCTCGGCGTGCTGTCTGTACACACAAGAGATTTCCCATCTGAACAACAGGGCGCGACTTGAAGCGCGGCTCGCGAATGCTAGCGCAGGCTGGTTCGCTCGTCAATTCGTTGACGAATCCGCGTGCGGTGTGAAACAGGCGTCGGGGATGAGTCCACCTTTAATAAGGTGGACTCATCCCCGTTTTCATTTTCCCTTCCAGACATGAAACTTCAGAGACTGCCACCTAATGGCATACCCGCGAAAGTGTACGATTGGACACAAATGCAGAAATAACATTCGAATGCCGTGTTGTGATTAAAGGCCCAGATCGTGACATTTCACACGTTTTTGGTCATTTATTTCAGTTCTGTTCATCACAGAGCTACCAAAACCACACGTAAGGTGTGTTAGAGTGTCTAGTGTCAATGTGTTAAAGTTGGGAAAAACAAAGGGTATGTTTGTACGTATTTGACCTTGTTGTGAGCCATGGCTATGTGAGTGGTCAGCATGGCGCCTCAGTGGTCTCTATGACGCTCCAGGATCAGTAGTTTGGAAGGTTTTTACTGCTGAAGGAGCCGCTCACCAGAAAACCTTTGATCCTGGAGCGTTGTAGAGCCGCTAGGTCACAACAAGGTCAAATACACACTAATGTCAACTTTTTTTTAGTTGCATTATGCACCTTTAATGTGTAATGTTTGGGCTTTCCGCTTGGTTCTAAATGATATTCCAGCATTTATAATTTGGACAAAATCCATGACTTATTTAAATTAAGTTCATGAGTAACTTCCGTCAGTCAAAGCTGCTAAAACAAACACTATAGTATGTTTGTTAACGAACTCACGCTGTTAGTGAAATATATATATCCATAATAACATAAATAAATACATTTGCTCTGCTTTGTTTCCAGGACGGCCGCGTGTTCATTTGGACTTGTGACGACCCAGCAGGAAACACGTGGACGGCCAAACTGCTGCACAAGTTCAATGACGTGGTGTGGCACGTGAGCTGGTCCATCACGGGCAACATCCTGGCTGTGTCCGGAGGAGATAATAAGGTAATATCAGAAAACAGACTAAAGGGATGTGTTATCTTTGTTTGATGTTTTTATAGTGACGTGGGGGGTCTTTGCTGTATCGTAGAAATGCTACTGGGATGCATAAAAAGCTCATTGTTTTTCTTTGCAAAAACAAAATCAAAAAGGCTCAGGGGATTGTATGGGATATTGGAGAAAGTCCTCAATGTCATGAGACTTTGTTTGATGTCGTTTAATCCTTGTCCATTTTGGGCCTCCTACAGTATCTTCCCAAAGGTGCTGTTCATGTCTACCATCACATTAGTTTACTCTTTTGGCGAACCAAGTCACATTTATAGATGCATTTTCTCTTTGTGTATGAAATGATTGAAGAAAACCTGCAAAACATTTAGGCCTTGGTGCATGTATTAAATTAAAGGGGGGGGGTATTATGCAAAATTGACTTTTTCAAGCTTTCCATCATGTTATTCTGTCACTCCCTCATTAAAAACATGGCTGAAGTGTTGCCTTGGCACATTCACGTATTTTTGAGTCATCTGTAAAAACTCTGATGGCGGCCATTTTAGGGATAGGTTTGCCTGAGTCCTCCTAGGAACGCCCCCACCTCCTGGAGACGCCTCCGAGCTTTCGTCACCAGCCGAGTAACCAACCACTAACCCCCTCCCCACTGATGCCACAGACAGCGTGTGGAGGGGGCGTGTCTAAAGGCTCAGAGGTTCTTAAAGAGACAGAGGCCTATTTCAAGACATTCACTACAGCCATTTTGAGAGAGACATTTTATACAAGGCAGTTATTCTAATTTACTGCATTTACAGACCACCTCTTAACTCCCGCCTGAACCGAGAGCATTTTCTCCAGTTCAGCTTTACCAAAATCCCGTAGGCCAGTGTAACGCCTCATTTGAAAGCTAAGACCTACAAAACTACATTGATCTTTTTCCTCACATCATCAGATTTTTTTTCATCACTTTTTTTGTTGGGCAGTCATCTCATTTTTGACTTTTTTGTCACTTTTGCGTAAATTTTTTTTGAATTTTTTGGTCAATTTTTTCTCAATTTTTCGTCAATTTTTTCTCCATTTTTTGTCATTTTTTGTAAATTTTTTGTAAATTTTTTGTCATTTTTTGTAAATTTTTCGTAAATTTTTGTCATTTTTTGGTACATTTTTTGTTACTTTTTCGTCCATTTTTTCCTTAATTTTTCGTCAAATTTTTCTCAATTTTTTTGTCAAATTTTTGTCATTTTTTGGTAAATTTTTTGTCAATTTTTTGTCAATTTTTTGGTACATTTTTTGTCAATTTTTTGTCAATTTTCATCCTTGTTTTCATCTCAGTTTTGTTGCTATTTTCACACCTTTTTTCCAGAAGCTTTTGGACTGGGGTAAAGCTGGAGAAAATGTGCTGGGTCCAGGTGGGAGTTAAGGGCTTAAAGAGACAGAGGCCTATTTCAAGACATTCACTACAGCCATTTTGAGAGAGACATTTTATACAAGGCAGTTGTTCTAATTTACTGCATTTACAGACCAACAGAAGGTTTGGTCATCATTGTAGTGTGATATAGACTGGTGCTATGTGATTGAAAAAAGCAGAATACCCCCTCTTTAAAGCAGATTCCTTTTTTGTTTTATACTGACACATTGTGGCTAATTTTGTCTATTTTTTTTTCTTTTTTGTTTTTTTTCAAGGTGACTCTTTGGAAAGAATCCATGGACGGTCAGTGGGCCTGCATCAGCGACGTCAGCAAAGGCCAGGGCGCCGTGTCCACCATCGCAGACACGCAGCAAAACGAGCAGTGACAATAAAACGGGGCCTTTACTTTCAAATCGATCTGAACTGGACTCTGGGACTGAACACCCTCCTGTACATCAAAACAAACTTGATTGATCATCTTTTTGACAGAAATACCGAGGCATGGTTTTATCAGACGCACTCCATGATACACAGGGCAAGCGCATGTCAATAAATTGTCTAAATAATTCTGCTCAGATTATCACATGTCCTTCCTGATGCAGCCAATTACATAAATACAAAAATACACTGCCTGGACCTCGACCCCATCGCTCGTGTCTTTAAATTTTGACCCATCCGAGATCTTGCTTTGCTTGTGTCAAACATTCCTTACGCTCATCTTTTATCTCGTCTTCAGTTTTTAATGAATATACCCCAAATATAGTATATTTAACTTGCCAAATCTTCACTTACTGCTCAGAAAAACCTTAGATATTGAAACATTGGTGACATTGTTAAAGAAAGGAGGCGTTTTTCAAAGATGTTGTGAATGTAATGTAAGTAAGTAGGTTTTTTTGTGAGCCCTCCACAGATATTCGCTCTCAAGATCCTTCACCGAATTAAGTATAAAACTAATAAAGGAAAGGAGACCACAACATCATTAAAAACGCAATAAATGTAATAAACAGACGGAACAATGTGTGCGGATGATGATGTGTATTTTTATGTCTCTGGTGGAAATTTCATTTGACGCTGATGTTTTCAAATGCAAAATAAAAGCCAGGGATGTTTTTCATATTTGTTTGTAATTAAATATTTGATAATGTTATACAGTGTAGTGTGTCTTTAACCCAAGTTTTATTCTTGCGCCGTGGCTTGAAGGTTTCTCACACGCTTTATCTTTTCTAATGCAATTTGGAGATGCTTGATTTCTGTCAGAGGTATTTTACTTTTGGTCAGTCCAACTTACTCCAATATAACTAAAGTGGGGAAAAAAGTATTATGTCTGTTCCTCATAGACTTTCTATTGGATTTTGGCCAAATACTTTGACCCCCCACTGTATCCTGACTAATGTTCATAATTTTGGGCCACTAGATGGAGCCATAGGTATTGGGGTGGTTCTTTCTATGTAACATTTGGCTTTAGAGAATATCAACCTCGAACCCTCTCATTAATGTATGCAACATATCAGCCTTTTTTTTTAAGCCTTGCTGCGGGTGAAGAAAGTAGTCCACAGGTTTTGACCATCAATCAATCAAACCTTGTTTATAAAGCGCTTTTCATATTGAAAGGTATCACAAAGCGCTTTACAGATTTAAAACAATACGCCTGGCACAACCTCCCATATATGTATTTATATATTTGGATTAAATAAATGGATTAGTCAGTTAGAAGCTAAGCTAAAAAGGTGGGTCTTGATGCCGTTTTCTATGAAAAAGAAGAAAAAAAATTCATATTGATAAAATCAGAACAGTTTTTTTTAAAGAACAGGCCAACGTTCTTCCATACTGAGATATGTTCTTACCTGAGCTTAGATGAGTTGATACATACTTGTCAGGTCTTTGTGCTCGTGGAAGAGGGTGGCAGCTTCCAACTTAACCTTTGTTTGGAGCTATAGGAACATATTGGGAGAGGCCAAATTCTAACAGCTTTGGTCGTTTTGCGTGACTGAGCGCACACACAAAGACCAGACAGGTAAGCATGAACTCGTCTAAGCTCAGGTAAGAACATATCTCAGTATGAAAAAACGGTGGCCTGTTCCTTTAAGTTAGGAACACAGGAGCTCTTAAAGTGATAGTCTGTAAGTTTAAATGTCCTTCAATAGATTGTGTATAATGGACCGGCTGGCCCTGCGATTTAAAGCAGTATTAAGTAACTCTTGCCCCTAGAGGCCATAAGTGCCACTGCAGGTGTCATAGCAAGTTGTGATTATTTTACTCATTAATTGTCTTGGAGAGTAAATACTACGCTGACAGAAAAGACAAAGGGACAGAGGGATATTTTACATCCAATTACACAATGGAGATAATTTTTTTCACTCAAACTTGCCTGTAAATACTGTTTAAGTGGTGCTATCCCACAGTTAGACTCCGACCCGGTGGCAGCCAAGTTGCAATTGCGGTTTTCTGGCCAGAGACACCAGGGGGAGATGAAAGACCCCCCAATCATCCCTTAACACTTGCATTTCCCCCAGAGGGACTACGAAAAGGATTTATTAAGGTAAACAAGTTATATAGTACTGCTTTAACGTAATGTAATAAATATCTAAATCCCTTTCTTTGCTGATTTCAGCAACTAATCAGAATCCCCGGGCTTTCACTTTGACCAATGAGACGAGCCCATCAGGTCCAATCAGGAGCAAAGGGGAGGGATATTGATCCTTTACTTTTTAACGTTTGTCCAGGAATGGGAGGAACTTGATTGTTTACTTGCAAATTTTACTCTCACGCGCTCATCACTTTGCAATCTTACAGACTATCACTTTTAAATACATTGGAAATGTTAGTTACACTGCATGTATTTTTTGATCGCTCTGCAGATCTCAAGCAGGGGTTTTCCTTTAAAAACCAGAGGCAGGCAGGGTTAATTTCGTCGACTAAAATATTTAGTCTTAATTTTAGTCAAGGTGATATTTTTGTGACTAAAATTGGACTAAAACTAAATTAAAAGTTTCTCATGAGACTAAAACTGTGACTCAAATGTCCAGATATTTTAGTCGACTAAAATAAGACTAAATAAAAATGAAAGGGAGAGACTAAAATCATCCAAACTTCTATTGAGCGTCTGAAAGAGCCTCAGATCATGTAAATTCTCTGCCAAAGGATCAGCTCTGAGCTTTGTTCATGTGGAGCAGCTCCATGAAGCAGAGGAACAAGATTAAATATGATTATAATGAATATTATCAATGCAATTTTAGTCGACTAAAACTAGACTAAAATTGAAAAGCTTTTTTGACTAAATCTCGACTAAAATTAAATTACATTTTAGTCAAAAGACTAAGACTAAAACAAAAATAAAATGTGTTGTCAAAATTAACACTGGAGGTGGGTAGTACTCAGTAACTTTCACTAAAGTACATGTACTTGAGTAACTTTTTGAAGTAGTTGTACTTATATCATACAATACTTTTTACTTCTACTTGTATCTGGGCTCTTGAGCAAAATAATTGTTACCTTTTCCACTCTGCGTAAATATATAAGCGGCAAATGCTTCATTTCGATCTGTAAAATAGAAGTAGACCATCTGGAGCTCCTTGTTCTTTAGAATTACTTTTGTTATTCTGTATTTTCATGCCATTTTCCTGGAATTTTCTTTGTAAATATCACGATTATCACATCACATGATTTTATGTTTGGCTTCACACAATTTATGGCGTCAGTAACATTTTCTCCAAGCACTGTTTTACTTTTACCACATTGTGATTACATGCATGTATTGCCAAACTCTGTCCCGGGCGTTTGCATGAAAACACAGCATGAGCTTTAACGCACTCAGGAAGCGGATTGTTTTGAGGCGGGTGATGAGCAGACAGAGACAGAGACGCTTCCTCTTTGTGGTTTATACATATTTTTTCTCTCACCGTTTTACTTCTCTACACAAGAACTGCTCAGTTTGTTTCTAACATCACATTCGAACACTTTCGGTGAGTCATTTTGCTTATCTGTGTCTATAATAATCACTGCTATGTTTATGAACTAAGAGGATCAAGTTATGAGTACAGTTAACTTGGAGTAAATGGCAGTGGGAACTTGTTGAATGTATGTTTTGAAAGATGAGATGTTGCTTAGTGTGTTGATGACTCTCTAAACACATTTTGAGATCACATATTTGCATATTTTTCAATGTAGTTATGTTTCTGCAGGGGTGGACTGGGACTGAAAAACAGTCCTGGACTCGGACCAGCCTGGCCCAAATTAGCGTGATTGTGACACTTCCACAAATACATATTTTAACCTCTTGCCACCCGCCTAAACCAAATGCATTCTGTCCTCTTTTGGCTGTGTAACACATTTGAAAGCTAAGACCCACAAAACTGACCTTTTTCCTCACGTTATTGCTGTGTTGTGTCACCTTTTGTATGTTTTTTTTTTAGTTTTTTTCTTTTTTGTGACATTTTTGTTGAATTTTTGTCACTTTTTGTTGAATTTTTGTCACATTTTTGTCACATTTTTGTTGAGTTTTGTCACATTTTTGTTGAATTTTTGTTGAATTTTTGTTGAATTTTTGTCACATTTTTGTTGAGTTTTTGTAGAATTTTTGTCACATTTTTGTTGAGTTTTTGTTGAGTTTTTGTCACATTTTTGTTGAATTTTTGTCACATTTTTGTCACATTTTTGTTGAGTTTTTGTTACATTTTTGTTGAGTTTTTGTTACATTTTTGTTGAGTTTTTGTTGAGTTTTTGTTTCATTTTTGTTGAGTTTTTGTTACATTTTTGTTGAATTTTTGTCACATTTTTGGTGCTTTTTTCCCAAGAATCTTTTTGATTAGGGTAAAGCCACCCGCCCTAACAATAACGAGTGCATTTTCCCCAGTTCGGCTTTTTATTATTATTTTTTTGATCGGTGTCATCAGCAAAAAGAACTGGAAAGGCGGTCGTAGAAACAGAAGCAAAATCATTAATATAAATAATAAATAATAATGGTCCCAAAATTGAACCTTGTGGCACACCATACTCCACGGAATTCCTTTTAGATTCATGTTTTTTTATACTGGGCTTTACCCAAATCTAAAAGCTTCTCGATTGGAGATCAACAATGTAACGCCTCATGTGAAAGCTAAGACCTACAAAAGTGATGGAAACTTTTCGTCACGTTGCCACATTTTTGTCATATTTTTGTTGTTTTATTAATTATTTTCTGTTGTGTTTTTGTCACGTTTTTGTAGTTTTTTTTGTCAGTGTTTTTCTCATGTTTTTGTTGACTTTTCATCCTCTTTTTGTCGCTATTTTGATGCTTTTCTTTTAGCTTTTAGATTTGGGTAAAGCTTGGTTGAGGCGGGACCGGTGGCCCTAGAGCCAGTGGCCCTTCTGTGCTCTTCCAGAACGGACATATGGCCAGTCCGCCCCTGTGTTTCTGTATTTACTTTGTTGTTCATGTATCCTTCACTTCCATACACTTTCATGCTGGTTGCTTGCATTCTGATGTTCAACTTCTAGTCAAAATGAAGATTGCTGCCTTCAATGTCAGGAACCTGGGAATCAAGAAAGTCACGGACAAAACAGTGCTCCGGTATTTGACCAAGGTAACTTTATTAATCACTTTAGCCCAAAGTGGCACAAAGTGAAAGTCTGCTTGTGGTTCGTGGATGCAGGTCCTGAGTCGGTACAGTGTGGTGGTCGTCCTGGAGGTGGTCGATAAAAGTGGAGAGGCCATGAAGACGCTGCTCGAGAAGCTCAACAGCCTCCGGTGAGTGCACAACGTCATCAAGGTGACGAGGTGTTCAGATGCAGTAAACCTGTCACACTATCAGCCATACTGACATTAAAGAAGTATATACTGCAGTGTAAAATGAAAAGCATGTATTATAATTGATTTGTATTTTCGGTAACACTTAATAATAAAGGGGACTATAGGGAGTTTAAAGGGGGGGTATTATGCAAAATTGACTTTTTCAAGCTTTACATCATGTTATTATGTCATTCCCTCATTAAAAACATGCCTGAAGTGTTGCCTTGGCACATTCAAGTATTTTTGAGTAATCTGTAAAAACTCTGATGGCGGCCATTTTAGGGATAGGTTTGCCTGAGTCCTCCTAGGAACGCCCCCACCTCCTGGAGACGCCTCCGAGCTTTCGTCACCAGGGGGGCGTGTCGGAAAGGCTCAAAGGTTCTTAAAGAGACAGAAGCCTATTTCAAGACATTCACTACAGCCATTTTGAGAGACATTTTATACAAGGCTGTTATTCTAATTTACTGCATTTACAGACCAGCAGAAGGTTTGGTCATCATTGTAGTGTGATATAGACTATGGGATTGAAAAAAGCAGAATCCCCCCTCTTTAAAGGGGCTGGAAGCAAGTTCGTCATTTTATACTCACTACTGCCATCTCAGGCCATATGTGTAACTGCACCTTCTATATTAAGCTCGTGCATGACGGCAATTCGGGCCGAAGTGAGACATTTTTGAGTGACAGTGCAGGATTTTAGAGGCAGTTGTGGTGAACAGGTCTGAGCTCATTCTACACATTAGGACATGGCTGGAACATGTAGGCGGAGGAAAATACATATTTTTTTAAATTTTTAAACTCCGTATAGTCCCTTTAACTAATGAATTGTTCCTGATGAGTTAAGTGTCATTTTTTTAAGGCTAAAACAGCTTTCGTTATTATAATGTGTTACCGTATTTGCTTTTAAATACTATTTGTTTGTTTTTTATTACAGAAATAATGACTGTGCACATAACATGCTTCTTGTTGATACAGCAAACATCCATCATAGGCCTTTAACCAACCAACCAACCAACTAACTAACTAACTAACTAATTAGCTCAAGCAATGCACACCAGTTGAAACTAGGAAAAGTAGAAAATCATTGGATCATGTAACTGTTTTGTATTCATGTATCTGTAGCTCGAGCAAGATTCGTCCCTATTCGATGGTGTCCAGTCGCCCTTTAGGACGCAGCACCTACAAGGAGCAGTTTGTCTGCTTCTACAGGTGACTGTATTATTGAGATGTAGCGGAAGTGTCTGGGGAGAGGGAGGTCTGACAGTGTGTTTGTCTGTGTGTGTCTCAGAGAGGATGAGGCGGCTCTGAAGGCGTGTTACCAGTACGCGGATGATCAGCCTGGAGATAAAGACGCTTTCGCCCGAGAACCGTTTGCACTGCACTTCAGCTGTCCCAAAGCAGGTTCAAACAAGTCTACGTTCATCTGGCTTTTAGCAGACTTTGGGACATTTGCTTTTGTATTTTGCATTTTAGAACTTATATAGAACTTATGTATTATTAGTGTGTATGCAAAACAGGTATTTAAAACAATATCTTTCAGTAATATTCTTGTTTTCTTTCTTTATTTGGAACCACGTTGTCTTCTACAGTCTTCCTGGGGCCCATATATCATTTTAAAACATGGATGCAATGAATCAAAAGGTGTACGTACACATAATATTATGGGCGAGGAGCTGCTTCTGTATGGTCCTCATGGCGGGGAGCTGACATCGCTGTAATACCGCCCCCTTGTGGTCAGGGCCGACTCCAAGTGACAATTGGGAGCATTGATTCGAATGGGACATCAAACTTCCCAAGAACGGCTTAAAGGAGTAGGCCACCGTTTTTCCATACTGAGATATGTTCTTACCTTAGCTTTGACGAGTTCTTTAGGACCTGTCTGATCTTCACCCGTGCCTTCAGTCACGTAAACACAGCGCAGACGGCGTTAGCATTTAGCCTCTCCCCCTCACACACAACACACACAAAATTAAACAATGTGGATTTTCTAAGCGGATAAAAGGGGGAACTATATTGTAAGGCGTAATAATACCAGGAGTAGTTCGAAATCTGCGCAGTAATCTTCACTTTACTGTGCGGATGCCAAATTACTCCTGGTATTATTACGACTTACAATATAGTTCCCCGTTTTATCCGCTTAGAGAATCCACATTGTTTAATTTTGTGTAATTATACTTTGTAGTGGAACACTTCACGTAACCATATTTAAATAGGGAAAACGTGGAAGAGCTTGGTAGCTTCTATCTTGACCTGTTTTGGAGCTATAGAGGAGAGAGGGAGAGGCTAAATGCTAACGCCGTCTGCGCTGTGTTTACGTGACTGAAGGCACGGGTGAAGATCAGACAGGTCCTAAAGAACTCGTCAAAGCTAAGGTAAGAACATATCTCAGTGTGTAAAAACGGTGGCCTATTCCTTTAAAAGCCGGGCTCCAAAGAGTTTATCATCCCGAAATTTGGAAGCATTTTCAGTGCATTGACTGGCTCCAGAGCCTGTCAATCAAGCTCTGGAGCTCTGTGGAGGCTCCGCCCGCCCCGTGAGTGCAGGGCTTCCCGCCTTTTTTGCGTGGGAGGAGGCAGAGCGGCCATTAAGGTTCACACAGGACTCGGGGACCTTTTTCAATGAATGGGGCAGAATGGGACCCACTCATGTTTATTATATTATATCTATGATGCGAACAAATGCAGGAAGCACTATAGTTCAAATGAACAAAAAATGCTTTCTAGTGGAGGCAGACTCCAGCAGGTGTAGGTACAGTGTGCACGATTGTTGAAAAAAAGCTAAAAAAAAAAAAGTCAGATAGATCTATTTCTATGTCTAGAATCTTGACCTAATCTTGAGTCTCATGTTTTTCCCTTTAGCTGTGAAAGACCTCGTTTTGATCCCCGTCCACACAAAACCAGAGGACTCCCTGAAGGAGCTGGACGAGCTGCACGACGTGGTTCAAGCCGTCAGAGGCTACTGGGGAAACGATGTGAGTTTGGATCACAGAGGAAGTGAGAACGTCCTGAATCCACTGTACTGAAACACACACACCTGACCATGAAAAAGTGTCTGCCTGAATTTAACTTTCATGATCTGGTGTCGCTGCTGTTTGTCAGTGCTCAGAATGAGATCAGCTGACGATATGAACATCCTGAAGTTGGCACGGGCATGTTCCGAGGTGATAATGCCAGAATTAATTCCGCTCACATTGTGAAAAATTGGTTCAGGGAGTCCAGATCTGACCCCATTGAGAATCTTTGG
The DNA here is from genome assembly GCF_951799975.1 of Gobius niger. NCBI lineage: Eukaryota > Metazoa > Chordata > Actinopteri > Gobiiformes > Gobiidae > Gobius > Gobius niger. Next base: position 3,877,836 of record NC_136871.1, on the reverse strand, counting down.
GATGTGCTGGAGCCGGCTTTGCGCAGTGGTCACACTCTCCCATCATCAATGCAAGATCTTGGTGAACATTTTTGCAACACTGGATCTTTCAACATTGCAGTAGCTTATTGACCACAGCGGAAGAAATCCAAGCTGAAGGCGGTTCAACGAGCGTGAGCCTTTTGTTTTTGGCCAGGCCGTGCACGTTGATCGAGTTACTTTCCAACTTGTACTGGCTGCAGCACAAATGTGGTTTACCATGGCTTTACAATTAATATCCAGAGCCGCTTTAACCAACGGGCTAGCAGGGGCTGGAGCCCAGGGGCCGCCTACCGTGCTCAAGGGCCTATCACGGGGTCGGCAACCCGCGGCTCCGGAGCTGCATATGGTTCTCCAGCCTCCTCGTAGTGGCTCCTTGTCCCACCACTGGAGCAGCAACGAGTATATCTACAAGGAGCAACAAATTCTCTACAAATTTGAAGAAAATATATTCCAATAATAATCAATCTTTATTACAAGACTTGTGTCCCAGTTTATTGGCCTTTATATACGTATTATGGGCTGTCTAACTACAACACTCTGCTATAAATACATTTCTTAGTGTTAAAATTGGGAGAGGAATAGCCTCCAGCCTCCTTGTAGTGGCTCCTTGTCCCACCACTGGAGCAGCAACGAGTATATCTACAAGGAGAACCGGTTCTGATGAGTAATCCATCAGAACCGCGTGACTTTTTTTTTTCTTTTTTTCTTTCTTTTTTCTTTCTTTATTATTATTATCTTTCAATCTGTCTGTATAGTGTTGTTGCCATAGCTGTGATGTATCTATTAATTTTTTTTTTTTTAGTTTTCTGTGTTTTGTCTGGGTTTTGAGACGTGTGGCATGGGGGTGGTGGGTGGAGGGAACGGGTGAAAAGGGGGGGGAGGCAAAAACTTGTGTGTAGACCATATGACTTGCAACATAAATATTTCTTTCTGACATGAGCACAGAAAACAGAAAAGAAAAAAAAAAAAAAAAATCCGCGCTGCACTTTGTAATGAGCCCGTCTGAATCTGTCCTCTTTATATTCGCTTATACGAGCAGCTGCTTCTTTATTAAGAAACAAAACAAAGCTCACGAGCTGAAACATGTGCTTTTGCCGCTCGCTCGTATCATTCAGAAACTACGACGCTGAGAATGTCCTTCGACCCTTGTTCATAAAAATAGAGTGTCTGCCCCTGAAACAGCTTTAAATCACGTTAATTTAATAACCATTCTTCATTAGCTTTATAAAAATGCTTTGAGGAAGTTTATGTCTAAAAAGGTTAATTTACTCTGTTTAAATTAAAAAGAAGCACATATTATAATTCATAGCCTATTTTGTAATGAATTGATGAGCAAAACGATAAAGAACCGTATCAATAAGAGAAATTATCAACATGGAGGGGGGCCTACAATTCTGTTTAAAGGGGGGGTGTTATGCAAAATGGACTTTTTCAAGCTTTCCATCATGTTATTCTGTCATTCCCTCATTAAAAACATGGCTGAAGTGTTGCCTTGGCACATTCACGTATTTTTGAGTAATCTGTAAAAACTCTGATGGCGGCCATTTTAGGGATAGGTTTGCCTGAGTCCTCCTAGGAACGCCCCCACCTCCTGGAGACGCCTCCGAGCTTTCGTCACCAGCCGAGTAACCAACCACTGCTCCTCAGCAGAACCCCCTCCCCACTGATGCCACAGACAGCGTGTGGAGGGGGCGTGTCGGAAAGGCTCAGAGGTTCTTAAAGAGACAGAGGCCTATTTCAAGACATTCACTACAGCCATTTTGAGAGAGACATTTTATACAAGGCAGTTATTCTAAGTTACTGCATTTACAGACCAACAGAAGGTTTGGTCATCATTGTAGTGTGATATAGACTGGTGCTATGTGATTGAAAAAAGCAGAATACCCCCTTGTTAAGCCCCGGGGCCTATGGGTACATTAAGGTGGCCCTGTTCATATTTCATCATTGTTGTGTGATGTCTTTTCAGAACATAGTGATTTTGGGCGACTTCAACGCAGACGGACGCTATCTCTCCCAAAAGAAACTTGAAACGCTGAGAATCCGCTCCGAGGATTACCATTGGCTGATCCAAGATGACGTGGACACCACGAGCAGCAACCATAACAACCACACTTACGACAGGTCATTCACAAAAACACATTTATATCAATGTTATGGACATGTATTAAAGCTATTCCATTAATCACTATTGGATTTTGAAGTGTTTTCTTGTCATGATTTCAGCATTAGCAGTTCATAATTGAGTCTCCTCTCTCATGTTAACGGTTCTGGATGTGTCTAAAATATGAGCTAAAACGAAATAAAGCACAAAAAAAACACACGTCTAATCGCAGTTTCAATACTTTCCGAATGACTGCTGTGTGTCTTTGCTTTACAGAATTGTCGTCTATGGAGAGAAGATGCTGAACGCTGTTGTACCAGGTTCAGCCAAGACTTTTAATTTCCAAAAGGAGTTCAAACTGGACGATGACACAGTACGTGAAATGACTTATTGATTGTGTTTCTTACCAGGGGCGTCGAAGGGGGTGAAAAGGCCCAGGCTGACATAGGCCCATGAACATCAGGGCACTTTTCTGCTGATGCATATTTTAATTACTACATATTGTAGATCCCACTGGAAACGACTGAGCTGTGTTTTTGTTCTTATAAATAATAGTAATAATTTGTCATTTAGGAGAGAAGTAGCCAAAAAGTCAACATTACTATGCTCGACTGTATATTAGGTTGCTGAAAATGTAACTTCTTCATCTGAAATTGGCTACACCAGCCTAGAATGTTGTATTAAGATGGGCTATAACACTTTATGTGAAATACCATCCGCAATTGTACCACACCTTAACCTGGGAGACCTCAAAAGTGCACCAAATTTGAAGAAAATATATTCCAATAATAATCTATCTTTATTAAAAGACTTGTGTCCCAGTTTATTGGCCTTTATATACGTATTATGGGCTGTCTAACTACAACACTCTGCTATAAATACATTTCTTAGTGTTAAAATTGGGAGAGGAATAGATGAGGGGAATTAGATCAATGTCAATGTCCAGCTCTACGCAGGCGATGCTGTAATTTTCGTGCAAGCAAAATCTACACAAGAAGTTTCAAAATTGTTAACATCTGCCATGACCGATGTCCAAAAGTGGGTCAAGGAATCATGTTCACAACTTAAAAAGAAAACAGTCTGTATGATGTTCAGTAAAAAAGCAACTGATTTAAAACAGTCCAATGTTTTCCTGGATGGAGTAGAGACTAGTATAAATATCTTAATTTGAGCATAATAATCCAATTTTTTGTTGTTTTGATTAGTTAAGATGTTGTTGGGCATTTATCCTAGATTATTTCACTTGTTCTGAGATGTTTCTGACTCGTTTCGATACATTTCGTCCTTATTTCAGGTCATTTTCTTTGCCACTGGGGTAAGAAAATTGTTCTGATCTCATTAGCAATTTTATTTTCTTATTTCAAGCGAGATTTACCTTTAGAACTGGTCTGAAATGTCCTCAAACAAGCAAAGTGAACTTGGTCCGATCAGGAAAAGTGTCTAAATGAGTGAAAACCGCTCAAAACATTTCCTCAATTCAAGTCATTTAAGCCAATGCTTGATATTTTTGCAGCCTCGTCACTGAGTTCAAACACCTGGGACTGACAATGGACCCAACCCTGACATTTAAGAAACATGTTAAACGGTCACTAAAACTGTTCATTTTAATGTAGCAAATTTTAGACAGGTGAGACCCTTTATGTCTCTGTCTGCGGCCCGAATGTTTTTACACTCCATGATTCTGTCTCATGTAGAGTATTGTATAACCACATGGTCACTGCTGCTGGTACACTCAACACTCAAACCAACAGAGTCTCTTTTTAAAAAAGCCATAAAAATCTTGGACAAGAAACCGTTCTCCTTTCACCACTGCACTGTTTTAGAGAAGCATCATTTACTCCATTTTGAAAACTTCATTAATTTTAAATATGGTTGCCTTGTATATAAAGTATTGCATGGACTTGCTCCACCTCCATTGCAGGATTACATCAAACCAAAGTCTGTTAGTGGGATCACGGGCACCAGGGCATCAGCTGGAGGAGACTGTGAGGTTCCACACAGGAGAACCTCCTCTGGACAGACTGTGCTCTCTGTGAGGTTCCACACAGGAGAACCTCCTCTGGACAGACTGTCAGGTTCCACACAGGAGAACCTCCTCTGGACAGACTGTGTTCTCTGTGAGGTTCCACACAGGAGAACCTCCTCTGGACAGACTGTGCTCTCTGTGAGGCTCCACACAGGAGAACCTCCTCTGGAGAGACTGTGCTCCCTGTGAGGTTCCACACAGGAGAACCTCCTCTGGAGAGACTGTGCTCTCTGTGAGGCTCCACACAGGAGAACCTCCTCTGGACAGACTGTGCTCTCTGTGAGGTTCCACACAGGAGAACTTCCTCTGGACAGACTGTGCCCTCTGTAAAAGGCACCAGGTTCTGGAATAGTCTCCCTTTATCAGTCAGAGAGACTCCAACTCTGGCCACTTTTAAAGCACGTTTTAAACTGTGGCTAAAGGAAAACCAGGCCTGTGAACACGTTTAGTTGTTACTGCATTTATTGTTGTCACATTTTGTAAATTGTAAATTGTGTATGTGTTTCCTGCCTCGGGACGACAGATGGAAACTAGCATCCCCACTATAATCTGGCATATTTACAGTGCTCATGTGCAACTGTTCATCAATATGCATTGTCCCTATCAAATAAATAAATAAATAAAAAACATGTTCTCATGAGGTAAAACTATTTACATTTATCCTCCTGAAGGCTCTCAGCATCAGTGACCATTATCCCGTGGAGGTGAAGCTGAGAACTGGCCCACGAAAACACGCCGTGCCCTGGAAGAAGAAAACCCCAGCAATAAACAACAGTCGAGGTTTGCTGCACTTACACAACACTGTAGACGAAGCAACGTGAGGCACATGTGATGTTCAAAATGTAACGCCCGTGTTTTTTTTTCAGGAGGCGGAAAGAAGCGGTCAGCTCCCAAAAAGAAAGCTGCAATGCGGAAGAGAGGACCGTGCTCTGCAGGATCACCGGCCAAGAGGAGATGTGCTAAATGATAGACTGAGATGTAGCATTAAGTCAGGATTGAACAAGGAGGAGCCGTGCGTTACACTGCGTTCCAAATTATTATGCAAATGACATTTTTCTAAGATTTTCTAAATTGTCAACTCAAATGAGAGTCAGCATAATTTTTAAGTCTTTACCTGGTAGAGGATCATTTAAATGTGGTGGAAAAAATTTCCTAGTGATAACAGTATTTTTTTCAAAAATAAATATAGTAAAAACCTCAAAATCCACTGTTCCAAGTTATTATGCAACTCATCGTTTCAATACATTTTAAAGCTTGTAGTTAACTGAAAATGGTCATTTGTTGTATTTGTAGCATTAGGAGGTCATATTTACTGAAATCAAAAGCTATTTCAATCAAAAAAATATTAACAGGTCAAGTTATATTTTAACATAGGAGCCCTTGTGTGATAGCAGCTTTAAAATGCTTAAATCCATTAAAATTGTACGTTTTTGGACAGTTTCTGCTTGGATTTGTTTGGAGGATGTCAGAATAACCTCCCAGAGCTGCCGTTTGGATGAAAACTGCCTCCCACCCTCATAGAAGTTTTTTTTGTTGAGGCTCCAAATGTTCTCAACAGGGTTGAGGTCAGGGAACGAGGGGGTCCACATCATGAGTTTCTCTCCTTTTTTGCCCATAGCAGCCAGTGATGCAGAGGTATTCTTTACAGCAGGACATGGTGCGTTGTCATGCATGAAGAGGATTTTGTTCGGGAAAGCACGGCTCTTCATTTTGTAGCATAGAAGACAGTTGTCAGTCAAAAACTCCACATATTTTTCAAAGGTCATTTTCACACCTTCAGGGAGCCTAAAAGGGCCTAAAGGGGCCGACCAGCTCTCTCACCATGATTCTGACCCAAAACATGACTCCGCCACCTCTTTACTGACGTCACAGCCTTGTTGGGACATTGTGGTCATTCACCAACCATTCACTACTCCATTGAGTTGACCATCCAGGGTTACACGGCACTCATCAGTGAACAAGACTGTTTGAAAATGAGTCCTCATGTATTTCTGAGCCACTGCAGCCGTTTCTGTTCATCAGCTTCAATTAACAGTTTAGGGGAGGCCCGGATAGAAGGTTTATGGACAACTGCAGCCTCTGGAGGGTCCTACACCTTGATGTTTGGGGGACTCCAGAGGCACCAGCAGCTTCAAATACCTGTATGCTGCTTTGTAGCATCTGTTCTCCTAATCTGATGTGTTTGTCTGGCAGAAACCGTCCATATTGTGCCTTTATCGGCACAAACGGAGTGTGCTCTGAATCATCCACAAATCTCTTATCTGTATGATGATTAAGCTTAATCTTTCATGAAATATCAAAGGTTTTCATACCTAGACCAAGGCATTCAACTATTTCACACTTTTCATCAGCAGAAAGTCCCTTTTTCTTTACCATATTGCTTGAAAATGATGATCTGCATAATAAAGTGGAACACCCTTTTTCAGTAGTTTTTCCCTTAACTGGGCTTAACCTGACAACTAATAATCCCAGGTCTCTGAGATTAATGTCAGTGATTCATAGAGCCCCAAGACACGATACCATCCATGAGTTTCATTATTATTGCTTTTTTTTTTACCTTTTTGACACAAAAATCCAATTTGCATAATAATTTGGAACGCAGTGTATAAGCGGCAAATGCTTCATTTCGATCTGTAAAATAGAAGTAGACCATCTGGAGCTCCTTGTTCTTTAGAATTACTTTTGTTATTCTGTATTTTCATGCCATTTTCCTGGAATTTTCTTTGTAAATATCACGATTATCACATCACATGATTTTATGTTTGGCTTCACACAATTTATGGCGTCAGTAACATTTTCTCCAAGCACTGTTTTACTTTTACCACATTGTGATTACATGCATATATTGCCAAACTCTGTCCCGGGCGTTAGCATGAAAACACAGCATGAGCTTTAATGCACTCAGGAAGCGATGATGAGCAGACAGAGACAGAGACGCTTCCTCTTTGTGGTTTATACATATTTTTTCTCTCACCGTTTTACTTCTCTACACAAGAACTGCTCAGTTTGTTTCTAACATCACATTCGAACACTTTTGGTGAGTCATTTCGATTATCTGTGTCTATAATAATCACTGCTATGTTTATGAACTAAGAGGATCAAATTATGAGTACAGTTAACTTGGAGTAAATGGCAGTGGGAACTTGTTGAATGTATGTTTTGAAAGATGAGATTTTGCTTAGTGTGTTGATGACTCTCTAAACACATTTTGAGATAACATATTTGCATATTTTTCAATGTAGTTATGTTTCTGCAGGGGCGGACTGGGACTGAAAAACAGCCCTGGACTCTGACCAGCCTGGCCCAAATTAGCGTAATTGTGACACTTCCACAAATACATATTTTAACCTCTTACCACCCGCCTTAACCAAATGCATTCTGTCCTCTGTTGGCTGTGTAACACATTTGAAGGCTAAGACCCACAAAACTGACCTTCTTTTTTTCTTTTTTGTGACATTTTTGTTGAATTTTTGTCACATTTTTGTTAAATTTTTGTCACATTTTTGTTGAGTTTTTGTCACATTTTTGTTGAGTTTTTGTCATATTTTTGTTGAATTTTTGTTGAATTTTTGTTGAATTTTTGTTGAATTTTTGTTGAATTTTTGTTAAATTTTTGTTGAGTTTTTGTTGAATTTTTGTCACATTTTCGTTGCATTTTTGTTGAATTTTTGTCACATTTTTGTTGAGTTTTTGTTACATTTTTGTTGAATTTTTGTAGAATTTTTGTAGAATTTTTGTAGAATTTTTGTAGAATCTTTGTTGAGTTTTTGTTACATTTTTGTTGAGTTTTTGTCACATTTTTGGTGCTTTTTTCCCAAGAATCTTTTTGATTTGGGTAAAGCCACCCGCCTTAACATTAACGAGTGCATTTTCCCCAGTTCGCCTTTTTATTATTATTTTTTTGATCGGCATCATCAGCAAAAAGAACAGGAAAGGTGGTCGTAGAAACAGAAGCAAAATCATTAATGTAAATAATAAATAATAATGGTCCCAAAATTGAACCTTGTGGCACACCATACTCCACGGAATTCCTTTTAGATTCATGTTTTTTTATACTGGGCTTTACCCAAATCTAAAAGCTTCTCGACTGGAGAGCAACAATGTAACGCCTCATTTGAAAGCTAAGACCTACAAAAGTGACGGAAACCTTTCGTCACGTTGCCACATTTTTGTCGTATTTTTGTTGTGTTATTAATGATTTTTTTATATGTTTTTCTCATGTTTTGGTTGACTTTTCATCCTCTTTTTCTCGCTATTTTGATAAAGCATCAAAATCTTTTTAGCTTTTAGATTTGGGTAAAGCTTGGTTAAGGCGGGACCGGTAGCCCAAGAGCCAGTGGCCCCTCTGTGCTCTTCCTGAACGGACATATGGCCAGTCCGCCCCTGTGTTTCTGTATTTACTTTGTTGTTCATGTATCCTTCATTTCCATACACTTTCATGCTGGCTGCTTGCATTCTGATGTTCAACTTCTAGTCAAAATGAAGATTGCTGCCTTCAATGTCAGGAACCTGGGAATCAAGAAAGTCACGGACAAAACAGTGCTCCGGTATTTGACCAAGGTAACTTTATTTATCACTTTAGCCCAAAGTGGCACAAAGTGAAAGTCTGCTTGGGGTTCGTGGGTGCAGGTCCTGAGTCGGTACAGTGTGGTGGTCGTCCTGGAGGTGGTCGATAAAAGTGGAGAGGCCATGAAGACGCTGCTCGAGAAGCTCAACAGCCTCCGGTGAGTGCACAACATCATCAAGGTGACGAGGTTTTCAGATGCAGTAAACCTGTCACACTATCAGCCATACTGACATTAAAGAAGTATATACTGCAGTGTAAAATGAAAATTAATTGATTGATTGAAAATTAAAATTACTTTGAAGCATGTATTATAATTGTTTGGAATTTCGGTAACACTTAATAATAAATGGGACTATAGGGAGTTTAAGGGGGGGGTATTATGCAAAATCGACTTTTTCAAGCTTTCCATCATGTTATTATGTCACTCCCTCATTAAAAACATGCCTGAAGTGTTGCCTTGGCACATTCACGTATTTTTGAGTAATCTGTAAAAACTCTGATGGCGGCCATTTTAGGGATAGGTTTGCCCGAGTCCTCCTAGGAACGCCCCCACCTCCTGGAGACGCCTCCGAGCTTTGGTCACCAGCCGAGTAACCAACCACTGCTCCTCAGCAGAACCCCCTCCCCACTGATGCCACAGACAGCGTGTGGAGGGGGCGTGTCTAAAGGCTCAGAGGTTCTTAAAGAGACAGAGGCCTATTTCAAGACATTCACTACAGCCATTTTGAGAGACATTTTATACAAGGCTGTTATTCTAATTTACTGCATTTACAGACCAGCAGAAGGTTTGGTCATCATTGTAGTGTGATATAGACTGGTGCTATGTGAGTGAAAAAAGCAGAATACCCCTTCTTTAAAGGGGCTGGAAGCAAGTTCGTCATTTTATACTCACTACTGCCACCTCAGGCCATATGTGTAACTGCACCTTCTATATTAAGCTCGTGCATGACGGCAATTCGGGCCGAAGTGAGACATTTTTGAGTGACAGCGCAGGATTTTAGAGGCAGTTGTGGTGAACAGGTCTGAGCTCATTCTACACATTAGGACATGGCTGGAACATGTAGGGGAAGGAAAACACATATTTTTTAAATTTTTAAACTCCGTGTTGTCCCTTTAACCAATGAATTGTTCCTGATGAGTTAAGTGTCATTTTTTAAGGCTAAAACAGGTTTCGTTATTATAATGTGTATTTGCTTTTAAATTCTATTTGTTTGTTTTTTATTACGGAAATAATGACTGTGCACATAACATGCTTCTTTTTGATACAGCAAACATTCACCATAGGCCTTAAACTAACTAACTAACTAACTAACTAACTAACTAACTAACTAGCTAACTAACTAACTAACTAACTAACTAACTAGCTCAAGCAATGCACAATAGTTGAAACTAGGAAAAGTAAAATTCTAAGTAGAAAATCATTGGATCATGTAACTGTTTTGTCTTCATGTATCTGTAGCTCGAGCAAGAGTCGTCCCTATTCGATGGTGTCCAGTCGCCCTTTAGGACGCAGCACCTACAAGGAGCAGTTTGTCTGCTTCTACAGGTGACTGTATTATTGAGGTGTAGAGGAAGTGTCTGGGGAGAGGGAGGTCTGACGGTGTATTTGTCTGTGTGTGTCTCAGAGAGGATGAGGCGGCTCTGAAGGCGTGTTACCAGTACGCGGATGATCAGCCTGGAGATAAAGATGCTTTCGCCCGAGAACCGTTTGCTCTGCACTTCAGCTGTCCCAAAGCAAGTTCAAACAAGTCTACGTTCATCTGGCTTTTAGCAGACTTTGGGACACTTGCTTTTGTATTTTGCGTTTTAGAACTTATATATTATTAGTGCGTATGCAAAACAGGTATTTAAAACAATATCTTTCAGTAATATTCTTCTTTCTATGTTTTCTTTCTTTATTTGGAACCACGTTATCTTCTACAGTCTTCCTGGGGCTCAAATATCAGTTTAAAACATGGATGCAATGAATCAAAAGGTGTACAGTACACATAATATTATGGGCGAGGAGCTGCTTCTGTATGGTCCTTATGGCGGGGAGCTGACATCGCTGTAATACCGCCCCCTTGTGGTTAGGGCCGACTCCAAGTGACAATTGGGAGCATTGATTCTATAATGGGACTTCAAACTTCCCAAGAACGGCTTAAAGGAATAGGCCACCGTTTTTACACACTGAGATATGTTCTTACCTTAGCTTTGACGAGTTCTTTAGGACCTGTCTGATCTTCACCCGTGCCTTCAGTCACGTAAACACAGCGCAGACGGCGTTAGCATTTAGCCTCTCCCCCTCACACACAACACACACAAAATTAAACAATGTGTATTTTCTAAGCGGATAAAAGGGGGAACTATATTGTAAGGCGTAGTAATACCAGGAGTAGTTCGAAATCCGCGCAGTAATCTTCACTTTACTGTGCGGATGCCAAACTACTCCTGGTATTATTACGACTTACAATATAGTCCTCCCTTTTATCCGCTTAGAAAATCCACATTGTTTAATTTTGTGTAATTATACTTTGTAGTGGAACACTTCACGTAACCATATTTAAATAGGGAAAACGTGGAAGAGCTTGGTAGCTTCTATCTTGACCTGTTTTGGAGCTATAGAGGAGAGAGGGAGAGGCTAAATGCTAACGCCGTCTGCGCTGTGTTTACGTGACTGAAGGCACGGGGGAAGATCAGACAGGTCCTAAAGAACTCGTCAAAGCTAAGCTAAGAACATATCTCAGTATGGAAAAACGGTGGCCTATTCCTTTAAAAGCCGGGCTCCAAAGAGTCGAAATTTGGAAGCATTTTCAGCGCATTGACTGGCTCCAGAGCCTGTCAATCGAGCTCTGGAGCTCTGTGGAGGCTCCGCCCGCCCCGTGAGTGCAGGGCTTCCCGCCTTTTTTGCGTGGGAGGAGGCAGAGCGGCCATTAAGGTTCACACAGGACTCGGGGACCTTTTTCAATGACTGGGGCAGAATGGGACCCACTCATGTTTATTATATTATATCTATGATGCGAACAAATGCAGGAAGCACTATAGTTCAAATGAACAAAAATGCTTTCTAGTGGAGGCAGACTCCAGCAGGTGTAGGTACAAAGTGCAAGATTTTTGAAAAAAAGCTAAAAAAAAAAAAAAAGTCAGATAGATCTATGTCTATGTCTAGAATCTTGACCTAATCTTGAGTCTCATGTTTTTCCCTTTAGCTGTGAAAGACCTCGTTTTGATCCCCGTCCACACAAAACCAGAGGACTCCCTGAAGGAGCTGGACGAGCTGCACGACGTGGTTCAAGCCGTCAGAGGCTACTGGGGAAACGATGTGAGTTTGGATCACAGAGGAAGTGAATCCACTGAACTGAAACACACACTGCCTGACCATGAAAAAGTGTCTGCCTGAATTTAACTTTCATGATCTGGGGTCGCTGCTGTTTGTCAGTGCTCAGAATGAGATCAGCTGACGATATGAACATCCTGAAGTTCTTCCCTGATGGCACGGGCATGTTCCAAGATGACAATGCCAGAATTCGATTGCGCTCACATTGTGAAAAAGTGGTTCAGGGAGTCCGGATCTGACCCCATTGAGAATCTTTGGGATGTGCTGGAGCGCAGTGGTCACACTCTCCCATCATCAATGCAAGATCTTGGTGAACATTTTTGCAACACTGGATCTTTCAACATTGCAGTAGCTTATTGACCACAGCGAAAGAAATCAAAGCTGAAGGTGGTTCAACGAGCGTGAGCCTTTTGTTTTTGGCCAGGCCGTGCACGTTGATCGAGTTACTTTCCAACTTGTACTGGCTGCAGCACAAATGTGGTTTACCATGGCTTTGCAACTAATATCCAGAGCCGCTTTAACCAACGGGCTAGCAGGGGCTGGAGCCCAGGGGCCTACCGTGCTCAAGGGCCTATCACGGGGTCGGCAACCCGCGGCTCCGGAGCCGCATGTGGTTCTCCAGCCTCCTCATAGTGGCTCTTTGTCCCACCACTGGAGCAGCAACGAGTATATCTACAAGGAGCAACAAATTCTCTACAAATTTGAAGAAAATATATTCCAATAATAATCAATCTTTATTACAAGACTTGTGTCCCAGTTTATTGGCCATTATATACGTATTATGGGCTGTCTAACTACAACACTCTGCTATAAATACATTTCTTAGTGTTAAAATTGGGAGAGGAATAGCCTCCAGCCTCCTTGTAGTGGCTCCTTGTCCCACCACTGGAGCAGCAACGAGTATATCTACAAGGAGAACCGATTCTGATGAGTAATCCATCAGAACCGCGTGACTTTTTTTTTTCTTTTTTTCTTTCTTTTTTCTTTCTTTATTATTATTATCTTTCAATCTGTCTGTATAGTGTTGTTGCCATAGCTGTGATGTATCTATTAATTTTTTTTTTTTTAGTTTTCTGGGTTTTGTCTGGGTTTTGAGACGTGTGGCATGGGGTGGGGGGCAAACAGGCTGGAGGGAACGGGTGAAAAAGGGGGGGGGTGGCAAAAACTTGTGTGTAGACCGTATGACTTGCAACATAAATATTTCTTCCTGACATGAGCACAGAAAACAGGAAAAAAAAAAAAAAATTGCACTGCACTTTGTAATGAGCCCGTCTGAATCTGTCCTCTTTATATTCGCTTATACGAGCAGCTGCTACGTTATTAAGAACCAAAACAAAGCACACGAGCTGAAACACGTGCTTTAGCCGCTCGCTCGTATCATTCAGAAACTACGACGCTGAAGGACTGAAAACATCCTTCGACCCTCGTTCATAAAAATAGAGCGTCTGCCACTGAAACAGCTTTAAATCACGTTAATTTAATAACCATTCTTCACTAGCTTTATAAAAATGCTTTGAGGAAGTTTAAGTCTGAAAAGGTTAATTTACTATGTTTAAATTAAAAAGAAGCACATATTATAATTCATAGCCTATTTTGTAATGAATTGATGAGCGAAACGATAAAGAACCGTATCAATACGAGAAATTATCAACATGGATTAAAAAAATATTATCGGGGGGGGGGGAGGGGGGCCTACAATTCTGTTTAAAGGGGGGGTGTTATGCAAAATGGACTTTTTCAAGCTTTCCATCATGTTATTATGTCATTCCCTCATTAAAAACACGCCTGAAGTGTTGCCTTGGCACATTCACATATATTTGAGTAATCTGTAAAAACTCGGCCATTTTAGGGATAGGTTTGCCTGAGTCCTCCTAGGAACGCCCCCACCTCCTGGAGACGCCTCCGAGCTTTCGTCACCAGCCGAGTAACCAACCACTGCCCCTCAGCAGAACCCCCTCCCCACTGATGCCACAGACAGCGTGTGGAGGGGGCGTGTCGGAAAGGCTCAGAGGTTCTTAAAGAGACAGAGGCCTATTTCAAGACATTCACTACAGCCATTTTGAGAGAGACATTTTATACAAGGCAGTTATTCTAATTTACTGCCTTTACAGACCAACAGAAGGTTTGGTCATCATTGTAGTGTGATATAGACTGGTGCTATGGGACTGAAAAAAGCATAATACCCCCTTTTTAAGCCCCGGGGCCTATGGGTACATTAAGGTGGGCCTGTTCATATCTCATCATTGTTGTGTGATGTCTTTTCAGAACATAGTGATTTTGGGCGACTTTAACGCAGACGGACGCTATCTCTCCCAAAAGAAACTTGAAACGCTCAGAATCCGCTCCGAGGATTACCATTGGCTGATCCAAGATGACGTGGACACCACGAGCAGTAACCATAACAACCACACTTACGACAGGTCATTCACAAAAACACATTTATATCAATGTTATGGACATGTATTAAAGCTATTCCATTAATCACTATTGGATTTTGAAGTGTTTTCTTGTCATGATTTCAGCATTAGCAGTTCATAATTGAGTCTCCTCTCTCATGTTAACGGTTCTGGATGTGTCTAAAATATGAGCTAAAACGAAATAAAGCACAAAAAAAACACACGTCTAATCGCAGTTTCAATACTTTCCGAATGACTGCTGTGTGTCTTTGCTTTACAGGATTGTCGTCTATGGAGAGAAGATGCTGAACGCTGTTGTACCAGGTTCAGCCAAGACTTTTAACTTCCAAAAGGAGTTCAAACTGGACGATGACACAGTACGTGAAATGACTTATTGATTGTGTTTCTTACGAGGGGCGTCGAAGGGGGGTGAAAAGTGCGAAAGATTCTAAGGGCCCAGGCTGACATAGGCCCATGAACATCAGGGCACTTTTGGAAACGACTGAGCTGTGTTTTTGTTCTTATAAATAATAGTAATAATTTGTCATTTAGGAGAGAAGTAGCCAAAAAGTCAACATTACTATGCTCGACTGTATATTAGGTTGCTGAAAATGTAACTTCTTCATCTGAAATTGGCTACACCAGCCTATAATGTTGTATTAAAGAAATAGGCCACTGTTTTTCCTTACTGAGATATGTTCTTACCTTAGCTTTGACGAGTTCTTTAGGACCTGTCTGATCTTCCCCCGTGCCTTCAGTCACGTAAACACAGCGCAGACGGCGTTAGCATTTAGCCTCTCCCTCTCTCCTCTATAGCTCCAAAACAGGTCAAGATAGAAGCTACCAAGCTCTTCCACGTTTTCCCTATTTAAATATGGTTACGTGAAGTGTTCCACTACAAAGTATAATTACACAAAATTAAACAATGTGCATTTTCTAAGCGGATAAGGCGTAATAATACCAGTAGTTTGGCATCCGCACAGTAAAGGGAAGATTACTGCGCGGATTTCACTTTATATAACAGCCTATAACACTTTATGTGAAATACCATCCACAATTGTACCACACTCTAACCTGGGAGACCTCAAAAGTGCACAAAATTTGCAGAAAATGTAGTTCAATAAGTCAATGTTAATTAAAAGACTTGAGTCCCAGCTTATTGGCCTTTTTATGATTTGATTTGATTTGATTTGATTTGATTAATTTTATGTTGCCTTGCCAACACTCTGCTGTTAAAATTGGGAGAGGAATAGATGAGGGAAATTAGATGTTCTCATGAATTAAAACTATTTACATTTATTCTCCTAAAGGCTCTCAGCATCAGTGACCATTATCCCGTGGAGGTGAAGCTGAGAACTGGCCCAGGAAAACACGCCGTGCCCTGGAAGAAGAAAACCCCAGCAATAAACAACAGTCGAGGTTTGCTGCACTTACACGACACTGTAGACGAAGCAACGTGAGGCACATGTGATGTTCAAAATGTAACGCCCAGGTTTTTTTTTTCAGGAGGCAGAAAGAAGCGGTCAGCTCCCAAAAAGAAAGCTGCAATGCGGAAGAGAGGACCGTGCTCTGCAGGATCACCGGCCGAGAGGAGACGTGTTAAATGATAGACTGAGATGTAGCATTAAGTCAGGATTGAACAAGGAGGAGTCGTGCCTTATGTAAGGGATAATGTGTTCACCTTATTCCGCCCCGCCCACTTTTGCCACTTTTTGCGTTGTCTCGGCACCTCGTTGTCCAGACACTCCCGGTCGAGCGCGAAGCCCGTTCATTTTAACGGAGAACGAGGGAAAATATTCTCCGCTCAAATCTGATGTTTAGTCGATTGATTTGTGTAAAATGTCCGATGTTCATTTGCACCGACATGTCGACACTGCAGTTTCTCTGTGCGGCCTGAAAACGGCTTTGTTTTCGTGGAGTGACTGATTTTATGTGGACTTCTCCAGTCCTGTGTTAACACATAGGAGAAATGGGGCGGGCACAATTCATGGCGGCGCCCACACGAACGTCCGGAATAAGGTGAATAGAACGCTGGTCATTATCTGGAAAATAAGTACCGACAGGTTTCGCCCTGAAGGTTCTTATTTTCCAGATTTTACTACTATTTAGCATCATGTTACTGTCACTCATGGTGTCTGAAGAAGGAAGTCATGGAGCTTCTGCTTTAGACAGAACTGCAGACTTCTTCTGAGAATTGTAAAACTAAAGTATGTAGTGAATCAATAAAGAATAAAATGACAGTTCTATTTCAACTCTGATTATTTCTGAATTCGGATTATTTTTTATTTTTAATCACACAATTGATGCTTTTACAGGTTTTAAAAAAATCCATGTTTATTATCTGATGTAGAGTCATGTTTTGTCCAGTTCCTCTGAGTCGTGGTGGGTCCTGGTGGACCATGACAGATGTGGACAGGACTGTGGTAGATCTACTTTTACTTTGGAGAAAATAGTTACTATAGTAACTGTTGAAGAAATGAACCTCATGAGCTTCTTCTGTAACATCTGTCCACATCAGTCCTGCTGCACCACGACTCAGAGGAACTGGGACAAACATGACTCTACAGCAGATACAAATGACCTGGGTTTGTTTCTGTAGAATGAGAGTCATTAATAATTAACCAATATATATATTATATATATATTGGATTTTTCACACTTATTACGAAGGAATACTTGAAGTTCAATCTTTTATTGTTACATCCAGCAGAAGTGTAGAAGTGTTCTATAACAGAATCTCCATGAGTGACTTCTTCACTTCTCAGTCTGTGACTGAAGAGCAATGAGGCCTCAGCTTTTTTACAGAAATAAAGAGATTTAGCATCATGTTACTGTGACTCACGGTGTCTGACCTACAGTGTAACTCTGAAGCCAATCAGATCACAGAGACTCAGAGTGGGTTGGGCTCAAATGTGACCAAACGCCAAGATCCAAGAACTGAGACTAAAAATGATTTCAGCGCTTTAACAGGTTAACCAACTAAACACTAAAGCATCCAGGCCGGTCAAAAATAAAAGTCAAATTCAAACAGCCAGACTAAACAAAAGCAGGCGATTTGTGACCAAACCAAGTCACTTCATCGGGTTTGAGATGAAGTGAAGATGAAGAAGGTTTAACTTTATTGTCCACATATGGATATTTGTTGCCATATCTGTGCAGTGTCTCAATCTCCCGTCGTAGCTTTATTTTCCTCCAGAATTGGTTGACTCTACTCCCACCTCTATCTCGCAACACAATACTGTCCCTCCTCCACGGTGTCTGCAATGACCCGTTCATTTGACACCGGCCTGACTCCACCCACGATCCCGGCTTTAAAACCGACGGGGGACACCTGAGCCCTTCACACTGTCCACCTCACAGTCCTGCCTGCTCTTTTCCCGGTGAGAAGTGACTTTTACTTTCCACACTTTTTTAACCATTCTCCCCTTTCTCTCCACCATGAGCCTCAGCCGCACCAAGCGCATCAGCTCCAGCGCCTCCGTCCGCAGCAGCGGCAGCAACAGGAGGGTCAGCGGCTTCGGGTCGGGGGCCGGCGGCTTCAGCGGGGTGTCCCTCAGCTCCAGCTCGCTGTACGCCAACGGCCACCACGGGCTGGGCGCCACGCTGGCCACGCTGTCGGTGAACAAGAGCCTGCTGGCCCCGCTGAACCTGGAGATAGACCCCAACCTGTCCATGAGCCGCGCCCACGAGAAGGAGCAGATCAAGAGCCTCAACAACCGCTTCGCCTCCTTCATCGATAAGGTGCGTGCGAGGGGGTCAGGAAGGAGGGCGGGTGCTGGATGTTGCAGTAACAATGTTTGGGATTTAAGCTTGTTGTTTGAACATAAAAAATCAGGTACTCAGGCTTTAAAGGAATAGGCCACCGTTTTTACATACTGAGATATGTTCTTACCTTAGATTTGACGAGTTCTTTAGGACCTGTCTGATCTTCCCCCGTGCCTTCAGTCACGTAAACACAGCGCAGACGGCGTTAGCATTTAGCCTCTCCCTCTCTCCTCTATAGCTCCAAAACAGGTCCAGATAGAAGCTACCAAGCTCTTCCACGTTTTCCCTATTTAAATATGGTTACGTGAAGTGTTCCACTACAAAGTATAATTACACAAAATTAAACAATGTGGATTTTCTAAGCGGATAAAAGGGGGGACTATATTGCATGACTATATTTGGCATCCGCACAGTAAAGTGAAGATTACTGCGCGGATTTCGAATTACTCCTGGTAAGTGGAGACACTACAGGCCAATTTGGTCTCATAACATATAAACTTTCACCTGGAAACAAAAAAAAAAGTGTGTTTAGTTAGTCACATTAGTGCAACAATATTATCTCCACAGAAGTAGCACAGATTTCACACTTTCCAGCCTTGGACCGAACAATATAGTGATGTGTTTTTCCAGAGGGATTTTTTAATGTCCCAGTCTGATTTATTGAGTTTTGAATTTCAAAAACAAGGTGATGTTTCAATGTTTTTACCATTTTTTCCACAAATATACTGCTTATTTTAAGACTAAACGAGATATCCAAAGTCACCCTCTGAAACTTGTAACTAATATGTCAACAAAATAAAACCATACATTTAAAGCCACACCGCGTAGAATTTTGCCCAATAAATAAATTGAAATACAAGCATTTATTTCATGACAGATATTTTCATCATTGAAAAATACCTCATAAATGTATAAACAAACATTTAAGATATGACTGTAAACTTTACCAGGAGTGGGTACGTCTCCAGCTCGTTTCCACGGAGATGTGACGAAAGGCAGTAGGATTTGAGATTTAAACAGGTTAGGTTCTCATCCAAATCCACTCTTTTATTACACATTGCAGTAACAGCATTTTCTGTGTTGAGCTGGACATTAGGAGCATGTTTTGTTTTGCCGGCAACAGTATAGTTACGCAGTTTATAGGCATCAAACGCTTTATTTTTATGTGAAAACATAAAATGACAGAAAACTTGCAATACATTTTTTTCCTCATTTTTATGCTAGTCATCTACAGCACAAGTTTCAAATTGACATCTCATGACATGGACCAGTTGTTCCCAACCTCTTTTGTCTCAAGTGATCATTGGACCTTTATTTTATATTTTAAGTACCTATGTCTAATGACCAACCAAAACTCTCATTTTTAGTAATAACTATGTCTAATCAGTAATAAATCTATTTTACTGCAAAATATCACGTAAATAGGTTTCATTTCAAAATTCATATTAACCTGCACTAATTCCAAGTACCTCATACTAAGTGCCCGGGGGTCCCCGTACCCCTGGATGGGAAACTGGCTTCTTCAGGGGTTCAAAGAGTTATCCGCAATTTTTCCCTCATAGTCATTTAAAGAGGGGGTATTCTGCTTTTTTCAATCCCATAGCACCAGTCTATATCTGTTGGTCTGTAAATGCAGTAAATTAGAATAACTGCCTTGTATAAAATTGCTCTTTCAAAATGGCTGTAGTGAATGTCTTGAAATAGGCCTCTGTCTCTTTAAGAACCTCTTGACCCTTTCCGACACGCCCCCTCCACACGCTGTCTGTGGCATCAGTGGGGAGGGGGTTCTGCTGAGGAGCAGTGGTTGGTTACTCGGCTGGTGACGAAAGCTCGGAGGCGTCTCCAGGAGGTGGGGGCGTTCCTAGGAGGACTCAGGCAAACCTATCCCTAAAATGGCCGCCATCAGAGTTTTTACAGATTACTCAAAAATCCGTGAATGTGCCAAGGCAACACTTCAGGCATGTTTTTAATGAGGGAGTGACATAATAACATGATGTAAAGCTTGAAAAAGTCAATTTTGCATAATACCCCCCCTTTAAAATAGACATAATATAATTTATGCTTTAGTAATGCATTTAGATTGTGTGTTTTTTTCTGGTTTAGAAAAGTTTTCTCCCTGTTTAGACGCAATTTAGTCTAAGCTCGGTCTTTCACATGTGTTTTGGGGTTTCAAATGCATGTTCTATTTAGAGTCAAGTTGGAATTTGATTGCCCTTTTACCAAAATCGTTCAAGACAAATGTCAAGTAAAGGGCAGATATAAGACAGGATTCTGACTAGGAATTATGTAGAAGAAGTTCATAAACCTGGATTAAGCAAGGACCCATCTGGCACCAGTTATGCCAAAACAAAAGGCAATCAATTTGTGAAAGAAATATTGAATATATGTTCTATTTTCAGAGGTGCAAAAGGTGCCGTCCATTCAATTCAGTAAAACTTTAAGCACAACAAAACAGTGAAAGCTTAACCAGTGATACCAGATCAAACAAGTCTCTGCCGATGTCCGAAAGTGAGGTTAGGCTGGAATCCTTAATGCGTCACTATGTGGTGTCAGTATCAGCCTCGATGGGGCAAAACCACAGTCAGATCCGCTCTGGGCTGAGAGGGTGGAACTGGAACTGGGCGCTTCCTATGTCACAGAAAAGACACACACAAAAAAAACAAGAAAACACTGTTACACTAGTGTTAAGTTTCAAACATGTGAAATAAAACAAATAAAACAAATAAGAGAGATTTTGAGAGAGATCCTTTTGCTTGTAAATTCTTTTCTGTTGATGCCAAAATTCATCCATTGTTGTTTTCGAACAAACAAAAGAAAACAACTACAGCTGCTGGAACCCCTGCTATAAGTGGTAGAGTAGCAAAAATGTTTACTCAGGTTTCAAGTTTCAAGTTTAATGGTTTAGTATAGCCCAATATCACAACAGAAGTCGCCTCACAGCAAACATTAAGGCAATAAGACAGAGCAATAAATATGACAATTTAAAGTTCAGGTGAATCCAGGAAAATATAATGTCCAATAGGAGGTAGCGACGAGCGGCGTGGGCGTTGTTAAGAATTAAAAAGGTGCGTAACTAAGTTCGCCATCTGCTCCGGTCCGCATCGAAATCACTCTCAGGAGAATGGTTTCCTTCTTAAGGTCATTTATTCAATCAGATGTCACAGAATACATGTTAAAGCTCAACATGCTTCTACGGACGTAACACGGAAGTCTAAAGACCAGTTGCACATCCAATGTTTATATAGGCTTGGCTGTCGTGTCCCAAAACGACACACAGCTCTCGACCCCTGAACACAGATAATACGCAACTCTCAGACTTTAAACACAGAGAAGTGTAGAGAACTGGGCAAAACATGTTTTCTTAACCATTAATCGTTAACCCTATAGGTTAGATAATCATTTGAACCAAAGTACAAGAACATTTACGAAAACATTTTACCTAAGGAGGACAAGACAGAAAACACATGTCAGTCCAAGTTATGACCTCTGCGAAGGTTTTATAAATTGAAACAAGATTAATTAATCCATAATTTCCTCTCTTGATTACCTGAATACAGGTAATCACTAAAAAATAAAACATTCATAACATCTTGATGCACTTGACATTGAGACGCAAATTGCTATCTCTCTTTTAAAATTATAGAATTATACACCCATCTTCAGTAGTGATGTTCAAATAATTGGATTAAAACCAAAGCATTTTATCAATTTTGAAATTCAATTTGAGTCATCATCATTTTCGTTATGGCCATGTTAATAGATCTAATTGGGCATTGCATTCTACGTTTTTTAGAAGGGCTTCCGGTGTCTCAAATGGAATTGACATGTCGCCTTCAGTCAATGTTTTGCTGATGCCAAGATGGATGGATAAAGCTATAAGACAAATAAACTTTTGGTAAAATTTTCAGGACTCATTTCCAATCGTTCTCTAAACAACATCAATAGGCTAAACACAAACACATTTGATATCATTAAGACATATCACCATACATTGAGAGCGACTCATCTTAAGTGGATTTACTTTTATAATGTTCATGATGGAAACAGCTTCTTCTGGTCACGTGTAAGATGTAAGATGTGACCACGATCATCTGTGTACCTGGAGTAGAGGTTACAAGCACTTACTCCTTAATCTGACGTAGCTTCGGTCTTCTGTGTTCCCTAGAGCAGAGGTTACTAGCACATGCTCTTTTACTTGGTTCTAAAAGTGTCTTTTCCTGTACTTGGATGGTGTTTTTGTGAATTACAGTACCTTTGGTTCAGCTTGTGGGAGAGATACAGTCATAGATCTCTTTCTTAGGTAATGACCAGTCTCTTTTCAACAGTCCTTACCAAGTTCCAGCCTCTCCAATTACAGGTGCGTCCTTGTCCTGTAATGGAAGAGATTCATCCGGCAGTTCATCTGATATTTAATTATATGCAACAATGTCTTTTAGCTCAGCCTTAAGTATGTAAGATCTTCTTTTGCACCCCATTTTATTTTTCAAGAGTATTATTCAAATATGCTTTGTTTTACATCCAAAAAATATTAATTTAACGTACTGCAAAATTATAGTGAATACTATAATGATTCAAACTTCTGTGTATATATGGTTTTGAATTTTGATCCTAATGAATGTATTCAAAAAGTGTTAGAGGTATAAGGATAGATAAGGCAAAAAGTTAAAAATCAAAATTTTAATGATTATTTTTATATATCTTTTCTTGTTTCTATTTCCCCATTAAGTTTTATATCTTTTTCTTGTTTTTATTTCTCCTCTCTTCTCTGTATTTTCCTCTCTTCTTCCCTCTCTTCTTCCCCTGGAACCCCAGGGGTAGAACTTCTTGAATGGTGATTCTTATCAGCATTTGTCAAGCGTTGCACAGCCAACCTCACTGTTTTCAGTGGCTCATGTTTGATGGTAAGACCAGTTGTCATTTTGCAACCATTTCTCATCCAACCAGCAATGGATATTGTCCTCGTCCAAAGCTGCTTCGCCCTCTTCCTGTTCCTGTTCTTCTTCTTCTCGAGTGTTAACAAATGGGGCGGTGTAATAGATAGGCTGGTTTTGTTGTACAGTGTTGTACAGTGTCCCTTGTGCTTGCATCACCATCTTGATGGCAGTTGCCAATTGCTCAGTTGTTATTGGCGCATCTCCTTCAGTGAGATCTTGTTTGACTGTCATAACATTAGACGTCTTTTCTTTCTTCATGTCTTCAGACTGTGTTTGCAATTTTTGCAATTGTAGTTTTATTGCTGCTAACTCAAGTTCTTTCTTCTTAGAGTCAGTTTCTTTGTTGTTGTTCAACCACTTGGTGACGTTGTGGTTGCAATGTGCATCAAATTCTTCTTCAGTCTTAGTATATAAGCCAATCACATCACTCAATGCATTCTGCACTGATTTTGGCATTCCCTTGACCAAGGTGGAATAGAACATGACTGTTATGCCAGTTCCTGGTTGGATTGGCTCTCCTGTTGCATCATGATACAGGGCTTTAGCACGTTGTTTGTAGCTGTAGTAATCTTCATCATCTTTCATCTGCAGTGACATAAGTTCATCAGTCATGATGCACGGGAATCTTGTTTTTAATTCTTCTTCTAGTGCGTTTCGAAACATGTGCATGGAAACAGTTTTCTGCAAGTTCATGCGCACTTTAATTTCCACTGCACGTTTGACGTTATGTGCGACTGTTTCATCTGCAGCTTTTGTCAAAGCAGCGTGCACGTCACTCCAACATAATATGTCTCCTGCGGTATGTTTAAGAAGTGCTCTCAGCCATGGGACTCCGCCCTTTGTTAGTTTTGGCAACATCAGCATCAAGGCACTCCAATCTTTAAGTGTAAATGGTTGATACAGCACTTGTCGATTGTCTGTTGTTCTTAATGGGTAGACTGTAGCAGAGTCTGTTGATCGTGGTTCTGCTTTTGCATCTTCTTGTCGTGGGGTTAATCCACGGCGTTTTCTTTCAGTTTCCACTTCACCTTTCTCATCTTCCCCGGATGCATAATCATCATGTTCATGTCTTATTGGAGAGGTTGGCCGTGTTGGAGATTGTTGTGAGCGTGTGTTGTATCCGTGTCCTTTGTCTCCTTCCACTGTGTAAACGGTTGTTGAGGGTGTCTTCAAAATCTTCTTCGGGAGAGGCTTTGTTTTAAATGTCACTTTTTTATCTTCATCCGTCGGCTTCATTACAAGGATTGATGACAAGTCTCTTAATTCTTGCCTTTCCAGCATTTCCTTCGCCCATTTTTGCATCCTCCGAGCTTGGGCTTGTTTCTTCTGATGGTCTTTGAGTTTTAGTTCATTCAGTCTTCTTCCCCGGAAGGTACGGATGGAATGGGTCTTGTAGTGAAGGACTTTTCCTTCGTGGTATTGCATGATACTTCTCCATTGGTCTTCTGTTGGTGCAATCACATTCTTTCCTCTGTGGATCAAGCCTTTTTGGGCGTATTTTTTCAGTAGATCTTGTATAATAGAGCGATTGAATTTGGCCTTTTTAGGATCGGGTTCATTTTGCAGAATCTTATTGTTCCAAAATAATATCAATTGGCTTTGTGTGGTAATTTGAGACATCCTTTATACTAATGTTTTTATCTTTTACTACATATGTAAGCTTTAATCAAGTTAAGTTTTTATTTTATTTTACTTTATTTAATTTAATTTATTTATTTATCTATGTATTTTGTTTTATTTTATTTTATTTATTTAAATTTGTTGTTTGTTTTTATTTTATATTAATTAGTCAGTCAATCGATTAACCAATCAATCAATCAATCAATCAAATAACTTAACTAATCAATTTTAATTATTAAATGGATTGCTAAAAATGGATTGCTAATTATTTTGGATCTCTTATTTTGTTTTGTTATTGTTAATTTTTACCTCAGGAATGTTTGAATATTCATGGATGGGCTGTCCTTTAGTCTCGCCCTATCTTGTCTCCTACGTTTTATCTAAAAGAAACAGAAAATCGCACTGGTCAGTTTTACTTATCGTTATTATAAAACATTTATGATCATAAAATTTGAAACCATTGTTATTATTTTATTAATAATTATTAATATTAATTTTATCATTACTATTATTATCGTTATTATTATTATTATTATTATTATTATTAAACAAAATAATGTTTTTTGTTTATATGTTTTATCATAATTTATCTCATTTTACTTATAACCTAAGTATGAAAGTAATAAGCTTGATTATTCTAGTATCCAAAGCATATACATATTATTAAGATTAAATAGGGAAATACATCAGTCACCACAAAGCAAGCAACTCAAGCCACAAAAACATCCTTATGTGCAAATGAGGAAAGAAAAGATTGTCAAGCTATTCTCAAACTATATGCACTCAATCTGAATCAAACACACACTGCACCACTTGACGCTGACTGCTCTGTTTTCTTTTTCTTTCACAACACTAGAGGTTGCCACTGTTGTAGTAACTCCATATCGCCTCCAGTCTCAATCATTTACTGAAAGTCGGACTGTCATCATTGTACACGTCACACAAGGGCCGAGTCTACACTGCAGATCCCGCCCATATGACCTTTATAGGAACATGCTTCGTCAGAGCAGGGGAGGAGCTATGATTTTCCCCACAGCATGGTCACTGTGGGAGACGAGGGGAGGGGAAACTATCTAATATATATACTTTAATATGTTTTTACAAAATACAAGAGAATGGGGAAGGCTACTCTTTAATTTATTTTCTATTTTAATATTTTTAGTTTACGCAATTGTGTAGGTCAGAACAACAATGGGCAAGCCATCCAAAAACATTGCAATACATTTCTACACCAGCTATCACAGCTCCAAACACGCAACGAGCAAGCATCGCACACCAGTGCCCCAAAAACACAGCCACGTCACACCACACGAGGAGCCACAGCCTACATTCCGCCAAAGGCAACTCAAATGTGTTTACCTTTTGCCAAACGCAGCCTATGACAACCCAAGCAGCGCAAACCAAGCCACGCCTCCGGAACAGCTGCATGCGACACAGACCCAGCGCTTCAAAGCCATAACCACCAGTACCGAAATGCATCGTCAAAACTCCAAGCACTCGCCCAATACTGTTCTCCTCCACACAACCACGCTTATACAGTATATCTTGTTATTTGGATTATTCAAACCATGTATATCTAGATTGGACATGTAGATCAAATTTATCGTCTAGGTTTTTTCTCTTGCCTTCTTATCAGGCAGACGCTCAAACGTCGGCGCGTTCAATAACAAGGCTCTTGTCACACCTCTTTGAACATGCTTTACGTACTATAACTCAATACACACATACAAAGCCACAATCACAGCAACAAACAGCATGTACACATTTTTTTCTTTAAATAAATCTATTGCTATTTTTAGACTAATTGTTGGTCATTTTGATTACTAATTTTATGCTATTTTTACGTTTATTATTCTTATTACTAATTTATTTTTACACTGTTTTATTATCTATTTATTTACACTTTTTATTACAAAACATATGGTATCTTTTAATGTAGTTTTTTTGCAATAAACGCCTATAGCCTACTATCATCTGTCCCTACACTTTCCCTGTACTGTTTATTTACTTATACTCTTTAAAAAATGAACGTTCAGTTATTTTTATATTGTTTTTATTTATTTTTCTTAAAAAACCTACAGTCTGTTATAATTATACAGCTGTATAATATTTTTTTGTTATTTTCTCTCTCGTGCCAAAAAACAACATTTTAAAAACAGCACGGTACTTTGCTTTTCTCCTGTTTATTTTTCTCTCGTGCCCCAAAAAGCCCTTGTTTCTTTCTTTTCTTGTAGCTACTTTAAAAAAATCAGCACGGTATTCAAGTGTTTTCTTATTATTTTTCTTAAAAAAAGATACAACTAGTTTATTCTATTAATTAATTTACGAAAATGTATACGTAAAGCCCCTCTTTAACCCACAACAACAAAATTTGTTTTTAAACCAATTGACAGAATTTTTTACAAATAGGTTTCTGCGTCACCTTCTCCTTTTGCCGGCCTGTCGTGTGGGATGGGATCTTTACGGAGACTCCGGTAACCTCTGGAACTTTCTCGTGAGAGCCGCGGGGATGGGATGGGCTGCGCTGTTGGACCTCTGTACCTTCGTGTGAGCAGCGGAGATGGAGGGCTGCTCCGTCGGACTCGCGTTATAAAAAGTCTACGGACGATTTGTTACAAAAATATCAAGTCGGCGGTCACCAAATTGTTAAGAATTAAAAAGGTGCGTAACTAAGTTCGCCATCTGCTCCGGTCCGCATCGAAATCACTCTCAGGAGAATGGTTTCCTTCTTAAGGTCATTTATTCAATCAGATGTCACAGAATACATGTTAAAGCTCAACATGCTTCTACGGACGTAACACGGAAGTCTAAAGACCAGTTGCACATCCAATGTTTATATAGGCTTGGCTGTCGTGTCCCAAAACGACACACAGCTCTCGACCCCTGAACACAGATAATACGCAACTCTCAGACTTTAAACACAGAGAAGTGTAGAGAACTGGGCAAAACATGTTTTCTTAACCATTAATCGTTAACCCTATAGGTTAGATAATCATTTGAACCAAAGTACAAGAACATTTACGAAAACATTTTACCTAAGGAGGACAAGACAGAAAACACATGTCAGTCCAAGTTATGACCTCTGCGAAGGTTTTATAAATTGAAACAAGATTAATTAATCCATAGCGTCCCCCGTCCTTAGACTCTCCAGCACGGGAAGGAAAAACTCAAAAACCCGGCAGGAGAAAAGAGAAACCTTGGGGAGAACCACAGAAGGAGAGATCCACTCCCATGGACGGACAGGCTATAGAGACCCAGGGCCGAAGGATCCCTCAGCAGACGGGCCAAGATCACAGACCGTCCAGTCCTCAGATTCCAGAATGCAGGTTCCTCCGTTCACCCAGGTTCCTCCTCAGGCAATAGTAACGTTACTTTAAAATAATTTTACTCAAATAGATGTAAAACGTAGTGGCCAAAATACCAAGTACTTTGCAGAAAATATCACGTG
Source organism: Gobius niger (assembly GCF_951799975.1). Taxonomy (NCBI): domain Eukaryota; kingdom Metazoa; phylum Chordata; class Actinopteri; order Gobiiformes; family Gobiidae; genus Gobius; species Gobius niger. Next base: position 3,849,642 of record NC_136871.1, on the reverse strand, counting down.
AGTAGTGTGAGTACCGAGTAACTGTTTGATTCATGTCGGTCGTAACATGAATGATGAAAAACAAGACGTGAATGTGAAAATGTGAACATTTTTATATATATAAGAAGAAAATACCATAAAAACTCATAAAAAATAAATAATTATGAAGATTCAAGAAAACAAACACAAAATACATCTGTTTTCCAAGGCAAGGCAAGGCAAGGCAAGTTTATTTGTAGAGCACAATTCATACACAAGGCAATTCAAAGTGCTTCACAGTTGCATAAATATAAGAAAACAAATACAATCAATAAAACATCAACATAGAATTAATCAATTACAGTAAGAGGCAAGAGTGTAGATAAAATACTTTCAGTTATATGCATTTTTAAGTCTTGTTTTGATTCGCTCTGTCTTGAGCACTATTTTTAAGTCTTGTTTTGACTCGCTCTGTCTTGAGCACTCTTTCGCTCTGTCTTGAGCACTATTTTTAAGTCTTGTTTTGACTCGCTCTGTCTTGAGCACTATTTCGCTCTGTCTTGAGCACTATTTTTAAGTCTTGTTTTGACTCGCTCTGTCTTGAGCACTCTTTCGCTCTGTCTTGAGCACTATTTTTAAGTCTTGTTTTGACTCGCTCTGTCTTGAGCACTATTTTGCTCTGTCTTGAGCACCATTTTTAAGTCTTGTTTTGACTCGCTCTGTCTTGAGCACTATTTCGCTCTGTCTTGAGCACTATTTCGCTCTGTCTTGAGCACTATTTTTCTTGCTCGTTCAAAAGTAAGTTACCTAACCTCTGTTTTTGTCGCTCCTTCTCCTCTGGACATCAATATAAAATTAATCAATTACAGTAAAAGGCGAGAGTGCAGATAAAATACTTTCAGTCATATGCACGGGCAAACAGAACTGTTTTCAGCCTGGATTTGAACATTGTCAGAGTTGAGGCCTGTCTCACATCCTCGTGAAGACTGTTCCAGATTTTAGCTGCATGAAACTGAAACGCAGCCTCACCGTGTTTATTATTGACTCTGGGAACCACCAGGAGGCCCCTCCCTGAGGTTCTCAGGGCCCGAGATGGTTCATACGGCTCTAACATGTCAGAGATGTACTTTGGAGCTAAACCATGAAATGACTTGTACACAAGCAGAGCTGTTTTAAAGTCTATTCTCTGAGTGACAGGAAGCCAGTGCAGAGACCGGAGCACTGGACTAATATGGTCGTATTTCCTGGTTCTTGTCAGGACTCGAGCAGCAGCGTTCTGGATGTACTGTAGCTGTCTGATAGCTTGTTTAGAGAGGCCAGTGAGTAGGCCGTTACAGTAGTCTAACCTGCTGGAGACAAATGCATGGATAAGTCTCTCTAAGTCTGGTTTTGACACTATTCCTCTGATCTTAGCAATGTTTTTCAGATGGTAAAAAGCTGCTGATGTTATTGCTTTGATGTGGCTGTTTAAGTTCAGGTCTGAGTCCATGATTACTCCTAGATTTCTAACCTGATTTTTTGGTTTTAGAGAGAGAGACTCAAGGTGACTGATAACACGTTGTCTTTGTGCCTGTGGGCCAAAAACAATGATCTCAGTTTTGTCTGAGTTTAGTTGGAGAAAGTTGTTTTGCATCCACAAACTGATCTGTTGGATGCAGTGACAGAGTGTATCTACAGGCCCATGTTCACCAGCCGTCAGTGACACGTAGATTTGAGTGTCATCTGCATAGTTGTGGTACGACACGTTGTTGCTGTTTATTAGCTGACCCAATGGAAGCATGTACATGTTGAATAAGAGAGGTCCCAAGATTGACCCCTGGGGGACTCCACAGGTCATGGCAATTTTGTCTGAGACACAGTTGCCAATTTCAACAAAGTACGTCCTGTCCTCGAGATAGGACAGTAGCGATTACACGGCACCTTTTTGCATTTTGTGTTAATACATTTTTTCAATCTTAAAGATGCCTAGATGCAAGTTTGCCATTTTATGCTCACTACTGCCACCTCAGGTCTTATGTGTAGCTGCACCTTCTATATTAAGCTCGCGCATGACGGCACTTCAGACCCGAAGTAACACCTTTTTGAGTGACTGTGCAGGGTTTTAGAGGCAGTTGTGGTGAACAGGTCTGAGCTCATTCTACATATTAGGACATGGCTGGAAAATGTAGGGAGAGGAAAATACATAAATTTTAACATTTTTAAACTCCGTATAGTCCCTTTAACACTTCAGTACATGTCAAATTACATTTGGTTTATAAACTTGGGACACATGACTTTTTGCACATTTTAAGGCATAAACATAAAACTTATCCTAATTACTTACTGTATCGTAGTACGTATCGGATCGGCCCCTGAGTATTGTGATACGTATCGGATCATGACAAAAGTGGATCTAGTGAACTACAGAAACGCAAACAGAAACGGCAGATCACAGCATTCTATGTGCCTTCAATATTTAAGGCGAGACACTGCAGGTGAATAGGGAAAAAATGTATATTTACAGATATCAATTTGAAACTTTTGCTGTCGATCACTGGCATAAATGTGAGGGGAAAAAAAATACATTGCAAGTTTTCTGTCATTTTATCTTTTCATATAAGAACGAGGTGTTTTATGCCTAAAAATGCCCCAAATTTCCCATCTTTTCGGCGACGAATTCTGAATAATGGATAGAGCTACATTCAAATTTATGGTTTCATTTTATTGATGAATGAGTTACCAAGACTTTCTCAGAGGGGATTTTGGATATTTCTTTTTAGTTTTAAAATAAGCTGTTTTTTAGTGGAAAAATTTATAAAAATGTAATTTTCGCCTTATTTTCTTGACATTCAAAACTCAATAAATGGGGCTAAGGATTAAATAATAAAAAATCCCTCTGAAAAAATCTTCCAAATATTGTTCAGTCCAAGGCTGGAAAAGTCTTTAGGTCCGACTGACGTGGACATAGTGTCGCCACAATGACAAAAAAATGTGTTTTGAGAAAAAGGCCCTTGAAATTGCATTGTCCCATATAAGTCTATGGGGGAACATTGAATCAGCGCAATATTTAAACATGTTATTGTGAAGATTAGGCATATTTTCTGTTTCCAGGTGAAAGCTTATATGTTCAGAGACCAATTTGGCCCAAAACCTGAAAACTGAAAAAATTGAGTTTTGCCTGTAGTGTCTCCCCTTAAATGGTGAAAAGTAAAATAATTCCTTGTTAAAGTGGCTCAACAAGGTGAAATCATTGACATAACGGGGTAATATTTCTCTTTTGGATCGAGAGAACTACAGAACAGTGTCTCTTGCCCGTCATTAAGTATGAAATCCTCACATTAAGTCAAAATTGGACATAACATCAGCCGGATTGTTGCGCAGTGAATCGGGGCTTCTTCGTGTCCAAAGGGCTCCGTGGCTGGTCGCTAAAGTCGGTCAGCGATACTGCGTTTGGAGCCACGTCTCGTCTTTCTCACGGCGTCTCTGACACTCTCACAATAGCGCCATTGTAGTCAGTTCACATCACTGGATCTCCGCAGGTGCACAGAGACTCACCAGGGGACAATGGATGGCACAAAATGATCATACAGTATATGTCAACACAAGGCGCCTCATTGTAATGTTTATTATGTTTTTAATTTATGTATTAATTGGGGTCACACTGCAAAAAGTAAATATCGAGCATTGGCTTAAATGACTTGAATTGAGGAAATGTATCTTGTTTTGAGCGGTTTTCGATCATTTAGACACTTTTCCTGATCGGACCAAGTTTACTTTGCTTGTTTGAGGACATTTCAGACCAGTTCTAGGGTAAATCTCGCTTGAAACAAGAAAGTAAAATTGCCAATGAGACAAGAACAATTTTCTTACCCCATTGGCAAAGAAAATTACCTGAAATAAGGACGAAATGTATCGAAACGAGTCAGAAACATCTCAGAACAAGTGAAATAATCAAAGACAAATGCCCAACAACTTCTTAACCAGTCAAAACAACAAAATTTGGATTATTATGCTCAAATTGAGATGTTTATACTAGTCTAGTTAATTACTTTTTGCAGTGCACAATGTTCAAAAATATGTGCTATAACAAAGTCTAATCTGGAGTCATTACTCATTTTGACCCAGATTATACTGATTTTATCCTCATTTACATATCAAACACACTCATCAAAATTGATTGTGGCTCTTAATCAATAATTTGGGGAGAAAATCCACTACAACAATAAATTGACGCAATGAACTATTATTTTAAGTCAATTTTTTTTGCAGAAATCTCATCAATCTTATGAAATCGACGCACTACTGTTGAACTTTTCTCTCTTTTCTCTCTCAATGAATTCGACTTTACCTTTTGCTTGTTGATGAATTATTCAAAACAAAGCTTGATTGCCTCCTGTAAAATGCGCCCCTCTCTGAGTGCAACCCTATCGCCCCGGCCCAGGTGGCCTGTCCCGGGACACTGAAACATTTAAGAGCAGAGGCCCTCATGCAGAGAGGTCAGTGGAGCGGTCATCCAGGGCAAATCCAATAAGGAAATGCGTAGACTCCCTCCCCCTAGTTTTGTTCATCGGGAGAGTAATTTCAATTGTGTTGTTATGTTGATTTGACAAGAAAACGTACTTTAAATTGGACATATCCTGCATGTGGGGCTTCAAAATAGACATTACTTTGTGTGTCTCAGTTTTGGTAACATTTTGTAATTTTAACCCCTTAACTCCCACCTGAACCGAGCACATTTTCTCCAGTTTGGCTTTACCCCAGTCCAAAAGCTTCTGGAAAAAAGCTGTGAAAATAGCGACAGAACTGAGACGAAAACAATGGTGGAAATGTGACAAAAAAGTGCTGAAAAATTGATGAAAAAGTGGCAAAAATGTCACAAGAAATTGACCAAAATTGATGAAAAAATGACAAAAATGTGATAAAAAAATTGACAAAAAAATGACAAAATGTGATTAAAAAATGGATGAAAAATGACTAAAAAGTTGCAAAAATGTGATTAAAAAAATGACAAAAATGTGATTAAAAAATTGACAAAAAATTGACAAAAATTAGATTAAAAATGGATGAAAAATGACTAAAAAGTTGAAAAAAATTGATTAAAAAAATGACAAAAATGTGATTAAAAAATTAACAAAAAATTGACAAAAAGGAGATTAAATGTGAATGAAAAATGGATGAAAAAATGACTAAAAAGTTACAAAAATGAGTTGAACACCCAACAAAAAAATGGTGGAAAAATAATCTGATGACGTGAGGAAAAAGATCCTCTCGGAGGGAGTTAAGAGGTTAGATGATGTCTCTGTAAAATTAAATAGTAAAAATGAATGCCTGGGGCTCCTCCTGCTGGCAGCTGTAAGAATAACTTATTCAAAAACAAACATTCAGTTTCGATTCACAGCGTGGTTTACAGTTTCAGCACGGCCTGATGAACACACTGAACACAGAGCGGCTCAGAATCGATATAATGTTGGATTATGGGCTTTAAAAATGCGGAGGACATTTTGGTTGTTTTAACATTGACACAATTGCAAAGGAAGTACAAGCTAAATTAGATTATTCAAAACTGCGTGTATGAAGTTTAAAGCTCCAGAAAGGCAATCCTGCAAAACATGTCCACTTTAATCTTATCCTAGACGTTAGAGACAGGTGAATGTTAAAGATAATAGAAATGGGAGAAAACATTTAATTCACAAAACATTGCACTTTTTATATTGAGATGAACGATAATAATAATTTGTGTCATATTATAAGACTGACTGCATTGGATGGATGGATGGATGGATGGATGGATGGTTGGTTGGTTGGTTGGTTGGTTGGTTGGATAATATTGGATGGATGGATGGATGGATGGATGGATGGATGGTTGGTTGGTTGGTTGGTTGGTTGGTTGGTTGGATGGATAATATTGGGTGGATGGATGGATGGATGGATGGATGGATGGATGGATGGTTGGTTGGTTGGTTGGTTGGTTGGTTGGTTGGTCGGTCGGCACGGTAGCGCATGGATGGATGGATGGATGGATGGATGGATGGATGGTTGGTTGGATAATAATGGATGGATGGATGGATGGATGGATGGTTGGTTGGTTGGTTGGATAATAATGGATGGATGGATGGATGGATGGATGGATGGATGGTTGGTTGGTTGGTTGGTTGGTTGGTTGGTTGGTTGGTTGGTTGGTTGGTTGGTTGGTTGGTTGGTTGGTTGGTTGGTCGGTCGGTCGGTCGGCACGGTAGCGCAGCGGTTAGTGCTCTCGCTTCACAGCTAGAAGGTCCGGGTTCGATTCCCACCTGGACGGGGCCTTTCTGTGTGGAGTTTGCATGTTCTCCCCGTGTCTGTGTAGGTTTCCCCCGGGCACTCCGGTTTCCCCTACCACTAAAAACATGCACAATAGGCCAGGATGAATGATGTGTGTGAGTGAATGTATGGTGGTGGTCAGAGGGTCCGTTGGCGCAGACGTGTGTAGTCGCGAAAGCGTCTCTGACAGTCTCCCCCAGGGGAAACTGAAGCTACAAACGTAGCTTTCCACCACTGAGTATAGAGTGAACGTACAATTGTCTCATGTAAAGCGCTTTGTGACCATGTCTGTGAAAGGCGCTATATATAAAGATCTTCTTCTTCTTCTTCTTGGTTGGTTGGTTGGATGGATAATATTGGATGGATGGATGGATGGTTCTCAAATGGTGCATGGGCTGGGACTAGGTTGCAGAACCATTTATGGTCGGTCCTTGGGTTTGACCAAAGATGACACAACAAAATATTTTCAACGCTTGAAAGAAAACAAATAAGTGAGAAAGAAATTTTATAGCGATATTATTGAAAATTTGTGTCAAAGCTTTGTCTAGTCCAGGGGTTCCCAAACGGTTCAAGCCGCGATCCCCAAAATCCCCCCATTTATAAAACGTAATGAGCATTTATAATCATTTAAGGTCCACAACATTTAAAATCTGGTTAGTTTGGGATTTTGTATATTAATATTTGGATTAATTTCAGTAAAATATGCTGTTTTCAATCAAAAAAAAATTTGCACTTAAGGAAGTGTCTAGTCTACAACCGAAACTGATACTTTTCACCACATCTTTCAGTTGTCTCATAATGTAAAAACAAACAAATGAATTCTGTTATACGGAGTTACTGGTGATAAAAGACATCAGTGTGACATTTTAATTGTAATAATGCTTTTCTACAAGAGATAAAATATGCACAGATTTGTTTTAATGCATTAAAAGTGCATTAAAAAGCATTATACCATGGTCTGGGTGAATACTGGATTCTGATTGGCTGGTGCATTATTTTGGTATAACCGCACACGTAGTCCGGTAGTTAAATCACTGGGATATCACTCCGCTGTGGCGTCGCCATAGCAACGCCTGACACAGCTGAATCAGATAAAGGCGTAATTAGTGACTGACAGGAACGTATGAGATGGATTTTGTTTAATTTCAACGTTTTTGGCCAAAACAAAATGTTTGAATAATGTTTGTAGAGGAGAGTGAGCAGCTAGGTTAGCTACTGTTAATAACATATGAGCTTTACATTTCTATTGAAAACGGTTAAGGCTATTCATCATTTTCAGGCGTACATAAAATGATCCTGCATTGAAGCATATTTGTCTGGATTAGTAAAGTCAAACATAAAAGTTTCAGTTGGGGGGGCCCAGGTGTGAGCGACTCCACCGCAGCTGTTTCCATAAACAGTTGAGCTGGTTGAGCTAGCTAGCTAGCTTCAGGTTAAACAGCGTTAAAGGTAAATAACTCCTGCCCACGAGTGCCGCATATCGGTGTTTCCTTCCAGGGAAAAGTGTTTCCGGGTTAGTCCTGTTGTGTTGTGATTCTGTGCTGATGTTGTGTCGTTGAGCCTGACTGAGATCCTCGTAATAGCTGCGGAGAATGACTCGCTCTGAGACCAGCCTTCAGTGACCGGCTAATAACCCACACAAAATAGTCCCGTAGTCTGGCAGATTTAGTGAGTTTAGTCAATGAAAAAAACATCTATTATAAATGTTACGTTTGTGGGACCCTGGTATAAGCGGATTAAACAACGAGGAGCCGCGTTAGACGTTATAATGCAGGAGGAACAACACTGTGTCGTGGTGTTCTTGACTCCGTGTCGTGCATTATAACCTTCTAATGCGGCTCCTCGTTGTTTAATCCTTGCTTGAACTTGGTTGTTGTATCTGAAGTTCCTGTATAAACCCTACATAGACAAGATAAGTTAAGCGTTGGCATTGGAACAGCCCTGCCATCTGAGCCACTGTCAGCAACAGTGACAAAAGTGGCTCGAGCTTTGAAAACACTTATTTATTTTGAATTTTATTTTGGATTTACATTTCTGAGATCATTTGCAGATATTGCGCCACATTCCTCTGGTCTTTAAAAGCATCACAGTGACTTTCAGGCCCGGTGAGCTGCAAAGGCCTGTTTAAACCCCCACTCCCCCGCGCTGTCCCGGGCCGGTGCACTGAGGGAGTGTTGTGCTCCTGTAACCTGATAAAGAGGTCAGGTCTGCTCTCAGAGAAGGGCCCGAACACTGGGGCTTTGTGCTGCGGGAGGCGGGATAATGGAGGGATCGACCGACGGCAACGTGAGACACAAATATCTCCCAGATAAACGCGGAGCAATGACGCCGCTCAGGAAGGAGATGATTTTATACTCAATGATGTGCAAAATGACAAAAGACATGACTGTACAATCAAAAGAGACGGGAGTTGCTTTGACGGTGTTATATTCCAAAATGAAATGTACAGTAATTAAGTAATTTTATTGTTCTGGCACTTCATTGTAAATCTGTACATTTGTAATGGTTTAATAATGACACACATAATGACGACGATTCATGTACGCCGTGCGTGACCGAGGATCATGCGCCGTCACAAACTGTTGCAAACTGTTATAAACTGTTACCATGTGTTTTGATTATGGCATGAATTATTACGCATGGTCACGAATATTGTCCTGCACTGCTACGGGCTTCTATGGGCTTCTATGGGCAGCTGTGGGGCATTGGGAACTGTCATGTCCTGTCAGGAATCTGTTAAAGGGGGGGTATTATGCAAAATCGACTTTTTCAAGCTTTCCATCATGTTATTCTGTCATTCCCTCATTAAAAACATGCCTGAAGTGTTGCCTTGGCACATTCACGTATTTTTGAGTAATCTGTAAAAACTCTGATGGCGGCCATTTTAGGGATAGGTTTGCCTGAGTCCTCCTAGGAACGCCCCCACCTCCTGGAGACGCCTCCAATATTTTGTCACCAGCCGAGTAACCAACCACTGCTCCTCAGCAGAACCCCCTCCCCACTGATGCCACAGACAACGTGTGGAGGGGGCGTGTCGGAAAGGCTCAGAGGTTCTTAAAGAGACAGAGGCCACCGTTTTTACATACTGAGATATGTTCTTACCTTAGCTTTGACGAGTTCTTTAGGACCTGTCTGATCTTCACCCGTGCCTTCAGTCACGTAAACACAGCGCAGACGGCGTTAGCATTTAGCCTCTCCCTCTCTCCTCTATAGCTCCAAAACAGGTCAAGATAGAAGCTACCAAGCTCTTCCACGTTTTCCCTATTTAAATATGGTTACATGAAGTGTTCCACTACAAAGTATAATTACACAAAATTAAACAATGTGGATTTTCTAAGCGGATAAAAGGGGGAACTATATTGTAAGGCGTAATAATACCAGGAGTAGTTCGAAATCCGCGCAGTAATCTTCACTTTACTCTGCGGATGCCAAATTACTCCTGGTATTACTCTGCTGCGCGTCGTGGTGTTCTTGACTCCGCGTCGTGCATTATAACCGTCTAATGCACGGCTCCTCGTTGTTTAATCCTTACTTAAGGAATGTTACAAGTGACGGAAAAATGCCATTGGTAACGCATCGTGCCTTTTTTTAAACATGTGAAGTGAGGTCCGTGGCCTTTGGGTTTCTAATAAATACCTAAGACAGGGCGAGGAGTCCATTTTCTATTAAAAATATATAAAATGGGGGGGGCTTGTGAACTCTTCTCACCCTAGACCCCAATTAATCTGCTGACGGCCCTGTACCGATTCATAACAATAAAGTCGAACATAATAGAATTGCTTGCTTTAAAAACTAAGAACCCGCCTATAAAGTGTGCGTGTTTTCACAGGTGCGTTTCCTGGAGCAGCAGAACAAGATGCTGGAGACGAAGCTGGAGCTGCTGCAGGGCCACGGGGTCGGCCGCTCCAACGTGGAGCCCCTGTTCGAGGCGTACATGGCCGGACTCAGGCGCCAGATGGACCTGGTCAACAACGACAAGACCAAGCTGGACGGAGAGCTCCGGAACATGCAGGGGCTGGTGGAGGACTACAAGCACAAGTACAGGAAAACCACAAACACGTCTGATCAAACTGTGTTACTCCAGAGATGAAGGATTCTGAGTTCAAAAGCTCTCAAAAAAAGTGTCTCGTCAAGTATCTAGTCAGCTCGACCAAAGCAAATATGACGACGCTAGAAACTGCTCTAATCTTTGTCCAATTGGCTTGAAGATATTGACTGAATGTCCCTACTCTTCAGAAACCCAAACATCCCAAACTGTTAATGTGTGGAAATTGAAGGCTTAATCCTTACTGTATATTCAAAATGATTCATTTTTATTCAGTCATCCTCATGATCAGAGCCGTGGGAAGATATTTTAGTTGCCGAGGGACAAAATTTACCCCCAAAATACTTTTTCTGTGCATAAATCCTGTTTATTAACCTCTTAACTCCCGCCTGAACCGAGAGCATTTTCTCCAGTTCAGCTTTACCCAAATCCTGTAGGCCAGTGTAACGCCTCATTTGAAAGACCTACAAAACTAAATTGATCTTTTTCCTCACATCAGATTTTTTTCCATCACTTTTTTTGGTGGGCAGTCGTCTCATTTTTGTCAAATTTTCGTGACTTTTTTGTCACTTTTTCGTCAAATTATTCACATTTTTTTTGTCAAATTTGTATCACTTTTTCGTCCATTTTTTCCTCCATTTTTCGTCAAATTTTTTCTCACTTTTTTGTCAAATTTTTGTCCATTTTTGTAATTTTTTGTCAGTTTTTCGTCAATGTTTTCTCACTTTTTTCACATTTTCATCCTTGTTTTCGTCTCAGTTTTGTTGCTATTTTCACACCTTTTTTCCAGAAGCTCTTGGATTGGGGTAAAGCTGGAGAAAATGTGCTCGGTTCAGGTGGGAGTTAAGGGGTTAATATTGCCTGCAGTTCACAAACTATCCACCAGGGGGTGCTGCAGCGCCCTCAGCACCCTGGGTTCCCACGGCCTTGCTCATGATTCAATTGTGGTTTAACCTGGACTAGCCTTAACACTAAATTGAGAAATTTATTGTTTGGTTGTAGCCTGTCATTAAAGCACCACAATATGTCGCCAAATAATGATTATCACTGCAAAAAGCAACAATATATTGCAAATTTCTTCTTTTATCTGATAGAAATTGACCCATTTTTAGATAAAACAAAAAAAATACGAGCTTAGAAATGGACAAAAGTTTGGTTTTAGTCATGATTTCCCTAATTAAGTTCAATTTTAGCATTGTTTTGGCCTGATTCAGTCTTTTATATGATTTGTTTTAAAAATGGCTAACATTTACTTTTTTAAGTTTAATGGAATGTAGAGGTCTGATATTTGGGTATTTTACAATATCAGCAATCAGCCGATATCTCATGAACCGGAAGTGGGACTTTCCTTTGGAAAGAGCTCAGACATAGGGCTTTTCCACCAAGGTGTTGGTTCAGAGCTGGTTCTGGTGCCGGGTTGGTTCCACACTGACTTGGTTTTCCACCAAAATGAGAGCTGTGCCTATTGTCATAGCAACGCTTTGGGAAGTCAACATAAAACATGGATAGAAACATCTTACTACAGCCACTTCTCGTTATAAATACAGATAAGTTTATGTTCCTGTCACAGCAGCCGTTAACATTTTGATTTCTTCTTTCTAACTCTTGTTTTAGCTAAAGAGCATAAAGCAAAACAACAGTTTCCTCCACAGAGACTGTTTTGGCTTCTCCAGGAAGTTATAAGCACAAACTAACTCGTATAGAGTTCGGGAATGTGACGTCATATCACTAAGCATTATGGGATTAGCAGCAATTGTAAACTAATGGAGATTTTAGAAGTTAAAATACTGGAGTTATTGTTCACATTAAAACACTTGTACACCACAGTGAGTTAGATGTATTTACCAGCAGTAACTCAGCAGCTAACGGCGCTGCTCCACGGCTATTTTCTCCACTTTATAGACTGCTTTTAGCTAATGTTAGTCAATGGAAATGTATGCTAACAGCTGCAAAGATGGCCGATCTCCATGGTAACTGTAGACTTTCCCGAACTCTATAGATTGCTTGTTGCCCCAGCTGCTGACATCACTGGTGCTCGTTTCTTTGTCCAGCTTTTAACCTGTTCCCAACCGGCACCAGATTTTGGAACCAAGAGCCAGCGTTTTTTCAGTGGAAAACGAAAGAACCGGTTCTGAAACTGGAACTGGCCCAGAACCAGCAACAGCACCGGCCAGAACTGAGAAAAATCGCAGTGAAACTCGGTTACATGTTTGTACACCTATTGTAGATATTTTATGCTGGTGACTTTTTCTTATAGAGATAGAGACTCACCATTTTTTGTTTTGAAATCTGCTGATTTTTGTCTTTCAAATGAGCTCCTTCTAAAGTACCTGAATATGAATGTCCTGAATAAATCAGCCCCGTGCCCCTAATAAAGCTGACCCTGCAGTCTCAGATCAACACTGACACATTTTACAGTTTAGAAGCATCTTAAACGAGATTATAAACGAGATTATAAACAAGACATTTTCAAGAATCAGTCGATAGTTCAATGGTTGATGTCACCTGTAGTGCTCTTTGCTATCAGTCGAGGATGTGGAGGCACTGGTATAGCTGAATTTTTAAAGTAACTGATTCATTTTTTTTGTGTATTTTTGGTGTTGTTTGTTTGTGATGTCACTCTGTCTCTTTGGACCTCGAGTTCGTAATAAAGTTGAATTGAATAATTGATTGATTGAATAGGCAGTGCACATCAGTCCTTCAAAATCCACAAAAATCGGCATCAGCCTGAGACAAACCCATATCGGTCGACCTCTAATGGAATCTTCTGTGTTTAAATGGTTTAGTAAAAATGTTGCAATAATACAGTATTCGAGATAGTTCAGTCCAACATCACAGTTTTTCTCATCATATCTTGCTGCCCTCAGATTCCTTCAGAACCACCGACAGAAGCTATTTGTTCTACTCACTCTAAACATCCAGAAAACCGACTGCTTTAAAGAAAAAGAGTTGTTTTACACTTTACGCTGTGACGCTGTTCTTGAAAATGTCACGCTTTTGTCATGTCTAGTAAAACCTGCCCTTTATCCCTGTGTGTGTTTGTGTGTGTTTGTGCCAGATACGAAGACGAGATCAACAAAAGGAACAACCTGGAGAACGACTTTGTGATCCTGAAGAAGGTCAGTGTCATTGACTCTCACAGGTGTGGTCGGCAACGCGATACTGTCCTATTGTGGTTCACTGTACAAACTATTGTTCTCTCCCTTCATACCATGGTCTGGGTGAATACTCGATTCTGATTGGCTGGTGGTGCTAACAAGCGTGCATTATTTTGGTATAACCGCACACGTAGTCCAGTAGTTAAATCACTGGGATATCACTCCGCTGTGGCGTCGCCATAGCAACACATGACACAGCTGAATCAGATAACGGCGTAATTAGTGACTGACAGGAACGTATGAGATGGATTTTGTGTTAATTTCAACGTTTTTGGCCAAAACAAAACGTTTGCTAAATGTTTGTAGAGGAGAGTGAGCAGCTAGGTTAGCTACTGTTAATAACATATGAGCTTTACATTTCTATTGAAAACGGTTAAGGCACTATTCATAGTTGAAATCATGGCGTGAAGGAAGACAAGAGACCCGTGCGTGGAGTGAAGTTTTGAGGATATTTACTGGGAGAAAAGTGCAGAGTATAAACACAGTTTCACAAAGAATAAACGGTAGACATGGGTTTATATCATAGTATGTAAATGAGGTTACGTATAGGGCGTCTCCTTAAAGACGATAGGCTCAAGTCCAAATTTCTAAATAAGGTTGCTTCTCTCAGAGAGGCTGCTAGAGACCAGCTATGTCCAGGATAAACATACATGTGGGGGCCCTAATAGAGGAAAAACACTCCTTGACGTAAAAGCATTCCAATGCGAGTTGAAAGTTGAACATACGAAGCCCATACATGGAGATCACACTGGCATACTTATTCATCTATAATATAATTTAAACATAGTAATGTTAAAATTATGATTTCAATAGTTTTCAGGCGTACATAAAATGATCCTGCATTGAAGCATATTTGTCTGGATTAGTAAAGTCAAACATAAAAGTTTCAGTTGGGGGGGCCCAGGTGTGAGCGACTCCACCGCAGCTGTTTCCATAAACAGTTGAGCTGGTTGAGCTAGCTAGCTTTAGCTTCAGGTTAAACAGCGTAAAAGTGAAATAACTCCTGCCCACGAGTGCCGCATATCGGTGTTTACTTCCAGGGAAAAGTGTTTCCGGGTTAGTCCTGTTGTGTTGTGATTCTGTGCTGATGTTGTGTCGTTGAGCCTGACTGAGATCCTCGTAATAGCTGCGGAGAATGACTCGCTCTGAGACCAGCCTTCAGTGACCGGCTAATAACCCACACAAAATAGTCCCGTAGTCTGGCAGATTTAGTGAGTTTAGTAAATGAAAAAAACATTTATTATAAATGTTACGTTTGTGGGACCCTGGTATAAGCGGATTAAACATCGAGGAGCCGCATTAGACGCTTATAATGCAGGAGTAACTCCACTGTGTCCTGGTGTTCTTGACTCCGCGTCGTGCATTATAACCGTCTAATGCGGCTCCTCGTTGTTTAATCCTTACTTAACGCCTCTTATGCACTTTCCTCCAATAACACAAATACCGACAACTAACAGTCTGACGAAATGTGTTTAAAATACAGGTAAAAAGTAAGTATAAGTGTGTGTCTACTGTGTCCAGAGGAAAGAAATAAAGTCTAGATTGTTAGAGCAACAGAAATATTTTTGCGCAACGTCAAAATGCTGAGGTTTTTTACTTGGTGTAATTGCTAATATAACTCGACCTATTACGCCTCAAAAACTGGAAAAGGTCAGTTGTCTTCTCGGAGTAATTTGGCATCCGCACAGTAAAGTGAAGATTACTGCGCGGATTTCGAACTACTCCTGGTATTATTACGCCTTACAATATAGTCCCCCCTTTTATCCGCTTAGAAAATCCACAATGTTTAGTTTTGTGTAATTATACTTTGTAGTGGAACACTTCACGTGACCATATTTAAATAGGGAAAACGTGGAAGAGCTTGGTAGCTTCTATCTTGACCTGTTTTGGAGCTATAGAGGAGAGAGGGAGAGGCTAAATGCTAGAACTAGATAGAACTTGTCAAAGCTAAGGTAAGAACATATCTCAGTATGTAAAAACTGTGGCCTATTCCTTTAAGGACTCAATTCCACACAAACAATGATCAGGTTGAATATTTGTGGATCTTCTATTTGGAGATTTCTTTCAAAAGATCTGCCTCTCCCATAGATTAATATTGGCACCTGCCCTCCTTCCGAAATTATGACATGCTACCACTTATCTGTAAATGCAGGCGAATAACAAAGTCCATGCTTATAGTGGTTTATGTGTAAACAGGACGTGGACTCTGCCTACCTGGTGAAGGCAGACCTGGAGGACAAAGTGGGAGCCATGACCGATGAGATCAACTTCCTGCGCAGCGTCTACGAGGAGGTGCTCTGATTTCGGAGAGTGTTCTATAATATAAGTAAGATATACAGTGTTTGATTGTGTTTGGCCCCGTGTCCCGGGTGTAGGAGCTGCGTGAGCTGCAGGCCAGTATCAAGGACACGTCTGTGGTGGTGCAGATGGACAACAGCCGCACCCTCAACATGGACCAGATCGTGTCTGAGGTCAAAGCTCAGTACGAGGAGATCGCAGCCCGGAGCAGGGAGGAGGCTGAGGCCTGGTACAAGACCAAAGTAAGGGCAACACATGTTCTAGGTTCTAAAATGTCATTATGTTGCACTTTTAAAGGGACACTGTGTAACATTTTGGACTATACTCTTGCCATCAGTGCAGAACATGCTCATATTGACCAGCTCGACACAGAAAAATACTATTACTGCAGGGAATAATCAAAAAATTGATTTGGATGAGGACCTAACCTGTTTTAATCTCAAATTCTAATGACTTTAGTCACATCTCCATGGAAACGAGCAGGAGACGTCCCGACTCCTGGTAAAGTCCCATTTATGATTATGCATTATTCCTTGAACGAATATTTAAATGTTTTTACTGTATATTCATAATAAACTGAACTGAAATGAACTGAAAGACAGTCATGTCTTAGATGAGCTGAGCCGCTCACAGCAAAAACACATGTTTGTTTTGTACATACTTAGGTATTTTTCCAATGATGAAATGATCTATCACAAAATAAATGCTAGTATTTCAATTTTATAAGTAAAATGCTGTGCTGTGTGCCTTTAAGTCAGTTTTTTGTGTCCAAATTGAAGTTGTGCAAAAGCTTTACTTGGTCTGTTTGTATTTGCGAACACGCCCATATATTTCTATAATTATATTCTCCATGCAAAAAGAATAAAATGTGCCGGTCCTCATCGCTCACTCCTGTGTACCGTATTTTCCGCACAATAAGTCGCTCCGGAGTGTAAGACGCACTAGCCAAAAAACGCCTATAGATACAGACGGCATCTCGTCATAGAAGGGGGCGTGGCCTCGCCGAGGGGGGAAATAGAATCTTTAGGGAAACACAATTTTTCACAGCAGATTGTTTTGTAGAAGTGAGAAAGCGTCAGTTCTAGCTAGCGCTAGCTAACCGTTTGCATTAGCCCGATGCTAACATGTAGCATTATGTATTTATGGGCTGTTGAGCCACTTTGCTCCTCTCCATGTCTTTGTATCTTTATTTAGTAGAAAACTATATTCATAATTCAGCGTTTGTTAAAGTAGTTTTTGAGTAATTAGAGAAAGTTTACATTTTTCCAAAATTGTTTTCCCCCTTAACAGGGCAATTCCAGAGATGCCGTCTGTATCTATGTCTCTGCTAACCTGACACATTGATGGTACATGACGCATAACTAAATCGGTGTCACATAAACAGTTCAGATAACTATAGCATAGAAGAAGAGAGACAAGAACATACCAAACTCTCGATCTCACTCCAAATCACTAAATCCATTGAAATCTTCATCCTCTGAACAATCGCCATGGCAACAACCTGGACACGGAGGCGTAACTGCACCGTTGACAAGCCTCTCCCGGCAACATGTTTTTCAAGCTCTCATTTGGGGAACTCGTTCCTCTACCTGTGGCTCTAGCTTTTAGCCCGTGATTAGCTTTCTTTTGTTTTCTTCTCTAAGAGTAACCTCCGCTTCTCGCTCACTCCAAACTTTCTTTCTGCTGCTCGATGAGCCTGCAGTGCCCTCTAGCGGCATGTGAAATGATATATTTGAATAAAAAAACAGAAGACTTATAGTCCGGAAAATACGGTATAAGGATTTTAAGTGATGTCAAATTAAGTCCAATGTCATTACAAAACATCGCTGACACACCTTTCAGAAGTTCTCAAAATGGCCTCCATCTGCATCGTGTTTCTTTGTTTCTCCTCCAGTTTGACCAGATGTCGGTGCAGGCCAGTCAGTTTGGAGACGAGCTGCGGATCGTGAAAGGAGAGCTGGCCGAAGTGAACCGCCTCATCAGCCGCCTGCAGAGCGAGATCGAGGCTGTGAAAGCTCAGGTACGAACAAGTGGAAATGGATCTACAAGTGTCCACAAGTTTACTCTTTGAGAGACGGCTCATTTCCAGACGTAGGTAAAGTCGTCACAAAAGCGGTGGGTATTTCACTGGGAGGATTGATGATCTGAACCAGACTTGTAGAGCGCTTTTTTGGACACTCAAAGACGCTTTACATGGGGTATAAAACAAAAAGGGGGTTTAGGAAAAAGCTAGTTTGAACAGGTGGGTTTTGAGCACTGATTTGAAGGTTGGTATTGAGTCAGAGTTTCTAATGGGCTGTGGGAGAGAGTTCCAGAGAGTGGGGGCGGCGAGGGCGAAGGCTCGGTCCCCCAAGGTCCGGCGGTTAGTGCGGGCGATGGGAGTGATGCGGTTGGAGTCGGCTGAGCGGAGGCGACGGGTGGCAGAGGTGGGAGACTCGAGTCACATGACTTGACCCGAGTCAGACTCGAGTCGCAATTTTCGGGACTTGAGACTTACTTGACCAAAGCTGCAAAAAGACTTGACTTGACTCTGGACTTGCTGTTTGTGACTCGAGACTTAACTTGGACTTGAGGCCAATGACTCTCAATGACTCGCTGTGACTTTATAGTTATTATTTATTTGAGTGAAACTGTCGAAAGATCAGGATTCATTTAGTAAAAGCGGCGCATCTTTGTTTACATTATGGTGATTAGCCACATGCGTGTTCGGTTTCCAGACGGAGCGTCTGATCAATACAGCGCGAAAAGGCAGGAGGAAATATTTCTTTGGATGCATGAAAAGTTTTCGAAAGACAGTGAAGAGGAGGAGATTTACGGACAGGAAAACGTTTGAAACAATGGACTGGACCTACAGCGCAGACGGAGCCTCCAGAACCACGATGTAAGAGCTGATTAATCAACAGGAATCTTGGGGCTTTACAATGTTTTAAGTCATTCACACAAAGTTTAAAGCATTTAGAGGTTATTTTACACATCTGCACACAGCCCAGTGACAGCGGGACTGAAGGCTACGCAGAATCTATTTTGAACAGGGGCGAATCCGAGTATACAGGAACTGGGGCAGTACAGGGGAACCACTGACAGAAAAACCACCAGAGACTAACAAATATAAAAATATTATTTTATATTTATATTTCACACTACAAGGAAAAGCAGCTCATGTTTGAAAGACTCTGTTTCATTTTTTTTTTTAAGTCGCCCCCCCCCGGGCCCCCTTCCTTAAAATGCTGTCCTGGTAATTTTGTACATAGACTGTTTATTTAAAATATATATAGTTTGAATTTTTTGGTAATTATATATTAATTAAACTTTAAATCCATGAGATTTTACAAAGTTTGATTATAGCCAAATTTTTTAAAATCGCTATATCTTGAGAAAGCACTTTCAAGATTAAACACATGAAAAGTTGACACGCTGGCGTTTGTGACTTGAGGTGACTTGCCGGCTTAAGCAAGACTTGACTTGACAAAAGCTATGACTTGACTTGACTTGACTTGACCCCATGACCGATTGACTTGGACTTACTTGGGACTTGGACCTTCACGACTTGGACTTGACTCGAGACTTGCATTTAGTGACTTACTCCCACCTCTGCGTTGATGTTGCTGCTGGAGCTCGGTGAGGTAGGGCGGGGCCAGGTTATGGAGGGATTTGTAGGTGAGGAGGAGGAGGAGCTTGTACTGGTTCCCAAAGTTGGACATAATTAACCATATTTTTTATGTTTTCCACCTTAAATTATTATAAATGCTAATTGTATTTTGCAGAAGGGGGTGCTGAGTTGTTCGTTAAAGCAGTACTCGTGTAACTCATGGCTCTAGAGGCCATAAGCGCCACTGCAGGTGTCGTAGCATGTTGTGGTTCTTCACTCATTAATTGTCCGTGAGAGTAAATCCTACGCTGACAGAAAAGACAAAAGGAGAGAGGGATATTGTACATCCAATTACACAATGGAGATATTTTTTTCACTCACTCAAACTTGGCTGTAAATATTGTTTAAGTTAGCCCGCAGCTAGCTTTGCCCGTTAGCCTGTTAGCTTCTTCTTCGTGACACCATTAGTGTGTATTGGTGACTCCGACCCAGAGACAGTCAAGTTGCAATTGTGGTTTTCTGGCCAGAGACACCAGGGGAGATGAAAGACCCCCAATCATCCCATTAACACTTGTATTACCCCCAGAGGGATAAACAAATTACTCCTTTAAGTGATTTTGAGGGCAACACATGACTGCTTGACACTGTGCCATCTACAGTGTTGTGAGTTCAACTCCCAGCTCCAACAGTTGTTTCCCTTCCTCATCCCCTTTCACACTGAACTGTTCTGACTAATAAAGCCCATGAGTCATAAAAATCTTGAAAAAGCTTTAAGTAAATGTAACTTACTCACTGCTGCCCCCTTGTGGTCCCCAGCGAGCCGGTCTGGAGAACCAGCTGGCCGAGGCGGAGGAGAGAGGCGAGCTGGCTGTGAAGGAGGCCAAAGCTCGGACCAGAGACCTGGAGGACGCTCTGCAGAGGGCCAAGCAGGACATGGCCCGCCAGCTCCGCGAGTACCAGGTGTGTGACGCAGCATCAGACGAGCGCCACAACTACAGGCTTCAAAGTGTTTCCAAACTTACATGAAATCTGTTCCAATGTGTTTAGGATAGACTTATTTCCATCAGCCACATTAGTCTCTGGTTTCTGATGCCGCATTTTTACCCACAGTGTTCTTGTTTTGACCCGCAGGACCTCATGAATCTAAAGCTGGCTCTGGACATTGAGATTGCCACTTACAGGAAGCTCCTGGAAGGTGAAGAGGACAGGTACAACCAGTCAGTCGTCCATTTACTTCAATGCATTATTATTCTCTTGTTAAGTCACACTGCGCAACATATCGCCCAATAAATGATAAAAATACGCTCATTTATTCAATTTAACTGGTGTTTGTCCCAATGAGAAATACGTAAAAAACTAATGAGTGGACTCGAAGCTTTCTTCAGCTCGTGTCCAAACATTCAACACATGAACAAATGATATCACCCTTGTCTGTGTTAATTTTGTCGACTAAAACTAGACGAAAATGGAAAGAAATTGAAAATAATTGTTTGACTAAACATTGACTAAAAATAAACAATATGTTTGTCACACTGGCCTGCACTAACGCTGTTGTTGCCCCAGGCGCAAGATCGAGAACACAATGTGCAGTACGAGAAAGGGTAATATATATAGGAAGGAAAAAATTCTGCTTCTGCTAAACAAGCTCTCATGATCTACTTTTTATTAAGGTTTCCGTGCAGTATTTAAAAGCATTAAAAGTCGATATACAATGGTCTGGGTGAATACTCGATTCTGATTGGCTGGAGGGTGTCCGTTAAAAAGTGATTACGTACACCGAGCCCGGCAACAGTTACAAAACAGTTCAATCACGTTCTAAATAATAAGGTGAATACGTTTCTTAAAGGAAAAGGCCACCATTTTTACATACTGAGATATGTTCTTACCTTAGCTTTGACGAGTTCTTTAGGACCTGTCTGATCTTCACCCGTGCCTTCAGTCACGTAAACACAGCGCAGACGGCGTTAGCATTTAGCCTCTCCCTCTCTCCTCTATAGCTCCAAAACAGGTCAAGATAGAAGCTACCAAGCTCTTCCACGTTTTCCCTATTTAAATATGGTTACGTGAAGTGTTCCACTACAAAGTATAATTACACCAATTAAACAATGTGGATTTTCTAAGCAGATAAAAGGAGGGACTATATTGTAAGGCGTAATAATACCAGGAGTAGTTCGAAATCCGCGCAGTAATCTTCACTTTACTGCGCGGATGCCAAATTACTCCTGGTATTATTATGCCTTACAATATAGTCCCTCCTTTTATCTGCTTAGAAAATCCACATTGTTTAATTTTGTGTAATTATACTTTGTAGTGGAACACTTCACGTAACCAAAAATGTCACAAAAACTCAACAAAACTTTACAAAAACTCAACCAAAATTTACAAAAATTCAACAAAAATGTCACAAAAACTCAACCAACTAGTGACAAAAATGCAACAAAAATATGACAAAAATTCAACAAAAAGTGACAAAAAGCTCAACCAAAAAGTAACAAAAAATCTACAAAAATGTCACAAAAACTCAACCAACGAGTGACAAAAAGCTCAACCAAAAAGTAACAAAAATGCAACAAAAAGTGACAAAAACTCAACAAAAATGTGACAAAAAGCTCAACCAAAAAGTAACAAAAATGCAACAAAAATGTTACAAAAACTCAACAAAAAGTGACAAAAAGCTCAACCAAAAAGTAACAAAAATGCAACAAAAAGTGACAAAAACTCAACAAAAATGTGACAAAAATGAAAAAGGAAAAAAAAAAATTACGAAAGGTGACACAACACAGCAACAGCGCAAGGAAAAAGGTCAGTTTTGTGGGTCAAAAGAGGACAGAATGCATTCGGTTAAGGCGGGGGTAAGAGGTTAAAATATGTATTTGTGGAAGTGTCACAATTACCCTAATTTGGGCCAGGCTGGTCAGAGTCCAGGGCTGCTCGGGTTTTTGTTCCGCAGTGGGACTTTAAAGACACATCAGCGATTTTCTGCTGCGTTTTGGTTAGTTTAAAAGCAGCGTAAATGTTTTCATTGTTGCTTCTATGTTTTAGGCTGGGCCAGCAGTCCATCCTCAACATCCAGTCCGTCTCCAGCTACAGTAAGTGACCCGGAGACACGGACCACAGCGAGACCAAAGAGCTACACCTGTTTACACCTATAACATAGCTTTGATGTGAATCTGAATAGACATAAAACGACCCCTAATGTTTACGTGCTGGGACGCGTGCTTGTCACTGATTGGCTTTTCTTTGGTTCTCGCTCTCTCCACCCCCTTCTTCCTCCCTCCACACCCCACCTCTTGGCCTCTGTCCTGTCTGTGTGCAGGTCCCGCTAAAAGCTCTAACGGCTACAGCAGTCAGAGCGTCTCCCCTCTGCCCAAGCTGCTCATAAAGACCACAGAGACCAGGGACAACAGCAGATTCAGCTTTCACTGAGAGATAATGACGGAAAGACACACATTTGGGGCGATTGTGTTAAAGAAACGCATATTTAGGTTTCAAAATGTGAAATTCTGTAAAAGCAGATTTAGGCTAAAATCAATACAAGATTATCCGCTAGTGATGAAACTTGCTTGATGCTGTCACTTAACAGGGTTTAACTATTAAAGAGGCCTGCACTATATCAGCCAAGGCCAATAGAATAAACAGAATACTTCTTATTACTGTATTATTAGACGTAAACCTTTTGTATAAGGCGCTATACAGCCTATGTGTTATGAAAGTAGGTGTCTTTTTTTTCCATAGCCCAATGTTTGCGTAGTAATGGATGACCATATAATAAAACTGAGTATCTGGGCCTGTGTTGTTTTTCTTTAAGTCGGCTACTTTCTCTACATTTATGAAAACTAACAAACAAGAACATGACTTGAATCGGCTTATTGAACATATGGACAATAATTAGCCTAATCTATTCAATCTCATTTGACCAAAGTCCTGTAACATAACACTATACTAATACAATCTGCAAAAGGAAAACGCAGGTTACATAACTTATTTATTGAGCAAGAGCATAAGTGATCAAAGTAAACAAAAATATTCAGAATCAGAATTGTATTTATTGCCATTGTTTGAGAACAGGTTTTTCTCGGTGCGCTCGTGCAACATAAAACATATAACTCAGAAGTTAGATGTATAAGGGCATGTACGATTATAGGGCATGCATAAAGAATATTGTCCCCTAAACTGTTATTTTATCTCTCATTTTTAATGTTTATCTTAATGGGTCTATACAAAGTTTAAAAATGTAAAAAATATGTATTTTCCTCCCCCTACATGTTCCAGCCATGACCTGTTACTTCTGGTCTGAAGTGCCGTCATGCACGAGCTTAATATAGAAGCTGCAGTTACACATAAGACCTGAGGTGGCAGTATTTATTTTATTTTATTTTATTGATGGGATCCCCATTAGCACAGCAGAGCTGTCGCTATTCTTCCTGGGGTCCACATAGAAAAACAAAAAGAAATACATTAAAGAAAAAGAAAAGTACATTAACATACAAAAGCCACGCAACAATGTAAACAATATATTACTGTATCACAGTTCATAATCACTAATTTAGTAGTGAGTATAAAATGACAAACTTGCATCTAGTCTCTTTAAAGATGCATCATGCAACTTTTAATGACACCTAAACAAAAACTCAGATGTTTCATGTTTCACCAACTATACAGCGGCTGGGTCACTCAAAGGTCAAGTAGCCTTCGCATTAATAGTGGTTTCCTTTAGTCAACATTGGACAGTGTTCAGAATCAGAATCAGAATCAGAATCAGAATCAGAATAGGTTTTATTGCTGGGTTGCAGGTTCTAGAATATGATGATGTCACAGGACCCAACGGAGGGCAGGAGCCAGATGTTCCTATTAACAGCATTACACTTTCACAAGTCATAGCTCAAAAGAAAATTTGTGAATTACAAAAATGATCATTAATATCAGTCACTGGGTTCATGATCTCTCTGTACAAGACCAAAAATTTCCTCAAAAACAAAATAATTTTTCCTCTATATAATAGTATTGGCCTTTAGAACGCTGTGATGTCACCTGCAACCCAGCAATTGCCATTGTTATGAACACGTTCACAGCTATGAATTTTACAAGGGCGGCCGTTACATGGAGCCCTTTTTTGCTGAAATTAGAAATCACAAACTAAAGCAAACACATACATACACAAATATACACAGTTGATATTAAACATTTCGTGTGAAAAACACGCTGGAGATTATTCTTTGGTCAGAGATTGAACAATGGCGTCCAAGAGGATTGATGAAGAACAGGCAGGAGTCTGGATGTCTTATGCAGGAGAAGTTTATTTACCATCGGTGCGGGACCCGGAGACATGAACTCGAAACGTAGCGCTTGTTTTACCATTCAAGTCTGTCTCTGCTCCACCGTTATCTGCTGAGGTACAGCTGGTAAATACATAGAACTCACTGTGGTGCCCAAGTATTTTAATGTGAACAATAACTCCAGTATTTTAACTTTTAAAATCTCCATTAGTTTACGATAGATACAGACGGCATCTCGTCATAGAAGGGGACGTGGCTTCGCCGAGGGGGAAAATAGAATCTTTAGGGAAACACAATTTTCCCTCTTTTTTGCCATTTTCTGGTGGAATATGAACTTATTTATCACATAAATAAAGTCAAGTGTAAATCGGGCCCACGTGGATATTTTCTCACAGCAGATTGTGCAGCAAGAAGTGAAATAACGGCAGTTGTAGCAAGCTCTAGCTAACCGTTAGCATTAGCCCGATGCTAACATGTAGCATGAAGTTAGCATTCTCCGTTATTCATGTATTTATGGGCTGTTGAACCACTTTGCTCCTCTCCATGTCTTTGTATCTTTATTTAGTAGAAACTATATTCATAATTTAGCATTTGTTACAGTAGTTTTTGAATAATTAGAGAAAGTTTAGATTTTTCTCAAAGTTGTTTTCCCCCTTAACTGTTTTCAAAAATGACCATATATGGGCGATTCCAGAGAAGCCGTCTGTATCTTTTGCTGCTTAGCACATTCCCGAACTTTATTGATAAGAAATAGTATCAGGCCCCCAATAATTATAATTTACAATAATTTAAGTAATTTCTTTTTATTTTACTGCTAAAATTACATATACATAAATACTGTTTTTTGCAAATACATTTATTTTTTCTTTCAAAATCAATTATTTCCCCCGGACCCCACTTTGGGAACTACTGCCTTAAACAAAAGAGCTAACAGTACAAAAATGTGGCCATTCTGTAAAACATTTTGGACTCTATCTATATTTCTATGCTAAGAATAGTTGCAAAGAATGGTAAATCTCATATTTGGCTGCCTTTTGTCAACATCTCCATGGAGACGAGCTGGAGACTCCCTGTAAGTCTACTTTTTCTTCTCCACGTGGTCTGTAATACTGTAGTTAGCCGCAGTATCCAGCAGAGGGCGCTGTGGAGACCGCATTTATGGGAAAAACAATCGAAGAAGAACCGGAGCCCACGAGGGGGAGGAGTGAGCGGGGCAAGCGGCGCCCGTGATTGGCCGACGCTCTTCGGTTTTCGCGCCAAAGCGCTGCATTGTGGGTAGTGTAGGCGGAAGTGCACGCAGTGTTGTTGTTATACCGCTGGCGTGAGGGGGTCCCGTGTGTTTTGGCCGCTCGGTTCGCCTCTTTTCGGGGGTTTTTATCACATCGGGGGGATTTCAAAGTTGATGAAAGTCGGCGGAGGCGACGGGGCACGGATGCGGGGAGAGGAGTCGTCGGATTCGGACTGCGGGAGGATGGAGGAGAGCTCGGCCCGGAGCAGTTTGGAGGCGCTCTGTCAAGAGTTAAACCTGGACGAACAGACGGCGACCGAGGCCATGGAGAACTTCTCGACCATCTGGAATACGTACACGCTGGAGGTACGGACATACAAACACCGCACCCGCTCTCATTTCTGCACGTGTTAGGGAAATAAATCAGATTTTTAAGAGCAAATGCAAGATCCGAGAGAGGGACGTCCCAACATCATCAGCTGCTTGTTCAGAGATTCCCTTTCACACACACAACAAAACGATGGGCTTGAGTCTGGACCTTTATGAAGCTTCTTAGAGTTATAAAATATGTAGAAGTACCAGCTTTTCAGATGTGTTTCCATCTGAACTCCTTTCTCTGAACATTTTGGACGTTTTGTTAACGTGTAGTTTTATGCGCACGTGACACGCGAGTCGGGGTTGTCAAAACAAGCGACGTCCAGATTCAACTCGCCAAACATATTATAAACCGGATAACTGGATTTGCAAAGGCATCAGAACTTTGTTGACCTTTATATTTGTTCTATATTAGAATTACGCCAGACTTTAATGGATAGTAAGTTAAAGGCACACTGCGTAACATTTTGGACTATACTGTTGCCATCAGTACAAAACATTTTTATAACGATCAGCTCGACACAGAAAATGCTATTTCTGCAGTGGGTGATCAAAGAATGGATTTGGATGAGGACCAGACCTGTGTAAATCTCAAATCCTGCTGACTTTAGTCACATCTCCATGGAAACGAGCGGGAGACGTACCCACTCCCGGTAAAGTTATGTCATGTGTTAGGAGAGCTGAGCCGCTCACAGCAAAATCACATGTTTGTTTGAGATATTTTTCAATGCTGAAAATATCTGTCATAAAATAGAAGCTTGTATTTAAATTTTATTTTTTGGGTAAAATTCTACGCGGTGCGGCTTTAACAAAGGTTATGATTTTTAGTGTCCAAGTAGGGCTGTGCAGTTAAGCGAAATTCGATTACGATTTCGATTACAACAGTAAACAATTACAAAATTAGCATAATCGCAAAAAATCGATTACAATTTATTTATTTATTTATTTTTTTGCAAAGCAGACTTGCGTTATTTCATGGCGCTGGGATTATTTTCCCTTCGCTTTTCATGTGCCACGGCTCATGCTTTTGTCTGACATAAAAACAAACAGCGCTGTGTGATGATGTCATCAGGCCGCGCTGCTCAGTTTACTTGCGCAGGTGTGAAACAGGGACCTCTCTTTAATCAAGGCGTACTTGAAATCATTTGTACTTTTATGACGGTCCAGAAAACATAAAATATCATCATAGTGTTTTGTTTAATAAATAAATAAAATAAAGATAGACTATTTTTTAAAGCAGTACTAAGTAACGTGTTTACTTTAATAAATTATTTTCGTAGTCCCTGTGGGGGTAATACAAGTGTTTATGGGATGATTGGAGGGTCTTTCATCTCCCCCTGGTGTCTCTGGCCAGAAAACCATGTTTGCAACTTCACTGCCACCGGTGCGGAGTCACCAATACACACTAATGGTGTCACGAAGAAGAAGCTAACATGCTAACGGGCAAAGCTAACTGCGGGCTAACGTCACTTTAAACAGTATTTACAGCCAGGTTTGAGTGAAAAAAAAATATTTCCATTGTATAATTGGATGCACAGTAACCCTGTCAGCGTAGTATTTACTCTCCAAGACAATTAATACGTTAAAAAATCGTAACTTGCTACTACACCTGCAGTTGCGCTTATGGCCTCTAGGGGGAAGAGTTACTTAGTACTGCTTTAAAGGCAACAAATAATCGTTTGAATAATCATGATTTCAATTATGACAAAAATAATTGTGATTATTATTTTTTCAATAATCGAGCAGCCCTATGTCCAAGTGGTAACATAATATACTCAGCAATCTGTTGGGTGAAAAACACGTTCTTATTTATTAGGGGTGTAACGGTTCACGGGGATGTATTGAACCGTTCGGTTCGGCCTGTTCGGTTCGGTCCACTTGCGTACCGTTTCGGTGTATTATTTTCATTAAATAATGTAAATTTATTATTAGCGTCATATTAAGCGCCGCGGAACAAAGTTCCTACGCGAGTTTCCGCACGGACGCTGTTGAGTGACGTACATTGAAGCTGCATGAGTAGCCGAGAGAAACTACAGTCGTTGAAGGCGCTGGCTTTAAGTATTTGATTAAAAGTCTTGAGCCTCGCTACAATATCCCATCACGTCCGCACTTCAGCCAAAAAGTTATGCCAGCGCTCAGAGCCGTTTCTTCCTATACACAAACTACGCAAGGTGCGTAGTGTTGCTTCACTGATTAATCAACGCGTTGTTACGGGGACAGGCTCTTCCAGCTTCCTCCGCCTACTTCGCCACATATAACACCAAAACGGAGTAGTCTGCAAGTGAATGAGCAGGAGAGACTGACCACCTTCCCCCTGTCTCTTCCAAAGCGCGAGTGCTTCTCCGCTCGTGTCCCGCTCGGCCGTCTGTCTCCCGGTGCTTCGCCTCATGCGCGGCTCCTCCACGGTTGCATCATGTCACCTGTGTCCCGGGCGCAGCTCTCATGTTTTCTCTGCGCAGACTCTGGGCTGCAGCTCTGGGCCTCACTCTCATTTAAACCCTCTTCTTACTGTGTCTGGTGAGTCTAGAGTATCAGGACAGTAGTTTGGCGAGTAGACGAGAGTAAAAAGCCGTTCACTGTGGCCTTTTTGTTGAGTTGAATCCACATGGTTCTCATGAGTTACAGTAACTCTCATTATAAGAGTGCAATTTATTTAAAATATCACCCAAATGGGTCACTTTTATTTATTTTATGCAAGAATTCTATTGTGTATTGGCAGCTTTTCAAAAGAAAAATTTTGTTAGTTCTTATTTATTTGTACCGAAAATTAACCGAACCGAACCCTCCAAAACCGTGAACCGAACCGAATACAATTTTAGCGTACCGTTACACCCCTATTATTTATGTAGATAAGGTGCACTTTAACCTCTAATCAGGGACTATTCCAGCCATTATTGTGCTAATTATTCAGTTACACTTCAGTCCGACACCATGAGTGACAGAAACATGACTCTAAATACGACCCGCTCTTTGTTTTCTGTAAAAAGGCTGAGGCCTCATTGCACCTCAGTCTATCAGAGACCGACAGGTGAAGAAGGAAGTCATGGAGATTCTGCTTCAGACCGAACTTTCATACTTCTGCTGGATGTAAGAATCACTACTGAGACTTCAGAGTTCATACAGTGAAAGGAAATGGAAAGATGCTATATAAGAGTAATTCACTTTCTAAAATAGGGCTGAAACAACTAATTGATTAATCGACAACTAATCGATTACTAAAATAGTTGTCAATGTCAACTATTTCAGTAATCGATTAATCGTTTTCTAGCAAACACAGACTAAAATAGAGCAAAAAAGACATGACAATTATGTATTTTGGCTGAAAACCTACTTTGTTTTTAAAGGTAGGGTCTGCAGTGTTTTGTACATTGTAAATTTCATAAATATCTGTCTTTGTCTCGTCCAATCAGAAAGCAGAATTAGCACAAAGAGCCTCCTACAAACGTTTACTTTAAGTTTACTCCATCCACGTGTCCTTAAGCGGCGCCACTTTAGCTTATGTGATAAAAAAGTTGAAAAAAATACAATTTCCATGCAGTTTTTACAGCCAAGCGATTAATCGAGTAATCGTAAAAATAATCGGTAGAATAATCGATTGCCAAAATAATCGTCAGTTGCAGCCCTATTCTAAAATAGTTTTTCTTATTGCTCAGATTAATTACCATGAAAAACGTGCATCTGCTTTAGAGTCACGCGTGTCTCAGTTCCTGGGTCGTGGTGCAGCAGGACTGATGAACCTTTTTATGCCTCAATGATTTAAAAAAAGAAAAAAATCTCATAATTTATTTTTCCTATATTTAATTTGTTGCTTGATATTTTAGATTCAGAATTCCACCCCACAGCACACGTATAAAGTTCTCCAGGACTTCCTTCTACACCAGTCGGTCTGTGACTGAAGAGCAATGAGCTCAGCCTCGTTACTGAAAACAAAGAGCTCTTGTATTTAGTGTCATGTTACTGTCACTCATGGCGTCTGGGACATTGTTGGCAAAAAAACATGACCCCAACAATGCCAGCTGTGGTCCTGAACAGGTTAACCAGATGTATTTTCTCTAGGGCTGCAACTACCGATTATTTTGGTAATCGATTAATGGACCGATTATTTTTACGATTAATCGATTAATCGCTTGGCTGTGAAAGGTGCGTGGAAATAGTATTTTTTTTCAACTTTTTTATCACATAAGCTAAAGTGACGCCACTTGAGGACACGTGGATGGAGTAAACTTAAAGTAAACGTTTGTAGGAGGCTCTTTGTGCTAATTCTGCTTCTGATTGGACGAGACAAAGACAGATATTTATGAAATTTAAGATGTACAAAACACTACAGACCCTAACTTTAAAAACAAAGTAGGTTTTCATCCAAAATACATAATTGTCATGTCTTTTTTTGCTCAATTTTAGTCTGTGTTTACTAGAAAACGATTAATCGATTACTGGAATAGTTGACAACTATTTCAGTAATCGATTAGTTGTCGATTAATCGATTAGTTGTTTCAGCCCTAATTTTCTCCTGGTCAGATTACAGCCTATAGGCCATTTGAAAGCCAAGTCCTACAAAACTTATCTAAATTGATATTTTCCCTTGCTTTTTTAACCCTTTTTTTCCATCGCTTTTTTGTTGGGTTTTCATCACCTTTTTGTCATTTTTTTTCTTGCTTTTTGGCACTTTTTTCCTCACATTTTTGGCACTTTTCTGTTGCTCATTTTTGCTTTCTTGTTGCGTTTTTGTCACACATTTTTGTCACTGTGTCATCGCTTTTTCGTCACGTTTTTGCTCCTCTTTTGTTACATTTTCACCCATGTTTTCCATCCACCTTTTTCAAGAAGTTTTTAGATTCGGGTGAAGCCAAACTGGAGAAAATGTGCTCAGTTTAGGAGGGGGTTAAACAGTTAAACTGATACAAACACAAACCTTTTTCATAAGCAAAATATTTATTTATATTTATATTGGATGTTTTTTGTGATTAGATCGATAGATAAATGACAAAAACATGAAGTGTGTTTCATTGATAGACACATTTTCATTCATCTTTCTGTACATAAGACACTGTTTTAATGCTATTGTCCGTTTAGTTGTTGAAATGTTCAGTTTTCATCCTCTCCGAACACGGCCTGACACGTCCTCACTTGTTTCTGTGAGTCAGACGTCGTCAACACGAACAATTGCGTCACAGATAAGAACAGACCGACCCGCACTTAATAACATTGTAGTTTTGTCAAGAGACGTCTCCGTTTCCTGCTCTTTCAAAGTAGAAAAGAGTGCATCGAATTTTGATCTTTTAAATTAACCTTGTGTCAGAATATAAGGGTGAATCATCGCGACCGTGTAGTTTGTCAACTTCTGTAACTTCTATAAATAGATCTTTTCTGTCAAAAACTGCAGGAACACGTTTCACTGTTGCTTCGGACATTGTTTCTCAAACGCTTCTCACAAAGTATCACCTTGTAAAATGCTTTAGGAAATTTATCTATGCCCTGGATAATATAAGCATGGTCCCCACTAAGAACATTTATGAACATGTACAAATAATTATAAGAAAGTCTAAACTTTGATGTATTGAGGCTAAATTATATTAATGTTGACTAATTGATGCCACTGAATTATGTTTAAAAAAAAAAAGACAGGAAATCTCAGAATAAGTGCGTATTAACTTACCGTAAATTCTCTAATACTGGCCTGTATTCCATTAGCGGCCGGGTCTCTAACAGAGGCCGGGTTCGCGGCTGGCGGAGGCAAATTAAAGCCGGTCTCTAAAACAGGCCGGGGCTTTTATTAGAAACTATAGCATAGAAATATTCCCATGTTTGGAATTTGTCTCATACTGGTGTAAATGAAAACTCACGTGCAGGAAGTAACAAACGGGAACCCGGGCCGAGGGGGGACGCTGCGGAGGAGCTGATCCGAGCGTAACTTTGACACACATTTAGCCACTTTTCAAACCTCCTGTGACGATATTTGGAAACGGGGGGAGAGTTGTGTGACCCTCCAGGGTTTTAATAAAGTCACCATCGCGTCTTCAAAGCACGTCCAGCTGCTCCGTGTGCAGGTCAGTCCCACGCCTCAAAATAACTCCTCCCATCAGCGCGAGCGTCTCGTCTTCTCTCGGGTCAGTCTCATGATCGATCACAAACACAAACGCTCCGTCTAAACTCGCCTTTTACACAAGATAACAACAAATAATCCGGTCCGCGGTAAAAACGAAACAGAAACCTGCAGTGACACTGATGTCAAAGCTCCGCTAACAGCAACGAAACACTTCCTGTTGTCCCGACAAAATAAAAGGCGTCAATGTTCCAGCCGCTGGGAGAGGGTTTGAAATGTTCATTAATAAATGAACCTAATATTTTAGGTGCAAATGGACACAAATCTCGTTTTTCTTCATTTTCCTGGTCGTCCGTTTTGCTCAAATAGAAATAAAGGCCTGTCTCTAACTGTGGCCTGGTTCCAATAAAGGCCTGGTCCGAGATGCCCTTGAGTAAATAAAGGCCCGGGCCTATATTAGAGCATTTACGGTAGTACTTTTTGTGACAGCCCGACCATTCACTTTCTTGGTGGATTTAACAGCTCCAAGATGCAGCTACAACATGCGATCGTTTCAGGCATGATTTCAAGTTGCATTTGATGATCAACACAGCCCTAGAATCCACCCTGTTGCAAACGTTACTGTATTTTTATATCACAGAAAGGGCAGCCATCTCCGAAAGCAAGAAGCTGAGGGAAAAGTGTAGAAAAGATACAGACCATTCTCGTACCAGTTCTCAGAATATTTGTTGTCTTTCCAGGGGGAGGTGGTCCACTGGCTGGCCTGCTCTCTGTACGCTGCCTGCAGGAAAGGCTCCGTTCCCACCGTCGGTAAAGGCCTGATGGAGGGAAACTGCGTGTCTCTGACCAGGATCCTGCGCTCCTCCAAACTCAGGTGCGTCTCTATTCAGACAACAAGAAGAGAGCTTTATCACAACAACAACATCCCGATCAAACAAGCCGATTGATAAAAAGCCTCCATTGTAAAGCCTCTCCTCCCTCCCTCTTTCTCTTCAGCCTGATCCAGTTTTTCTCGAAGATGAAGAAGTGGGCGGACATGTCGAACCTCTCCCAGGACTTCCGGCTGAGGATGGACCGCCTGGAGAGGAACTTTGAGGTCTCCACCGTGATCTTCAGGAAGTTCGAGCCCATTTTTATGGACATGTTTCAGAACCCGCAGGGAGCCGAGCCGCCGCGGCAGCCACGCAGCAGGAAGCACCGGTGAGGCACTGACGGAGGGGGCGCAGTGTGGAGCAGATTAGGCTAAAAACTGGTCAAATTGTATGAAATTGAACAATAGAGATAAAACATCAGGGTGGATTAACCCCTTAACTCCCACCTGAACCAAGCACATTTTCTCTAGTTTGGCTTTACCCCAGTCCAAAAGCTTCTGGAAAAAAGATGAGAAAATTGCAACAGAACTGAGATGAAAACAATGATGTAGATGTGACAAAAAAGTGATGAAAAAATGACAAAAAATGTATTTAAAAAAATGACAAAAAATGTATTTTAAAAAAGACAAAAAATGTGGGGGGAAATGTGACAAAAAAAGTGACGAAAAATTTATGAAAAAGTGGCAAAAATGTCAAAAAATTGAGAAGAAATGACCAAAAAATGACAAAAATGTGATTAAAAAATGGACCAAAAAATTACGAAAAAATGACAAAAATGTGCTAAAAAAAATTGACAAAAATGTGACAAAAATGACAAAAATATGATAAAAATGTGACAAAAAAAATTACAAAAAAATTGACGAAAAAATGTATTTAAAAAAAGACAAAAAAAATGTGACAAATGAGAAAAAAAAGACATAAAATGTATTTAAAAATGTTTTTTGCGCTGGAAGGAGCTCAGTCAGGGCTTTAATATGAGCCTCACACATCAGTACGTGTTTCCAGTGACATCACGCATAGTTCTGACGGCCATTTTGAATATCGAAGTAGCATTATGCAGTACTATAACATGTAACAATATCTATACTCAGGATGAAAAGGAAAGACAACTGATTGACAGTGGCATTTTTATGTACTTGTAATCATTGCTCAAGATAACAGTTAAACACTGCCGCACGTTTATGTGAAGAAAACAGCAAATATGGCACAGATGTAGCAGCTCAGTCTGTCGAGCTACAGCAGGATTTACTCAAGATCTGCTTCACTCCTCAGACTAAATTAACACATCAAAGAGAAACGGAAAACCTTTCTCTGTGATTTTTACAGTTTAGAGTCTCAGTCTGAGTCAGTGTTTAAGCTTCTCAAGACGTTAGCATGCTACCGGTTAGCAACTGTCAACCAACTGTCAATGGTTCACATCAATGAACACTGAGAAAATACAACAGTAACAGCTCAGCTCTGACCTCTGTCACATGTTGTAGCTGGGGGTTTGGAGTGTGGTTCAGGTCTTTCTCTTGGAGAGGTCAGAGCTGAGCTGTTGAAGCTAAATGCTAACCGGTAGCATGCTAGCAGCTTGAGCAGCTTAAACACTGACTCACTGGTTTCTTCACATAAACGTGCGTCTCTGGGGCCCTGTTTTAACTTTTTTCTTCTTACGCAATGATTATGAGTAAATAAGAATACCACAGTCAGTCAGTTTTGTCAGTCTTTTATTTACATCCTGCTTAGAGATATTGTTACTTGTTGTAGAACTGCATTATTCTACTTCGGTATTCAAAATGGCTGCCATAACAACAAAAGTCACATGACTGAAAGGCATGTATAAAGTTGACATGAGTTGCTCTTTTATTTCTAATTCAGCACCTTCTATGTTTCCAGACGGCTGCCCTGTCACATCAGCGATGTGTTCAAGTTCTGCTGGACGTTGTTTGTTTACACCAAAGGTATGAAACATTATACAGTCCTTCACGTCTGAATGTTTGTCTCTTCTTTTCCCTTTTAATTCTCTTTGGTTATTCCTGAAATATTTATCCCCCCTAATTGGTGTTTTGTTTTTGGCGTTTGTAGGTAATTTCCGCATGATCGGCGATGACCTGGTGAACTCCTATCACCTGCTGCTCTGCTGCTTGGACCTGATCTTTGGCAACGTCCTGGTTTGTTCCAACAGGAAGGAGCTCATCAACCCCACGTTCAAAGGTCAGCGAGTTAAGTTGTATGTGCAAAATAAATAATAGCAACATGTCTAAAAGTGTCCTTTAAAGGAACAGGCCACCGTTTTTACATACTGAGATATGTTCTTACCTTAGCTTTGACGAGTTCTTTAGGACCTGTCTGATCTTCACCCGTGCCTTCAGTCACGTAAACACAGCGCAGACGGCGTTAGCATTTAGCCTCTGCCTCTCTCCTCTATAGCTCCAAAACAGGTCAAGATAGAAGCTACCAAGCTCTTCCACGTTTTCCCTATTTAAATATGGTTACGTGACGTGTTCCACTACAAAGTATAATTACACAAAATTAAACAATGTGGATTTTCTAAGCGGATAAAAGGGGGAACTATATTGTAAGGCGTAATAATACCAGGAGTAATTTGGCATCCGCACAATAAAGTGAAGATTACTGCGCGGATTTCGAACTACTCCTGGTATTAATACGCCTTACAATATAGTTCCCCCTTTTATCCACTTAGAAAATCCACATTGTTTAATTTAGTGTAATTATACTTTGTAGTGGAACACTTCACGTAACCATATTTAAATAGGGAAAACGTGGAAGAGCTTGGTAGCTTCTATCTTGACCAGTTTTGGAGCTATAGAGGAGAGAGGGAGAGGCTAAATGCTAACGCCGTCTGCGCTGTGTTTACGTGACTGAAGGCACGGGGGAAGATCAGACAGGTCCTAAAGAACTCGTCTAAGCTAAGGTAAGAACATATCTCAGTATGTAAAAACGCTGGCCTATTCCTTTAACTAGTCACGGTAGAGAGAAAAAAACAGAACAAAATGTAATATAATATAAACTGGCAGGAACTATAACTAAACCTCATATTGTGGCTGTTTTCCCAGGTCTCCCGCCCCAGTACAGACTAGACGGGCCCATCCTGGACGAGCCGCCTCCCTGTGTTCTGGACAGACTGTGTGAGCTTCATGACGGGCTGGTGGTGGAGGCCAAAGGCATCAAGCAGCACTACTTCAAACCCTACGTCCAGAAGCTCTTCCAGAAAGGGGTAGGTACAGGACAATGCGTGAAAATATTTGTAGAATGTTGTCTGAGAGTGACTTGTGCTTCTTCGCCCCGGCCGCCTCTTTATTGTAAAACTAATAATCAGGATTATTTCTGGTATAAATGAAATTAGAGTCATTGAAACCATTTTTTTTTTTCTTTTTTTTTTTCTTAAAGCATTAAAAGTAGTTAAATTAAGACCTTGAATGCCTTTAAAGCATTCTGTTGGCTTCAAGCTGGCATTAAATCTGAGCTTCTTGGACAATAATGACTATTTTCCTGCATACGTTTGTCAGAAATACAAGAGAAACTGCACAGACTCAAACTCTTTTCTCTCAATAATGTATTTTCTGCCATTAGTGGTTGTAAAAATAACCATAAATCGAATGTTTCTATTTGTGACCACTTGGGTGCACTGTGTACTACGAATTAAACCATCCTTGACTTTGTTTTTTTATTAATTCTTTCAGATTCTGAGAGGAAACGAGGACTATTTGACCGACCTGTTGGACCCTCATTTCTTTATCGATAACAAGTAAGACACACATTATAACTACATTATTTCTGGACACGCTTTCTCGTTTCTGGATAAGATGAAGGCACGAGGGGGATGTGGATAAACTGGAATTGTCTTTGTCTTTCAGTAAAGCCTTAAACCGGGAGTACGAGGAGTACGTCCTGACGGTGGGGGACTTCGATGAGCGAGTGTTTCTCGGGGCGGACGCTGACGAGGAGATCGGGACGCCCAGAAAAGTGGTGCATGAATCCGTCCACGCAGCGTCGCACAATCAACTTCAACAACACGTGGGAAAGGTACTTCACTCAGACTTGTTTTAAAGGAATAGGCCACCGGTTTTCCATACTGAGATATGTTCTTACCTTAGCTTTGACGAGTTCTTTAGGACCTGTCTGATCTTCACCCGTGCCTTCAGTCATGTAAACACAGCACAGACGGCGTTAGCATTTAGCCTCTCCCTCTCTCCTCTATAGCTCCAAAACAGGTCAAGATAGAAGCTACCAAGCTCTTCCACGTTTTCCCCATTTAAATATGGTTACGTGAAGTGTTCCACTACAAAGTATAATTACACAAAATTAAACAATGTGGATTTTTTAAGCGGATTAAAGGGGGAACTATATTGTAAGGCGTAATAATACCAGGAGTAGTTCGAAATCCGCGCAGTAAAGTGAAGATTACTGCGCGGATTTCACAAAGTCAGTAATGTTTGTAACGCCTCTCCTCTGCACCACAGTCCGGCTCTCTGGCGCCCTCTACGCCTCTCACGGGACGAGCTTATCTGAAAGAGAAGGAGCTGCTGGTCACGCCCGTGTCGTCCGCCACTCAGAGCGTCAGCCGGCTGCAGAGTATGGTGGCCCGTTTGAGGACGTCTCCCAGTGAAAACCTCGTGCAGATATTCAAGTTGGTTCATATTGTTGTGTTTTCTTATTAGACAGAAGATTTTAAAGGATCTATATCATGCTATTTTAGCCATTCCAAAGTTAAGTATAGGCATGTATATGATATATTGTACCTCTACCATTATGAAGAACTCATTTTTGTGATAAATATAAGTGTTTTCTGGAGGTATTTTTCAAACCCGGAAGACACAACGCTTCGATTCAGTTAACTCCGCCCCCTCTCTCCGCACATACAACTTTACCGTAATATAAATAAACAGCAAGAAGTGAAGTTACTTCACGATGCAGTTATACGGAGTTGACATCTGCAACACAGCTTCATAAATGGCTAGCACACACAAGCTAATATGCTAACACACAAGCTAACGCGCGCTTTGATAAACTCACCGCTCTGGTCCATCGCTGTTTACATGATGGGACTCGCGTTGGCTTTAAAAGTTAATCCACTTTGATTCTGGCGAAGTTTCACCAAACATCCATCAGTGACAGTCACAGAAAAACAATATTTTGGTGAGAGTTGTCGAATCCCGGAGAAAAATCTTGACGTCTGTTCAGACGCTCAGGGGATGCGTTTGTTTTGGCCCCAGCTGACCTGGAAGCACCTCGGGCACATCCTTTTTTTTTTCTTTATTTCTTTCTTACCAGAGAAATAATGAAAAAGCTGTTTTACAAATTAAAATCAGGCCATAAGCATAGAATTAAAACATTACATTAGACGCCGAGCACTTCCGTTCCGCTGTTACGACACAACTGAACAGGTCAGTCGTTCACCAGGAGAGGGCGGAGCAGTTTTTGGATAGGGTTAGCAGCTGGGAGCAGGATTCAGGAGGATTGCTGAGAATTGCGTGCATGAGGCCAAAAACCACTCTGGGGGTGTTTTTAATAAGGAAATGGCATAACAACATGGCTAAAAGCTCCAAAAAGTCGATTTTGCAGGATATAGGACCTTTAATGGTCGTAAGTAGCAAACCAATTTTGTGCCCGGTTTCTAGTCGTTCATGTCGTCTTGTGGTTGTAGGTCCTGCACCAGAGACCCCACAGACTCCATTTTGTCTCGAGTCAAAAGTTTGGGACAAACTTTCAAAGAGCATTACACCAACGACTCCGAGGACACTCCGGGATCACACATAGGTACCGCCCACACACACGGGGCAATGTTTCTAAACCTAAAACCTGTGGAATGTTTATCTATAAAACTGTTCTTTTCAGACTTTGCAGAAAATCGACTGAAACTGGCCGAGATCCTTTACTACAAGATCCTGGAAAACGTCATGGTTCAGGAGTCGAAGCGGCTGCAGGGGAAAGACATGAGTGTAAACGTTTTATTAAGCTTTTTTATTTAGGCCAAAGATGGTACTTTCTTCTGCAAGTTCCATTCTGCTCAATTTCAACCTTGAAAAGTAACATTTTATTGTAAGAAAGCACTGAATGAAAGGTTTGGGGAACAGGAAAACCTCTCCTAGATGCGCCCAGTTGAAGTTTTCACTGCATTGACCATTGATCTGCGGACCTTCTCATTGTATAAGACGAGCAAAAAACATGCTCATCTCTGTCTAAAGAGTTGCTGGATCGATAAAATTACAGCAGATTTTTGGATACGTCAGGTTTCGGGCAGTTTACCCAAAGCTCAGAGCCTCTTGAAAAAAGTGTCAGAAGAGCAACAAAAATTAGACCAAAAAGCGCTGAAAATGCAACAATAAAGAGCAACAGAAAAGTGACATAAAGGCGACAAAAAACATGACCAAAAAGTGATGAAGAACAGCAACAAAAAAAAACAAGAAAAAAGCAATGGAGAAAAAAGGTTACAAAAAAGTGACGACAACGTGAGGAAAAAGATCCATTTTGATGAGTTTTGTAGGTCTTAGCTTCTTTCAAATGAGGCCGTACCCTGGCCTATTGGCTGTGCACCTTGTGGATTTGGGTCAAGCTGAACTATAGAAAATGCACTCGGTTAAGGCGGGAGTTAAGAGGTTGAAACGTGCACACACTGTGAAATGAATCCTTATTTTAAAACATTAAACCATACACTGTAGAAAATCAACGGACTAATGCTGCGTCCACACCAAACGCGGCCGGCGCCTCCAAAGCGTCAGGTTTACATTTAAAATACATGGAGGACGCGCCTCCGGGAGGCGTCAAGATGTCCCGCAGCGCCTCACGCGCCTCCGGTGCGGCGCGTTTTGGTAAGCTTTTGACGCGCCTCCAGGGCGTCGAGCGCGGCCGACGCTCGAGTTGGGAAATGTTGAACTCTGGCAAAATTCGCGAGCGTCGACCAATCAGGAGCTTTCTCCCCATAGTGACGTACGTTGTAGTTGAGCCACCGGGGCAGATTCTACGCCGGCCCCACAGATGTAAACAAGTCACAAGTCACGAACGTTTAGCTTCATTGTGAACCGGAGCTACAGCAGCTCTGGGACTTTAACAAAGACACATCAGTGTTTCTTTATCTAAACACCAGGATTAAAAGCGGCGACAAGAAAACTTATTTCAGTGGCTGAATCTGCGCTGGGAATGTGTTTGGGCCTCGAGGATGCCTGTTGTAGCATTAGCACCGGAGAAAGCTAATGCTAAGCTAAACCTCCGGTCCTCACGTGAAAACAAGAAATATGCACAAATAAAGTCAATAAAGAACATTGATCACACACTGAGCTGGGCTGGCTGATGTTGTAGTTTATTACTCACATCATCTACAATTAGCTCCGGGAGAAAACCATAGCTTGTTAGCTCAGTTAGCTGGCATTGAGCTACGATTTTCTCCCATGAAAACAAGTATTAAGCACTAATAACGTCAATGAATCCGTAACGACCTAGAGCAGCTTTATGACGATCACACACTGAGCCGCCTTCACACATTTGTGGTTTATTGCAGACTTTCAATCAACAATGAGATCTAGCAGGTTTATTTCAGGCAACAGCTACTTCCAAGATGGCTACGAACAGACTCTGAGCTGACGCGGGACAAGCGTCTGACTTTAGTAAGCGCAAGCGTCCAACGACGGGCTTGAGGCGCGTTTTTAACGCCCAAAACGCGTTTGGTGTGGACGCAGCATAAGTGTGGGTGGCTTCCCCATTGTTAGCATGAAGCTTGTTCATGCTAGCAATTTGGTTGGGTTTTTGGAGCCAGTTCCTACATTCAGAATAGGGCGAAAATATGATGTACAGTGTAGTACACTTAGAGTGACAATGACTTAGAGGGGCAAACGAGTTTTCAATGTAATATCCATTACAGTAAGGGACGTCTGGTGCCTGCCCCCATTTCCTGTTTGGCTTCTCGCACCTTATAAAGTGATGCTGCATGTTTTTTACGGCCTCTGCACTAAACCCTCAAATATACTTGAAAATTGCAGTTAGATAGTTGTTCCATAATTGTGCAGCCCTATTACTTTAACATCCATGACGATAAAACATCTAACGTTGTGTATTTTGCAGGTTTTGCTGGAGCAGGACATCTTCCACTGCTCGCTGATGGCCTGCTGTCTGGAGGTGGTGCTGTTCGCCTACAGTTCGCCCAGGATCTTCCCCTGGATCATCGACATCTTCAAACTACCGCCCTTCTACTTCTTCAAGGTCATTAAAAATACTCCTGTAAATAGTAAGATGGTGATGGTTGTGTTTACCTTTATCCCCATACGAGTACAAGGATGAAAACAGAGACCACCAACAACTTCTTTTAAGGCTGTCGTGCTGCTGTTTTAGTCTTATCTTCTTTTTGCAGGTGATCGAGGTGTTCATCCGCGCTGAGGAGGGCCTGTCCCGGGACATGGTGAAGCACTTGAACTCCATCGAGGAGCAGGTCCTGGAGAGTCGCGCCTGGAGCTCAGACTCCGCCCTGTGGACCGCGCTACAAGCTGCAGGCAACAAGGTCCCCACCGTGGAGGAGGTACGGGGCAGATCCTCAAACCAAAGGGAAAAAAAATCACAAGAGGCAAAGCTTTTTCTGTATACATATCTGTTGTGTTCTCTCAGGTGAACTTCTCCTCCAGCCTGGACAATGGCTCCGCCGCCTCCTCGGGGTCCACAGCCTCAAACCCAACACCGCAACAAACGCACCTCCCCATGATGGCTCTGTCCCCCATCATCCACCCACGGATCAGAGAGTTCAGGACCACCATCGGCAGCACCATCAAAAGTAAGAGCCAGTAAACGTCATTATAAAGCATTAAATTGGATTCCAAGTGGCATTAAAGTATTTTCACTACTTAAGGCGAGACACTGCAGGTGAATAGGGAAAAAAAATAAATGTAGAGATGTCAATTTGAAACTTTTGCTGAACATCACAGATATAAATATGACAAAAAAATGTATTGCACTTTTTCTGTCATTTTATGTTTTCACATAAAAATAAGGCATTTTGAGCATTAAAATGGCCAAAATTGCCTATATTTTGGGCAACGAAATGAAAATAATGAATTGAGCCAGATTAGATTTTATGGTTTTATTTTATTGACATATTAGTAACTAAGATTTTTTCAGAGGGGATTTTGGATATTTTGTTTAGTTTTTCAATAAACTAATCATCAGTGAAAAAATCTGTAAAAACTCAAATTCCGCCTGGTTTTTGGTTTCAAAGTTGAATAAATCAGGCTAGGAATTAGATATTAAAAAATCCCTCTGAAAAAACCTTCAAAATATCGTCAGGTCTCAGCCTGTAAAGTGTGGAGTCTGTGGGAGCTTCTATAAGGGCTCAGGCTCTGCCCGAGTGCGGCTTCTCTCATTCAGAGAAAACCAGCCCTGAAGTTTTGTAGCGAGTGCGCATGCTCGGCCCGTTCTTCGACTCTTCCGCTCCAGCGTCTCGTAGGAGGAAAAACACCATATTTGGGTGAAAGCGTCATCACGGGGCCCCTTAGCAGGACACGTGGATGTAAAATCTGTCAATATTTATGAATGAAAACCCGCGGGAAAGACGGCCTTTCTACGCGGCGCAGCAGCTACTTCCGGGTCGCCCCCACCTCGCAGACAAAACATCATAAAATAAACATCATGCGGGGGAGTTTTGTTATTTTTATATCTGACATGAAAACTAAGATGTAAAGGGAGGAAAATAGATACAAATCTCCACTTCGACCACTGTGAAAAATCAATACTTTCACCTAAAGTGTCTCGCCTTAAAATACCCAAACTATGGTGTTCTCATTCTACACTGCGTCTTCTGACTTGTTTCTCCAGCCGTCCCCGCCTCCCCGCTCACCGTGCACGACAGATACAGCTCTCCCGCCGCAGGAAGTGCCAAACGCCGTCTCTTCGGCGATGATCCTCCGTCGTCGGGGGCGAAGGCCAACGGGAGCGTGATGCCGTCTCCCGCTAAGAGGCTAACGTTCGGAACCACCAGTACGCTCAAGATCGCCACCCCGAGCTCACCGGGAACCATGGTCCTGCAAGGTAAGACCGGACCCGAGTGAGGCCGAGAGCTAGACCTGGTTTGTTTTTTATTAGAGCAAGAATAATAAAATAACAATACAGATACACTATGAAATACTCTAAGAATAGAATAGAAGAATAAAAACCCTATTTTGGGGTCCTCAGCTTTGATATTTTGCGTTTTATAATTTGAAAATGTATTAAATGGTAACGATGAAATGCAGGCGAATAGAGCTGCTGAAAATCTTGACTGGGGCTCCTTCTGCTGGCAACTATAGGAATAATTTTCTCTGCGGTCTGTGCTTCACGGAGCTCCAGTGGGCGGGGCCTCAGTCCCCTGCGGCTTTACTGCTCAAAGGCAGGACATCAATGTGCGATCTTTTTACTTCATTCAGTCAGAGCTAATTTTGGCACTATTTGCTGTCGATGGCGCTCCTTACGTTTCCCTCGCCTGATCTGCTCCATGCCTGCTTTAGTATACCGTAAATGCTCTAATATAGGCCGGGGCCTTTATTTACTCTAGGGCATCTAGGACCAGGCCTTTATTGGAACCAGGCCACAATTAGAGACAGGCCTTTATTTCTATTTGAGCAAAACGGACGACCAGGAAAATGAAGAAAAACGAGATTTGTGTCCATTTGCACCTAAAATATTAGGTTCATTAATGAACATTTCAAACCCTCTCCCAGCGGCTGGAACATTGACGCCTTTTATTTTGTCGGGACAACAGGAAGTGTTTCGTTGCTGTTAGCGGAGCTTTGACATCAATGTCACTGCAGGTTTCTGTTTCGTTTTTACCGGACCGGATTATTTGTTGTTATCTTGTGTAAAGGCGAGTTTAGACGGAGCGTTTGTGTTTGTGATCGATCATGAGACTGACCCGAGAGAAGACGAGACGCTCGCGCTGATGGGAGGAGTTATTTTGAGGCGTGGGACTGACCTGCACACGGAGCAGCTGGACGTGCTTTGAAGACGCGATGGAGACTTTATTAAAACCCTGGAGGGTCACACAACTCTCCCCCTGTTTCCAAATATCGTCACAGGAGGTTTGAAAAGTGGCTAAATCTGTGTCAAAGTTACGCTCGGATCAGCTCCTCCGCAGCGTCCCCCTCGGCCCGGGTTCAGTTTGTTACTTCCTGCACGTGAGTTTTCATTTACACCAGTATGAGACAAATTCCTAACATGGGTAATATTTCTACTGCTATAGTTTCTAATAAAAGCCCCGGCCTGTTTTAGAGACCGGCTTTAATGTGCCTCCGCCAGCCGCGAACCCGGCCTCTGTTAAGAGACCTTGCCGCTAATGGAATACAGGCCAGTATTAGAGCATTTAC
The DNA here is from genome assembly GCF_951799975.1 of Gobius niger. Classification (NCBI taxonomy): domain Eukaryota; kingdom Metazoa; phylum Chordata; class Actinopteri; order Gobiiformes; family Gobiidae; genus Gobius; species Gobius niger. Next base: position 3,805,203 of record NC_136871.1, on the reverse strand, counting down.
GGTATGTTCAAAAGCAGGACTTTGTAAAGAATGAGAAAATGTACAACATATAAAATGTATTCTGGCTGGCTCAGAGCTACTTTCTCCACATGAACGCAGTTAAATGGGAAATGGGGGAAATACAGCACATTTATTTATCTAGCTCTAATGATTTACATCACTATATGGACAAGGAAACCTCCGTTGTTTAGCGCCTCGCCGCTAAAGGCAGCTCAGTGAGACGCTCTGAGCAGACGACCCGCTTCAAGACACGATACATGACTCACAGAATGAAGCAGTTTTCGAGTCACGTGACCAGGTGTTACTGAAAAAGGCAACGACGCAGTGTTTCACAGCAATCTGCTTCAGGAAGAGCAATAGAAGCTCCGGAGCGCTGAGTTTTTTTGGACATCACTACTGAAAACGTTCCCACGACGCAGCATTTAAGAACCACTGCTTTAGATGATGGATGATGTTCTGTAGGTACCAGGAAAAGTAACTTCATCGTAAACCAAGCACCGTTGAAGTATCAGAATAAATAAAAGCTCCACAGCCCTAGTTTTTATGCACCATTTTTTAATCTCTTGTTGTTGTTTCGATCGTCTTCAGGCGTGAACTCAGACCGGACCATCACGCTGATCCCAGTGCAGCAGGTGAACCCCACAAACACCGTCACCGCCCACTTCCTGCTCACGGCCTCCCCGAGCCGGATCACCCTCGCCCCCGCCCCCGCCTCCTCCGACGCCCAGACGGGGAGTGGCCGGCCGCGGCGCACCGGCTCTCTGGCTCTGTTCTTCAGGAAGGTAAAGGAAGATCGACTTTTTGAGCTTTTAACCCTGTTCAAATGTTACATCCTCATCGAAAACATACGGGAGTTTGGGACAGAAGTTAAGAGCTCGTTGTTTGCGTTCCTCGCTCGTGCAGGTGTACCACTTGGCCAGCGTGCGCCTGCGGGACCTGAGCGTGAAGCTGGACATCTCCTCGGAGCTCAGGGGGAAGGTCTGGACTTGTTTCGAACACGTCCTGGTCCACTGCACGGAGCTGATGAAGGACAGACACTTGGACCAGCTGCTCCTCTGCAGCATCTACATCATCTCCAAAGTAAGAACAGAGTCCTTTAATGACATAAGCGACGTCATAACATTCTGAAGAACCCATTGTTTAAAATTGAGGTGGAGCAACTGACAACTGGAGGAATCCACATGAAACAAATACTGTATCAAAGTTCATCGTCTCCTCTATCATCACATATGTCCAATTATTTTCTCTGAAAGGCGTCCGAAAGATGTGGCAATATTCGAAAACAGGAGCATGATGTTGGCCAATAGAAAAGACTTTCAGATATACAAATAATGTGGCGGTTTTGTGAATCCAATCACTGTCAGATACTGATGAGAAAAAACATTTGTTCATTTTCATTTTGGAGATTTCTTGCAAAAACTGTATTTCTCCCATAGAGTTGTATAGAGCTCCACAGTCCCGCCTCCTCTCCGGTCCGGAAGTAAAACGCCCCTTGCTTTGAGACCGTATTGATTTGGAATAAAGTCTTTAACTCCGTAACTACGTCAGCTCGGGCTAAATCCAGCTCTGTGGTTCTAAAGCGACCGCAAAGTCAGACGCAGATGAAAAAAGCATGAATGAGATCCATCTAGTTTAACTGCGAGCCTTCGTCCTAGAACTACATTACCCAGGATGCTCGGGAGTCCCATGATCTACTACGAGGCTTTTGATTGGTGGAGCGTCACGTTCCCACACGTATTTATTTATTGTAATGTAGACGACATATTATAAACAATGTATTCAAACATAATGCAGGCAGAGAGTTGACGTTTTATCCAGATCTAACACTGAGAGTAAGAAAAACGTCAGATGGATCGAGTATAAGAAGCTGAATAAGCTAAATAACGATGCACATACATGCGTGTCCTTGGCTTGATATGAGTGAATATTTTCAGAAAATAAATACCAGTACCAGATATTCGAAATATACAAGTTAGTGTAATGGACAATAGGAGAAAGTTGCAGAATAAGTTTGAGCTATTGTTGGTGCGGCTCCGACTCAGCTCAGGCTTCTTGTGTGGCTCCTTATGAGAATGAATTGCCCACCCCAGGTCTATGTAATATCTGGCAAATTAATCCAAAGTTTTTATTTATTTTTGATGGTGTATTTTGAAAGCCAATGAATGTCTGAGGTTGTACTTGTACAGGAAAATGTGTGACAATAAAGTTGCTTTGAAAGCTCCCATATTCACAATTTACTCTCGTATATTGTTGTTTGTACTTATATTTCTTGTATTGGATAGGTAACCAAAGAGGCAAACACCTTCCAGGACATCATGAAGTGTTACCGAAGCCAACCTCAGGCCAACAGCCACGTAAGCACCAAACCTTCAGCTGTTTAATCTGAGTTTTTGGTCTGATTCTAAAGTTGTGATGTTGTACGGCGGGTTGTGCAGGTTTACAGGAGCGTTTTGATTCGCCGAACGACTCGAGAGCAGGTGACTGATGAAAACATGGAGGTGGACCCGACCTCTGGAGGAGAATGTAAGACACTCCACATAATACTCATCCATCTATCACTAATATGATCATGTCTTTCTATATTGTTTTAAATAGATGATAGTTTAAAGGTTTAAGATTTATCATGAATATTCATTATTGAAAGTCATTAAAAAGCATTACATTGGAGTCAAACTGGCATTAAATCTGTTTTTCACCAAAAATGTGACCTAAAACATAATTCAGCTGCAGTTTTGGCTGATATTGACCACATTTATTGCTCAAAGGTTTCCCATTTTGTCTAATTCTTTTTCTTCAGCATTCTGGACATTAAAATGTGGTATTTGGGCATTAAAACTGTACACCGATTATCTTTTTGACGACCTAATGTCAGATCTTGCAAACATTGGATAAATAACACCCACAAGCACTAGAAGAGACTGCCATTACCGCTGTTGCCTCTGAGTGTTTCCAAATAATGGCTCTATGTGTTTGTGTTTGTGTTTTTTATCTGCAGCCACAGAGAAGAGCAGTCAGGGCTCGGAGAACGGCCCGGCGGAGGAGGAGCGCGCGGACCTCATCCAGTTTTACAACGCCGTGTTTGTGCTGAAGCTGAAGAGCTTTGCGCTGCGATACGCCACTCACGACAACAACAAGGTAAAGCTCAAGTCCATATTTTAACTGAATCATTTTAGTGACCGGACATAGAACTGGATGAAAGCAAAGACTTAGCCAGGATTAAGATTAAGCCATCACATTTTCTTAAGAAAGTATGTTTGTGAGAGTTGTGCACATATTGGCCGATATTTGGTTATTTTCCAATGCCACTAAACTCAGTCAGGGCTTTAAAGGATCTGTATCATGCTATTTTAGCCACTCCAAAGTAAAGTATAGGCATTTAAATGATATATTGTACCACTACCACTATGGGGCACTAATTTTTGTGATAAAAAAATCCCCCCCTCTTTCCGCTCATGCAACTTTACCGTAGTAGAAATATAAATACCACAGCAAAAAGTGAAATTACTTCAGGATGCAGTTATACGGAGTTGACATCTGCTACACAGCTTCATAAATGGCTAACACACACAAGCTAACACACGTTTTAATTGACTCTGTCCTGGCCGCTCCATCGGGTGTTTTTATTGTGGGAATCGCGTTGGTTATAAAAGTTAATCCACTTTGATTCTGGCGAAGGTTCATCAAGAGACGGTCACAGAAAAGCACTATTTTGGCTGATAGTCGCTGAATCCCAAAGAGAAATTCCAACTTCTGGCGAGTGTCCTCTTCTTTAGGGAGGTTGAATAAGTGTAACGTGGATGACTCTGCGTTGTGTTAGTTAGTAACGGCCAGGAGACGGGGTTGTTTTAAAAGGGTTCTTTAGTGATCTGTGCAACAGACAAAACGGCTGGTCAGCCTTGAACCTGGGACACCAACACTCGTAGCAGCTAGTGGGGGGGGGGTACACGTTATAAACCGTTAGTGGTCCTTCAACAAGTCATTAAATAAAAATGTAGAAATTATATAACAAAAAATTGTCCTTAATAATGCGACTATCATACGGCGATCATACAAACGATAATTAAACGTAAAAATAAAACTTAAACAGACACCCCAACAATCGTGACCTTACCTCGGCTGCGCATTGACAGAATGGCGCCGGGCTCACGTCGTCCCCAACATTTATAGAATTTGACGCCACTAGAGGGCGCTGGCCCACGATTAACACCAGTATCAAGTGGAATACCGTACTTTTAAAGTTACATAAAGTCCTGTAGCGCTTTTCTCTGTGGCATTATCAGGTAAGAAAAAAGAACAGGTGTCCAGAGTAGGTTAGAAAGAGCTCCTTCTTCACAGCTTTCGGAGCAAACATGACGTCTGTTCAGACGCCCAGGGGGGGTGTTTGTTTTGTCCGCAGGGGCAGCACGGACCTGGAAGTGCCTCGGGCTGTTTTACAAATTGAAACCAGGCCATAAGCATAGAATTAAGACAGCTGATTTTTCCGAACTTCAAGAGCTGTTTATTTAAATCACAGATCTTTTACAGTGCCGATCTTTTCACAGAAGCAATGCTGTTTTGACCCACCATAGAACTATTATTATCTATTCAACGACACGGCGATCTCCCTAACAGACAAGATATATAAATAAATATCAGTGGTGCGCACCAGCATCGGCTTGAGAAAAATCCATATCGATCAACCTCGAAAAAATGTCCCCTCATTCCCCTGTTTGACTGAATGTTCACAAAGCAGAAACTCTGATTTAACACATTTTCCCGCCTCTTGCTCCGTTTCAGTCGGGCGCCCTGCCGCTCTCCCCGTTCCCCTCGGTCCGGGCCCAGCCGCTGTCTCCACGGAGAGTGTCCCAAAGACACTCGCTGTACGTCTCCCCTCACAAGAACTCCCCCAGCTGCCTGTCCCCCAACTCCTACACCTACCGCATCAACAGCAGCCCCTCCAAGGTAAACGCTCGCCAATCCTCGCTTTAGCAAACCGTGAGGCGTGAAAACTGAACGCTGAGGTAGTGGGAAACATTGTCCTGACGAAACCCGCCCTCTGCCCACCAGGAGCTGTCCGACATCAACCGCATGCTCCGCCAGGGCTGCGTGAGCCGGAAGCGGGCCTTCGACGTGGACGGCGAGATCATGATGTCGTCCACGTGCGACTCCCCCAGTAAGAGGGCGTGTCCGGAGAACGGCAGCAGCCCCGACGTCCTGCTGAAGCGGCTCCAGGACGTGGTGTCGGAGAGGCAGAGTCACTGAGAGGCAAAACACTGTGACTTTTTCCATCTATTTATTTTGTATTCGGGTGTGGAGCTCAACAATTACGCCCGCTCTGGTTCTATTAAGTAAAAATCCCATTAATTTTCCCCATAGACTTCAAGAAAATGGAAAGATAAGTTTATAAGAACGACCGAAGCCACTAGTGAGACTATTTTTAAATGAGGAAAAATACGGGAAAACGCTTTTATAACTTTGCTTCATAAAGTTTCAGATCAATATTGGGGTTGATGATGTCACTGCAGTAGATGCCACATAACTGATCAGCCTCTGTTATTCCTACACATGAAATCTGTGGGAAAAATGAATGGATAATGTACTTCCGGAATCAGATTGGCCCAAGTAGCATTGGATTGATCTGAAGTAACTGCAGTACAACATGTCATTTCTTTAATTTTCTTTTTCTCAAATTTTTTGGCCCTTTTTTCCTACATGACAACTTGTATGGCCTTGTTAATCCAAACCAAAGATAATGAAAATGCATGTGACCGGTTAAGCGACCCAATTAGGCCCAGAACAGCTAATACACTGATATATTTAAAGGCCCTATATCTCATTTTTACCTTTTTCCATCACATTTTAGCTTCACCATCTGACGACAAAAGGTATTTTTATGATTGCGGTTGTTCTTTGATGTTATAATCTGGAAAGAAGAGGTTTGCAGGGACCATGTGGAGACTTTTTCTAGACAAATCTAGTTTTCTAGTGTGACTTTTTGAAGTCTCACTGCAGTCTCCGCTGAAATCAAACTTATTAACAGCAAATCAAACCATGACATAACATTTTAGCTTAAATATCTGACGATAAAAGGTATTTTTACGGTTGCGGTCGTTCTGTGGTGTTAAAATCTGGAAAGAAAAGGTTTTTCCACTTTGGACATATTGACAATTTGGTTGACCTTACTGTTATTGTTCAGTAGACTGTATTAAGATATGAAGTCAGGTGTAGGGCCCTTACAACATTGAACTTTAGAGCCCGTCTCACCAGAGAGAGTTGCGGAGACTCCACAACTCTGTGACTGACTGCGTACAAAGGTCCTGTCTCACCGGCCTGAAGACTGGTTGGAGACTTGAGTTGTTGCTTGGCACAGAGACGTCACCTGGAGATAAGGCAAGTCTCCAGGTTGTCTCAGTGAAGTTCAATTTCAGTGTAGACTTCCCGGCGACCATGAAGAGGAAACATGGAGACTTTTTCTAAACACATCTTTGTTTTCAAGTCTCCTTGTCACTTTTTCAAGTCTCCATGCAGTCCGCGCTGAAATAGAACTTGTTTGTTTTCACCGAGACTATCTGGAGACTTGCCTTATCTCCAGGGGACGTCACCATTATGTCACATTTAGCTTAAATATCGGACGAAAATAGGTATTTTTACGGTTGTGGTTGTTCTGTGGTGTTAAAATCTGGAATGAAAAGGTTTTTCCACTTCGGACACATATTGACAATTTGGTTGACCATCTTAATACAGTCTACTGAACAGAACAGAATCTCAGGTATAAGGCCTTTACGATTTTACTTAAAATGTTCCCCTTACATTGAATTTTAGGGCCTGTCTCACCAGAGAGAGTTGCGGAAACTCCATTTCTCTGTAACTGATCGCATACAAAGGTCCTATCTCGGCCTGAAGACTGGTTGGAGACTCGAGTTGCTGCTGGTCACGGAGATGTCGCCTGGAGATAAGGCAAGTCTCCAGGTTGTCTCAGTGAAAATGAACAGGTTTGATTTTTAGCAGAGTCTCCGCATGGTCTCTGACAGGTCTACGCAATATCAAACAGTTGTGTGAGACGTTTCTGTGAAGTCCCTGCAATGTCTCCGAGACCTGTCGGATACCAAGGAGATCTCAAAGAGACGTATGGAGACAACCATGCAGAGAAGACATAGAGGCTTTTTCTAAACTCCATCTAATTATCAAGTGTCCGCGTCACTTTTTCAAGTCTCCATGAAGTCTCTCCACTGAAATCAAACTTGTTTGTTTTCACCGAGACTATCTGGACACTCGCATTGGCGCCTAGGTCGTCTGGAGATAAGGCAAGTCTCCAGGTTGTCTCAGTGAAAATGAACATATTTGATTTCTCCGCATGGTCTCCGAGAGGTCTGAGACGTTTCTGTGAAGTTCCTGCAATGTCTCTGAGACCTGTCGGACACCAAGGAGACCTCAAAGAGACGTATGGAGTTTCTTTGCATAGACCTCTCGGAGACCATGCAGAGAAAACATGGAGACTTTTTCCAAGTCTTCATGCAGTCTTTGTGGAATAGAACTTGACTGTTTTCACCGAGACAACCTGGAGACTCGGCTTAGCTTCAGGGGACGTCTCGGAGACATCACCACGACCAACGGCAACTCGAGTGTCCAACTAGTCTCCAAGCTGGTTAGGGCTGAAACGACTAATCGATTAATCGACGACTAATCGATTATTGAAATAGTCGACAACTATTTTAGTAATCGATTAATCGTTTTCTGGTTCACACAGACTAAATTGGAGCAAAAATGACATAAAGAATGTAGTATTTTTGATAAAAACCTACTTTGATTTTATATTAAGGGTCTGTAGTGTTTTGAACATTGTAAATTTCACTAATAGAGCCTTCAAAAAACATTTCCCTTTAGTTTACTCCATCAACACATCCTCAAACAGCGCCACTTAAGCTATAATGTGATAAAAAATAAGTAAATAAATACAATTTTCCTACACCATTCACAGCCAAGCGATTAATCGTAAAAAATAATCAATAGATTAATCGATTACAAAAGAATCGTTAGTTGCAGCCCTAAAGCTGGTGAGATAGACCCTTTAAAAGTATTTTTCTAATATTTCTTTTTTTTTTTTTTTTATTGTTCTTTGTTGGAAATGGGCCCTGGATGTGACATGAAAAGAGGCTAATCCATAACTGTCACCGTGCAACCGTACTGTACACGAGGGCCATGAGTGATTTCCTTGGTTCCTTTGTCATTTATGTTTCAGAACATATAAAAAATGGCAACTTTTATGTTTCGTTTCAACTTCTCTTCAAAGAAATGCCACTTCACTTGAGTAACAGTAAAACCCTGATTCTTTCTAACAACATTCTTCCACGAAACTTAATAATAATAATTAGAGAAACGCCGGATAAAAAGCTAACACTGTTTACAACTTAACATGCAAAATATGTGTAATAATGTCGAAGGTTCAAGGTATCAAAAGTTTGATATAAAATGCAGAATCATCACCAAATAAACATGACTTGAAGCGCATCATATTTGAGTTTATGTGGAAATGTTAAGAATGAGAGCTTTCCTTCATGACATAAAGAGAATTAGAAACATATCCAGCCATCTTGAAACCCAATTTATTAATAGTTTTTTGTTTTATTTAGCTTTTCTCACGCCAAGTAATAAGTCCAAAAATAAGTGCAGTATTAACAGCAATACCATTTTACAATTTGTGATATTTTTATATCAAAAACGCATCTAGTTTGACGGACTGTGATATTTTGATCATTTCTGAGAATGTTTGTAAATAGTTGTCTCTATCAAGTGAACAAATCAAGTTTTAATGTCTGTTAGTTCTTTGTGCTGCAAGACAATGTGTGATTTTTAATATTTTTGCTGTTTTACTTCTCCGCCAGTTTGAGCTGTGTCATGTTTCTTGTGTGCGATGATGCTGGATCGACAGCGCATTTGTGTAGCATCTACACAACCTTTTAAGACTGTTCCACTAATCCATGTCTTCATAAGGAGGAGGAGTTTGAGTTTCTATTCGGTGTAAATAGTTTCTTTTTTTTCTCTCTCGATGCAGCAATAATGAGAAATGTCTTTACACATTCATGTTTCAAAAAAGCACAACTATTTTCTGTAAAACTAATTTTGCAATAAATTTCCTTCATGCAATTTTTAGTGTTTATTTGTTTGTATATGAATGTATATGGATCAAATGATGGTGTATGGGGCATTATGACAAATTATATCTCTCTATATCTGTATCTATCTATCTAGCTATCCAGCTATCTATCTATCCATCTATCTATCTCTATATCTATCTATCTATATCTGTATCTATATCTGTCTATCTCTATATCTATCTATCTATCTATCTCTATATCTATCCATCTATATCTGTATCTATATCTGTCTATCTCTATCTATCTATCTATCTATCTAGCTATCTATCTAGCTATCTATCCAGCTATCTATCTCTATATCTATCTATCTATATCTGTATCTATATCTGTCTATCTCTATCTCTATATCTATCTATCTATATCTGTATCTATATCTGTCTATCTCTATATCTATCTCTATATCTATCTATCTCAGTGTTTTTCAACCACTGTGCTGTGAGATATTGTCTGGTGTGCCTTGGGAAATTATCCAATTTCACCTAGTTGGTTTTTTGAAAACAAATGCATTATCATCCCCAAATAATGTACTGTTTTCGAGTGTCTGTGCTGTCTAGTGATCGGCAGAGTACCCATATAACACTCTTCCATATCAGGCAGTTAATTTCTTTGAGACAAGAGAATTAGTGAGGCATTGAGACACTGTGGCGAGCGAGACAATACGGTGTTCCTATTCAAGACACTTTGATGAGAACGACTGAATATAGGCTACAGAGTTAAACATTTTAACATTTTCTGCTGGTGGTGTGCCTCGTGATTTTTTTCAATGAAAAAAATGTGCCTTGGCTCAAAAAAGGTTGAAAAACACTGATCTATCTCTATATCTATCTCTATATCTATCTATCTATCTATCTATATCTATATCTTTATCTATCTATATCTAAACTATTAAAAAAAAGAGAGATCTAGACCTATGGACCTATGGAAACACAGTGGCACAAGTATTGTTTTTCACCTTTTACCACCTGCCTAAACCAAATGCATTCTCTCCTCTTTGCCAATAGGCCTGAGTAAAGCCTAACACATTGAAAGTTTTTTTTTACTTTAATTTTTGCCACTTTTTTCCCCAACTTTTTTATTTCTCTTTTGTCACATTTTTGTCTCTTTTTGCTGCTCTTTGGCTGATTTCTTTGTCATTTTTTTTGGTCACTTTTTGATTTTTTTTTGTTGCATTTACATCCTCATTTTCTCATTTTTCGTCTCCATTCAGGGGCGGACTGGCCATATGTCCATTCTGGAAGAGCATAGAAGGGCCACCGGTCCCGCCTCTCACTTTACCTTACCCTTATCCGTAACCGAGCTTTACCCAAATCTAAAAGCATAAAAGAAAAGCATCCAAAAACAAAAATGTGCTGGAAAAGCAACAAAAACACAACAAAATGTGACGAAAAAATGACGACAAAGCAACGAAAAAACAACAAAAACATGACAAAAAAACAACGAAAAACAAGAGACGAAAACACAACGAAAAAGTGACAAAAAAAGAGACTAAAAAGTGACGAAAACACGCCACAAAAAAACAAAGTAATGAAAAAGCAACCCCATGAACTGCTACCTTAACGTGGTGGGGTTGTTTGAGTGCCCGAATGATCCGAGGAGCTATGTTGTCTGGGGCTTTATGCCCCTGGTAGGGTCTCCCATGGCAAACAGGTCCGAGGTGACGGGTCAGACGAAGAGCAGTTCAGAAGACCTCTATGGACGTACAATATTCAAGGACCGTGACGTCGCCCGGCATGGCGCAGCCGGGGCCCCACCCTGGAGCCAGACCTGGGGTTGGGGCCCGAACGCGAGCGTCTGGTGGCCGGGTCTCTGCCCACGGGGCCCGGCCGGGCCCAGCCCGAAGGGACGACGTGGGCCCGCCCTCCTGTGGACCCACCACCCGCAGAGGGATCCGTAGGGGTCGGGTGCGGAGAGGACTGGGTGGCAGTCAGAGGCAGGTGCCTCGACGACCTGGTCCGCATGCACAGCTTCTGGCGTTCGGGACATGGAACGTCACCTCGCTGGGGGGGAAGGAGCCTGAGCTTGTGCGGGAGGTTGAGAGATACCGACTAGATATAGTCGGGCTCACCTCCACGCACAGCTTGGGTTCCGGATCCCAACTCCTGGAGAGAGGCTGGACTCTCCATTTTTCTGGAGTTGCCCGCGGGGAGAGGCGGCGGGCTGGGGTGGGTTTGCTCATATCCCCCCAGCTCAGCCGCCACGTGTTGGAGTTCACCCCGGTGGACGAGAGGGTCGCGTCCCTACGCCTTCGGGTCGGGGACAGGTCTCTCACCGTTGTTTCGGCCTACGGGCCCAACATCGGTGCAGAGTACCCGGCCTTCTTGGAGTCCCTGGGAGGGGTACTAGATAGTGCTCCGACTGGGGACTCCATTGTTCTGCTGGGGGACTTCAACGCCCACGTGGGTAACGACAGTGAGACCTGGGAGGGGGTGATTGGGAAGAACGGCCTCCCCGATCTGAACCCGAGTGGTGTTCTGTTATTGGACTTCTGTGCTAGTCACAGTTTGTCCATAACGAACACCATGTTCGAGCACAAGGGTGTCCATAAGTGCACGTGGCACCAGGACACCCTAGGCAGGAGGTCGATGATCGACTTTGTAGTTGTGTCATCTGACCTCCGGCCGCGTGTCTCGGACACTCGGGTGAAGAGAGGGGCTGAGCTGTCAACTGATCACCACCTGGTGGTGAGCTGGATCCGCTGGCAGGGGAGGAAGCCGGTCAGACCTGGCAGGCCCAAGCGTGTTGTGAGGGTCTGCTGGGAACGTCTGGCGGATCCCTCTGTCAGTGGGGTCTTCAACTCCCACCTCCGGAAGAGCTTCACCCAGATTCCGGGGGAGGCGGGGGACATGGAGTCAGAGTGGACTCTGTTCTCCTCCTCCATTGTCGATGCGGCTGCTCGTAGTTGTGGCCGTAAGGTCTCTGGTGCCTGTCGCGGCGGCAATCCCCGAACCCGGTGGTGGCGCCCGGAAGTAAGGGATGCCGTCAAGCTGAAGAAGGAGTCCTACCTGGCCTTGTTGGCTTGTGGGACTCCTGAGGCAGCTGAGAGGTACCGGCAGGCCAAGCGTGCTGCGGCTCGGGCGGTCGCGGAGGCTAAAACTCGGGTCTGGGAGGAGTTCGGGGAGGCCATGGAGGAAGACTATCGGTCGGCCTCGAAGAGATTCTGGCAAACCATCCGGCGCCTCAGGAGGGGGAAGCAGTGCTTCACCAACACTGTTTACAGTGCGGGTGGGGGGCTGCTGACCTCGACTGGGGATGTCGTCGGGCGGTGGAAGGAGTACTTCGAGGACCTCCTCAATCCCGTCGTCACGTCTTCCAATGAGGAAGCAGAGGCTGAGGACTCGGAGGTGGGCTCGCCCATCACCGGGGCTGAAGTCACCAAGGTGGTGAGAAAGCTCCTTGGTGGCAAGGCTCCGGGGGTGGATGAGATTCGCCCTGAGTACCTTAAGTCTCTGGATGTTGTAGGACTGTCTTGGCTGACACGTCTCTGCAACATCGCGTGGCGGTCGGGGACAGTGCCCCTGGATTGGCAGACCGGGGTGGTGGTCCCTCTCTTTAAGAAGGGGGATCGGAGGGTGTGTTCCAATTACAGAGGAATCACCCTCCTTAGCCTCCCCGGTAAGGTCTATTCCGGGGTGCTGGAGAGGAGGATCCGGCCGATAGTTGAACCTCGGATCCAGGAGGAACAATGCGGTTTTCGTCCTGGTCGTGGCACACTGGACCAACTCTATACCCTTCATCGGGTACTCGAGGGTTCGTGGGAGTTCGCCCAACCAGTCCACATGTGTTTTGTGGATCTGGAGAAAGCGTTCGACCGCGTCCCTCGTGGTGCCCTGTGGGGGGTGCTCCGGGAGTATGGGGTCCGGGGCCCTCTGCTAAGGGCTGTCCGTTCCCTGTATGACCGCAGCAGGAGCTTGGTTCGCATTGCCGGCAGTAAGTCAGACCTGTTCCCGGTGCGTGTTGGTCTCCGCCAGGGCTGCCCTTTGTCACCGGTTCTGTTCATTACTTTTATGGACAGAATTTCTAGGCGCAGCCAGGGGCCGGAGGGTGTCCGGTTTGGGAGCCTCAGAGTCTCATCTCTGCTGTTTGCGGACGATGTTGTTCTGATGGCTTCAACGAACCAGGACCTTCAGCACGCACTGGGGCGGTTTGCAGCCGAGTGTGTAGCGGCCGGGATGAGGATCAGCACCTCCAAATCCGAGGCCATGGTTCTCCACCGGAAAAAGGTGGCTTCCCCTCTTCAGGTCGGTGGGGAGTCCTTGCCTCAAGTGGAGGAGTTCAAGTATCTCGGGGTCTTGTTCACGAGTGGGGGACGGATGGAGCGTGAGATCGATAGACGGATCGGTGCGGCGTCAGCAGTGATGCGGTCGCTGTATCGGTCTGTCGTGGTGAAGAGGGAGCTGAGTCGGAGGGCAAAGCTCTCGATTTACCGATCGATCTACGTTCCCACCCTCACCTATGGTCATGAGATTTGGGTCATGACCGAAAGGACAAGATCGCGAATACAAGCGGCCGAAATGAGTTTCCTTCGCAGGGTGGCTGGGCGCACCCTCCGAGATCGGGTGAGGAACTCAGTTACCCGGGAGGAGCTCGGAGTAGAGTCGCTGCTCCTTCACGTCGAAAGGAGCCAGCTGAGGTGGCTCGGGCATCTGTTTCGGATGCCTCCTGGTCGCCTCCCGCGGGAGGTGTTCCAGGCATGTCCTAGTGGGACAAGGCCTCGTGGAAGGCCCAGGACACGGTGGTGGGACTATGTCTCCGAGCTGGCCTGGTGTCGCCTCGGGGTCCCCCCAGAACAGCTGGAGGAGGTGTGTGTGGATCGGGAAGTTTGGGCATCTCTGCTGAGACTGCTGCCCCCGCGACCCGGCCCCGGATAAAGCGGAAGAAAATGGATGGATGGATGGATAGAAGTTAAAAAGTACCAAATTATGCAACTACTACTATTATCTCAAGCACTTGTACTTGAGTAAATGTAGCTGAGCTTTTACCATTGACAGACCATTGATAAAAATGGTGGCCCTTGAGAAACAAACTGCGGATTTGATAAAGAACAAGTGACTTAATATTATGTTTATGGCTCTAAATTAGCTCCGGTCAATATAAGACACTTCTTCACTAAGAGAAAAGTACAAGCTTTGATTTTCTTTTTTCCCTCCAATGGCACTTTTAGGCTGTTTTTGTAAATTAACTCGTTACTTGTGGAGCAGCGACTTGGGTGGAAAGTGAGTTGCCAAGACATTTCATAGTTTAGAAAATGACTTGTTTCCTTCTATATTTACATGGATGTTTGCAGATTATGTTCGACACGTTCAGAATAAAAATAAATGGCATCTAAAATGTGGCTGTCGACATGTGGGGAGCAACTTCTTGGTCCCGAGGAACTGGAAATGTAGCTAAAGCAAGTGCAACTCATACTGGAGCAATTTGCAAACCAGAGAATGTAGGAAGACCTGTTCTCGCTGAAATATGTTGGTGCATTTTTATTTTCTGTTTAAAGGAATAGGCCACCGTTTTTACATACGGAGATATGTTCTTACCTTAGCTTTGACGAGTTCTTTAGGACCTAGCTTGTGGACAGTGGTCATGGAAATACGGCCTTTAGGGCCGTCTGATGCTAGTTATGAAATTGAAAAGGTTATTCATATGGAGAGGCTAAAAGTGTAGCTTAGATGTTTACTCGCAAAGATTAATGGCACATCAGGGCAATAAAATGCAGTGTGGCCACACTGGCGCCCTTGGTAGGGTTATGGCGCGGCAATAGAGGCGCTAAAGGAGGCACGGCCCACGAGGGCCGTTCGATGCCGCTTGCGGCTTAAATTCTAATATGGGCTGTTGAACCTTGTCGCTATAATCTGATGTTCAGTAGATTGATTTGTGTAAAATGTCCGATATTCTTTTGCACCGACACGTCAACACTGCAGTGTTTCTGTGCACGGTAAAATCCCCAGTTACCATGGAGATCCGCCATGTTTGCAGCTGGTAGCATACATTATCTATAGACTAACATTAGATAAAAACAGTATAAAAAGTGAAGAAAAAAAGCAGTGGAACAGCTGCTGGTAAATTCATGTAACTCACTGTGGTGTCCAAGTGTTTCAATGTGAACAATAACTCCAGTATTTTAACTTTGAAAATCTCTTTACAATTGCTGCTAATCCCATGATGCTTAGCGATATGACATCACATTCCCGAACTCTATTCATGTAGTAACTGATTTAACTAATAGGAGATTCATGGCGAACTTCCAGAATAAGCTGAATAGTAGTTTAGAATGAAATAAATGGGAATTGTGAGACAATACAATCCTAATAAAAGCTATTCAAATGTAATAATTGTTTTAATTGTTGCTGGAGCCTGCATACGGAGAAGGTCGTGGAGGTCATGCAGTCATTAAGGCTCTCAGTCCTCGGCCTCCCTCGTTCATCATCCATCTTTGTTTGCACTTACAAGATTTAATTTGCACATGTAATCACCAGAGTTATCAGCCCCGCAACTTATTCCACCAGACAAATTACTCACGTGCGACCTTAATCTCGGAAATTTGACATCCGCTGTGAAACAACGGCTCACGGTCTAATTTCTTCCTGGATCTGTTCACACGTTTTCCCCGTGAGGAGAACGCTACAGTATTTGATTAATGGTTTTGGGGGAATTTAATTAAATATGGGACCGGAGCATGAGCTAAAGCCAGTTTGGTGATACTTTACTTTTGCTTTTAATTTGAGGAAAGAGGGGAAGAAGCAGCAGCATCATGTTGATATGAGGAAGGGTTAAAGGAATAGGCCTCCGTTTTTACATACTGAGATATGTTCTTACCTTAGCTTTGACGAGTTCTTTAGGACCTGTCTGATCTTCCCCCGTGCCTTCAGTCACGTAAACACAGCGCAGACGGCGTTAGCATTTAGCCTCTCCCTCTCTCCTCTATAGCTCCAAAACAGGTCAAGATAGAAGCTACCAAGCTCTTCCACGTTTTCCCTATTTAAATATGGTTACGTGAAGTGTTCCACACAAAGTATAATTACGGCACGGTAGCACAGCGGTTAGTGCTCTCGCTTCACTGCTAGAAGGTCCGGGTTCGATTCCCACCTGGACGGGGCCTTTCTGTGTGGAGTTTGAATGTTCTCCCCGTGTCTGTGTAGGTTTCCTCCGGGTACTCCGGTTTCCCCTACCACTAAAAACATGCACAATAGGCCAGGATGAATGATGTGTGTGAGTGAATGTATGGTGGTGTCAGAGGGTCCGTTGGCGCAGACGTGTGTAGTCGCGAAAGCGCCTCTGACAGTCTCCCCAAGGGGAAACTGAAGCTACAAACGTAGTTTACCATCACCGAATACGGAGGGAATGTACAATTGTCTCATGTAAAGCGCTTTGTGACTATATGTCTGTGAAAGGCGCTATATAAATAAAGATCTTCTTCTTCTTCTTACACAAAATTAAACAATGTGGATTTTCTAAGCGGATAAAAGGGGGAACTATATTGTAAGGCGTAATAACACCAGGAGTAGTTTGGCATCCGCACAGTAATCTTCACTTTACTGCGCAGTAATCTTCACTTTACTGCGCAGTAATCTTCACTTTACTGTGCGTACAACACACACAAAAATACCTCATAAATGCACAAACAAACATTTATGAGGCTCACCCCTCTGAAGATATGACTGTAAACTTTGCCGGGAGCGGGTACGTCTCCAGCACCAGTATAGCCCAAAATGTTACGCAGTGTACCTTTAAACTAATCCAAACTAACCTTATACCCTAATCCTAAGATTTAGGATAGTTAAGTTTACAAAAGGTGTCTTTCAGGTGTTAGTACGAATCTGACCAATCAGGGAGTCGATGTGCAAATGTGGCCTTTCACATCTTGGGAAAAAGAAAAATTGCAAGCTCTTCTGAGGAAGATCAAAGGAAGTGGTCGAAACTAGTAAAACAAACCTTCTGTCCTACAAAAGGAACCACGCCACGCCGCCTTTGCCTATGCCCAATCCTGTCAGACCTTGGAGGCTAAGCAGGGAAGGGTTGGTGCTTGGATGGATGGAAGACTGTGTAGTAGCACGAATGTAGTGAGTGGTTGGTTGTGGTCGGAGGGGCCGATGGCGCAGACTGGTTGCCTCGCTTCCGTCAGTCTACCCCAGGGCAGCTGTGGCTACAATAGTAGCTCACCACCAGTATGGAGTGAATAAATAATGCAATGTAAAGCGTCTTTGAGTGTCCAGAAAAGCGCTCTATAAAACCAATGACCATTATTATGATCATTATTATTAGAACATTCTTCAACACTAAGATTTGTTTTCTCTGGATTTCGTTGCCTAATAAGTGTAATCGTGCAGGTGTGTTGGTTTGTCATTGCACTTGTACAACTTCTCTTAAAATCAAACTTTTCAATTTGAGGCAAATTGACAGTCCACAGCTTCTGGTTGGATCACTCTGGACCACGACAGACTGTTGTTGCCATCCATCCAGTTTCCTCTGCTTTATCCGGGGCCGCGTCGCTGTCCTGACAAATCCACAGACTGTTGTTTCCTCTTTGGGAAAGACGCCTAAGGCCCTAGTTTGTTTAGCACTGGCCACAGAGAGCCTTCGATGGAGACCGCAAAGCAAAAGCCTCCGGGAAAAATTGGCAGAATTTTGGTAATTGAAAAACGAAATAGGAATCACCTGGAGGATTAAGGTCTTCCTTTTTCATTTCAAAGTTGAGAGCAGCGGAAACTCCAATTGAAAAAGTGAGAGGAAGTGGAGCAGTGAAGCAGCCGTCATCCTTCTTCATATAACGGCTGTCAAATAAGCTAAAGTAACTCCAGTCTGTTTTTTACACTGGAGTAGACATAGACTATTCTTTAGTCTTTATTTGAAAGCTTTTACAAATATGAGATTTGTGTGGCAGCTTTGACCACACACAGAGGTTGTAAACAGCTGCATTTACAGCACATGTCCATAAGAAACTATTTGAGAAATTATACTTCTAGAAATAGTTTTATACGTTTTACTTCTTGAAATCTACAATGAAGGTTCTTGAGTCATCTTCTGTAGTTTAAGTGTCAAACGTTTCGCCTCTCATCCAAAAGGCTTCATCAACGCACTTACGGTTCAGCTCAGCCCGCAGCCCAGATAAAGACCACAGGGAGGAGTTCAGCTCGGCTTATTCCCTCACGTCTTTTAACGGTCTTTGAGTCTTAGGTCTGTAGGTCCTAACGCCCTAAATCACACGTATGTTTCAGTCTGAACGACCCTCATCTCAGCTGATCACTGCTAATTACCGGCCTATTGATCCGTCCTGGGCTGAGTTTCAGCCTCTTTAGCATGACAGGGCCCTCGAAGTGTATGGGCCTTAAGAGCTTTCTGTACCCTGGAGGAAGATGAAACCAGAGTCCTCCATTCCTGTTCATGGAGGGGTTCTTCTTCTTTACAAACTTTATCTGAGCTGAGAGCTGAACTGAACCTTAGTGTGCTGACGAAGCCTTTTGGATGAGAGGCGAAACATTCGACTCTTCAACTACAGAAGACGACTCAAGAACCTTCACTGAAGATGGACAACGCCTGTACGACTGAGAGCCTCCACAGACATACTTCTGGAAATGTTGTTTGAGAGCTGCATTTGAGACCTACAGCTCCACAGTCCACACTGAAGAGAAGACACTTGGTGTCACTACAGGAAACGAGGAGGTATCCGGGCAAGACTCACAGCTAGACCACACAAGTGGTGAAAAGGATCTTATAAGCTGTAGCTTCATCGCTGTGTCAAGCTGTGAGATCTTGAAGTTTGTTCTCCTCATGTCTGCTCCCGTTTCCCTAAAAACATGCTGGTCAGGTTGGCCCACACTGGAGTCGCAGCATCTCAGGACTAACCCAACATCTGATCTGTACAAGTTTGTTGTACAATTGTAAAATGACAGTAAAGTTTTTCATTTATTCACTATTTTGAAGTATCAATACATTTGAGTAAAACATAAACTTCATTTAAAGTGACGGGGTCTCCAAACATTTTAACCTGTTCAGCTCCTTTTGTCAAACTTTTTCCTTATGCTTGACTTTAAAAACAAATGTTTTCAGATTTGGTTCAAAATGTTGAGATCAAAAAGAAAATACATCTGAAGTGCAGCTTACCAAGTGCGCATCAAAAGGTAGAAAACATTTGGTGAGCTCCAAAAAAGGACTGGAGAGCTGTGGTCGCTCACGAGCAACTGGTTGGAGATCCATGCAGCGAGATTTCAAAACGAAGAGTGAGAGATTTCAAAAGTAAACATTTAAGTCCCGCCCCTGCCTCCTGATTGGACCTGACGGGCCGGTTCACAGGAAAGACAATCATTCATAATGTGATTGAAAACAGCATGTCAAGCCCAATACCAAAACATACGATCAAAACCGGATTTTAAATGTTGTGCACCTGAACTCATCGTAACACACTTTACATCGGAGGGTCCTGTGATTTTGCGGGACGTGGCCTGAAAAGTTTGGAAACACCTGATCTTGTTTACTTCTGTTTTTCTACTTTTACTGTTTAGTTATTCCAGATTGTGTATCAGTGCATTGTAAGGAACATCGAGCTGCTGTTTCATATGAAATGTGTATAAATAAATCTGCCTTTCCTTGTAAGAAAGCACAACCTGTTGCCAGAATAGATTAGTAACTAAAAATCAGTTGATCATTTTCCACCAGTAGAGGGCAGTTTAACCCAGGGCATCCAGGCCGGGAGCCCGCCCTCTGCAGACGCCCTGGGGGGGAACAGTGAAATTGTTGCCTGACCTTGCTGCTGTGGGTGTGACGTTTGACCCTGCAGTTCTGACCCGTTGTTGTAATTGCAGTATTTGGACGTGGCCCCCTCCCGCTCTCAATCCCAGACTCTGTGGGTCCTCACTGCGGCTCCACTCGCACTTCTGAAGAGGAAAATAAGATCGGACAAAAGGATCTGCATCAGTTTCGCTTTTCAACACATTTACCCCAAAATCAGCTATTATTTCGACTAATCATATGATAAAATCAGACTTATTGGAAGGCTGTATTTTAAATTTTACATGATGGTGAAATTATATTTCGGCCAATATAGACATGTGGCACAGATTTTTAAACAGTCAAGTGTCCTGAAAACATCTATTCCAGTCATGGAACACCATCACTTAAATCAAAACATTAATTAAGGACAGAAAAATTAAAAAAAACATGAAAATCTGGCATTGAAATTAAGCATTTCTTATCCATATTAAATTATTTGTGGTCCAATCATAGGTTGACTGGATTTTTTGGTCCAAAATACTCAAGTAAAATATAATTCAACAAAAATTTCAACAAAATACTCAAATACCACAAATGAGAAAATCTTCTTGGAAACAAACATTTTGGCAATTCCAGTTCTGTTCCCTTAATCCTAACGACTATTCTCTTCAAAATGAGCCATTTCCCAAAGAAATACATTGATATTTGTGCTGGCAGTACTCAGTGGGTGCCAGAAGCACATGTTAGCCACATGTTAGCCACACGTTATATTAGCATTTAGGCACAAACTTGTCTAAAATGTCCACAGGGCCATTGATTTCACAGTGGACAGTGGTACATCTGTGTAGACGTCCATTGTCTCTGTCCAACAATCTGCCATAGTCCAGATCAACAGTGAATGAAGACGTGTAAAAGCTCTTTTCTGAATAAACAAGGCGGCCATTTTGTTTCGGGGGAAGCTGTGACTGACGCACCTTTGTGCACTGAGATAAATATGGAAAAGAAATCACCCACTTCATTTTGCTTTGATTTAGTCCATTTTTGGGAGGTTTGTTGTTACTTTGTTTGACACATTTGTGAAAATATTTTTGCTTTTATAACATTTGGCACTTTGGAGAGGTTTGTGCGCAATGCTAATGAGATATAGCACCAAAACATTGAAAAGTTTACAAATCCAACATACTTGGACCTAGACTTCTGAAATTTTGCACACATGCTGAGCACCAGTAAGGTTAACACTGTGCTCAATTTGGAGTGTGTGCTATGAAGTATATTTTCAGGAAAGACATTTCAGTTTATGTGTAATTTTCGATATATAAAAAAGCTATATTTTTATTAATTTTATAACTAATGAACCTTTTTACATGTTTTTGTCACAATGTCCTTCTCAATGTACAAAGAAGCTACTTCTTGTCCTGATTCCTATGATGGTTCACATAAGCAATTTGGACAAAGTATGTTGTTTTAACTGTTTAATTTAGCCAGGCGAGAGTACATCAAAATAGGTGGTCCTTAACAGGTTAAAAAAAGCCATATGTATGTGTTTGTACTATTCAAACGAGTCCAAGCAAACTGTTAACCCAAATGGCGGACTTCCTATGTGGCACTTGTTCCTCTCCGTCGTCCCTTTATTCCTCTCTTCTGTTCCATTTCAGCCTTGACTGTTTCCCCCGCGGGGCGCTCGCACATTACTGCCCCCTCTGTGCGCAGACCTCACTCAGGGGTCACGGCGCGGGGCCAGCAGGGGGCAGTATTGCAGTTTGTAACCTCTCTGACACACATCGTATTATCTGGACCTGCTGTGCCCTTGTGCAGGAAAATACACACAGTTAGATGAGGTTCAAAGCGATGTGGATTTGGGGACTGGAATTGTAGAGACTCGGGGTTTGTCGCAGATTTGCAATATATGGAAGCTGCGGTTTATAGTTTTATAGAGTCTGTTGATCCTTTGATTGATTGTGAGTAGTACAACTAGACATTTGTTTTTTAAGTGACTGTAGTGGCTTTATCACACAGTACCCTGCTTTTTACTGAGTGATATTATAATCTGTAATATACAAGTAACTAGAGTAATAATTCAGGTACATTATTTGTGGTCGTTAAAGCAGTACTAAGTAACTCTTCCCCGTAGAGGCCATAAGCGCAACTGCAGGTGTAGTAGCAAGTTACGATTTTTTAACTTAACAAATTGTCTTGGAGAGTAAATACTACGCTGACAGGAAAGGCGAAGGAGGAGAGGGTCACTGTGCATCCAATTACACAACGGAATTTTTTTTTTTTCACTCAAACCTGGCTGTAAATACTGTTTAAAGTGACTTTAGCCCGCAGTTAGCTTTGCCCATTAGCATGTTAGCTTCTTCTTCGTGATTCCATTAGTGTGTATTGCTTTCTCCGGACCGGTGGCAGTGAAGTTGCAAACATGCTTTTCTGTCCAGAGACACCAGGGGGAGATGAAAGACCCTCCAATCATCCCATAAACACTTGTATTACCCCCACAGGGACTAGAAAAGGATTTATTAAGGTAAACACGTTACTTAGTACTGCTTTCAAGGTGCACTAAGCAACTTTTTATGTAAAAAAAAAAAAAAGTTCATATTAATACATCAATACACCGCTCCACAGAGCATCTGAGGCAAATCCCTTATAACGCCGGACTAACCATATAAATGTCTGTGTCGATCAGTGTTAACTTTGACAACATATTTTAATTTAGTCTTAGTCTTTTGACTAAAATGTAACCATCCAATCCATCCATTTTCTTCCGCTTTATCCGGGGCCGGGTCGCGGGGGCAGCAGTCTCAGCAGAGATGCCCAAACTTCCCGGTCCACACACACCTCCTCCAGCTGTTCTGGACCTTGTGCCACTAGGACATGCCTGAAACACCTCCCGCGGGAGGCGACCAGGAGCCATCCGGAACAGATGCCCGAGCCACCTCAGCTGCTCCTTTCGACGTGAAGGAGCAGCGACTCTACTCCGAGCTCCTCCCGGGTAACTGAGCTCCTCACCCCCAGCCACCCTGCGAAGGAAACTTATTTCGGCCGCTTGTATTCGCGATCTTGTCCTTTCGGTCATTACCCAAATCACATGACCATAGGTGAGGGCGGGAACGTAGATCGATCGGTAAATCGAGAGCTTTGCCCCGACTCAGCTCCCTCTTCACCACGACAGACCGATACAGCGACCGCATCACTGCTGACGCCGCACCGATCCGTCTATCCATCTCACGCTCCATCCGTCCCCCACTCGTGAACAAGACCCCGAGATACTTGAACTCCTCCACTTGAGGTAAGGACTCCCCACAGACCTGTAGAGGGGAAGCACCTTTTTTCCGGGTGGAGAACCATGGCCTCAGATTTGGAGGTGCTGATCCTCATCTAAATGTAATGACTAAAATTTAATTTTAGTCAAGATTAAGACTTTTCTTTTACATGATTCTTATTTCACAGTTCGATGTGAAAAGGTCAAACACATTCATTTGCACATACATTTTTGTCCACTGGTTTACTGGAATGGATGCAGACTTTTTCGAAATGATACATAAATACATGCTTAGTCATTGAAATGCATTTGATTTGACTTGACCCGTTTAGACCCTGTTACCAGTTGTGATGGAGTTGTCCTGCAGCCCTTTTCTCTACCTTTTAATCTTCTTTTGTCACTGCACTAAAATGCCTCTGTAATCTAGGTCTGCTGTTTACTTACGGCGTTACTGGCAGTGGAAGACCTACACCAAAGGCGCATTGAGTGGCCTTGTGTACGAAATGCGCGGTATAAATAAAGTTGCCTTGCCTAGTAAAAAATTTTAGTCTAGTTTTAGTCGACTAAAATGAAGAGTAATTTAGTCGACTTATATTTATAATATTCATGATAATCATATTTAATGTTGTTCCTCTGCTTCATGGAGCTGCTCCACATGAACAAAGCTCAGAGCTGATCCTTTGGCAGAGAATTTACCTGATATGAGGCTCTTTCAGACGGTCAATAGAAGTTTGGATGATTTTAGTCTCTCCTTTTCATTTTTATTTAGTCTTATTTTAGTCGTCAAAAATATCACTTTGACTAAAATTAAGACTAAATATTTTAGTCGACGAAATTAACACAGGTGTCGATAGAATAATGTCAACCATTTTGCATTTAAAATAACTTACATTTGAGCAGCATCAGCTTCGTGGTTGTATAAGCTACGCAGCGGCGGAGTGATCTGCTAGAAAATAGTCCCTCAAAATGTGATCATTCATGTGATGCAGGTCAGTTATATTCCAAAAATTGTTCTATCGACACAGACATTTATATGGTTAGTCTGGTGTTATAAGTGATTGGCCTCAGGTGCTCTGTGGAGCGGGTCACACTGTTTTTAATGCAGGCTAGCTGATACCATAGAAATGCGCTAGCCTTGCATTAGCCTAGCGCCACGAAACCCTTCAAATATAAGAACTGCATGAATTAGAAAAACAAATATCTCCAGAAATCAGCAACACTCTGGGTAACTAGGAAATGAGGCCCTATGTCAAAATTCCTGAAATATCCCTTTAAGGTTTACTTTATTGTCCCCGTATAGGGAAATTTGTCCTCCGCATTTGACCCATCCTTCGACCTCGCTGGGGCAACTCGTAAAGGAGCAGTGGGCGGCGACAGGGCCGTGCTGCCGTTTCCTACTTCATGTTTATTTGTTTTGATTGTTTTCCCGGTTAAACACATTTACTCTTCTTGACTCCATTCATTTGCCCCTAACCTGAAACTGCCTCTTGTCGACTTAGCCTCACATCACACGGGGCTTTGTGCTCGAACATCCGCACGTCTCCGGAGGCACCTGAACGCGTCGCAGCAGGTGTTGATGCCCGAGGCGCTCAGGGACACTTCGTAACAGCTTTCACTAAATCTGTCCAAAAAAAAAAAAGCAGCTCAGACAGTGCAAGGCCGAGCGAGCGGTCCAGACATCTGTTCACTCGGGGAGATTCGGGCGCCACTTTCTTCCTCTTTTGTTCACGTTCAAAAGGGCACAGAGGGTCTGGCTGTGCGGGCAGGGGGCTGCGACACACGGACCGGTTTGGTTTTTCTTAAAGCTCCTTCTGCGCAGTTATCAGGGCTTTGAAATACTTCTGGAGATCATTGGTGTTTTACCCTTATAACCAGACACCAGACCCAACAAAGAGAAGAAAACACACCATTTATTTGATCATGGATGTTTGTGTTGGTGTCCAGGGAGACAGTGGTGTAGTCTTCAATTTTCTAGTGGGTTTACTGTATTTTTTTAGCAGGTGTGGGGAATAGCCAATTACATGCGCTGAAAAAAATAGCCCGTCACATACGATTACTATTATTAAATGTATCAGAGAATTAAATAGATTATAAACCAAACTGTGAATATAAATGTTACTGAAATAACAAGCAATAGACCTATAGGATATAGGATATTCTTGATATTCTTGAAATTCAAAGGCTGTAGCTCGACTATAAGGCTGTGGGACTGAAGCCAAAATGAAAACTTCAATGAATAAAGCCCAGTCTATCACGTTTAGCACAGAGACCCAAATGCGTGGCTCAAAATCTTTTATTGCCGTGGTCAAAAACAAGGAAGCAAACAAAGAATTCCCACAGGAGCTGCACAAGGACAAAGAAACACAAGTGTCAAAAACTTAAAACATACGAGAACAAAATGACATGATAACCTGCATAAGGACAAAGACAATCTGACAAAGACAAAGGGAAAGACTCTGACAATATATACTAAAGGGGCGGGGAGGGCAAAGACAACAGGTGTAACACATTAGGGGGGAGGCAGGTAATCACACAGGCGGGGAAACAGGGAAGGGCAGGAAGGAAGTCTGACACGAGAAACAAAAAGTACGATTTCAAAATAAAACAGAATGACTAAATAACAAAACAAGAACTTAAACACCAGACATGACACAGTCTGCTTTCACCAACCCCTCCACCAGTTAACCACCGGGCTCTCTCGCCTGCAAACTCCCCCACACACAAAACCATGCGCGCAACAGGAGCTCGCGTGGCTCGGTCAGCGCTGTGGGCGGTAAAACCGAGGTCCTCCTCTTATCCAGAACTGACAGCGTCTCCGTCAACATTGACAACTCAACAGCCCTCCCCTCAGGTTAAGAGTCTGGGTGTCATCCTGGACAGCACTCTCTCCTTCCAGGCCCATATCAGCAACATCACCCGTTCTGCATGTTTCCATCTCCGGAACATCACCCGCCTCCGCCCCTCCCTCATCCCCAGTACAGCCGCCATTCTGGTCCACAGTCTTGTCACATCCCGGTTAGATCACTGTAACTCACTCCTCTCCGGTCTCCCCCAAAACTCACTCCACAGACTCCAGCTCTGCCGAAACTCCGCCGCCCGAATAATCACCAGAACTCCATCCACTCATCACATCAGCCCAGTTCTTCAGCAGCTCCACTGGCTCCACATCAAACATCAGATCCTTCTCCTCACCTTCAAATCTCTCAATAACCTGGCCCCTCCTGATCTCACTGAGCTCCTTCATGTGCCTCCTCCCTCCTGCACCCTCAGTTGTCTGCACCCACTGCCCACTTAGCCACCATGGGTGCTCCAGCTTTTAGCCGCTCAGCCCCAAACCTCTGGAACTCACTCCCCGCTGAACTCCGACAAACGACCTCTCTTCCCCTTTTTAAATCTTGCCTCAAAACCCACCTATTGAAAGTTAGCTACTTACTTTGATGTGTTTTATTTTGTTATGATTTGATCATTGTAGCTCATGTAAGGTGACCTTGGGTGTTTTGACAGGCGCCGACAAATAAAATGTATTATTATTATTATTATTAGGAAGTGAAGCAGCACACAGTGAGGTAACCTGGCAATATCTCAAAAATACAAATACAGCATTATTGTGTTCTTGAGTTGTATACCTGTGTACCTTTTTGTGCGCCTTTTTGTTTCAACAATTGAGCCATCGTCTTGTCTTTGCAAAAGCATTGATGCCAAAGCGCTGTTGTGTTGGCTTTATCCCAGTCTAAATAAGTACATTTCAAAAACACTGCACACTTGGACCACCCTCGCCTCATCTTCTCAGAGGATAATCCCCTCGGCTCCTGACAGTCTTTAACCCTGAATGCAGGTGACATTTTGATAATATCCGTAGAGAGCTGTGTGGGAGGCCGAGGATTCATGTGAAGAGAATAGAAACCTTTGAGTGGGAGGGAGATGTGACGACGCTTATAGGAATAACACAATTCTACCCCAGAATGAATAAAGTAAAACATATAAATAAGGTCCTCCTAATCTGGCTTCGTCATTTAAAACAGGATCTATCTATACAATGAAATGGTACAGTAACAACAGCCCCTCTACTGTCCCCGTAACCGTTTCTCCTGCAGCGTCGGGCTATTACGAGAACAGCCTGCGCCAGTTCATTTTCCTTTGACAGAAATGTGTTGCTTCCCCGGAGTCGAACATCCTCCCAAAGCAATCTGCGGTGCTGAAGACCATTTTAACCTGCTTTAGCCCGTGCAGCGAGTGCCCAGGGGCTCCCACTCACAGCGCCACAGGAACAAACAGTGGATGTGTGCGCTGATGATGAGGTCTGTGGGCTTCTCTCGTTTCCGCTTCCTCTAACGATCCTCCTCCTCCGCTCAGAGCCCGGATAACGATGATGACGAGAGGATGCATTCACGATATTCTTCAATTTAATGTTATAATTTCAGATGGAGGGCGGGGGGGAATATTGGCTCAGTGAATATGAGAATAATTTAGTAGGAAAACAAAAATCTTACGTTTAAACCTTTTACACCTTGATGCAAATTATCCCTAGTCTAGATCTTTGAAATGGCGTCTGTCGTCAGGGCTGGACTGGCCATCGGGAGAACCAGGGGCGGACTGGGACTGAAAAACAGACCTGGACTGTGTGTAAATGCGACACTTCCACAAATACATATGTTAAAACCTCTTACCCAGTTTCGTATTGTAGCATCAACCTGCCCAGGGACGACAGGTGGAAATTAGCATCTTTGCTATAACCTGGCACAAAGCATCTTTCCTTTTGGTCAATGTTAAATTGTGCACTGTCCCTGTCTACAAAAAATAAAAACCATACCCCCCCGCCTTAACGGAGAGCATTTTCTCCAGTTCGGCTTTACCCAAATCTAAAACCTTCTTGACTGGAGAGCAACACTGTAAGCTAAAAGCTAAAATCTCGAAAAGTGACGGTAACTTTTTGTCACGTTGACGCTGCATTGTTGTCATGTTTTAGTTGCTTTTGGCTGCTTTTTCATTACTTTTTGGTGTGTTTTCGTCACTTTTGTCACTTTTTCGTTGTGTTTTCGTCACTTTTTTGTTGTGTTTTCGTCACTTTTTTGTTGTGTTTTCGTCTCTTGTTTTTCGTTGTTTTTTTAATAATAATAATAATAATACATTTTATTTGTAACGCACTTTTCATTCAGAAAATCTCAGAGTGCAATAAGATAACACACCCATTAAAAACATCAACAATTATAGGCTTTCTTAAAAAGGAAAGTTTTCAATTTAGCTTTAAAAAAGTCCAGGTTTTTTGTTTTCCTCAACTCCACGGGGAGGCTGTTCCAAAGCCTTGGGGCAGCAGAACAAAAGGCTCTGTCCCCCATGGTTCGGCGTTTGGTTGAAGGAACTTGAAGGTGGATGTTTTTGTTGTTTTTTCGTTGCTTTGTCGTCATTTTTTCGTCACATTTTGTTGTGTTATTGTTGCTTTTCCAGCACATTTTTGTTTTTGGATGCTTTTCTTTTAAGCTTTTAGATTTGGGTAAAGCTCGGTTTCGCCCGGGGGTAGAGGGTAAGGTAAAGTGAGAGGCCGGACCGGTGGCCCTAGAGCCAGTGGCCCTTCTGTGCTCTTCCAGAATGGACATATGGCCAGTCCGCCCCTGGGGAGAACCGGGAGTTTTCCCGGTGGGCCGACGTACTTTTGGGCCGGTTGGGCCGGTCAGATCGAGAGATAAGCCCCGCAATACCTGACACTGGCCCACAATTAGCGCCAAAAGCTATTGGAATTTCTATCATTACATAGATGCAATTACACAATTCCTCCACTAGAGGGATGTGACGCATCTTATACCCCTCTGGTGGCGCTTTCTTGAGTTATGGTTCCCAGATAATCTCGTATAATGAGCGATGGGCCTCTGGAACATAACACTCATGCCCCTCACATTGCGAATATAAGAGGAAATAGTTTATTGTGACCTCATTAACGCAACGCACATTTTAAGATTGTTAAGCAATTTTACAAAAGTTCCATCAAGTTGTAAACAACAAGATTAAAGTGTTGATGCTATGAGGGTTCAGCTTGAATTCAGCAGAAACAACATGCAGCGATTGTCCTCGATTCGTAGCTCATACTGTTTTAGTTCAAGGGCTTTTTGTTTTTCTCATCACGTCAACTATTGCATTGAATATGACTGTTTGTTTTTTTTTTTTAGGGCCAGTCTTGACCCACAAGTCCCAGGCCGATTTTTCCTGCCAGTCCAGCCCTGTCTGTCGTTGAAATAGTTTCTTTATGTTTTCAGTTCCATTTCCGCTCAAGGATTTAGGTCCCATCCCCATTTTGACTGTGACATGAGGTACTTTTGCACAGCCCCACTTCAGGTGCCCGATCCTGTGTTTCCAAACACAGACTGGAGACTCGACCTTTGTGCAGTCGGGAAACGTGCCATACGTTTGTTAAGTGATGATGCAATCGCTCTTCTTCCAGATTCAAAGGAACTTTGTCCCTATTCATTATGATGGGATTTAGCTGATTTGAACCTGCTGTAGAGCCGACTACATTAGTGATGCGCGGGTTGCGGGTTCCACCGCGGGCCCCGCGGTCTGCCCGCGGTTCGGGTCGGGTCGTGAATTCTCCTTTGATCGCGGGGCGGGTTGGGGCGGGTCAAAAAATGCCGGTCGCGGGCACACTATGCCTCCGTACGCGCATTCATTGAATTCAGTCACAACTTATTCCGTCGTCTTTACAGCAAGTTTTTGGCGTAAATATACGTCAGATTTTCATAAAACAAGCAGTGTGCTTGTGATCCAGAGAACGCTTTTGTGGAGCTCATGTCTCCTGTTGTCCACCGTATGTGCGACTGTGTGTGACTTCTTCGCATTAGGCCGACCTCTGCTCTCTTCCTCTCTCCCTCTGGCCCAGCGCTCTTCGGAGGGAGAGAGAAAGCGAGAGCGAGCGCGATGACACGCCGGTGCTGTTCATACGGATCATATTTGTAACGAGTAATATTTAATGGTTGCGGGTGCGGGGCGGGGCGGGTTGTAAAAATAGAACAACGTTGCGGGGTGGGCTGGGGCGGGTTAGAACCTGCTCCAAATGCGGGACCCGCGGGTTGAAAAAAACCCTGACCCGCGCATCACTAGACTACAAGTCTCTTTTAGACATATTACATTCACTCTAAATTTTCATTTGCAATGCTTTGCAGCAATGCAGCCGAGTAACCAACCACTGCTCCTCAGCAGAACCCCCTCCCCACTGATGCCACAGACAGCGTGTGGAGGGGGCGGGTCGGAAAGGGTCAGAGGTTCTTAAAGAGACAGAGGCCTATTTCAAGACATTCACTACAGCCATTTTGAGAGAGACATTTTATACAAGGCAGTTATTCTAATTTACTGCATTTACAGACCAACAGAAGGTTTGTCATCATTGTAGTGTGATATAGACTGGTGCTATGTGACTGAAAAAAGCAGAATACCCCCTCTTTGACGGAGCACATTTTTTCCAGTTTGGCTTTACCCAAATCCAAAAGCTTCTCGACTGGAGAGCAACAGTGTAACACCTCATTTGAAAGCTGAGACCGACAAAAGTGATTGTAGCTTTTTGTCAAGTCGCCGCATTTTTTGTCATATTTTTGTTGTTTTTTCATTACTTTTTTGTGGCTTTTTGGTCTGTTTTTGTCACATTTTTTCTATCATTTTCTGTTGTGTTTTTGTCATGCTTTTGTGGCCTTTTCGTTGCTTTGTCATCGTGTTTTTGTTGACTTTTCATCACATTTTTTGTCACTTTTTTTGTCGCTTTTCCGGCACATTTTTGTTTTCTTTTCATCCTCTTTTTTCTCGCTATTTTGATGCTTTCCTTTTCAGCTTTTAGATTTGGGTAAGGCTCGGTTAAGGCGGGACCGGTGGCCCTAGAGCCAGTAGTGGCCCTTCTGTGCTCTTCCAGAACGGACACATGGCCAGTCCGCCCCGGCATGAAGGCGACGTCTTTCTTGGACTTAAATTGTAGAACTTTTCCCCTGAGCATATCTCACCCTTTGTCCCGTGAAGTCTTAGAGTGAATTCTTCAGCAGTGATTCCTCCTGACGGTGCATTCAGGCTGATTCAGAGCGCACCTCGTCTAAGATTAACCACAAAAAGGGCTACTTATTCTGCGAGCAACTTCCATCATTTTATCTGCATATTACACTGTGAGCACAAATGACCACTTTTTACAGGCTATTCAGCAAAAAAAAACAAAAACTAACCAAACCCACTTAGCCTTGTGTTAATATTGAATCTGCGTTTCAGTTTGACTAATAGCGCCGAAATAAACTACAAGCAATTATAGGAAAGAAGCCATTACTTGTGCTAAAACGGCCTATTTGTAATCAGGGAGCATGCACATTAGCCCAACAGCTGCCACGGCATCCATCTTCCTGAACACGGCGCTTCATGGAGTCCTAATGGGGCTGTGAGGAGCTGCGGAGTGAAACATTAGCAACAACATTACAGGAGGAGGTCGTCGGTGAAGATGGATGGGGCGAGGTCATGTGACTGGGACCCTCCGCATTGGGAGTGACAGGGATTTGGCCGACGATGAGGTGTCGGTCGTCTGCAGGCAGCGCGCCAAAGAGGACGACCTCGGACGGAGAGGAGATACAGCGCGAACATAAGGGCTGAGGCGTTATTCCTTCTACGGCGTAAAATACGGCTGTGATTTATTTCAAATGCGCGCCAGAGCAATTAACTGGAGCTCTTAAATTATGAAATAAAGTTGAATTAGCCCATTCTTTATGATTTTGTGTTTTTTTCTAACCACTTAAGCAAGGTAAATATGTTTGAGCAGCTGCGTCCTTGTCATTGTGGGAGACGTTGTAACATGTGTTTTTACTTTTAGCAACTAAGTTTTAGCCTTTTTTTGTGGGGCTGAAAAAGTAGGGATTGAACAACGAGGAGCTGTGCATTAGACGGTTATAATGCACGACGCGGAGTCAAGAACACCACGACGCGCAGTGAAGTGTTGTTCCTCCTGCATTATAACGTCTAACGCGGCTCCTCGTTGTTTAATCCGCTTATACCAGAGTCCCACAAACGTAACATTTATAATAAATGTTTTTTTCATTGACTAAAGTCACTAAATCTGCCAGACTACGGGACTA
The DNA here is from genome assembly GCF_951799975.1 of Gobius niger. Classification (NCBI taxonomy): domain Eukaryota; kingdom Metazoa; phylum Chordata; class Actinopteri; order Gobiiformes; family Gobiidae; genus Gobius; species Gobius niger. The sequence goes on along the minus strand of NC_136871.1, from coordinate 3,773,029 downwards.
TTTTCTGTGTGTTATTAGCCGGTCAGGCTGGTCTCAGAGCGAGTCATTCTCCGCAGCTATTACGAGGATCTCAGTCAGGCTCAACGACACAACATCAGCACAGAATCACAACACAACAGGACTAACCCGGAAACACTTTTCCCTGGAAGTAAACACCGATATGCGGCACTCGTGGGCAGGAGTTATTTCACTTTTACGCTGTTTAACCTGAAGCTAAAGCTAGCTAGCTCAACCAGCTCAACTGTTTATGGAAACAGCTGCGGTGGAGTCGCTCACACCTGGGCCCCCCCAACTCAAACTTTTATGTTTGACTTTACTAATCCAGACAAATATGCTTCAATGCAGGATCATTTTATGTACGCCTGAAAATGATGAATAGCCTTAACCGTTTTCAATAGAAATGTAAAGCTCATATGTTATTAACAGTAGCTAACCTAGCTGCTCACTCTCCTCTACAAACATTTAGCAAACATTTTGTTTTGGCCAAAAACGTTGAAATTAACACAAAATCCATCTCATACGTTCCTGTCAGTCACTAATTACGCCTTTATCTGATTCAGCTGTGTCATGCGTTGCTATGGCGATGCCACAGCGGAGTGATATCCCAGTGATTTAACTACCGGACTACGTGTGCGGTTATACCAAAATAATGCACCAGCCAGAATCCAGTATTCACCCAGACAATGGTATAAAACTAATTAAACCCTGGCTTGGAATTTTTTTTTAAATAGAAAAAGCTGGTTGTGGTCTTTCTAAAAAGGACTTTTTGGAAACCAGTTTAGTGACTAAGGGAATGATTTTAGGAGTGTGACAATGTATCAATTTTCCGATATATCGCGATGTTTAACGGGACGATACCGATACTTTTTATTCCGATTATTCCAAATCGATACTTTTGATGACGTCATTCATATTAATGAGCGGCGTCATGTGTCATTTAATGGACCCTTTCTACTCTGGGTTTATTATTTTTATTGTCTTAAGTGGTGATGTCACAGCTCTACTTCCGGGGTCGTAGATGTGTGAGAAACTACAAAAAACTGCAAATGGCGCAGCAGCTACACTAACCCAACCCCGGAAGTACCGACAATAATACTTTATTAGCAGTAGGTGCGGCATTTTTGGCTAATGAGTCTGAGAAATAAGTAGGTTCAGTCATGTGTGTCCCAGTGTGTCCCTCCCATGTGTGTCCCTCCATCTTTATGAAAAAGCACAAATAGAAATAACAAATCCATCCATACATCTCACGTATCCATTGCCGGGCACTCATCACAGGGGCTTCTGAGCCGCCTTTCGTCCGACCCGTCACCTGTTCTCCTACTACTACAAAGCAAGTGAGGGTAAGCGCCCAAAGAAAATGTAATAGTCATAATAATGTGCCCTGTTGAAGTGAACTGCCACCGACACCTCGCCTTTACACCTTGGGACGAGCCTTATTACCGCGGGCTAAACATCTCACACTTGCCCCCCCTGCTCCCCGACCGCTGTGGAGATGTCCCGCTCTGTGATGGGACTGGCATATCGGGGCACGCTCGAGGCTAAACCGTGTCGACAGTGATATATAACACAGGGACAGCCGGGCCACCTTTGGGTCCAGCACTTATTCTCATTCTGTCATCGAGCCGTGTGTGGACTCGTACATCGACCACAGGCACTTTCATGGCCTGTTTGCGGAGCTGGTTCTCTATATTTTACAGTGATTTAAACAGGCTCGGCTGTGCAGGATGTTATTGGTCTGAACAGAAGTTACAGCTGGATGTTTGTTTACTTGTGGGGACAAAACAAAAAGTTGTGGCCTAATCGCTAATTTCCAGAGGTGGGAGACAGACTAAATTTTCGGGACTTGAGACTTACTTGACCAAAGCTCCGAAAAGACTTGACTTGACTTGGGACTCGCTGTTTGTGACTCGAGACTTGACTTGGACTTGAGGCCAATGACTCTCAATGACTCGCTGTGACTTTATAGTTTTATTTATTTGAGTGAAACTGTCGAAAGATCAGGATTCGTTTCGTAAAAGTGGCGCATCTTTGTTTACATTATGGTCATTAGCCACATGCGTGTTCGGTTTCCCAACACAGGCTTCTAATCAATACAGCGGGAAAAGGCAGGAGGAAATATTTCTTTGGATGCATTAAAAGTTTTCTAAAGACAGTGAAGAGGAGGAGATTTACGGACAGGAAAACGTTTGAAACAATGGGCTGGACCTACAGCGCAGACGGAGCCTCCAGAACGACGATAAGTAAGAGCTGATTAATCAGCAGGAATCTTGGGGCTTTTCAATGTTTTAATTCGTTCACACAAAGTTTACAGCATTTAGTGACTATTTTACGCATCCGCACAGCCCAGTGACAGCGGGACTGAAGGCTACACGGAATCTATTTTGAGCAGGGGCGAATCCGAGTATACAGGGGCTGGGGCATTACAGGGGAACCACTGACAGAAGAACTGCCAGAAACTAACAAAAATAAAAATATTCTCATGTTTAAAATACTACATTTCATATTTTTTAAGTCGCCCCCCCCCGGGCCCCCTTCCTTAAAATGCTGTCCCAGTAATTTTGTACATAGACTGTTTATTTATAATACATATATTTTGAATGTTGTGGTGTTTAAATATTAATTAGACTTTAAATTCAAATCCATGAGTTTTTAAAAGTTTGATTTTAGCCTAAATTTTCAAAATTACGGTATCTTGAGAAAGCACTTGTTATTTTCAAGATTAAACACATGAAAAGTAGACACGCTGGCGTTTGTGACTTGAGGGGACTTGACGGCTAAAGCAAGACTTGACTTGACTTGACAAAAGCTATGACTTGACTTGACTTGATTTGACTTGAGCCCATGACCGATTGACTTGGACTTACTTGGGACTTTGACCTTCACGGCTTGGACTTGACTCGAGACTTGCATTTAGTGACTTACCCCCACCTCTGCTAATTTCAGAGACAGAACTTAGCAGCAATGTTGATGTTTTTCAACCAAAGGTGCAGGGAATGTCCTGGGGAGGCAAAAACCTACTGCAGGGGGTTCTTTTCAATATTTAGAATTCATGTGCTCTCATTTCAAAAGAACATACCCCACAATTAGAAACAAATATAGGAAAATGAATTTACAAGAAGCTTTTTTCACTTAGAGATTTACTCACAGTCGAAAGATACTGTGAAAGAAATACTTCAAACTTGAAATGTAAATGAGGATTTTTACACTAATGAATCTAGAAAATGTATAATGTATGTCTTTATATATTCACGTTTGGACTATCGTATGCTTCTTTTCAAAGATTACTAGATTCCGGTCTATTTCCATAGATACAGACGGCATCTCATCATAGAAGGGGGCGTGGCCTCGTGAAGGGGGAAAATAGAATCTTTAGGGAAACACAATTTTTCAATCTTTTTTGCCATTTTCTGGCAAAATATAAACTTATTTCTCAGATACAAATAAAGTTCAGTGTAAATCGGGCCCATATGGATGTTTTTTTTTTCACAGCAGATTGTTCTGTTGAAGTGAAAAAACGGCAGTCATAGCAAGCGCTAGCTAGCGTTAGCATTAGCATGATGCTAACATGAAGCTCATATTAGCATTCTCCATTACTTATGTATTTATGGGCTGTTGAACCACTTTGCTCCTCCCCATGTCTTTGTATCTTTATTTAGTAGAAACTATATTCATAATTCAGCATTTGTTAAAGTAGTTTTTGAATAATTAGACAAAGTTTAGATTTTTCTCCAAATTGTTTCCCCCTTAACTGTTTTCAAACATGACCATATATGGGCGACTCCAGAGATGCCGTCTGTATCTATAGGGATATATTATTACTTACTTTACTTAAAAAAAAACATTTACATTTTCAGACTCTTTAAGATTCGGCCCTCCAGCATAAAATTGTCTCCCAAGAGAATTTTGAAAGAACATCCATCCATCCATTTTCCTTCACTTGTCCGTTGCCGCCGGAGCCGCCCAGCCACTTATGGCTCCTCCTGCAGGTAATGGGTCCACAGAAGGACGGCCTCATGGTTCTAACCGGGCCTGTTGGTCTCTCATAAGGGGCTTCTGAACCGCTCTTTGTCTGACCCGTCACCCAGGACCTGTTTGCCCCGGGAGACCCTACCAGACAACAGAGCCCCCATCATTCGGGTGCTCAAACCCCTCCACCACGTTTAGGTGGCGCTTCCAGGAGGGGAATTTTGAAAGAACATTTATTCATAAATTAGAGACCAACTATGTGATGCAGGACTCGTGAAAAATACTGTCAATATTTTCATATTTCCTGGCAAAACACCCCATTGGATAATACATGATTTGCAAAACTTATATTTGTAGAAAAAAAATGTGTTTTACTTTGGGCCCATTGGCGTTTTAGCCATGAAGCAAATCGCCCTCCACCAAACAAACCTGCCTCCCCCTGGTCTACAGTATATATTCATCTATTTTGTGTGTGTTTCACAGCTTCCCCTTTTGAATGGATTCTACTTGTCAGAGAGACACCATGGTCTGCAGAGTCGTTGCCAACCTAATACACATATTAAACTGATATCTTTATTCTCTGTTTCGATTGCTCTGAATCTTTGTGGCGGCCTAATGAGTTTTCATACCGTGAATAAAGCCCCGCTGCATTTGGCAAATTAAAAGTCTGGTTATCAGATTCAGCGCAAGTGACTTCATTACAACAAAAAGCATCACTTTATCAGCAAATCTAAGCGAAAGTGACCTCCGCCTTCAGAACCCGGGACGACATGCCTGCAGTCTGCGTCCTCCTGCCGTGGCAATAACACGAGCTTCATACAAATTCACCCAGAAACAAAAACAAGGCCGTTTAATTAAAGCCTCTTCAGATGAGATTCGTCCTCTGCCCATTCTCTCCCTCTCCGTCTTTTCCAGCCTGTTGCCTTTTTCTCCGAATGGTGTGTGCTTTCAATTAAGATAGTGTTAATTAAATCCGGCTGTGATGAAAGCTAAGAGCAGTCAGTGCGAAGGTTCCTGTGTCCTTGTTCATTTGTTCTCATTCATTGGTTATTCAGCTTCTTGTTTACTCAATGTCTATGGTCCAAATTAGATGAGTATTTATTTAGTAGAATATTGGGAGAATTCATTTTAGTTTGAACAAGCAGTAGCCGACTTAACAGGATGGATGTTTTGTTCATAAAGTTACCCAATGATTTCTGTTTTCACGCACAGCAAATCCCAAACGTTTTACAAACATTCGACCGAAAAATAGAAGAAAAAGGTCACACTTTACTTTACCTTCATACATCGTACCAAACTAAATTTAGCGCAATGAAATCTGCTCTGCAACAATGTAGTAACTTGTACCTATACGTACACAATGGGATAATGTGTATTTGCACTTTGGAGGTTCATAATGTATTAAGACCTTTAGGTTTGGGTAAAAGGGGGAACTATATTGTAAGGCGTAATAATACCGGGAGTAGTTCGAAATCCGCGCAGTAATCTTCATTTTACTGCGCGGATGCCAAATTACTCCTGGTATTATTACGCCTTACAATATAGTTCCCCCTTTTATCCGCTTAGAAAATCCACATTGTTTAATTTTGTGTAATTATACTTTGTAGTGGAACACTTCACGTAACCATATTTAAATAGGGAAAACGTGGAAGAGCTTGGGGCGTAACCGAGCTTTACCCAAATCTAAAAGCATAAAAGAAAAGCATCCAAAAACAAAAATGTGCTGGAAAAGCAACAAAAACACAACAAAATGTGACGAAAAATGACGACAAAGCAATTAAAAAAGCGATGAAAAAACAACAAAAACAAGAGACGAAAACACAACGAAAAAGTGACAAAAAAGTGACGAAAAAGTGACGAAAAAGTGACGAAAACAGGCCAAAAAGCCACAAAAAGGTGTTGAAAAAGCAACTAAAACATGACAAAAATGCAGCGACAACATGACAAAAAGTTACCGTCACTTTTCTAGATTTTAGCTTTCAATTGCTCTCCAATCAAGAAGCCTTTAGATTTGGGTAAAGCTGAACTGGACTTTGTGGAAGTGTCGCATTTACGCTAATTTGGACCAGGCTGACCAGAGTCCAGGGCTGTTTTTCAGTCCCAGTCCGCCCCTGCTTGAGCATGTAGCAGGTACATGTTATTGCACATTGTTACATTGAACATTACCTTGTACAAAATGTGGCAGGTACAATGTGTCAAGGGTAGTGTAAAATAAAGTGTTAAAGAGGGGGTATTATGCTTTTATCAGTCCCATAGCACCAGTCTATATCACACTACAATGATGAGCAAACCTTCTGCTGGTCTGTAAATGCAGTAAATCAGAATAACTGCCTTGTATAAAATGTCTCTCTCAAAATGGCTGTAGTGAATGTCTTGAAATAGGCCTCTGTCTCTTTAAGAACCTCTGACCCTTTCCGACACGCCCCCTCCACACCCTGTCTGTGGCATCAGTGGGGAGGGGGTTCTGCTGAGGAGCAGTGGTCGGTTACTCGGCCGGTGACGAAAGCTCGGAGGCGTCTCCAGGAGGTGGGGGCGTTCCTAGGAGGACTCAGGCAAACCTATCCCTAAAATGGCCGCCATCAGAGTTCTTACAGATTACTCAAAAATACGTGAATGTGCCAAGGCAACAGTACCTGTGGTTGAAAGAGGGAGTGTCCAGGTCCAGTGTGACGGTTCGGGACCTTCATAACCGGCAGCATTAACTGAAATCAAGCATTTGTGAAAACCAGTGATGACTTTTTCCACTTGTGTTTTCATCGTGGAGGAAGTTTGGCCCACTCTCTCTTTTGTGCATGAAGCTCCAGTTTAAGGTCACACCACATGCAGCACATCGATTGGATTTAAGACCAGACTTTGACTTGGCTTCTCCAACATCTTGCTGTGTTTGAGCCATTCCGAGGGGGGACTTACTTGTTTGCTTGGGGATTTTTGTCCTGCTCCATAACCCAGGAGCGCTTAAGCTTGACGGCACAGACTGTTGGCAGGACGTTCCCTGATAGAGTCACAACAAACTGTTCAGCAAAGCATCCCATCACAATACGCCACACTTTCTCCCAAAACTCAAACTCAGTCCACAGAACGTTCCTCCAAAAGTCTTCAGGAGTCATCGGGCTGTTACTCGGCTGACGTGAGATAAGCTTTTGTTGTATGTGCGGTGTTTCTTTTTTTCCTTTTCTCCTGACATTTTTGCTCGCCGCCTTTCTCCAGCGGCGCCACATCCTTACTTTGTCATAAATTCTGCCTTTTTAATCCCGCCGTTTCTCTCTCGCACGTTCACACTCACCGTTTAAGCACTCCCTCGCCGCTCCGGTCCACTCCTCCGACTCGAGCCCCCCCAGTCCCTCAGAGATTTCCCCCGCGCGCCGCAGCCGGAGCTAATCCCTCAAGCTGTCGCATAAAGACGGTATAAAGACATCAAAGAGAGAAACAGTCGAGGGAGCTGGCAACATCACGTCTGCGCCGCCGACGACAGACGTACAGTCGCGGAAAAAGCTTTATCTGCTGCTTCCACATCTTTCAAATAATGTTTAATTGTAGCTGTAAAAAAAAAAAAAACAGGTTGATGGACCAGTGGGGGGCAGCGGGGGGCAGCTCTGTGGTTGGGAATAAACGTTAATTACTGCTGTTAAACTTTTGAATAATTATTTTCAATAATAAAAGCACACAAAACCTGAACCGAGCACATTTTCTCCAGCTTTACCCCAGTCCAAAAGCTTCTGGAAAAAAGGTGTGAAGAGAGTGACAAAACTGAGACGAAAACAGGGATGAAAATGTGAAAAAAGTGAGAAAACATTGATGAAAAACGGACACAAATTTGACAAAAAGTGAGAAAAATTGAGAAAAAATGGACGAAAAAGTGATAAGAATTTGACAAAAAAATGCGAATAATTTGACGAAAAAATGAAAAAAAATGTGACAAAAAATGTACAAAAAAGTGACAAAAAAGTGACAAAAAAGTGACAAAAAATGGACAAAAAATGGACAAAAAAGTGACAAAAAATGGACAAAAAAGTGACAAAAAATGGACAAAAAAGTGACAAAAAAGTGACAAAAAATGGACAAAAAATGGACAAAAAATGTACAAAAAATGTACAAAAAATGTACAAAAAAGTGACAAAAAAGTGACAAAAAAATGTACAAAAAAGTGACAAAAAAGTGACAAAAAAGTGACAAAAAAGTGACAAAAAAGTGACAAAAAAGTGACAAAAAATTGACAAAAAATTGACAAAAAATGACAAAAAAGTGACAAAAAAGTGACAAAAAATGACAAAAAAGTGAGAAAAATTTGACTAAAAATTTGACTAAAAACTGTGAAAAAAAGGACAAAAAATGGACAAAAAAATTGCGAATAATTTGACGAAAAAGTGACAAAAAAAAGTCACTAAAATTTGACAAGAATGACACGACTGCCAAAAGAAGTGAAAAAAAATCTGACATGAGGAAAAAGATCAATATAGTTTTGTAGGTCTTTCAAATGAGGCGTTACACTGGCCTACAGGGTTTGGGTAAAGCTGAACTGGAGAAAATGCTCTCGGTTCAGGCGGGAGTTAAGAGCTTAATAAATAGGATTCATGCACAGAAAAAGTATTTTGGGGGTAAATTTTGTCCCTCAGCGCCCCCTAACTAAAATATCTTCCCACAGCTCTGGGGCGGAGGGGTGAGGAGTTCAGTGAGATCGTCCGGGGCGTGTCCATGGATGCATTGGTAGGTGAGCAGGCAGACTTTGTATTTGATGCGTTGACCGATCGGGAGCCAGTGGAGGTCACGGAGGGCTGGGCTGATGTGCTGGTGCTTAGGCGTCCTCGTCAGGATCCTGGCCGCGGCGTTCTGAATATACTGGAGTTTTTGAAGACTTTTTTTTGAGCGGATGAATAATGACTACAGTGTAACGCTTGAGAAACTCACGATTCTGTAGGATATACTGTACTGTACGTGTCACTGATACAGGTGAACATGGGCCTGTAGATACTCTCTGTTACTGCATCCAACAGATCAGTGTGTGGAGGCAAAACAACTTTCTCCAACTAAACTCTAAACTCTAAACTGAGATCATTGTTTTTTAGGCACAAAGACAAAGTGTTTTCAGTCACCTCGAGTCTCTCTCTCTAAAACCAAAAAATCAGGTTAGAAATCTAGGAGTGATCATGGACTCAGACCTGAACTTAAACAGCCACATCAAAGCAATAACATCAGCAGCTTTTTACCATCTGAAAAATATGGCTCAGATCAGAGGAATAGTGTCAAAACCGGACTTAGAGAGACTTATCCATGTGTTTGTCTCCAGCAGGTTAGACGACTGTACCGGCTGCTCACTGGCCTCTCTAAACGAGCTGTCAGAGCTGCAGAACATCCAGAACGCTGCTGCTCGAGTCCTGACAAGAACCAGGAAATACGACCACATTAGTCCAGTGCTCCGGTCTCTGCACTGGCTTCCTGTCACTCAGAGAAAAGACTTTAAAACAGCTCTGCTTGTTACAAGTGTTTCCATGGTTTAGCTCCAAAGTCCATCTCTGACATGTTAGAGCCGTATGAACCATCTCGGGCCCTGAGAACTTCAGGGAGGGGCCTCCTGGTGGTTCCAGAGTCAGGACAAAACACGGTGAGGCTGCGTTTCAGTTTCATGCAGCTAAAATCTGGAACAGTCTTCATGAGGATGTGACACAGGCCTCAACTCTGACAATGTTCAAATCCAGGCTGAAAACAGTTCTTTTTGCCCGTGCATATGACTGAAAGTATTTTATCTGCACTCTCGCCTTTTACTGTAATTGATTAATTTTATGTTGATGTTTTTGTTGATTCTATTTGTTTTCTTGTATTTATGCAACTGTGAAGCACTTTGAATGGCCTTGTGTATGAATTGTGCTCTACAAATGAACTTGCCTTGCCTAAGTGTTGGACATTTTTACTATTATTATTAACAATGAAGACCCGCTGGGTTTTCTTTACTTGCTTCAAATATTTCAAGTAGTTACGAGCTGGTAGTCATTGAATCTGGCAATGCAAACAGGGCTCTGTGGCTTTCTGACATTTGGACAATGGGCTTTATGCACATGAGCGTCATGCAGGGGCACCGAAGGGCCACTGGCTCTGGGGCCACCGGTCCGGCGTCTCACTTTACCTTACCCTCACCCCCGGGCGAAACCGAGCTTTACCCAAATCTAAAAGCTAAAAAGAAAAGCATCCAAAAACAAAAATGTGCTGGAAAAGCAACAAAAAAGTGACAAAAACACAACAAAATGTGACGAAAACGTGACGACAAAGCAATGAAAAAAGCGGTGGAAAAAACAACAAAAACATGACAAAAAACTTTACTGCGCAGTAATCTTCACTTTACTGTGCGGATGCCAAACTACTCCTGGTATTATTACGCCTTACAATATAGTCCCCCCTTTTATCCGCTTAGAAAATCCACATTGTTTAATTTTGTGTAATTATACTTTGTAGTGGAACACTTCACGTAACCATATTTAAATAGGGAAAACGTGGAAGAGCTTGGTAGCTTCTATCTTGACCTGTTTTGGAGCTATAGAGGAGAGAGGGAGAGGCTAAATGCTAACGCCGTCTGCGCTGTGTTTACGCGACTGAAGGCACGGGGGAAGATCAGACAGGTCCTAAAGAACTCGTCAAAGCTAAGGTAAGAACATATCTCAGTATGTAAAAACGGTGGCCTATTCCATTAACACTTGTGTTTTCCCCAGAGGGACTATGGAAAAACAAGTTACTTAGTACTTATTTAAAAACTACATGTTAAAAAGGAAACCTCTGTGTTCATTGAGGTATGAGACTCACAGAAACAGAGTGGCGTTAGGAAAGTTTTATTGGACATGAATTGTATTTGGGTCATGTTCTCGTCGGCCCATGTGTGTGTCGGCGTGGCAGGACGTTGCACAAAAGGTAAAGTGTCTTTTTTTTTTCTTTTTTTACATTTTGGGGGGCGAGTTTGGCACGTGAGACCCTGCAACTCGATTGGCTCATAACACAACTCCATGTTATGTTTATTACGACATCACCGCCCACCTGTCCAAAAACAAACAAACCCTATACATGGACGGTCACATGATGTTCTTATCTGTCCACACGCTGTCCTTTCCCGGCTTATGCCTCCTGCAGTTTGAAGATAGCCCGGTCCGTCACGTTCTTGGAGATTAGACTTTTCTGTAGGCAGATTGGCAGAGACGAGGTCCGGACTTCTCAGCGACGTTCTTCAAAACCTCCAGATGAGTTTTCCCCGCCGCGCACGAGAGCGACTTTCAGAAATATCCAACTTGGCTGTGGCGGCGTCTGCTGACAGCGAGGGCCAGATTAGCCGCTCTCGCTCTGAGCGGCGAGGGTTGGCACAGCCGTTTGTGGAGTTGGATTGGCTTTAAGCAAACGGGGATGGAAGTGCTGAGAATTTCCACATCTGTTCACGGAGGTGAATTTGTTTTTAACTGGGAGGAAAAAAAAGTCACATATTTCAGGATGAGCCGTCGTGATTCTCATTGCCTTAAAGCAACACTATCAAGCAGATTCCATGAATGTCCATGAATCTGCTGACATTTTTAAATCACTGACTTTTACTTATTACTTTATTCAATTTGAAAAAAAAAACAATCGAAACAATTGTGGGTATATGTAAAAAAATATATAACATATTTATTATAGGGCTGTCACGGTATGAAAATTTCACCTCACGGTTATTGTGACCAAAATTATCACGGTTTTCGGTATTATTGCGGTATTTTTTTTAATGTGTGTTAATATGTTCAGAAAGCATTGATCGTCCTAAACAAACTGAAATAGTTTCAAAAAAGTTTAACAGTGCATGTTACATAAAAAAAATACAGACAAAGCCTTATCAAAAGTGCAACTTTTCACATCAAAGTAAAGGAACTATAACGATGAGTTGTTGATCGTTTCGAGGGTGTTACATGGACTATTTATAGCGCCAGAAACGAAGAATATTTTTAAACTCGATAAACCGTCTATATCAGGAATATTGTTCTCAGTTTGTGTTCTTCCAGTGAGCTTTCGCTTTGCAGATTTTGGAAAATGCCTCAGACAGTGATCATTATTAAATTCATAAAACTGCGGCGAGAGTGAATCTGCCACTGGGAGCCCCGTTGTGTCATTGTGCGGAGGTATCCGGACACGGCTTATGCTGGCGGTGGCGCTGCAGCCGCATTATGGGGCGACTCGTTACATTCTCCCTCAACCCAAAGTCCCACATCAGCATTTCAGCTAAAACTCTAACGTTAGCTTCCTGCTATAGAGGGAGACGGTCACGCTAACGTTAGCTTACTGCTATAGAGCTGTGACGGTCACGCAGGAGAGTCAGAGGTTCGATGTCTTGCTGCTTTAGAGACACTTTTTCCTGCACGTTCCGCAAACAGTGAAACTGCCTCTATCAACTGTCCTTCAGCTTCTTAAAACACACAAAACATGTCCAGACTTCAGGCTCGGTCTCTGAGGCTGATCCTGCGCTGTCGTGTCGGACATGATTCCAGCTTCGAGAAAGTTCAGTTTTGGTTGTAGCTACAGAGTCGCCTGCGGCAGCTTCAGCAGATGAGACGGCGCCTCATGAGGCTCACTTTGCCTAAACCGCGGGCGCCGTAATTCACCGCGGTAACATATTTTTTCAAAAACAAGACGGTAATTATTATCGTCAACATTCTTATCGGGGTTTACCGCCACACCGGTAACCGTGACATCTCTAATTTATTATTTATGTAGTTTTTCCACAGATAAATAGAAGCAGACGTCCTGTTTGATCAGTGTGGAGTAAGTCTTTATATTAGATATTTCGTTTTAGTTTATAAGCAACAAAATCACATTTTCATTTTCATTGATCCAAAATATACTTGGGTTAGTTTTTGTTTGTATGTTTCAGTAAACTTTGAATTGCTTTGACTCTTCTCAGGGGCATATGGGCTGGACCTTTACACACTTATCCCTCGTGTGGCCCTTGATTTTGCACCCTTTCAAGACCCTAATGTCAAAAAATGTACACTCCAAAAAAGAGCCTTAAAATAACCACACATTCATATTTTTTTCTGCTTCTTTTTACAAAAATCTTCAGTGACTTTCGGGTCAAGGGTTAAGTCTGACATGGGCCAACACATGGGGCCCACATGGAAACTGCGGACAACCCACATATATTATAACCCAGGTGAGCAAACCCATGCAGATTGTTTTGCTGGCTGGGTTGGTGCTGATTGTGGGGTTGTATCAGGCTGGGAGTAAGCATGATCTCAACGATTTCCTGGTGGGTGTGATTGACAGACGGCATCAACCAATTAGAGCTAGATACATCGCAGTAACAAGTGGCAGGAAGCCTTTCCATAAACGTCCCTTTTCACGCTTCCAACGCTGTTTCTTGCTCTGGTTTTAGGGATTTAATATTTTCCAAATAAAGAAAACAGCGTATTGGTCGCCGTGCCGCCATATTTAATGTTTTGGAAGAGTGCGTGGTGGTGACAGGTGACGGCTTCCGACTCTTGGTGCGTGATTGGACCAGCTCAGACTGTGTGTGCAGCTGCCCATGTGAGAAGATAGATTGTTAGAAAATTGTCCAAGTGGTATTTGATCCGTTAACCTCTTTTACTAGAGACCAGCGCACCATTACTGAGCTATAATTCTGGGCCGATCTTCTCCAAATTCCCGGGCCGAGATGAGGTCCCAGCACGCCCCTGGTCACAGCTGAGTGAGGACCAGGGGCGAAACCAGCATGTTTCTGCTCACAGCAGACTCAAACCCAATCACATGTGCGTGAACCGCTGAGAGGTGGGTGTTCACCTTCATGGGGAACTGCAGCGACCGACCCAGACGGCTGGTCCAGTGTTAATGTCGTCGACTTAAATATTTAGTCTTAATTTTAGTCAAAGTGATATTTTTGACGACTAAAATTGGACTAAAACTAAATTAAAAGTTTTTCATGAGACTAAAACTGTGACTAAAATGTCCAGATATTTTAGTCGACTAAAATGTCCAGATATTTTAGTCGACTAAAATAAGACTAAATAAAAATGAAAAGGAGAGACTAAAATCATCCAAACTTCTATTGAGCGTCTGAAAGAGCCTCAGATCATGTAAATTCTCTGCCAAAGGAGCAGCTCTGAGCTTTGTTCATGTGGAGCAGCTCCATGAAGCAGAGGAACAAGATTAAATATGATTATAATGAACATTACTAATGCAAAGTCGACTAAATTTGTCTTAATTTTAGTCAACTAAATTTACTTGCAATTTTAGTCGACTAAAACTAGACTAAAATCGAATTACCTTTTTGTCAAAAGATTAAAAGTAAATTAAATTAAAGCCGCGCGCGGCGATAAAGGCCCTCGCCCCTGGCGCACTCCCCCCTTGCGACCACCCCGCTCGCTCTCGTCCCTTGCGACCACCCCGCTCGCTCTCGTCCCTTGCGACCACCCCGCTCGCTCTCGTCCCTTGCGACCACCCCGCTCGCTCTCGTCCCTTGCGACCACCCCGCTCGCTCTCGTCCCTTGCGACCCCCTTCGCTCGCTGTCATACCTTGCTACCACCTCCGCTCTCTTCCCTTCCCTTCTTCCCCTCCCTCTTCATCACACTAGGTCCTTGCGAGCCCCATGATTGAACTCGCTCATTTTGACGCGAAAATCCCTATTAAGTTGCATTATAGTACATTATATGCGAAAGTCCCTTTAAGTTGCATTACAGTTCTTTATATGGGAAAGTCCCTTTAAGTTGCATTACAGTTTATTATATGCGAAAGTCCCTTTAAGTTGCATTACAGTTTATTATATGCGAAAGTCCCTTTAAGTTGCATTACAGTCCATTATATGCGAAAGTCCCTTAAAGTTGCATTACAGTTTATTATATGCGAAAGTCCCTTTAAGTTGCATTACAGTTTATTATATGCGAAAGTCCCTTTAAGTTGCATTACAGTCCATTATATGCGAAAGTCCCTTAAAGTTGCATTACAGTTTATTATATGCGAAAGTCCCTTTAAGTTGCATTACAGTTCTTTATATGGGAAAGTCCCTTTAAGTTGCATTACAGTCCATTATATGCGAAAGTCCCTTTAAGTTGCATTACAGTTTATTATATGCGAAAGTCCCTTTAAGTTGCATTACAGTTTATTATATGCGAAAGTCCCTTTAAGTTGCATTACAGTCCATTATATGCGAAAGTCCCTTAAAGTTGCATTACAGTTTATTATATGCGAAAGTCCCTTTAAGTTGCATTACAGTCCATTATATGCGAAAGTCCCTTTAAGTTGCATTACAGTCCATTATATGCGAAAGTCCCTTTAATTGCATTACAGTTTATTATATGCGAAAGTCCCTTTAAGTTGCATTACAGTTTATTATATGCGAAAGTCCCTTTAAGTTGCATTACAGTTTATTATATGCGAAAGTCCCTTTAAGTTGCATTAAAGTCCATTATATGCGAAAGTCCCTTTAAGTTGCATTACAGTCCATTATATGCGAAAGTCCCTTTAAGTTGCATTACAGTTCTTTATATGTGAAAGTCCCTTTAAGTTGCATTACAGTCCATTATATGCGAAAGTCCCTTTAAGTTGCATTACAGTTCTTTATATGTGAAAGTCCCTTTAAGTTGCATTACAGTCCATTATATGCGAAAGTCCCTTTAAGTTGCATTACAGTTTATTATATGCGAAAGTCCCTTTAAGTTGCATTACAGTGCATTATATGCGAAAGTCCCTTTAATTGCATTATAGTGCTATTGTGAAAATCCCTATGTAGTGGCATAATTGTGTTGTAATTGCAAAAATCCCTATTTTGTTGCAGAAACTGTAAAAACTGTCGAAATTGTAGAAACTCTTAACACTGTATAAACTGTTAAAATCACAGACAGACTTCACTGTATTATAATCCTATTAAAATGTTGGCAAGAAAAGAGAAAGCATTAGAAAAGTGTCACAGCCATATTTGAACCAGCAACCTCCTACACCACAGACAAGCACACTATCACTGAGCTGTAGCTCCATAGTAGTTTCATCCTGATGTGCGCTACTTTTGTCTAAGTTATCGAGCAGAAGTTAGTTCCCAGCATCCCACTGGAGGAGAGAGGCAATTTCAAGTCATGCCCCCCCCATACATTTCCTCGATTGTTTTCGACATTTTCCCTAGTGTTGCCTCAATTGTTTTCCTACGATCCCCCCATTTCTAGCTCTTTAGTGACGCATATGAAAGCATTTTTTCATGAGAATGGGACCGTAGGTGCGGTAAAAAAAAAAAAAAAGAGCAAAGGTCAAAATTGACCCAGCAAACTCATGGTTGGAAACCCAATGCACAAGCAATAACGCTACACAGGCACAGCAAATCTTATGAAACGTGCTGTACTCATGTGACAATGTGTGCAGTGGCCCATGTAAAAGGTGAAAGCAATAGAAAAGTGTCAAGGCTGTGTTTGGACTAGCAACCTCCTTCACTTGAAACATGGGCCTGTTGACAGCTTGGCTTTTTTAAATTCCCAGGCTGCAATTTTGTACCAGCAACACACTGGAGGAGAGGTTTTTTCCCCCGTTTTTAATGAGTGTGGGACCATAGGCAATGATGCATGTTCTTACCGGAAGGTGCTGAGTCCAAAAGAAAAAGGAAATAAAAACCGCTTAGGTTGGGATTTAATCCAGCAACCTCCTGCACACTAGCTCGGCACTCTACCAATGGAGCTACTGAGGTTGAATGAATGAATAAGCAGATGTAAAATTAATGTCATGAGAGATCCCGTACTTGAGTGCTAGCAAGAAACGGATTTACAGTTTAGAATTTTTCAGGTCATGTCCCCACCCCCCACCCCCAACCCCCCACCCCACACCCCCCGACACTTCCCTGATTGTTTTGGACATTTTCCCCAGTGTTGCCTCAATTGTCTCCCTACTATCCCCACATTTCTTTCTCTTTAGTGACGCATATTTTGACAGCGTTTTTCATGAGGGTGGGACCATAAGCGCAGTAAAAAAAAAGAAAAAAAAAAAGTTAAAGTCAGATTTGATCCAGCAACATAATGGTTGGGAATCCAACACTCAAGCTACGACGTCACACAGGCACAGGAACTTCTAGGAAACGTCCCGCAATCATGTGTTTTAGGCTGTGACAATGTGTGCAGCGGGCAATGGAAAAGGTGAAGGCAATATTAAAGTGTCAAGGTTGTGTTTGGACTAGCTACCTCCTTCACTTGAGACAACCATGCTATAACTGAACTGTAATTCCATGCAAACATGGGCCTGATGACTGCTTGGGTTTTCTAAATTCACAGGCTGAAATTTGATCCCAGCAACACACTTGAGGGGTCATTTCCCTGTTTTTAATGAGTGTGGAACCATTGGTGACAATGCATGTTCTTCTCAGAAAGTGCTGAGTCCAAAAGAAAAAGAAATGAAAAAGAGTCAAGGTCGGGATTTGATCCAGCAACCTCTTGTACACTAACCCAGCTCTCTACCAATGGAGCTACTTCAGCTGAAAAAAAAACAGCGGATGTGAAATAAATGTCATGAGAGACTCCGCACTTATGTGTTTGCAGGAAACGTATTAACAGTTTAGAAAATAATATATTGTATCATTTTGTAATTGGGGTAAATTCCTGGCTGCCCAAAGAAACGTTGAGAGGGGGTTTCAGCCCTGCAGCACCCTCGATATTGAAGCAATTATTTGGTGAGACCCATATATTATGAGGAACACACAGAGAGACGGACAGGAAACAGTGAAATTGAACTTCCTGTGATTGTACAGTTGAGAAAAAAGTGAATTTGGAGGCAAAAACGTCCAAATTAAAGCTTCTGTCTGTGACAGAGGGTTAATTTAAGTATATACGAGTCCAAAAGTGTAGTTTTTGTGAAGAAAGGGGGAAATTTGGAAAACTGGCGAATTTCAGGAGAAACCTCTGACAGAGGCCATCATGGTGCCAGGCTAAGACCTCTGGCGATCCTCACGGAGGATGGGCGGGCCACTTACAAGCCACTTAAAAGCCAATTAAAGGCATTTTTGGCGCTAGCGGCTGCGTGTGCACACCACTAGGTCCAGGTGGGGAATGTGCACGTGCGCCGGATTGGGTCCGTTCCAATCCGGCCAAGTCTGTGAAAGATATGAGGCTTTGAAATTTGCTGAAAATGGCCTCTCAGTTGCGGCCTTGTCATGACCACGCCCAATAGTTTAAAAAAAATGTAATTGATGATTTTGAAAGCCACATGGGTTTGGGACACGTTGGCCAAAATTGGAGGCTTTCCATCGAAAGCTCGGGGATCAGGGGCCAGAAGTTCAAGAGGTACGATTTTGAAGGTTTGAGGTTCGGGCCAAGATGGCCGACTTCCTGTAGCATTTAGGGCGGGGTCATAATATCATTTTTGACATGTCCTGACGTGGTCTATGTCCTTGGCCAATGTCACTTTTGTACGATGATTTTTTTTTCGACACCTCCTCCATTGGGTCAATGTAAACTGCCTGTTTGAGGGGGCGCCACAGAGCCATCTTTTATTATTCTCTCTCGCGAACCCCACCCAAAATTAGAGCTTGCGGAGCACTACGTTTTGACCCCTGTTACTTGCGAATCGGTTCACGTTTGCTACGTGAATTCTTGCGTTTTCGTCCCCCGTTAACGGTTTTAATTAGTCCCTCGCGGGACACTGCGTGTCCGTTGCTCGGGCCTAATTATATAAAAAAGTAAGCGAGATAGAGGCATGTTGTAATAGACTTTTTTGATCAGTGTGACATGCTGAATCAGAATATCACCTTTGTTTTCACTTTCGTGCAAGTGTAATTTTGAAGGTATAGGTAGGGGGCGCTATTTTTGTGAAAATTGTACAATTATCAAGGGTAATCAGTACGATCCACAGAGGGGCTTATGTGGTCCAAATAAGAGGGTGATTGGAATTTGCATGCCCTTGTGAGTTGTCATCAAAGAGGCGGGAAAAAAGCAGGATTTTTGGCAGAGCGGTAGAGACAAACCGTAACAGATATCCGAACAAAAGAGCTCGATTATTGTAGCTCTACACCTCTAGATTGCACTCACCAAGTTGGATGTCATTTGGTCCAAAACCCTTCGAGTGACTTGACAAAATATCAGGTTAAGAAATTCCGGTTACAATTTTCAATGCAATATGGCCGACTTCCTGTTTGTCAGAGGGCGGAGTTATAATGATGTTTTAAGTTTGTCTTGATGTGCTCTATCACTGTACTCAAAGACAAAGGTTTAGGCCAAAAAATGCATGCTTCCAAATGAATTGGGGGCATGCTTGTGGGGGCGCCACTGAGGCATTGGTAAAAGTGTTGTCTTGCGAATATCAAAATAATTAATTTTACACCAACCTTGAACCTTTGGTCAAAAAAAATTGACTTTTCGTTAATGTTCAGGGGGTCAAAATTGAGATCAAAGACGTAATAATAATAATAATAATAATAATAATGGAAACGATTTTTCGGCCATTATTTTTCTCCCACAAAGACATTACTCAGAGAGCCGTGGTTTGGATATGTTGTTCCCCATCACAGACAAGGTCTGTATGATTTTTTTCCACACCTCCATACCATCCCGTTTTTTTTATATGAATTTTTAAAGTCAAAACTTTGAGGGGGCGCCAGTGGGTCATTTTTGGCGCTAGCGGCTGCGTGTGCACAGCATTAGGTCCAGGTGGGGAATGTGCACGTGCGCCGGATTGGGTCCGTTCCAATCCGGCCAAGTCTGTGAAAGATATGAGGCTTTGAAATTTGCTGAAAATGGCCTCTCAGTTGCGGCCTTGTCATGACCACGCCCAATAGTTTAAAAAAAATGTAATTGATGATTTTGAAAGCCACATGGGTTTGGGACACGTTGGCCAAAATTGGAGGCTTTCCATCGAAAGCTCGGGGATCAGGGGCCAGAAGTTCAAGAGGTACGATTTTGAAGGTTTGAGGTTCGGGCCAAGATGGCCGACTTCCTGTAGCATTTAGGGCGGGGTCATAATATCATTTTTGACATGTCCTGACGTGGTCTATGTCCTTGGCCAATGTCACTTTTGTACGATGATTTTTTTTTCGACACCTCCTCCATTGGGTCAATGTAAACTGCCTGTTTGAGGGGGCGCCACAGAGCCATCTTTTATTATTCTCTCTCGCGAACCCCACCCAAAATTAGAGCTTGCGGAGCACTACGTTTTGACCCCTGTTACTTGCGAATCGGTTCACGTTTGCTACGTGAATTCTTGCGTTTTCGTCCCCCGTTAACGGTTTTAATTAGTCCCTCGCGGGACACTGCGTGTCCGTTGCTCGGGCCTAAATATGTTGTCAAAATTAACACTGGGCTGGTCTCGTTTTGGGTCTCATGAGCTGTACCCCAAGCTCCTCCTGTGGCCCTATGTAACCAGGAAGTGCTTTTCTTACCTCTTCAATCAATCAAACTTTATTTATAAAGCGCTTTTCATACCGAAAGGTATCACAAAGTGCTTTACAGATTACAACATTTAAAACAATGCGCCTGGGACAACCTCCCATATATATATTTTATATATTAGGCCTAAATAAATAGATTAGTCAGTTAAAAGCTAAGCTAAAAAGGTGGGTCTTGAGCTGCTCTTAAAAACATGAACGTTCTCCTCAGCCCTGAGCTCCTCCTCAGGTGGTTCCAGAGGCGAGGGCCGTAATATTGAGTTTTTTTGTTGACTTTAGGAATAACTAGGAGGCCCCTGAGGAGGAGCGAAGGGGCCGTGAAGGTTCAGAAGGTAAAAGCAGTTCTGAAAGATAAGAAGGACCGGTAACACTTTACATTACAGGCCGGTTAGTCCATGGTACTTACAGTGGTAATTACTAGTTATGACAGTGGTACTTATTGTGGCACTAAAAGTGGTAATTACTAGTAATTGGGGTTAGGGTTTGGGAGTCACAGAGTTACCACTGTATCTCTCATCACTAAGAGATACAGGGGTAACTCTTAGGAATGAAGGTTGTACTTCTATTTACTAGGGTACTTACTGGTAATTCAAGGATGCTACAGCAGCAATTCATAGGTAGTAAATGAGGTACTTCTGCAAACAGAAGTAATTTCTAAGATTGTGTGACAGGGAAAACAAGAAGTACAACCTTTACTAAGAGTTACCACTGTTTCTAGTACACACCTTGTAATTCTCACTATAGTATTCTTTAAGTACCACCACAAGTACCTAGAATTTCCACTGTAAGTACCACAATAAGTATCTAGAAGTACCAATATTATTACTAGTATATACCACTGTAAGTACCAAGGACTTACCGGCCCGTAATGTAAAGTGTTACCGAAGGATCAAGACCATTAAGACATTTAAAAAACATTAAAATAACTTTAAAATCGATCCTGAAACACACGGGGCCAATGCAGCGATTCTAAACCTGGTGTAATGTGGTCCCGCCTCCTGGTCTTCGTCAGGACTCGAGCTGCTGAAGTTTGTAAAAAAAAAAGAAGATCTCTGGCAAGTCCTCGATGGCAGAGTGGACAGGTCAGATTTCCAGCCTGTATATGGAACATGACCTGACCTCCAAGTTGGAAAAACAACAACTTCGTACTATATTTTTACAGTGAATGTGAACTTTACCCTCGAGTTTTCCGCCGCTGCCTGTCCGCGACGTGTGAACCTGCTCCTGTGCATCGTCTGTGGTTAAAAAAACACATTCTTTACTTTGATGCTAATGTTGCTCATCATGAATAACACCACACTAAGGTTTATGAAATAAGTTAGTAAGATTTCACCAGCTCCGTAGCTCATTTGTTTGGTATCACGATCAAACTTTGGGACTGCGACGGTCCACCCTCGAGAGAAATAGTCCCGCGAGCAAAAACATAAAAAACACCCCAACAATATGAAGGCGTTGAGGAAGTATTCTGTGTGTAACCTCTTCCTGACACATGCAGCCGCAGCACAGAGACAGAATTTGGATTTCCAACATGAAATATTTATGCTCAGATTAATATTTGATGGCGCAACACACCTGGTGGTTTTGGGATGTGCTGATCATTTTCATTTCAGATTCCTCTTCCCCCAGTTTCAGTGGTTCTTTTGAAAGACCTGTCCTGAATAACAAACACGCGTGCACTTCAGCAGTCCCCGTGTGAATGTGAAATACAATGATGAACTGCATCAAGTAATAATGATATGAATAACAGCTATAACAAGTTCAGCATTTTTCTCTTTAAATACTGTTCTGACTCTTAACCTCTTAACTCCCGCCTGAACCGAGAGGATCTTTTTCCTCACGTCATCATTTTTCAACTAATTTTTGTAACTTTTTTGTCATATTTTTTGTCATTTTTGTCAAATTTTTGTCTTTTTTTGTGTGTCATTTTTCTGTCATTTTTTGGTCAAATTTTAATCACATTTTTGTAATTTTTTGTCACATTTTTGTAATTTTTTTGTCAAATATTTATCACATTTTTGTCCCATTTTTGTCATTTTTTTGTCACATTTTTTACATTTTTTCTTCAATTTGTTTTCAATTTCTTGTGCCATTTTTTTTGTCATTTTCGTCACATTTTTGTCTTTTTTTGGTCTTTTTTTGGGGTCATTTTTTGGTAATTTTTTAGTCAATTTTTTATCACATTTTTGTCATTTTTTGTCACATTTTTTGTAATTTTTTTGGTCAATTTTTTCTCACATTTTTGTCCCATTTTTTGACCTTTTTTCGTCAATTTTTCATCACTTTTTTGTCAATGTTTTCTCACTTTTTTGTCACATTTCCATCATTGTTTTCGTCTCAGTTCTGTTTGCTATTTTCTCACCTTTTTTCCAGAAGCTTTTGGACTGGGGCAAAGCCAAACTGGAGAAAATGTGCTCGGTTCAGGTGGGAGTTAAGGGGTTAAACTACTTTGTACTTTTTAATGGGGAATGATCAAAAAATGTGCCGTGTTTTTATATATCATGTTCAAACTGAGTATCTCCAGGGGCGGGTACATTAAAGGAACAGGCCACCGTTTTTACATACTGAGATATGTTCTAACCTCACTTTAGACGAGTTAATATATCCCCGTCTGGTCTTTGTCCGTGCGCTCTGCCAGGCAAACGGAGCACATACGCAGCCTCTCCCACATGTCATACAGCTCCAAAAAAGCTCACGATAGAAGCTACCAAGCTCTTCCACGTGTTCCCTATTTAAATAAAGTTACGTGAAGTGTTTTCATGCGAAGTATATTTACACAGAAATGTAGCATGTCGATTTTATAAGCAGATAAAAAGGGGGACTATATTGTGAGGCGTAATGATACGAGGAGCAAAACGTCCGCGCAGTAACTCCTAAAGACTTCCCCGCTCACTTCCGTCTCTAGTTTGGCTCTGCCCCAATCCAAAAGCTTCTAGAAAAAAGGTGAGAAAATAGCGACAGAACTGAGACGAAAACAATGATGAAGATGTGACAAAAAAGTGAGAAAACTTAAACAAAAAACGGACAAAAAATGACAAAAAATGGACAAAAAACGGACAAAAAATTAACAAAAAATTGACAAAAAATGATGAAAAAGTGGCAAAAATGTCACAAAAAAGAACAATAAAAGGACACAAAATTGACAAAAAATTGACAAAAAAATTATAAAAAATGACGAAAAATTTACAAAAAAATGACGAAAAAATGATGAAAAAATGATGAAAAAGTGGCAAAAAAGGACAAAAAATTTGAAAAAATTATGAACATGTGACCAAAAATTTACTATTTGACAAAAAAATTACAAAAAAGTTTAGTTGAAAACCCCTCCAAAAAATTATGGGGAAAAATCTGATCACGTGAGGAAAAAAAATCCATTTAGATGAGTTTTGTAGGTCTTAGCTTTCAAATGAGGTGTTACACTGGCCTACAGGATTTGGGTAAAGCTGAACTGGAGAAAATGCTCTCGGTTCAGGCGGGAGTTAAGAGGTTAAAAAGACTAAATATACTAGAAGCCTCGCGCTCATCTGCCGTTTCCGCCTCTCACCAATAGGGGGAGACATTGCTCCATTGCCCGCCCTGAGCTGCTCCAGGAGCTGCTGTGGTTTGGACTGAACAGAAAACTGATGGACAGCTCACAGCTGAACGTAGGAGTGCCATCGAGTAAAACTGTGATGGACAGGACTTTAAAACAACCTGGGCTGTTTTAAAGTCAGATTTTCAGTCAGAATTGTGAAGACACATTTTCAAAACAAAACTTATGTCACCACTTTTGGACAAACAAGGCAGTTTCCTTATTTGAGTTGCCGTGGACTAGAAGGTTATTATTAATGACTTCATCGCATCCCAGAAGTTTTGTCTGGTGGGCCCCAAAGATCTTAAAGTGGCCACACAAAAACAAATGATTAAAAAAACTCCCTGCGGTTTGAGTGGGCACAGTCCGGTTCACTGTGTTTAGATTTCCACTGTTCATGGAGAGGATGAAAACTACCTTATGGTACAAGAAATGAGAAAAAACAATGTTTCCATCTGCCCTTGTCATTTGGTAAAATTGTAACCTGGCTAACCCCATGCTGCTGTGTGCGCTCGAATCATTTGGAACTGCACAGCAGCCTCGACCATGGCCGAAATCATCGCATGGATTTGGAACCAATCACAGAACGAGGAGGGACGGCAAGATGATGACGAGCTATTCCATATACGGAAGTTGAAGTTTATTTCCGGATTTTAAAAAAAAGGTTTATTTACGGATCCAACATGACAGCAGCAGACACGAGGGTATTTTTCGATCAAGCCATAGACCTTGTTCTGACTAGTTTAGCTCGAAAGTTTACAGCGGGTACGTCATACGTCATCTCATACGATGATACGATTGGCTGTGGCCTCGTACAGACGCATGACAGACATTCGTATCGGCCAATAAACGACTATGGACGATCGTAAACCACACCTCTCCTACGAGAAAATGAATTGGCGTCCCCAGACTAAATATCACTTGTGATTTTAGTCTGGCGTTTGCCAGGCTAGTAAAATTGTGCAATTATATCATTTTCCCACTAGAGTAAATTGAGAGTTCTGGTCATCGCTACGGCAACGCCATAAAACATATGACACAGGGTTTCATTGACTCTTTTAAATGTAATTTTCTGCCAGATTTCGTAAATTTCTGCTAAACCACGTTTTTTACTCTTCATTTAAATGTTTGTTTTAATTTATTATCGCCATTGTCGCACTTTTTTTTGTTTGTTTTGATGTTTTTCTCATAGCTTATTTAATAAAGTTTTAAAAAAATGTATAGTTTTGGTATTTTCCACATAAATCCAGCGAAACCACATAGCGAACCTGACTAACGGCCGATATACAGCAGGGAATTTCCGCCTGGACAGCAACCCCAGCGCTGTCCTTCCCGTCCGCTATCGCTTCCCATTAAAGGAATAGGCCACCGTTTTTACATACTGAGATATGTTCTTACCTTAGCTTTGACGAGTTCTTTAGGGCCTGTCTGATCTTCCCCCGTGCCTTCAGTCACGTAAACACAGCGCAGACGGCGTTAGCATTTAGCCTCTCCCTCTCTCCTCTATAGCTCCAAAGCAGGTCAAGATAGAAGCTACCAAGCTCTTCCACGTTTTCCCTATTTAAATATGGTTACGTGAAGTGTTACACTACAAAGTATAATTACACAAAGTTAAACAATGTGGATTTTCTTACAAATATATTGTAAGGCGTAATAATACCAGGAGTAGTTTGAAATCCGCGCAGTAATCTTCACTTTACTGTGCGGATGCCAAATTACTCCTGGTATTATTACGCCTTACAATATAGTTCCCCCTTTTATCCGCTTAGAAAATCCATATTGTTTAATTTTGTGTAATTATACTTTGTAGTGGAACACTTCACGTAACCATATTTAAATAGGGAAAACGTGGAAGAGCTTGGTAGCTTCTATCTTGACCTGTTTTGGAGCTGTAGAGGAGAGAGGGAGAGGCTAAATGCTAACGCCGTCTGCGCTGTGTTTACGTGACTGAAGGCACGGGAGAAGATCAGACAGGTCCTAAAGAACTCGTCAAAGCTAAGGTAAGAACATATCTCAGTATGTAAAAACGGTGGCCTGTTCCTTTAAAAATGAGCAGGTCCCACAGAAATGAAGCGATAGCTCCTGATTTCGTAAAGGACAGTGAGTAAAAGTTCAGATGTGACTGGAGCACATTAAAAATATCACGTGAGAAGAAACAACTTCACTGGGGGAAACCTCTGTGTTCATAACGGTGGATGTTTTTGTCTTGAGGCTAAGGCTGATGTCACTACCCTGGACGTCCCGGAGGCGCCATCTGTCCGGAAGTTCTATATATGGGCATCCGGTCTGTAGCCAGAAACACGATACTTATTGTTTTAAACATTATTTTTATCAAAACTTTAACTACGGTGATTTCAATTGGTACTTCTGTATTTATATGCCAACACGTAGCATGAAGCTAACATTATCTTCCTGGTATTTACGGGCTGTTGAACCACTTCTCTCCTCTCTATGTCTCTGTATCTTCATTTAGTAGGAAATATGTTCGTAATTCAGTGTTTGTTAAAGGTAGCTACATTCTGCAACTTTTTATGTGGAAAAAGTTGATAAAGTTGTTGGTTTTCAGGTGAGAGCAGTGAAAACAACTGATCCTGGAGCGCCCCCGAAAGTAAAGGCGCCATGTCCACTCATGCAGCGGCGGGGTCACTACAAGGTCAAACACGCACAAATATCAACTTTTGTTTTGCATATAAAGTTGCATCATGATGGAGAAATGACAGAAAGTTAGTTTGTTTCTTCCTTTCTTTTCCTCTGACTGCTTCGAACATGACCACGGGCGATTCCAAAAATGCCGTCTGTGTCTGCAGCCCCTGGGCACGTGAGCCAAATGTGTGGACATGTTTTACTGCGGAAATCGACAGTTCCTAAAGCCGGGGAAGGAAGGTTTGCAAGTCCAGGGGCCAAACCTGTCAATTGTCACTTAAAGTAATGCTCCATTTTTTGAAAATCCCGATGGTTCACTAACCTGGCTAACCCCAGACCGCTGTGTGCGCTCGAATCATTTGGAACTGAGCCTGGGGACCATGGCCGAAATTATCGCATGGATTTGGGAACTAATCACAGAACGAGGAGGGACGGCAAGATGATGACGCGCTATTCGATATACGGAAGCTTGTAGTTTATTTACGGATTTAAAAAAAGAAAGTTTATTTACGGATCAAACATGACAGCAGCAGATGCGACGCTATTTTTTGATCGAGCTTTAGACTGTGTTCGAAATAGTTTCAGCTCAAAAGTTTACAGCGAGTGCGTCATACGTCATCTCATACGATGATACGATTGGCTGTGGCCTCGTGCAGACGCATGACAGACATTCGTATCGCCCAATAAACGGCTCTGGACGATCGTAAACCACACCTGTCCTACGAGGAAATGAATTGGCGTCCCCAGACTAAATATCACTTGTGATTTTAGTCTGGCGTTAGCGAGGCTAATGGTTCACATCATGTATGACCTAACAGAGGGTTTGAAGGGGAATGATTTAGCATTTTTAGATAACTTTGACAGGTATTTGATCTCTGACATGCGCATTATTTCTATTTATTAATTTAACCTGTTAAGTCCTGGGTTTCATTGTTTTAGTCTCAGATCTTGGATCTTGGCGTTTGGTCACATTTCAGCCCAACCCACTGTGATTCTCTGTGATCTGATTGGCTGCAGAGTTACACTGTAGGTCAGACACCAGTAACAAGGCTGAGGCCTCATTGCTCTTCAGTCACAAACCAAGAAGTGAAGAAGGAAGTCATGGAGAATTTGCTTTAGTCAGAACTTTCATGCTTCTGCTGGATGTAGCAATAAAATATTGAAATTCAAGTGTTCCTTTGTTATAAGTGTGGAAAATTCTGTATATAATTAAAATATGACAACAACAAAAAACTTGTCATTTGTATCTGCTGTAGAGTCATGTTTGTCCCAGTTCCTCGAGGTGCAGCAGGACTGATGTGGACAGATGTTACAGAAGAAGCTCGTGAGGTTCATTTCTTCAACAGTTACTATAGTAACTATTTTCTCCAAAGTAAAAGTAGATCTACCACAGTCCTGTCCACATCTGTCATGGTCCACCAGGACCCACCACGACTCAGGGGAACTGGGACAAACATGACTCTACATCAGATACAGATGACATCTTTTTTTTTTTATATTGAGAGGAAATAATTATTTTTTTAATTATATACATGATTTTCCATATATTATATGTTTTTACTACATATTTGAGTTTCAGAATATGATATAACTCTTATATCCAGCAGGAGTCTGAAGTTCTGTCTAAAGCAGAAGCTCCATGACTTCCTTCTTCACTTCTCAGTCTGTGACTGAAGAGCAACGAGGCCTCAGACTTTTTGCTGCAAACAAAGAGCTCACTGTATTTAGCCTCATGTTACTGTCACTCATGGTGTGTGACCTAAAGTCTCACTCTGAAGAAAGTCAACTCATATTTACATTAAGAAGGTTGGAAGGGCGCCCCCTTGTGTCCAAGTGCCCAGACAAAAACTGCCCCCTGATCAGGGGTCTCTAGGGTTTAAGAAGGTTCTCTGCTCGATGGATGTATTTTGCTCCTGGGCCTGACATTGCCGACCCCACATTTCTTCATGAACTACTTCTTGCTAATAACTGGCAGCTGTAGTTTCAGTCCTCTCTCTCCACCATCAGAATCCTGTTTAAAATGCTTAAAAATAGAGCTTTTTATTTTTACTTTGCACTGCGCACAAAACTTAATAATGTCGTCAAGTATGACTTTTTTTTTTCTTCACAAAGATTTGAAAGCGTCTGCTCAAAAACACAGCGGTGAAAAGTGTAGCCAGGAGCTGATGTCTCCATTCACTGCCTGCGGCCTGTGACTGACAGCTCAGTGCAGAGCAGAGATCCACAGTCAAACTATAATGAGACCTACCGCCGTATCTTACCCACGACCAGGAACACGCCTGCTCCGCCACGCAGAGGGGGAGGGAGGGGCTCGGCGTCCCGTGGGAGAAGACCTCATTAAAATACGGGCGCGTGCTGCTTTATCACATTGCACTGAACACCGCGGGACACGAGGACAGCGGGCGCAGGTCGAGGGAAGTTTGCTCTGCTCCATTGTTCTGAATTCCCCCACGACAGAAGTGAATAAAGCAGCCATATTTTTTACTACAATAGTAGAAACAGAGGGGGCTGTGAATGGAAAAAAGAATGAAAAAAATAACACACCGCCACACTTTATCTGCATCTAAATATAACACATTTTTTGTGTAAGATAACTCACAATGGGCCAGATCTTGTGACTGGATCAGTCCGTGCGCAACTCTAAACGCAACATAGCACATGCGGGAATTAGAGTGAACCTGGCCCCCCATCATACTCAAATTTAAATGAAAAATACGTCAATCGTTTGTGCTACGTTTGTGCTGTGTTGTGCTGTAAAAATCTTTGTTTGTGCTGTTATATCGTTTTTGAGATATTGATGATCGTTTTTTGCATGCAGTGTGTGTTGCCGTGGAGGAGGACGAGGGTGAACGCCTCAAGGCTCTAAAGTTTGTAGTAGTTTAAAAACCGAACCAGCACAAATGGAAATCTTTACAGCACAAAACGGCACAGATGTAGAGGAAGCGGTGACGCCTTTTTGACCCGTTTTGGAGCTTTTTAACGAGCAGGGTGACCTCAGATCTGACCAATAAAACAATCATCAATATCTCAAAAAACGTAACAGCACAAACGAACATTTTTACAGCA
Organism: Gobius niger; assembly: GCF_951799975.1. Classification (NCBI taxonomy): domain Eukaryota; kingdom Metazoa; phylum Chordata; class Actinopteri; order Gobiiformes; family Gobiidae; genus Gobius; species Gobius niger. Next base: position 3,743,449 of record NC_136871.1, on the reverse strand, counting down.
CAAAACAGCACAAACGTAGCACAAACGACTGACATGTTTTTCATTTAAATTTGAGTATGATGGGGGGCCAGGTTCACTCTAATCACGCGGGATCTTCAAATTGATATCTCTACATTTGATATCTCAGTCGGCCTGAGACGTGGTTCATTACAAGCAGCACTCGCGCTGCTCTTCTATGGCAATCGTCACATTATGTTCCTCTTTACATCGCTCTGCCTTGTCTTCTTCCCTAGAATCGACGTCAAATTGAAAACAAAAGCGAAATTGCCTTGAAAAGTCTGTTTGAGCGTCGGTTACGCACGGGTTTACTTTGATAGATCAACGCGCACACTGCAAAAAGTAATTAACTAGATCAGTATAAACATCTCAATTTGAGCATAATAATCCAAATTTGAGCTGTTTTGACTAGTTAAGAAGTTGTTGGGCATTTGTCCTAGATTATTTCACTTGTTCTGAGATGTTTCTGACTCGTTTCAATACATTTCGTCCTCATTTCAGGTCATTTTCTTTGCCAATGGGGTAAGAAAATTGGTCTTGTCTCATTGGCAATTTGACTTTCTTATTTCAAGCGAGATTTACCCTAGAACTGGTCTGAAATGTCCTCAAACAAGCAAAGTGAACTCGGTCCGATCAGGAAAAGTGTCTAAATGAGTGAAAACCGCTCAAAATAAGATACATTTCCTCAATTCAAGTCATTTAAGCCAATGCTTGATATTCACTTTTTGCAGTGCACACCCCGAACCCCAAAACAACAACAGTTTTCCATAAATAAACCACACATGCCGCCAACACCAGGTCTGATCTGAGTTTTAAGGAGACATTTCCATCGTGTGTCAGTCTTTACCTCCTGATGATGCTCCTTGTGTCGCCACAGCTCAGTCCAAAAGAAAGAAGCACATTTCACAGGGCGCAGAGCAACTTTTTTTTTCCAATTCAGACGCTCCAAGAATCCTGCAGCTGTAGCGCAAATGTTCCAAAACGCTACAGTTTTCTTGTAGCTACTGCATAACTCTGCAACTCCTCCGCAGCCGATATGACAGTTTCTGATCAATTAAATCCTGTACATTTCGGAACAAAATCTCACAAAATCTCAAAGCTCATTGACAGGAGAGTTTACATCCCATCTGCCAGAGCGATGCTTCATTCAAAAGCCAAGACATTCTCGTTTCTAAAACTATGTGTAAGATCCGTGTGAGTGAAACACAACTTTAACACTAATCATAGCCCTAAACCTCACCCGAATCCTAACTCTCTGATCAGGGGCGAGCAACAGGTTGACTCACAGATTTAGCCATTAATGTTTGTTTTGAGAACTAAATGATGCTGTGAAGCCGGGGATTAAAATTGAAAACATTTCTTTCTTTGGGAAACCTCTGGCATTAATGTACAAGTTCAAATGAAAGCACAAGTTTGAGGACATACAGGACCAGTCAAAAGCTCGAAAACGCTATTTCATGTTTTGCTTTTTCTTTCATTTCAAGGCTACACATTGCAGATTCTCAACGAAGGCTTTAATTTATGGTTCAGCACATATGGAATTTTACGCAATAAAAAGCCAAATAGATTCACTTTGCTTTGCACTTTTGACATTTTCTCATCGGGCTTCACAATATAGAAAACTGTTTTGACTTCACTGTTTAACCATTTCAGGCGACGACCTTATGAAGCTCATTGAGAAAATGGCAAGAATTTTGAATATAAATCACATTCTCAACCCTTTTGTTTCCTACATTGTTCAGTTTAGTGTCTTCAATGAGAAACACACACAAGAAATAAGTGCCAAAAATAAAGAAAAGCCAATACGTGAAAAGTGTTTTGAAACCTTTGACCAGCACAGTGCAAAACCACATGCTCAGAATCTTTAGAAGCCAGACTGGTTCTGTCAAGCCAAAGTGCGGGACCCACAGCGCCTCCCCGGTGGGACAATTATCTCAAGTAAACTTTTAAACAGCATAAGGAACGCTTTTCCTGTTTTCCTGAATGCTGCGGGAAGTATGGTCCACTGCACTGCAAAAAGTAAATATCAAGCATTGGCTTAAATGACTGGAATTGAGGAAATGTTTCTTGTTTTGAGCGGTTTTCGCTCATTTAGACACTTTTCCTGATCGGACCAAGTTTCCTTTGCTTGTTTGAGGACATTTCAGACCAGTTCTAGGGTAAATCTCGCTTGAAATAATAATAATAATAAGAAGAAAGTAATATTGCCAATGAGATAAGAAAAGAAAATGACCTGAAATAAGGACGATATAGGGTATGAGGGTTTATTAATCAATTAATTTGTATATTAATTAATTAATAGGTTGTAGATTAGCCTTAAAATTTAACGGGGCACCAGTTCTAAAAGCGAACAAAATAAAGTAAGAATAGGAGGCTAAACTACAGATTTATCTGAAGGAAATGAGGTCTTGGACGTACACATGGACCCTTATTCTGGAATAATAAACATAGACATTACCAAAGCAAACTGTGGTTTATGGAGGTTTAATGATCAAAATCAATTAACAGACGGCATTAAATATTAAAGTGCAAACAGAATAACCTAGAAGGCTAACAGGATGAATAATCAGATAAAATGTTCTAAAATTGTATCTGAGAGTCAGTAAGGTGGTTAGAGGTTATGTGAGTCTTATTGAGCTAGGTCTATGAGCTTACGACCGTGAGAGAAAGGCTTTCCACTCCAACTGTGGTCCGGCTTCCAAAGTCCTGGTGACCGACGTCCTGTGGTTTCTCTCGGATGGCTATCTCAGCTGATGCAGGCGAGGCGGGGGGTCTCTCTCCAGCTCCTCGGGGCCTTGGGGTTTGGATTGACCAGCTAGACTCAAATTGGTTTCGCTGAAAGCTCAGCGATCAAAAATGTTGTTGTCTTGTAGGAAAAATGCAAATGTTCTTAAAAGAAGTAACAGATAGTTACAAATCACGTCAAACGACGGGCTCAAACTTAAAGTTCTTGTGGTCCATCTGAGACAAAGGAGAGGTCAGAGTTCAGCGGGGGATGTTAGCCATGTGCTCATCCTGCCGTCTCTTTCTCCTCCTCCTTCCAACTCAGAAGCGGTTTCAGAAAAGAAGAGCAAGGGTAAGGGTAAGGGGAGTTTCTGGCTATTTCTCCTTCCTTTATACCAAGGGGGCGGCCCCTTTTTCTCCGTGGATTCGACCAATCGGTCGAATTCAGTCCGTAACTCGATATGACGATCCCAAGTGGGAATGTCTTTGGGAGAGAATTCAAGAAATACATTTCTATTGCGATAAACACATTAACAACTTCACAACTTTCCAAACAACATTTCGACAGTATGTTTGTACATTGCGTCTTTGTTGACCTGGGGAAGAATTCATCATTAGAACAGATTGGTTGAGTTCATTCTCACTGTCCGTGAATTAAAGAATTGGCTTATTACTCAAATCGGATGTTTGAGATTCAGTCTTTAGTCCAATTCGAAGGTCAATAAAGAGTTCTCGTCTGGTTGTGAAGTCTAAAGGAAAGATCGTCACAGTCTTTTTCTTGTCCCGAACTGTGTTCAATCTGGTAGGCCATTCACAAGAGTGAAGACGCGTCTTGAAGTGGGGGTTTTGGTTATCTCTGGAATGCGGTAACCACGGTGAAGAGGGCAATAGGTCACCCACATGCTACAGTCCCCCCTTCGTGGCAGGCTCCACCCTACGGCGGAGGTTGGCACGCCATTTCCGTGATGTGATGGGATGGCCGTTGACTGAAGACGATGCCCGATGTCCATTGACACAGAGTTGGCTCAGGAGTTTGCTAACCGTGTGGCAATATTAGGCTAAATGTGTGTAGCAATAGGCTAGTCTATTTACAGACTAGGTTTAGCCTTACGTGTTTGTTGCTGTGGCTACAATGTTAGCTAAAGGCTATATGTGTTGCATTGTGTGCAACTATGCACGACTTAAGTCCTAAGGGTTCAGGTTTGACACCTAAATTTGGAAAAGCGGTAGAAGCGCTAAATTTACTGAGGCGGTCCATTGAAAACAAAGTCTCTAGAGTTGCTGATATCTAAGGCTGCGAGTTCACCAAGATTTTCTTTACAACAAAAGATTTTGCACAATGGATTGGAGAGTCTTAAGCAATACTTGAGCATTGACAACTGACTGCTGATTGAATTGTATTCTGTTGTCCAGAGTTTAACTGCAATCAAACTGAAAACAAAGCCTCAATAGTTATGACAGCATGCATAGAGGATAGCAGAGGTTAGTGAAAAGTTTAAAGTAGCTCCCCCCTTTGGTTAGAGAAGGAATTGCTATTGAAAAACTTTAGTGATTGCTATTGACACTGAATAGACTGGCTAGTGTCTATTTACAAACAGGAGCTGTGTTTCCTGTTTATTTACAAGTGTGCATCTGGAGCACCAAGTTCATCTGTCCAGTGGACTAGATGTTTTGTTTCAGAGCTTGGAGGCAGTTGCGATAACTTACCTTGTTCCCTGATAACTTACCATGCCATACTGGTTTGGTAATGGCAGGTGTTAAGTGTCTCTGTTTTTGGAGATCGTTCTGTTTGTCTCCAAACATTTGGTTTGTGGGCTTTACCCATTTCTTCAGACCTGATGTCTGACATTGGCTGCAGGTTGACCTGTTAATCGTGCCTTTATCATATGCATTTGTACATGCATGTGGGCAGCAGGATTCCTTTTGCCTTATTTCTCGCATTGTCTGAGTGCCTTTGTGGGCCGACAGAGAGGATTTATGTGCTTGAGCCAGCGCTACCCCCCTGTGGTTCGGGTGCACCATGAGCATAAGAGAAGTGAGTGTGTCCGGGCCAGGCTGGATCCGTTGGCGGGACCAAAGGCCGAAAACATGAGGTAAGGATCGTTCACAAGCAGCGTCTGTGTTAGGGACGACATTGGAGAAGGCATCAGACCGAGGTGAGGCAAGGTCTGATAAGTGTGAGCAGGGAAGCTCAGAAAGGGTGGAGGAGGGGGTTGAGGTGTTCAATGAGGCAGCGTGAGGGGCCACAATAGAAGATAGGGTGGGAAGGGTGGGAAAAGGCTGAACAGAACCTGGCTGGGTGAGCTGGGGTTCAAGGCTAGCCTTTACAGCGTTGTCATCAATGACTGCCTGCTTGGATAAGATCTTCAATGACCTTTGAAGTTCATTGTTTTGTCTGGGGTCACAAAGGTGACCTTGAGTCTTCTCTGGGTGCATTTGTGGACAGTTCAGCTCAGGTAGAGCTGTGTCCCTGCACAAGAAGTTGGTTTGGGATCTCCAGAGGCTGTTCTGAGACTGAGTTGGGTCAGAACCTGACTTCTTGTGGTTGTAGTCCCTATGTTTTGAGACAGGTGTATGTGTTAGAGTGGCACACTGAAAGATCTCACCATAGTTTCTTGGATGTGAGAAAGGCCAAGGTTTCAGCACCTGTGCATAGAGTATTGATTCTTTGAAATCAATAAGAGGCTCAAATCGATTGAGGAGATCCTTTCCGATAAGGAGAGGCATCATATCAAGTGGAGACACAAAGAATGGATGGACCACTGTCATCGGTCCAATTGTCAAGCGAATGTACGCCATTTCTGTGAATGCAGTTTGAATGTCTGCATATGGCTGGATTTCAAGGAAGCAAGAGTGAAGATTTATTTTTCTTCTTTTATGTTGTAGTGCTTCCTGAATTTCACTAAAAAGAGAGGTTGACATTATGCTGACGTCAGCACCTGTGTCAAGCATTGCTTCCTCTTGGAGAGCATTCTCAATAGTGGTTGGCATGTAAAATTTTTCAGCCAAACCTTTTTCAGTGAGATTACACAGAAAACGTTTGAAAGGTTGTTTAATTGACATTTTATCACAGCTCTGATGGATTAAAGAGGCTAATGAGGATAGCTCAGCTTTACCATCATTGTCTGGAGTCTGTTCAATAAAAGTGTCATTTTCATCACTGAAGTGAGTCAGATCAGCTGAGCTGTCAAGTTCACTGACTTGGTTTTGACAGCCATGATTCTGATTTCTTTCAGGTTCTCCTGACGAGAAGAATTGAGAATTTTTGTGTATTCGGAGATGCTTTGTGCTATCCCGATTTTCTCTGTTCTTACTGTGATGAGTGTAATGACCCCCCTGTTGGAGATGCTGCTTTGTTTGGCACTGTTTGCCATAGGCGGGGTTTTGCCTACACTCAAGTTCAGGGCTGGAGAGCAGCGTTTGCTTATGCTTCTCATTTGTCTGTTGACATTGAGCCGGTTTTACTTCACTTCTGCGTTTCTTTTCTGGAGAAGAACGCATGTTTGAACTGCTTGACTTGCAGTTTTGTGTTCTTATCTGTTGTGAGTTCTTTAACTCGAGATTAAGAACTGGGGAAGGTTCTGGATGTTTTATCATCGATTGTTTGTGTTTCATGAAAGCACGCATCGCTAGTTCACGAAGCTGGTAGCTCGTTTGAGTAGCGGGATCTGCGGTGATGCCAAGGTGGTACTTTGTTGTGGGATGAAGATTTAGAACAAAAAGTGTTTTAAAGTGGAGATCTTCCTCCATCTCAAGTTCATTTGAACTAAAGTAGGCATCGCGCAGTCTGCAGTAATAAGCCTGTGGAGACTCTTGTCGAGTCTGCTTCACATTTAAGGCTGCAGTTAGGCCAGTAGTCAGGCAGTTTGAGAACTCTTTTGTGAGAGCTTGGCAAAGGCGACCATAGTCTGCCTTTGTGTGACGCGCCTGTCTATCAATGAAACTTCCCACATTTCTACTTGAAGTAAACCTGATTAGGTAAATTCTATCTTCTGCCGTAGAGTCTGGAAATCTACGCAGGTAAAAGTCAATGTCATTTAAGTAGGTGCTTGTGTCGTTAGCACCATCAGACTTGGGATCAAAGCGAATGACATGTTGTGCAATTCTGTCAAGATCTTTGATTGGAACACGATATCCACGCTCAAACTCACCAGTGGAGATCTTGACGGGATCGTTTGTTTCCTGTGAAGCATAACATTGATCAGGTGGCTCAGGGATGAGCCTGTCCAACCGCTGCAGGTGCGGTGGCTTGGGGTTCAATGTTAAAGCAGGTGGGGGAGAAAAGTCCCTGAAGAACTTATTTGTTTTCTCCTGAAGTGTTCCCGGGGGATACACTTGAGATCTTACTCCTTTTTCAGGAGGATCTTCTTGCTCTCTTTTAAAGCTCTTTTCTTCCTCACTGATCGTGCGCTGTAGCGTCGTGTGATCTATTTTAATCTGAGCTGCTGTAAGCTGGCTCTGAATGTGAGTTTGTTTTGTTTTGTCCTTTTCTTGGTTTTCTTGGAGAATCAAAATTTCCGATTTTAAATCTCTTACCTCTAGGGTGGCTTTATTGAGAAGGCACTCAGACCTGTTAAGGTTCTGAGTCGTCCTGTCTAGCTCAGCATGGGCTGTCACTAGCTCCACTTCTCGTTCCGAGAGCGTTCTGCTAGTTTTGTCAAGTTCTGAATCTGCAAATTTCAGTTCTTGCTCTTGCTCGAAGAGTTTTTGTCCTACCTCTTGCTGTTGGTTTTCTAGATGTTTAGTTTCTTTGTCATTCATAAGCTTTGCATTCTCTTCTTGGAGAGAGGCATTTTGTGATGCAAGTTCATCATTTTGTCTCCTTGTGTCTGTCAATGCTTCTTGTGTTTGTTTAAGTTGTAAATGCATTGCAACTGCCATTTTAGCTAACAATGTCAGATTCTCCTCTTGTTTTCCTGTAAGTGATGTTATACTTACTAAAGATGTAATTATGGATTCAAGTTCAGAGGGATCTGTTCCCTGCATTTTGTCTACACAGTCAAGGACGTCTCCCTGGCCTGGTCTGTAGACAGCGGCTGTAGACAGGTTCTTTAAGTTTCCAGGAGGCATGTTGCTTTATCAAAGGTCTGACAACTTTAAAGTCTGACTTGACCTTCTGTGGGTCACAATGAAACAAACCAGTTTTAATTGTGCTTAACTAAAACCAGGGTTGATAGATGGAATGAAGCAAGACATGAAAGGGGAATGAGACAAAAATGAATGAGAAGAAAGGACATGGACATGGAGAGTGATTATTGAATTAAAATCAAATTAATTAATTAAATTCAATATCAAAATTTGACTTAACTGATTGGTGACTGTCCAGCAGTCAGTCAGTTAAAATTGATTTCAAGAGGTGGATGAAAATTCACTAAGTTTTACTTAGAGAGGGTAAATTTGAATTGAGCCCTTTAGCTTAAAAATTGTAAAATTGTATGCGTTACAATTTGAGATTGCAATTTAAATTGCAAGGCTGAGCATTGGTCTAGATAAAGGCAAATAAGAGCTTGTAGTGTGGCCACAAAACAAGTCATTAAGTTAGACTCAATCAGAAAAGACCAGTTAAAGCCGAAGACAAGTGTTAGTCTTGAGAAGGAAGAACAGTACAGTAACTGTTAAAGATGGAAAAGGACAATGTTTTGGCTTTATTTTCAATAAAACAACAGTAAACTAAGGTACAACTGAATGTGTTTATAGTTTAAGTTTTCTTGTCTAAGTTACTCAAGTAAAGCTTACTTACTTGGAAGAGAGCGTTGTGATCAAAGCTCACTTAAAAATCACTTCTGCCTCTGTCTCCTCCTTCACGGTAGGGGGCAGAGATAGTGGCACAGCCTTCGGTAGGCGGGCTCTAAGGAAGTGATGTCATTAAGACCGGCCCACTCTGGGGAATGATTGACTCATTTGGCGCCAAAAGCTGCCAGTGGAGGCATCTCCTCTTGACCAGAGCTGTAAGGAGGGGGGTCTTAGGGGTGTTATCTGAGCTCCTGCAGGAGGGGAGAACAGTTTTAACACCAATGCAGTGTAAAGTTACAATTTCTGGAAAACTCGCAGACAAATTATATTACTTACTGCAACATACAGGTAATTTTTAATACTGGAAAATTCGCAGCTATTAAAATTTGGTTACCTTAAGGCCTTTGAGAATTGTGCTTTTGATAGCACAAAGAGAACATGCATGTTTGAAAGTCACATTTAAAATAATGTGCTGCAACCTATAAACGGTAGCATTGAGAGAGAGTTGCGCAGAGAGTTTTGTTTTCAATGGACACCTTTAAAATGCATTTTTCTTTCTTTTTCAACAACTTTTTGATAAGATTGAACCTCAAAGTTTGCTTTGGAATGATCAGTGATCATTAATAACAGATAGAGTTTATGACGGCTCACACGGGGGCGCCAAATAGATGTAGGGTATGAGGGTTTATTAATCAATTAATTTGTATATTAATTAATTAATAGGTTGTAGATTAGCCTTAAAATTTAACGGGGCACCAGTTCTAAAAGCGAACAAAATAAAGTAAGAATAGGAGGCTAAACTACAGATTTATCTGAAGGAAATGAGGTCTTGGACGTACACATGGACCCTTATTCTGGAATAATAAACATAGACATTACCAAAGCAAACTGTGGTTTATGGAGGTTTAATGATCAAAATCAATTAACAGACGGCATTAAATATTAAAGTGCAAACAGAATAACCTAGAAGGCTAACAGGATGAATAATCAGATAAAATGTTCTAAAATTGTATCTGAGAGTCAGTAAGGTGGTTAGAGGTTATGTGAGTCTTATTGAGCTAGGTCTATGAGCTTACGACCGTGAGAGAAAGGCTTTCCACTCCAACTGTGGTCCGGCTTCCAAAGTCCTGGTGACCGACGTCCTGTGGTTTCTCTCGGATGGCTATCTCAGCTGATGCAGGCGAGGCGGGGGGTCTCTCTCCAGCTCCTCGGGGCCTTGGGGTTTGGATTGACCAGCTAGACTCAAATTGGTTTCGCTGAAAGCTCAGCGATCAAAAATGTTGTTGTCTTGTAGGAAAAATGCAAATGTTCTTAAAAGAAGTAACAGATAGTTACAAATCACGTCAAACGACGGGCTCAAACTTAAAGTTCTTGTGGTCCATCTGAGACAAAGGAGAGGTCAGAGTTCAGCGGGGGATGTTAGCCATGTGCTCATCCTGCCGTCTCTTTCTCCTCCTCCTTCCAACTCAGAAGCGGTTTCAGAAAAGAAGAGCAAGGGTAAGGGTAAGGGGAGTTTCTGGCTATTTCTCCTTCCTTTATACCAAGGGGGCGGCCCCTTTTTCTCCGTGGATTCGACCAATCGGTCGAATTCAGTCCGTAACTCGATATGACGATCCCAAGTGGGAATGTCTTTGGGAGAGAATTCAAGAAATACATTTCTATTGCGATAAACACATTAACAACTTCACAACTTTCCAAACAACATTTCGACAGTATGTTTGTACATTGCGTCTTTGTTGACCTGGGGAAGAATTCATCATTAGAACAGATTGGTTGAGTTCATTCTCACTGTCCGTGAATTAAAGAATTGGCTTATTACTCAAATCGGATGTTTGAGATTCAGTCTTTAGTCCAATTCGAAGGTCAATAAAGAGTTCTCGTCTGGTTGTGAAGTCTAAAGGAAAGATCGTCACAGTCTTTTTCTTGTCCCGAACTGTGTTCAATCTGGTAGGCCATTCACAAGAGTGAAGACGCGTCTTGAAGTGGGGGTTTTGGTTATCTCTGGAATGCGGTAACCACGGTGAAGAGGGCAATAGGTCACCCACATGCTACAACGAAATGTATTGAAATGAGTCAGAAACATCTCAGAACAAGTGAAATAATCAAGGACAGATGCCCAACAACATCTTAATCAGTCAAAACAACAAAAAATTGGATTATTGTGCTCAAATTGAGATGTTTATACTAGTCTAGTTAATTACTTTTTGCAGTGTGAGCGCTATCCTCTTCTTCTTACTTTGTTACATCCAGCAGAAGCATTGTCTTATTATGATACAATATTTAATTTATCTGTAGTCTGTTCATCACTATTCACATGGTGTCTCCTGCCCCCCCCCCCTCGGGAGTGCCTGTCTAGATCGAACGGAGGAACCTGCATTCTGGAATCTGAGGACTGGACGGTCTGTGATCTTGGCCCGTCTGCTGAGGGATCCTTCGGCCCTGGGTCTCTATAGCCTGTCCGTCCATGGGAGTGGATCTCTCCTTCTGTGGTTCTCCCCAAGGTTTCTCTTTCCTCCTGCCGGGTTTTTGAGTTTTTCCTCACCGTGCTGGAGAGTCTAAGGACGGGGGACGCCCACGCCGCTCGTCGCTACCTCCTATTGGACATTATATTTGCCTGGATTCACCTGAACTTTGAATTGTCATATTTATTGCTCTGTTTTATTGCCTTAATGTTTGGTGCAGCTGTGAGGCGACTTCTGTTGTGATATTGGGCTATAGAAAACCATTAAACTTAAACTTTTGTAATTGTGAAGAACAAAAAACCCCAAAAGATCCAATTCTTACCATGAATGACTCCACATTTCATGGGGGGAAAAAACTCAGAAAAGAGTCAAAATGAGGGGATATCCAAATCTGAAAAATGTTAAAACTCAAAGTGTGTCTAATTGGAGCCTAATTGCGGATAATTACATCTCCATCGCTCAAAGCGCTCGCACGAAACTGGTGATTTCGGAGTGCATTAAAGACTCAATTATATCAAATGGATGTTGACAACTGTGGGCCGTTCATTACTCTCTTCAGACAAATGGAGCGTGAAAATACAGAACGGCAGCGGTTTCTCAGCCCTCACTGTTCTCCTCCTTTCACCCAATCAGCACGAACCAGGGTAACAGCTTTTTAATGGGTTATTAGCAGCGAGTCGCAGAATGGGCTTTGTTGCAACTGTTTTAAGCAAGGATTAAAAGTCCATTGTGCACTTTCTGACCAAAGACAAATTGGCCACCTCGATTTAACACGTTGTTATGATCTGGGGTAGCTGCAGTGGGTCAGGTCTCGGCTCAGCGACACCGAAGAACGAGATCAGCCGACGACCTGAATGACCAGGTTATTCCGTGGATTTCTTCTTCTTCCCTGATGACACGAGCAAACAGGATGGCAATAGATACAAATCAGTGGCCGCTGGTTGCTCTGCTTCATCACCGCAATGATAGGGGCCACCATTGCCCTCCATTTCCCTCCATTGCTGTAATACCTCCATATAGGGGCAGCAGAACAAGCTAGTTTTCACGACACATTTTAGACAACTGTAAATCCTGGTGCCTAATTTTTTAAAAACTTTCTACAGCTACCAATTCCTCCAGTGATAACGCCGAGTTCAGTACAATTAAAGGTAAAAGGTTTTCGTAAGATACATTTTAGAAACCTCGAATATTAACCCCTTAACTCCCACCTGAACCGAGCACATTTTCTCCAGTTTGGCTTTACCCCAATCCAAAATAGCGACAGAACTGAGACGAAAACAATGATGAAGATGTGACAAAAAATGGAAAAAAAATGAACAAAAAAAGTATGAAAAAATGGCAAAAATGTCACAAAAAATGTACAAAAAATTGACAAAAATGTGACAAAAATGTGACAAAAATTGACAAAACAATTGACAAAAAAATGACCAAAAAAAATGACAGAAAGTGACAAAAAATGACGAAAAAGTTACAAAAAATTGACGAAAAAATTTAAAAGTGGCAAAAAATTTACCAAAAAAATATGAAAAATTATGAAAAAGTGGCAAAAATGTCATAAAATTTGACAAAAAATGACAAAAAATTGACAAAAATGTTACAAAAAATTTACAAAACAATTGACAAAAAAAGGACCAAAAAAAATGACAGAAAGTGACAAAAAATGTACAAAAAAATTACAAAAAAAATAAAAAGTGGCAAAAAATTTACAAAAAAAATATGAAAAATTATGAAAAAGTGGCAAAAATGTCATAAAATTTGACAAAAAAATGACAAAAAAATGACAAAAAAATGACAAAAAAAATGACAAAAAAATGACAAAAAATGTACAAAAAAGTTACTACAATGAGTTGAACCCCCCCCCCCCCCCCCCCCAAAAAAAAAATGGTGGGAAAAAATTCTGATGACGTGAGGAAAAAGATCAATTTAGTTTTGTAGGTCTTAGCTTTCAAATGAGGCGTTACACTGGCCTACAGGATTTGGGTAAAGCAGAACTGGAGAAAATGCTCTCGGTTCAGGCGGGAGTTAAGAGGTTAAAGAGGGGGAAGGAAACTCGTCGTGGGAATCACAGTTTTTCACTCTATTTAGCCACTTAAATAAAAATATGAATCACACACCAATAAAGTCAAGCAAAAATCAGGTCCATATGGATGTTTTTCACGGCAAATTGTGCAGTAAAAGTGAAGAATGGCGCTCATATGTTGCAATAAGCTAATGTTAGCAACCGGTACAGCTGAATTTTTTGCCTTTCTTTGCGAACTGCATTTGTGTGTTCCAGTTGTTCTACTTTTGAATGTCTTTGCTGCGTTTTTGTGGTTAGATGGATTTGTTTCTTTTGAGAGTCCAAAATGGTCATGAAGAAAGCAGCACAGTGGAGGCGCAACGAGAGGAGCTAAAGGAAACCAGGAAGGGACAAACGAGAAGACGGTGAAAGACTGTTGTGGAGCGGAGGGAGCTGACCAGCGCAGGACACCATGCTTTGAAACAGGGACAAACCCAGGACGCAGGGCACCAGGGGCAGGTTTCTTCCGAGTGCTAGCATCGTCCCTTTTATTTATTTATTTATTTATTTCCGGGCTTTTGAACCACTTTGCTGCTCCCCATGTCTCTGTGTCTATATTGAGTAGACACATATATTTATAACTGTGTACAAACATAAATACTTAGGTAATAGAAAATGTGTCACTGTCTGGGTTTTGCAAAATACATAATCATGGCTCATTTTAATGCCCAAATACAATATTTTTAATGCCACAGACGGACAAATGTGTGCATATTTCATTTCTTTAGTTTCAAGAGGGTACACTTTGATATTCAATTGCAAACTTGGATCAAAAAATTGTGTAAATTTTCAGCCAAAATTGCAGCTAGATGTGTTTTTTGGACCATTTTTGTATTTCTGATTAACTCACACAGTTGAACAATGGCATTCATTTCCAAAAAAACATTTGATTTAATACCAATATGTGAGTAGTTACACAATCCAAGTCTAGTTGCACAAAATCAAACATGTCGATTTTCTAAGTGGATATAAAGAGGTACTATATTGTGAGGCATAATAACACCATAGGAGCACTTCGACCTGTTCCTTTAACCTCTTAACTCCCGCCTGAACCGAGAGGATCTTTTTTCTTCACGTCAGATTATTTTTCCATCATTTCTTTGTTGGGTATTCAACTCATTTTTGTCAAATTTTTGTCATTTTTTGTCACATTTTTCGTCATTTTTCGTCAATTTTGTTGTCATTTTTGTTGTCATTTTTTTGTCAAATTTTTGTAATTCTTTTGTCACATTTTTGTCATTTTTGGGGTTTTTTTGGTCACATTTTTGTCATTTTTTATCCATTTTTTGTCAATTTCTTGTGACATTTTTGTGACATTTTTGTAATTTTTTTGTCAATTCTGTTTGTCATTTTTGGGGTTTTTTTGGCACATTTTTGTAATTTTTTCATCAATTTTTTGTCACTTTTTTGTCATTTTTTGTCGCATTTTTGTCATTTTTTCATCAATTTTTCGTCACTTTTTTGTCATCTTTTGTCATTTTTTGGTCAAATTTTTGTCATATTTTTGTAATTCTTTTGTCACATTTTTGTCATTTTGTGGGGGTTTTTGGTCACACTTTTGTCATTTTTTCGTCAATTTTGTTTGTCATTTTTTGGTCAAATTTTTGGTCACATTTTTGTCAAATTTTTATCACATTTTTGTCATATTTTTGTTTGTTTTTTTTGTCAATTTTTGTTATTTTCTCATAAATTTTTCATCACTTTTTGTCAATGTTTTCTCACTTTTTGTCACATTTCCATCATTGTTTTTTTCCACAGCTTTTTCCCAGAAGCTTTTGGACTGGGGTAAAGCCAAACTGGAGGAAATGTGCTCGGTTCAGGTGGGAGTTAAGGGGTTAAGACCTTAATTTTGGCACACTTCACCTACTGCCTTTTAATGCCCATGTGGAAACCCTAATAATACCCAAACTATCCATACGCAGAGTCAATTCGAGCCTTCATTTCTCCCCCAGCAGCGGATTCAAACGCATTATTCCTCAGCGTAAGCCCTTCAATTATCACCGCGTGGATCTGAATAACAACGCGTACAATCCATATCAGGCCATGCTATGTAAATGTCCCTTCAGCTTTATAGATCGCCGCCCCGGCTCCCTCCCATTCTGAATGCACTGTCAAACATTTATCTGATTGAGCGATCGGCTGTCACGCTGCGCCGTGATTGGTCGACAGGTGGTGATAACCTCATTTTATATTCGCCGCAGCCATGACACCTCTGACAAACGCCCCTTATGAATTCAGTGAGAGTCGGACAGGCTGGGTGTAGTATGGTAATACTGTAGCAGAGAGACCATTTATTGTTGATAAGATTTTCCAAAGGGTGTGCTTTAGAGTTACACTGTGTAGAGGAGACCTTATAAATCCTGCACAACTGTGGCTTGTGAACAGGATTTTGAGCATTGTGTGTTTTTCTCGACTTAAAGGTGTTTTATGCGAGTTTTTATGTGAAGAAAACCCCTTGATATTAGTGTCTGTTTGACCCTTTAGTGATCCAGCGACTGTATGGGCGGCATGGATGGCAATAGATACAAATCAGTGGCCGCTGGTTGCTCTGCTTCATCACCACGACGCTAGGGGCCGCCATTGCCCTCCATTGCTGTAATACCTCCACATGGGGCGGCAGAACAAGCTAGTTTTCCACATGAAAGCATTGCACTCTCGATAATAAACACATTAATCACACACCAGTAAAGTTCAGCAAAAATCAGGTCCATATGGATGTTTTTCACAGCAAATTGTTCAGTAGAAGCGAAAAGCGACACTCATATGGTAGCAATGTTAGCTTCCTGATTAGCCTCCCCATAATTTGGCATCCGCACAGTAAAGATTACTGCGCAGTAAAGTGAAGATTACTGCGCGGATTCCGAACTACTCCTGGTATTATTACGCCTTACAATATAGTCCCCCCTTTTATCCGCTTAGAAAATCCACATTGTTTAATTTTGTGTAATTATACTTTGTAGTGGAACACTTCACGTAACCATATTTAAATAGGGAAAACGTGGAAGAGCTTGGTAGCTTCTATCTTGACCTGTTTTGGAGCTATAGAGGAGAGAGGGAGAGGCTAAATGCTAACGCCGTCTGCGCTGTGTTTACGTGACTGAAGGCACGGGTGAAGATCAGACAGGTCCTAAAGAACTCGTCAAAGCTCAGGTAAGAACATATCTCAGTATGTAAAAACGGTGGCCTATTCCTTTAAGATTATGCAAATCAACCTGACGGTATTACAGTGTCAATTGAGATGATCCCCTAGATTAATAAATAGAGAATAAAAAACATATAGTGGAGAAGTGTTCTGTGGACTCTGAAATAGACAAACCCTGGGATACGTCGGGTCTCGTGACGCCCCGGCCCAGAGGCTGCAGGAAGTGGAATCATTTATCACTTATGTCAATTGACCACGACAGGGCCGATCCATCCCTGACTAATCACGTTAGCATTTAGCAGCTCCGCCGCCGCCGGGGGGCACGTCCAGCCAGCGACATGAGCGCCACATGAGGAGGAGGAGGAGGAGGAGGCTGGACGGGCAGACGGGAAGTGGAAAAATGTGTGAAATAATCTACAGGAATTTATAAAAGACTGTCGGGTGTTGCTAATGCTGGCAAACATGTCGCAGTCAAAATTCACACGACAAAGCGGCTTCTGTGGGATTCAGAGCTACCGGCAGATCGGCAACATATTCTACATCTCTCAACTCATATTTTAGATGCATTTTCTGTCTGTTCAGAACATGCCGAACACAATCTGTGAACAGTCGAGGCAGATTGTGTTCTTTGGCAACTAACTCTCCCGGGCATTTTACCCAAGTGTCTTCCTACGTTCTTGTGTAAAAAAGGTTGGAGACCCCCGCTGTTAATAAAGATGGGGGTAGACAGACAGACAGACTCGCAATTTGTAAGTAAAAGAGGTAGTGTGATAGTTCCTGATGGCAGCAATGGAAGAAAGTGTGTGATTTGGATGCGAGGCTCTTTGCCCGGGACACACAGGGTTTTTTCCCGATGTCTTGAACCAGAGCCGTGGGAAGGTATTTTAGTTAGGGGGCGCTGAGGGACAAAATTTACCCCCAAAATACTTTTTCTGTGCATAAATCCTATTTATTAACCTCTTAACTCCCGCCTGAACCGAGAGCATTTTCTCCAGTTCAGCTTTACCCAAATCCTGTAGGCCAGTGTAACACCTCATTAGAAAGCTAAGATCTACAAAACTCATCTAAATGGATCTTTTTCCTCACGTCATCAGATTTTTTTTCCATCTTTTTTGGGGGGGGTTTCAACTCATTTTTGGTCATTTTTTGTCATTGTTTTGGTTTTTTGTTGTCATTTTTGGTCTTTTTTTTTATTTTGTCATTTTTTGTCATTTTTTTTGGTCATTTTTTGTTCTTTTTTTGTCTTTTTTTGTGTCTTTTTTTTTCTCAATTTTTTTTGTCATTTTTTGTTCTTTTTTTGTCATTTTTTTGGGTCATTTTTTTCATTTTTGTTGTTGTTTTTTGGTCACTTTTTTGTCAATGTTTTCACAGCTTTTTTCCAGAAGCTTTTGGACTGGGAGAAGGAGAAAATGTGCTCGGTTCAGGTGGGAGTTAAGGGGTTAACATTGCCTGCAGTTCACAAACTATCCACCAGGGGGTGCTGCATCGCCCTCAGCACCCTGGGTTCCCACGGCCTTGTCTTGGACAAAGGGGAGCGAGGTCCGGATGATCTTCTCTGTGGTCCTCACCATGCCCATATGTCCATTCTGGAAGAGCACAGAAGGGCCACTGGCTCTAGGACCACCGGTCTGGCCTCTCACTTTACCTTACCCTTAACCCCGGGCGAAACCGAGCTTTACCCAAATCTAAAAGCTTAAAAGAAAAGCATCCAAAAACAAAAATGTGCTGGAAAAGCAACAAAAAAGTGACAAAGAAGTGACAAAAACACAACAAAATGTGACGAAAACGTGACGGCAAAGCAATGAAAAAAGCTATGAAAAAACAACAATAACATGAAAAAAAACCCTGAAAAACAAGAGACGAAAACACAATGAAAAAGTGACAAAAAAGTGACAAAAAAGCAACAAAAACATGACAAAAAGGCAGCGACAACGTGACAAAAAGTTACCATCACTTTTCTAGATTTTAGCTTTCAAATGAGGCGTTACAGTGTTGCTCTCCAGTCAAGAAGCTTTTAGATTTGGGTAAAGCTTTCTGGCCAGAGACACCCGGGGGAAATGAAAGACCCCCCAATCATCCCATTAAAACTTGAATTACCCCCAGAACTACGAAAAGGAAAAGGATTTAAACACATGGCTTTAAAGCTGAGTGATACGACAAGAAAAAAACTAATTGTGAAGCCCAAGTGCCACAGTTTGAGAACCGCCGTCTTAACCCTCTCTCGAGTGTGAGCCTTTAGGTGCTTTGTTTTGCACATAGGAGAACATATACCGCAGCTGCCGTCTTTATCCGAGCTGGAAAAGGTCACGGCTAACCTGTGAATTGTCCAATGTCGAGAACAGCTTGAAGAGCCTCTTCAATTATTGAATAAAACATGTGCAATGCTCAACAAATCCTTCAACCTTTAGCTGTTTTTGTGTCTATCTCCATAGAGTTCAAGCTATAATGTTACAGTTCTTTACATTTTGCACTTCGTAGGCCACATTCTCCACTCTTGTATTTTTTTTCCCGTTCATTTTTATTCATTTCGATTCTCGCCACGGCGCTCACCTCTGCACGCGGCGCCTCCGTCTCCCGGTCGGGGGCGTGTTTGTGTGCGCGCATCCGGAAAATTACTGTTGTCATTTCCCAGATTGGCTGACTGAATCACTTCCTGTCGGCCGACCTCTGACCGCTCACCTGCCACCCCTGTATTATAAATGAACGGTTGTTTCCAGGCCCCTGTTAGTGCGCTGACCCGCGGCCGTGTCGGCTGTAACGGAAGCGCTGGTTAAATATTCATCGGTCGCAGAGGCGCAGGGGGAGGTGGTCACCGCGCTCTGGTTATTGAGCTAACGCAGGTATGAGTTTATGAAATGTTAATGAGATCGGCATTTTTAGTTTTATTTTAACGATGGCAATAGAAACCCAGCATGAACTCAATACATTCCTCTTAAAGCTGTAATGAAGAACCATCCATCCATCCATCTTCTTCCACTTGTCCGTTGCCGGGTCGTGGGGGCAGCTGTTGGAGTTGCCCAAATCACATCGCACCAGCCCCTATGTCTCCTCCTGCAGTTGGTGGCTCCACAGAAGGGGCTTCTGATCCGCTCTTTGTCTGACCCGTCACCTAGGACCTGTTTGCCTTGGGAGACTCTACCAGGGGCACGAAGCCCCCGACAACAGAGCTCCCAGGATCATTCAGACTCAAACCCTCCACCACGTTAAGGTGGCGGTTCCTGGAGGGGGTAATGAAGAACCTTTCACTCAATACATATATGGCCTTTTTGCCACATAACCTAAAGCAGACCTGGGCAAAATCCTCATCTCGCGGGCCACATCCGGCCCGCGAGATGATTAAGTCCGGCCCACAACTTGTAGAGCATAAATTCATAAGTATGTCAAAAATACTTTTTTGTTAATTACCAGAATGCTCACTCCAGCCCCTAGGGGGCTGATTAAATAAGAATGAACGGAAAGAATTCCACAGGTGTCCAGCAGAGGGCACTAACATAATAAGAAATCAGGATATAAAGAACACATTGTGTAACTTGGAAGTGGGAAATGGACAGTCTGCCCCTGGGCAGTTGTGGCTACAATAGTAGCTTATTACCACGGAGTGTGGAGTGAAGGAATATTGACATCACGTAGCAGAGACTTGTGACACAGGCTGGTAAAGTGCAATAAGTGTTTTTATGAGGCCACAGTCCTGTCGGGCTCATTATTATTCATTTATTGAAAAAAAGTCCTCGATGCATTTTCCCAATCACATTTTTTTTTTTTTTTTGGAGCCTTTGTTTATGGACCCGGCGATACACTCCCCATATATTATACTTATATCCTGATATAAGTTTGAGTTATTGTTGGTGTGGCTCCGACTCAATTCAGGCTTCTCATGTGGCCCCTTTTGAAAATTAATTGCCCCCCCCCCGACTTAAAGGATACAAGGAGTCATTAGCATCTCAGTTTAAATGTATAGGAGAAATCAACACAAAAAGTTGTTACAATCAATGTAGAACAGGACAAAAATACTTTCAGTCGACGGCAACAAGAAGAAAATCCTTCTACTGTAGAGAAGATTAATCATCAACATCTGCGGAGGTTCATTCTTGTGAAGTGGAAATATTTTACAAATGATTAATACATTTACTGTTTTTGGGATTTAGCTGTTGACAGCCAACAATTCAGGCCATTTTTCATGATATTTGTAGCACCACCGCGTATACTATGTTATAGCTATGGACAGATGCTGTGGCTCGTTTGAAAGATGAGACTCTAAACTCTCCGTAGGTGAAAACAGTTTGATTCTATGTGCTTCGGTTCCTGAGAAATCTAAGCTAAACAGAGGCTAGTTTTAATCAAAATCACTGATATTTTTCTACAAATGGAGATACACTCTCCTCTCCTGTCTGGGAAAAAACTCACGTTATGGGAAGAGTTAAAATGCCTAAATATATTTGTTTCAAGTCAATTTTCAACAACAACATTGCCGCAGATCGATCGCTTGCATTTAAACAGCCTGGTTCTCGGATTGAAGACTTTATCAGGATGTTTCTCAGTCGTACTTGGACCGATTTTAACCATTTAAAGACTCAGAGAAATGTTAAAATCTCAACTGTTTCGATCTGTCCAGGGGAAGCTGCTCTACTTTGTCAAACGGGCTCCAGAGAGCGAGAGAGAAGTGTCGGGTTTACAGCTGTTCGCTACACAACACCACGCCCCCATGGACTAAAAAAAAATAACGGAATAATATATATAATATGTCCAGATCGTGACTTTTCACAAGTTTTTGATCGTCATTTATTTCAGTTCTGTTCATCACAGAGAAACCATAAGGTGTATTAGTTAGTAGTGGCTAGTTTCGTAATTTAATAAACATGTTATTTTTGTTTTTGTCACTCAATGTGTTCAGTCAATTCTGTCGTGTCGTGGTCTGTGATTGGATCAATATAAAACCTTCTAGATTTGACTGGCTGTGAGCAAAGTTCCAGACGGTCCTGCTTCTGAACAGAAACAAAAAGCAAGAGTGGATGGCTGGCCAAGCAAGAAAATCACTATTCGACTGACAAAACCGTAAATCCGAGGCAATCTTCTCGAGCTTGTGGCCCTCCTCGCTGACTGAGAGGAACGACAAACAAATAGTTAAATAACTCTAAAGTATGGTTTGGTAATCCAACACCTGCGTCAAATCCTCGCTTTGATTCAAACGGCCGGATCCAATAGGCGCCGACAGCTTGACCTTTTCTGAAATGCAAGTGTGAGTGTCTTTTCTCTGCAAACCTCGTTAAAAACACTAATCCTGTCGCCTGGTTAAGGTCACGTCTGTTTTCATGTTCCCTCCGCGATGTTTGTCAAACTGAAACGGGCCAAAGACGGGAGCCATTGTTACCAAGCGATGCCTATTATCACGCTGACAGCCGCCGAGAGATCCAAGGTGCCACTTAACGGACAAAACACCGTCGTTCGCCGCAAATGACGGCTTTTAGAATAGAAATGACAACGTGCGAAGAAGGTGGAGGGGTAATAGGCCCGTTGAAAGCGGCGTTTCTGCGCGCGGCCGTCGGGCTGTGTTTGATTTTGTTGTTTTTCTTTGAGAACTGTTGGAGAAAGAATCTGTCTGGTGGCACATTTTATCACGTTACAGGCAGAATTGTGATCTATGTTTTAAGGCAATGGTTCTGGAGCGGTGGGTCGTGACCCCTAAGTGAGCAGTGGGTCATGGATAGATGATTTATTGTTGGTGTATTTGGTGGGGAAGTGCGCGCTCATGAACACGGCAGATGGATTATTTGATAGTTCTTAACAGTCAGAGTGATCGATTCCTAAATCAGCATCACTGTGGATAAATTCTGGAATTGCAAATAATGACGACCATATTTTCCGGATTATAGACCCTTTAATTGTTCGTAAACATTCGGGGTTTAGCTGGAGGCAGGAAGTTAGATTCCTATCTATTTCCATAGATACAGACGGCATCTGCGGAATCGCCCATATATGGTCATGTTTGAAAACAGTTAAGGGGGAAAACAATTTTGAAAAAATCTAAACTTTCTCAAATTATTCAAAAACTACTTTAACAAATTCTGAATTATGAACATAGTTTTCTACTAAATAAAGATACAAAGACATGGAGAGGAGCAAAATGGTTCAACAGCCCATAAATACATAAAGAAAACAGAGAATGCTAACATGATGCTACATGTTAGAATCGGGCTAATGCTAACTACAACTGCCGTTTTTTCACTTCTACTGAACAATCTGCTGTGGGAAAATATCCATATGGGCCCGATTTACACCTGACTATATTTGTATGTGATAAATAACTTATATTCCACCAGAAAATGGCTAAAAAGAGTGAAAAATTGTGTTTCCCAAAAGATTCTATTTCCCCCCTCGGCGAAGCCACGCCCCCTTCTATGACGAGATGCCGTCTGTATCTATTCTGGAAGAGCACTGAAGGGCCACTGGCTCTTGGGCCACCGGTCTGGCCTCTCAATTTTCTCCTTAACCTCTTACCCCCCACCTTAACCGAGCTTTACCCAAATCTAAAAGCTTAAACGAGAAGCATTGAAATAGCGACAAAAACGACGGTGAAAAGCAACAAAAATGTGCCGGAAAAGCAACAAAAAAGTGAGAAAAACGTGACGAAAACATGACGACGCAGCAATGAAAAAAGCGATGGAAAAGGAATAAAAAGTGACCAAAAAAAGTGACAAAATCACGCCAAAAAGCCACAAAAAAAGTAATGAAAAAGCTACAAAAAACAACATAAAATGAACCCGGGCCAATGGGGACGCTGTGGAGGAGCTGATCTGAGCGTAACTTTGACACAGATTTAGCCACTTTTCAAACCTCCTGTGACTATGTTTGGAAACAGGGGAAGCAACAAATGTTGTGTGACCCTCCAGGGTTTTAATAAAGTCTCCATCGCGTCTTCAAAGCACGTCCAGCTGCTCCGTGTGCAGGTCAGTCCCGCCTCAAAATAACTCCTCCCATCAGCGCGAGCGTCTCGTCTTCTCTCGGGTCAGTCTCATGATCGATCACAAACACAAACGCTCCGTCTAAACTCGCCTTTACACAAGATAACAACAAATAATCCGGTCCGCGGTAAAAACGAAACATAAACCTGCAGTGACATTGATGTCAAAGCTCCGCTAACAGCAACGAAACACTTCCTGTTGTCCCGACAAAATAAAAGGCGTCAATGTTCCAGCCGCTGGGAGAGGGCTTGAAATGTTCATTAATAAATGAACCTAATATTTTAGGTGCAAATGGACACAAATCTCGTTTTTCTTCATTTTCCTGGTCGTCCGTTTTGCTCAAATAGAAATAAAGGCCTGTCTCCCCGGCCTCTATTAGAGCATTTACGGTAGGCTACAGAATTACATTTTTTAACATTTTCTGCTGGTGGTGTGCCTTGTGATTTTTTCAATGAAAAAATGAACCTTGGCTCAAAAAGGTGGAAAAACACTGGTCTAGTTTGTGAACGTCACATTAACAGTTCGGATAACTATAGCATAAAGAACAAACCAAACTCTCCATCTCACTCCAAATCACTAAATCCACTGAAATTTCCATCGCCTTGGCAACGACCTGGGCAGGGGGGCGTAACTGCAGCATGGACAAACCTCTCCCTTCACCAAGTAAATCTCAGTGCATATGGACATGATGTACAGCGGGAGGAAAACGTCTGTGAACGCTTTGGAATTTGTCCCAATTCGGCCTAAATTGGTCATAAAATTTGGTCTGATCTTCATCAAAATCATAAGAATGAGTAAACAGTGTCTGCTTAAACTAATGCCACCCAAACATTTACATGTCATCATATTTTTATTGGCCGTAACATGTAAACATTCACGGGAGAGCGTGGAATAAGTTGAGCTCAGTTGGTGGAACATTACTTTTTTCCGGTTAATCCCTACAGATTGGCTCAGTCAGCAACTAAATTAAACCACGCACGGACGGAAAAGCTGTTTTATGTGATGAAAGTTACACTGTGTTTGGTAAGAGCTCACACTTGAAAGTCCTTGAAATGAAAGAAAGTTAATTACTCAAACTTTTTACACAAGTGAATCCTGGAGAAAATCCACTTGCAGCCGGTGAACAGACACTGACTCCGGGGAAACATCGATTCCGAAACAAACCAAGAGGAAAAAATAAACCAAATAAACAAAAACTACTGTAAAAAAAATCACTGTTCTTTTTCCCCTATCTTGCAGTGATCTTGAAATATTTATTTATTTGCGTAACAAACTGTTAATCCCTCTTATTTCAGAGGATGGCACTACACGGCGGTGCTTTATTTTACTGCTTGAGTAAAAGTCCAGAAGCTTCTGCTCAAATGACTCCAATACTTGTAAAAGTTGCTTTATTGCTTAAATGAAAGGACTCAGGATCGCTGCTACCCAGCCTGGTGCCCCACGCCGAAATGTTTGGCCTCTCCACACACAAAGAAGTGGGGCGAAACGGGGGCATACAGCTTATTACACCTTAAATCTAAAGCCTGGTTCACATAGGTCGATTTTAGCCTCGATTCTCCCCTTCAGACAATCTTAAAGGAATAGGCCACCGTTTTTACATACTGAGATATGTTCTTACCTGAGCTTTGACGAGTTCTTTAGGACCTGTCTGATCTTCCCCCGTGCCTTCAGTCACGTAAACACAGCGCAGACGGCGTTAGCATTTAGCCTCTCCCTCTCTCCTCTATAGCTCCAAAACAGGTCAAGATAGAAGCTACCAAGCTCTTCCACGTTTTCCCTATTTAAATATGGTTACGTGAAGTGTTCCACTACAAAGATGCCAAATTACTCCTGGTATTATTACGCCTTACAATATAGTTCCCCCTTTTATCCGCTTAGAAAATACACCACATGTATGACCTGTTATAGATACAGACGGAATCTCGTCGTAGAAGGTGGCGTGGCTTCGCTGAGGGGGGAAATAGAATCTTTTTGGGGAACACAACTTTTCACTCTTTTTAGCCATTTTCTGGTGGAAAATGAACTTATTTATGACATACAAATAATGCTGTGATGTTTTCTCACAGCAGATTGTTCAGCAGAAGTGAAAAAACGGCAGTTGTAGCTAGCGCTAACTAACCGTTAGCATTAACCCGAATTCCCAGTTTTTTTTATGTATTTATGGGCTGCTGAACCACTTTGCTCCTCTCCATGTCTTTGTATCTTTATTTAATAGAAAACTATATTCATAATTCAGCGTTTGTTAAAGTAGATTTTGAATAATTAAAGAAAGTTTAGATTTTTCTCCAAATTGTTTTCCCCCTTAACTGTTTTCAGAGATGCCGTCTGTATCTATAGATACAGACGGCATCTCTGGAGTCGCCCATATATGGTCATGTTTGAAAACAGTTAAGGGGGAAAACAATTGAGAAAAATCTCTAATTATTCAAAAACTAC
Organism: Gobius niger; assembly: GCF_951799975.1. NCBI lineage: Eukaryota > Metazoa > Chordata > Actinopteri > Gobiiformes > Gobiidae > Gobius > Gobius niger. Next base: position 3,717,937 of record NC_136871.1, on the reverse strand, counting down.
TTTAACAAACACTGAATTATGAATATAGTTTATACTAAATAAAGATACAAAGACATGGAGAGGAGCAAAGTGGTTCAACAGCCCATAAATACATAAAAAAAACGGAGCATCATGTTAGCATCGGGCTAATGCTAACGGTTAGCTAGCACTAGCTACAACTGCCGTTTTTTCACTTCTACGGAACAATCTTCTGTGAGAAAATATCCATATGGGCCCGATTTACACTTGACTTTATTTACGTGATAAATAAGTTCATATTCCACCAGAAAATGGCTAAAAAGAGGGAAAAATTGTGTTTCTCTAAAGATTCCATTTTCCCCTCGGTGAAGCCACGCCCCCTTCTATGACGAGATGCCGTCTGTATCCATCTTACCCGTAATTTTTGGTCGCCATGTGTGCGGCCTCTAAGGTTTGGAAAATCTGCCGACCATTTTAAAATCTTCCCGTGTGAACCAGCCTTGAACTGTTTTTTTGTACATTTTTTCGTCAAAATTTTTGGCACTTTTTGTTTCTTTTTTTTCATTTTCATCACCTTTTCATCACATTTTTGTCAATTTTTTGTCAATTTTTTGTGAAATGTTAGCAATTTTTTTGTAAATTTTTGGCATTTTTTTGTGTGTAAATTTTGTAAAATTTTCGTTTCTTGTTTTTCATTTTCATCACATTTTTGTCCATTTTTTTGTCATTTTTTGTCAATTTTTTAGTCAAAATTTTTGGCACTTTTTGTTTCTTGTTTTTCATTTTCATCACATTTTTGTCCATTTTTTGTCAATTTTTCGTCAATTTTTTGTGTGTAAATTTTGTAAAATTTTTGTTTCTTGTTTTTAATTTTCATCACATTTTTGTCAATTTTTCATAATTTTTTCATCTAATTTTCATCACATTTTCATCCCATTCTCGTCACATTTTTGTCACTTCTTTGTCCCTTTTCTGTTACTTTTTACCTTTATTGTCTCATTTTTGTTGCTATTTTGCCGAAACTTTTCGATTTGTGTTATGAAAAAACTGGAGAAAACGCTCTCGGTTCAGGTGAGGGTTAGTCAGTCAAAGTAATAAAAAGACAAAGTCAGTTTACTCACTCACTGCCCGCCTCTGGCACCGGCTTCACATTCACCAAACCACCGACACACACGTGACACTGGACCATTCATCCATCCACAGACATGGACTTTTAATCGTTATTTCAGCACCAAGCGTATAATTATTTGTACTGATGTTTTTCAGCTTTTAGCCCGACGCTCCCTTATAAATATTCCTTTTCAAAATTAATTCCATTTGGCGTGTTTGGCTTTGATTCGTGAATAAATTCATTTCCCGCGGTTCGTCGCTCTTCAGAAAACGCGAGGAAAAGATGGATTTTGCTTTTATTCTAATTTCGAATGCTAATGCGCGGGGATTTATAAACGCGCGGGTCACACTTTAGCGCCGAAACTCGCCTCGAAGATACACTCCTTTCTCGAACGCAACCCATTCATTGACTCCTTGTAGCGTCCAACCTCTCTTTTAAGTATTTAGAAAACGTTCTTTTTTTTTTGACGGACAGAACGGGGAAAAGGGCGAGATCTTTTATATTTTCAGAATACTTCAGAGAGATCCTAAACACCGACGCTGCGCCCGGCGGCTTTCTCTCTCACAAAAGCAAGGCTCGGCGGACGGAGGAATCCTATTAACCTTTGGAAATCTGAAAAATAAAAATCCCTGCGCTATGACCACCGCGCAATAATGTGCTTGTAAAGGCCTTTGGAGTGTTCGTCAATGGCCTTACGCTGATAAGGCCTTGAGTGCGATGATTGAGCAGCGTGTTTATTTGCATCCCTAATGCTCTGGTTCTATATGTGTTTGTTGAAATGCAAAGCAATCATTTCGAGCGTAAACAAAGGGATTTTCCGTTCGTGAGCAGTGACTGAGAGTCCAGGAATTGATCAGATTTTAATCAATATTAAAGGTCCTATATTGTACAAAATCGATTTTTTGGAGCTAGGGATATTTCAGGATTCTTGACAAAGGGCCTTACCTTATTATATACTTTTTTTGGTAACACTTTATAATAATGGTACGTGAGTTCATGCCTTATTTTCATGAACTTATGTATGAATTAATGTATGATTTCATGATACATTCATACATTACTCTAAATCAGCGGGGCCCAAACTTTTTGTCTCCGAGGACCAAAAAGTGGCTGTGAGTCGCGGGCCAAACACAGTGATGTCAAGAACGAAAAACACATATAACTGCAAATTATAAAGTTACTTTATTTATTTAATAGCCCACATTTGCATTTGATTCTATCTATGCAAATAACATGCTATATTAAAACAAACTGTAGCAATTTAGTGCAAAAAAAAAAAACACCTGTATCTACATCACCTACAGTAACTTTACCTCATTCGTTCACTCAAAGAAAATGCCACATTAGATTATTTTGAAAGTGTCAGTTCAGCATCAATTCTTTTATAAGTTACTTTTTAACATGTACTGTTGTTGACGTCAACAACCTTTGCAATAAAAGTTGGAAAACTATACTACAACGCTCTGTGATTAATAAATACCAAGACACCACAACAGGGTTTCCTTAACTTTGTGAAAGGGGTGAAACAGCGCCCCCAATTTGACGCTTGTGGTCAAAAAGTGAACTGCATCCATATTTACCTTTGAGAATGAATGAAAGAGAGTTAGTATTAACCACACTCAGTGCACAAGTAGGTCACTCTCTGGCGGCCCCCACTTTGGGAACCCCTGCTCTAAATAATGACTTCTCAGAAACAAACTTGATCACATGTTGGTTCATGGATAACGTCATCCCGGAATTAAACGTCTAACCACTGTAATGAATGTACATGAAAATCTTAATAATTCCTCATGATCACGAGGATCACACAAGAACACCATGAATTCACTGAAACGGCAGTGAAATGTCAATAAAATAATCAACCTATCATGATAAAGAGGATCATACATGAACATCATGACTCATATGGAGGAAATCTACATCGGCTCTTTAGAAAGCTGTGATGTCACGTGAACGCAACCAATGTGAGGATCCATTTCTAAGTCGGGGTTCTTACAGACGCCAGCAGGTCAAACTGAACGCTTTTTAGTGCCATTAAAGGGATATTCCAGGATGTTTGACATAGGGCCTCATTTCCAAGTTATCCAGAGTGTTGCTGATTTCTGGAGATATTTTTTTTTGTAATTCATGCAGTTCTTATGTTTGAAGAGATTTGTGGCGGTAGGCTAATGCAAGGCTAGTGCATTTCTATGGTATCAGTTAGCCTGCATTAAAAACAGTGTGACCCGCTCCACAGAGCACCTGAAGTAAATCACTTATAACACCAGACTAACCATATAAATGTCTGTCTCCATAGAACAGGGGTGTCCAAACTTTTTTCATGGGGGGCCGAATATTGAAGTGTACACGGGGTGAAGGGCCGTAGTGCCGCAAAACCTTCGACTAGCAGAGGTTTAAAATGTGCCCCATACCTCTATTTAAAGGTCCTATATCCTGCAAAATCGACTTTTTAGAGCTTTTAGCCATGTTGTTATGTTATTTCCTTATCAAAAACACCCCCAGAGTGGTTTGTGGCTTCATTCACGCAGCTCTCAGTAATCCTCCTGAATCCTGCTCTCTGAGCAGCTGCGCCCTCTCCTGGTGAACGACTGAGTGTTCAGTTGTGTCGTAACAGCGGAACGGAAGTGCTCAGCGTCTGTGATGTAATGTCTTAATTCTATGCTTACGGACGGATTTTAATTTGTAAAACAGCTTTTTCATTATTTCTGTCATAAGAGAGAAACAAAGAGAAAAAAAAAAGTGAAGGGAAAAAAAATAAAAAAGGATGTGCCCGAGGTGCTTCCAGGTCAGTTGTGGCCAAAACAAACACATCCCTGAGCGTCTGAACAGATCAGTCATGTTTGCGCTGCAGCTGAAGATGGAGCTCGTTATAACTGGACACACCTGTTCTTTATTCTTACCTAACGATAATGTCACGGACGGAGAAAAAGAAGCGCGTTTGGCTACGAGGACGGGAGTTTATTCAACCTTTTTCAAGAAGAGGCCACTCAGCTGTTTTTTTCTCCGGGATTCAGCGACTATCAGCCAAAATGGTGTTTTTCTGTGACTGTCACTGATGGATGTTTGGTGAACCTTCGCCAGAATCAAAGTGGATTAACTTTTATAACCAACGCGAGTCCCATAATGTAAACAGCGATGGACCAGAGCGGTGAGTCAATCCAAACGTGTGTTAGCATATTAGCATGTGTGTTAGCCATTTATGAAGCTGTGTTGCAGATGTCAACTCCGTAAAACTGCATCATGAAGTAACTTCACTTATTGCTGTTTATTTATATTACGGTAAAGTATGTGCGGAGAGAGGGGGCGGAGTTAACTGAATTGAAGCGTTTTGTCTTCCGGGTTCGAAAAATACCTCCAGAAAACACTTATATTTATCACAAAAATGAGTGCTCAATAGTGGTAGAGGTACAATATATCATATACATGCCTATACTTAACTTTGGAATGGCTAAAATAGCATGATACAGATCCTTTAAGCTTAAAACCTTCATGCCAGCTCTGTCTCACAATAAAATGTTAGTTGTTAGTTTAGAATTGTATAGAATTATTACATTTCAAATAAAAAGGTCCATCTCTGGTGATGTGAACCGATACAGCAAGAGGCCGAGGGCCACCATAAATTGGTCTGAGGGCCGTATTTGGCCCCCGGGCCGCACTTTGGACACCCCTGCCATAGAATAATTTTTGGAATATAACTGACCTTGCATCACATGAATGATCGCATTTTGAGGGACTATTTTCTCGCAGATCACTCCGCCGCTGCGTAGCTTATACAACCACGAAGCTGATGCTGCTCAAACAGACATTTATACATAAACCTTATACTTCAGACCTCCACGAACATGTTCTGATGATTCTTGTATTCATTCAGCAGTTCTTATTTCAGTCCCAGGTCACTTCTCTGCTGCCGTTCTTTCCCACCGACCGCTGAACAATCGTCTTCACCGCGTGACTGGAGTATAATAAGCTGCCCCCACTTGTTAAAGTTATTATATTTGCTGGATGAACAATGGGGTCCCAATCTGTTGTCCCCGCTGCGTCAGTATCACACGTCCAGACCACTCAACGCCACGCTCCATCACCCGGCAACCGTCGCCAAGGTGACACCGGGATGCTGCCGCCAAGGAAGTCATGGACGAGTCAGGGTGAGCTTACATTATTAAAGGGAGGGTGAGATTATTAGCAAGTGTTTTATATTATACAGGTGCTCGTCATATAATTAGAACACCTGTATCTGACGCAGGGCGGGGGAGGAAGTGCTAGTTTAATTTAGGGACAATGTGCAAAAAACATTAATTAAAGATTCAGCTTAAAGGAAAAGGCCACCGCTTTTAGAGATATGTTCTTACCTTAGCTTTGACGAGTTCTTTAGGACCTGTCTGATCTTCCCCCGTGCCTTCAGTCACGTAAACACAGCGCAGACGGCGTTAGCATTTAGCCTCTCCCTCTCTCCTCTATAGCTCCAAAACAGGTCAAGATAGAAGCTACCAAGCTCTTCCACGTTTTCCCTATTTAAATATGGTTACGTGAAGTGTTACACTAAGTATAATTACACAAAATTAAACAGTGTGGATTTTCTAAGCGGATAAAAGGGGGGACTATATTGTAAGGCGTAATAATACCAGGAGGAGTTTGGCATCCGCACAGTAAAGTGAAGATTACTGCGCGGATTTCGAACTACTCCTTGTTTTTCATTTTTATCACCTTTTCATCACATTTTGTCAATTTTTTGACCATTTTTTGTAATTTTTTTCGTCTAAATTTTTTGGCACTTTTTGTTTCTTGCTTTTCATTTTCATCACATTTTTGTCAATTTTTCACAATTTTTTGGCAATTTTTTGTGTGTAAATTTTGTAAAATTTTCGTTTCTTGTTTTTCATTTTCATCACCTTTTCATCACATTTTTGTCAATTTTTCACAATTTTATCATCTAATTTTCATCACATTTTCATCACATTCTCGCCCCTTTTTCGTCGATTTTTTGGTCAAAATTTTTGGCACTTTTTGTTTCTTGTTTTTCATTTTCATCACATTTTTGTCCATTTTTCACAATTTTATCATCTAATTTTCATCACATTCTCATCACATTATTGTCACTTCTTTGTCCCTTTTCTGTTACTTTTCTATGACCTTTATTGTTGCATTTTTGTTGCTCTTTTGCTGCATTTTCATCCTTGTTCTTGTCTCATTTTTGTTGCTATTTTGTCTGGTCTTTTTTTCAAGAAACGTTTTAGATTTGTGTTATGAAAAAACTGGAGAAAACGCTCTCGGTTCAGGTGAGGGTTAGTCGGTCAATGTAACAAAAAGACAAAGTACAGCAATTCAGTCAGTTTACTTACTCGCTGTGCGGATTTCGAACTACTCCTTGTTTTTCATTTTTATCACCTTTTCATCACATTTTGTCAATTTTTCGGCAATTTTTTGTCATTTTTTTCGTCAAAATTTTTGGCACTTTTTGTTTCTTGTTTTTCATTTTCATCACATTTTTGTCAATTTTTCACACTTTTTTCATCTAATTTTCATCACATTTTCATCACATTCTCGCCCCTTTTTCGTCCATTTTTTGTCCATTTTTTGGTCAAAATTTTTGGCACTTTTTGTTTCTTGTTTTTCATTTTCATCACATTTTTGTCAATTTTTCACAATTTTTTCATCTCATTTTCATCACATTTTCATCACATTCTCGTCACATTTTTGTCACTTCTTTGTCCCTTTTCTGTTACTTTTCTATGACCTTTATTGTTGCATTTTTGTTGCTCTTTTGCTGCGTTTTCATCCTTGTTCTTGTCTCATTTTTGTTGCTATTTTGTCTTTTTTTTTTTTTTTTCAAGAAACGTTTAGATTTGTGTTATGAAAAAACTGGAGAAAACGCTCTCGGTTCAGGTGAGGGCTAGTCGGTCAAAGTAACAAAAAGACAAAGTCAGTTTACTTACTCGCTGCGCGGATTTCGAACTACTCCTTGTTTTTCATTTTTATCACCTTTCATCACATTTTGTAAAATTTTGTCATTTTTTTCGTCAAAATTTTTGGCACTTTTTGTTTCTTGTTTTTCATTTTCATCACATTTTTGTCAATTTTTCTGAAATTTTTTGTGTGTAAATTTTGTAAAATTTTCGTTTGATGTTTTTCATTTTCATCACCTTTTCATCACATTTTTGTCAATTTTTCACAATTTTTTTCATCTAATTTTCATCACATTCTCGTCACATTTTTGTCCATTTTTTTGTCCATTTTTTGGTCAAAATTTTTGGCACTTTTTGTTTCTTGTTTTTCATTTTCATCACATTTTCATCAATTTTTCACAATTTTTTGGCAATTTTTTGTGTGTAAATTTTGTTAAATTTTCGTTTTTCTTGTTTTTCATTTTCATCACATTTTTGTCAATTTTTCACAATTTTATCATCTAATTTTCATCACATTCTCGTCACATTTTTGTCACTTCTTTGTCCCTTTTCTGTTACTTTTCTCTTTATTGTTGCATTTTTGTTGCGCTTTTGCTGCATTTTCATCCTTGTTCTTGTCTCATTTTTGTTGCTATTTTGTCGTTTTAGATATTGTGTTATGAAAAAACTGGAGAAAATGCTCTCGGTTCCGGTGAGGGTTAGTCGGTCAAAGTAACAAAAAGACAAAGTACGGCAATTCAGTCAGTTTACTTACTCGCTGATTTCGAACTACTCCTGGTATCATTACGCCTTACAATATAGTCCCCCCTTTTATCCGACCTTTAAGAACCGGGCCTGGACGAACGCTCTGATAACCACCGAGCCGCCGCCGCCGCCGCTCGCTGAGAGGGGCATGACGGAGACGCAGTGAGATGGATGGGCGTAATTATGCAGAAAGAAGAGGCACATCCATTCGAGTTCGCAGGAAGGGTTTAATCAGGCGGGCGTCACATTAAACTGATAGCGAGGGAGATGAATCGAAGTTTATTTATTTTGACAAAGTGCGAGTTCGGAAGCGCCATCAATCTCGCACATTAAAGTTACTCAGTGGACGCCAACGGTAAGAGCTGCGCGATTATTCGGAAATATCCGGTCCGTGTGGGTTTTAAATAACACAATGATTGACATGTTGCAAATCCCTCTTCCGTGTTTTCCTGCTCTCAAGGGGATTGGCAAGAGAACGCGCCAATTCCATCCACTGCAAATCCCCCGGTGTTGATTTATCTTGCCAGCTGATGTGAAACATACCTTGCGTATTCAAATGAGGGACTGGGGGTTTTGTAGTGTTCTGTTAATATTTAATACGCAGCGGATCCAGAGGGACACGGAGATGTTGAGTACAAAGTGCGCACATCCGCAAACATAGATTCTAAAGACGGAGAGAGTGATACATACTGGCACAACAGCAGGTCCGCACCATGAGCCTCGGGGACCCAACAAAACAATTTCTGGGCAATATAGTTTGTCTCAATTGGCAGGGTATATACAGTGCTGATCAGAAGTTTGGAAACATGATTCTTAGATTGTTGAGTACGAAGGAGCATTGTAGTCAGTGAAAAAAAAAAAAGTCTGTTTTAACGAGAAAAGTTCTGTTTTGACGAGAAAAGTTCTGTTTTTACGAGTAAAGTTTCTGTTTTTATGAGCAAAATAAATCCTGTTTTTACGAGAAACGTTTCAAATTCAGAAAGTTACTCAGATATCCCCACCATTGTTCAATGCGCTGGTTGTGGTTAGACTACTTGAACCAGTTATATAACATCTTTGGGCAAAATCGTCTGTATGTTCGTTTCTGAGGAAGTTTTGCATTTGCCCACAGTTCTCTGTGCCCAGATCCGAGCGTATTCGGGTGGCAGTACCTTTACGTGACAGCACCTCATTGATAAAGTATCCAGCGATTACTTTAGCTTAAACCCTACGGAATCTGCATAAACGGGGCAGTGGATGGCTTTGCACGAATGGTAATATGGTTACACGCCTATTCCACGAGTAGTGATCCGAAAGTAATCGCTGGATACTTTATCAATGAGGTGCTGTCACGTAAAGGTACTGCCACCCGAATACGCTCGGATCTGGGCACAGAGAACTGTGGGGCAAATGCAAAACTTCCTCAGAGACGAACATACAGTCGATTTTGCCAAAAGATGTTATATAACTGGTTCAAGTAGTCTAACCACAACCAGCGCATTGAACAATGGTGGGGATATCTGAGAAACTTTCTGAATCTGAAACTTTTCTCGTAAAAACAGGATTTATTTTGCTCATAAAAACAGAAACTTTACTCGTAAAAACAGGATTTATTTTGCACATTAAAACAGAACTTTTCTCGTTAAAACAGAACTTTTCTCGTTAAAACAGGATTTATTTTGCACGTTAAAACAGAACTTTTCTCGTTAAAACAGAACTTTTCTCGTCAAAACAGAACTTTTCTCGTTAAAACAGACTTTTTTTTTTTCACTGACTAACATGCTCCTTTGTAGTTGAGAAATGGAAATTCTTGGGTGTGACTCTTTCTCATGACTCTAATTGGAGCTCTCATACGATGAACTCTGCTAAGAAAGCGAGACTCTTCTTTTTACGCAGGCTTCGAGAGTTTACACAAAATACTAGGATTCTTATGAACTTTTATTAAAGTGAAATTGAGAGTGTCCTGACCAGTTGTATTACAGTGTGAACTTCGTAACGTTCATTGTGTCTACTTGTGTTCTAGTATCACTTTTTAGGTTCGTTTTGTCAGACACTAAGGTTAGAGATGTTAAAGATCTTTTACCTTTACATGTTTTAGCGCCATCTGCAGGCCGTCATCAGAAGTATCACCGGCGTGCGGTGACGTGTCACTTATCAGCTGTTCTTACTTCCGAGGCGTGACCAGTCTGACGGTCCCAACAGGTTTACTATTTTCTATATTCTCCTTTGTTGTCCACTCTTGTTGTTGTCGTTTGTTTTAACATGATGTGATCACTCTTCTCCTCCTCGTCTCTCTGTACATAGTCTGTATATAGTGTCAAGTTCTTACTAAGAACTGCGGAGGCAAATTAAAGCCGGTCTCTAAAACAGGCCGGGGCTTTTATTAGAAACTATAGCAGTAGAAATATTCCCCATGTTAGGAATTTGTCTCATACTGGTGTAAATGAAAACTCACGTGCAGGAAGTAACAAACGGGAACCCGGGCCGAGGGGGACGCTGCGGAGGAGCTGATCCGAGCGTAACTTTGACACAGATTTAGCCACTTTTCAAACCTCCTGTGACGATATTTGGAAACAGGGGGAGAGTTGTGTGACCCTCCAGGGTTTTAATAAAGTCTCCATCGCGTCTTCAAAGCACGTCCAGCTGCTCCGTGTGCAGGTCAGTCCCACACCTCAAAATAACTCCTCCCATCAGCGCGAGCGTCTCGTCTTCTCTCGGGTCAGTCTCATGATCGATCACAAACACAAACGCTCCGTCTAAACTCACCTTTACACAAGATAACAACAAATAATCCGGTCCGCGGTAAAAACGAAACAGAAACCTGCAGTGACATTGATGTCGATGTTCCACTAACAGCATCGAAACACTTCCTGTTGTCCCGACAAAATAAAAGGCGTCAATGTTCCAGCCGCTGGGAGAGGGTTTGAAATGTTAATTAATAAATGAACCTAATATTTTAGGTGCAAATGGAAAAATCAATGATCAATATGGGCAAAATAATCTTTTTTTTTTTTTTTTTTAAATCGCCCAGCCGTACTGCATGCTATTTTATTTGGACCCAAATCTCAAAGCGCTCTGTGGATCAAAAGCACACTCTGTTGTTAACCTGCACACACACACACACAGCAGATACAACATAGAAAACATCGTTGCATCATGTGTTTTCGCATCCACGAAGCATGCACGAGCAAATGTGTTCAAAGAGAGAGTAAAGTTTTGATAAAAGCAAAGTGTGACCTGAGACAACGGTATCTTTCTTCCAAACTCGTGTAAAAATAACTTTACGGGCTCCTGCTTTAAATTCTGCAAGCGCCAGCCGAAAGCTACGGTGAAGTTTTTCAAACCTTATCCCCCCAGAAAGTTTCACAGTCCGGTCTGCCGCGATGACCATCAGACTTTAAATGGAGCGGTGTCTGCGCTGTTGTGGGGGTTTACAGACAGATTGAAAAGTTTTCTCTGTCCCCCGCAGTGCAATTTTCTCCAACACGCACAGTCCCAGAGAAAGCCACCAGCGAAGCTCCTATACAGCGAGCCCTATCTGCTTTCTCAGTCGGTCTCTGGGGCAAACACACACACTTTAGCAGCGTCATCATCTCCGCAGAAAAAAAACGAAAACACACAATCTTCTCCTCTCCTTTTTTTTTCTCTCTCTCTTTATCTTCCCCCCCGAAAAGATCCATTTGTAGAAATAAATGGTGAAGCCAAATGGAAGGCTGACAATCAAGGGACAGGATCTGTAACCCAGAGTCACACCAACTTTAGCCTCCAAAACATTTCCATTGGGAGAACATATCGCCAGCACTTTGACCCGCAGTACGTATCCCTACACTGTAAGAAATTACCATGAAAATGTGGTAATTTTTTACAGTGATAAACCGTTTTCTTAAGAAATAGCTGATTAACGTAATTTTTTTTTAAATGACACAAGTATGTTCAGGACATTAAGCTCAAAGACAGATATGTTCTGCACCAGATTATAGCTAAATGGCTGGTTTCCATCTGCAGTCCCTGGTCCCTGACAGTAGGGTTAGGGTTAGGGTCAATGTGTTGATACAGTTAGTTTTTTGTTCATCCAGTCCTCTAGAGGGCGCTAGGTTTTGGGTAATTTAGTTTCAGCCCATAGGTGGCATCACAGATCCCCAGCACACAAAAGTAAACAATGCTGTTGAGTCGTGCGCCATCTGAAGCCATCTACCCATTTTTAGCCCTTTGAGTGGCAATATTAGTAAGTGTTGTTGATCTTTAGAACAGGTATAGTTCACTATTGGTGAAATTTGTTTAATTTTATTGACCATTCTAAGAGATGTGTCCTATAAGTTCCTAGAACTACTCAGCTAACTCAAATCTTTGAATGCACTTTTTCTGCTTTTTATCTTTGTGTTTTAGTCACTAATACATGTGTGTATTTGTGTCTTTTTTAGTTTCACACTTTTGTGCAAATGAAATCCTGTCCAAAACGACATGTGCCTGTTCCTTGGAGGAGATAATGCAGGAAAGAGTTTAGCTGGCTGTGAATCCCAATATAGGACAGGAGTCACATTGGGTGCAACAGTACAGTCAAGCCTCGTTTTTCTCAGTGTAAATGTGAGTTGACTTTCTTCAGAGTTAGAGTTTAGGTCAGACACCATGCGTGACAGTGACATGACACTAAATACAGTGAGCTCTTTGTTTCCAGTAAAAAGTCTGAGGCCTCATTACTCTTCATATCAGTCACAGAGCGACAGGTGAAGAAGGAAGTCATGGAGAGTCTGCTTTAGACAGTGACAGTGCTGTGAATTGTCAAACTAAAGAATGTAGTAAATAAATTACAAATGAAATGAAAATTCTTAATTAAACATTTATTTATTTAATTATTAAATCACACTATTGATGTTTATAAAGGTTGAAAAAAATATCTACATATATTTGATGTAGATATTTGATGAGTCGTGGTGGCCCATGACCGATGTGGACAGGACTGTGGTAGATCTACTTTTACTTCTGAGAAAGTAGTTACTATAGTAACTTTGTGGAAGAAAATTCTGTCCACGTCAGTCCTGCTGCACCAGGACTCAGAGGAACTGGGACAAACATGACTCTACAGCAGATACAGATGACAAGAGTTTTTTTTTTTAGGATGAGAGTCATTAATAATTTTTAATATTAATACGGGATTTTCATACTTGTTTAGAAGGAATACTAGAATTTCAACTTCTAATTCTTATATCCAGCAGAAGTATAATGTTCTAAAGCAGAATCTCCATGACTTCCTTCTTCACTTCTCAGTCTGTGACTGAAGAGCAATGAGGCCTCAGACTTTTTACAGAAAATAGTTTATTTTATTTTATTTTATTTATTTGACAGGGACATGTACAGGAGCATTAATCAGCAGATGAAAAGATGCTTTGTACCAGACTTTAGCTCTTGGAGCTAATTTCCATCTGCCGTCCCTGAGACAGACACTTACAAAACACTACAAAAAGCATAAAAAATACAGTTCATAGTATTTACAGACAGTATTTACATTTTATATACATTTTTTTTTTTTTTTTAAGTACATTTTATTAAAGGGAAAACTTGTTCCTCTATAGTCTATACCCACCCCTACCCTTCTCAGAAATAAAGAGCTCACTGAAAATAGAAGAAGGCGAGTGCATCAATGGTCTGGAAAGAGTGAGAAGGTAGACCGTTGCTCTTCGAAGACTGGGCTGAGCTTTATAAGAATACATTTGCTGAGACTGGCTGGTAGAGTAGCTTGTGCTAAGTAGACAACACAGTCAAAAAAAGCATGGACCACGAATGGTCCAAAAATATATGGACCAGCCATAGGCTCATTCAATGAAGGACTTTTATTTTTGCTACATGACTCGAGTGCCTCGGACTTTATTTTCTTTTTGCTTTTTTTGACTGTGTTCTCTACTTAGCACAAGCTACTCTATAAGCCAGTCTCAGCAAATTTATTCTTATAAAGACCTCACTATTTAGCATCATGTTACTGTGACTCACGGTGTCTGACCTACAGTGTAACTCTGAAGCCATTCAGATCACAGAGACTCAGAGTGGGCTGGGCTCAAATGGACACCAAACGCCAAGATCGAAGCTCTGAGACTAAAAATAATGAACCCACAGCTTAAAGGGTTAAATTTAAATGCATTGAAATGTCCAAATGTGTAAGTTTAATGTCACAAACTCCTGCCTGCTTTTTTACAGAAACCCTGTCTCATACACAAAGCAGAGAAACAAAGTCTGTCTAAACTACCAAAACAAGTCTCACAGGCCGGTTAACAAGTTCCGGGAGACATCTCTTTATGCAGTTGAAAGGCTTTTCACAGGCTTTTGTGTCCCCTGGAAAATGTCATACCATGTTACTTCAAAAATCTCACATTTCTTTCAATTAACTGGCTGCGGTTTCTGCCTGTTCGGGCCGTGATGGATGTTGTGAAGTCCTTGTTAGAGCCGGCTAAATAAACTAAATAAATACGACCACAAAACAAGAACATTCAGCTCCAATTACTGTCATCGAGATAAAGCGGAATGCCCTGAGCCTCCGCTGGCACCGTGCCCTTTCTCCTCGCGACAATTAATTACAAGTAAATTAAGTTCTGCTTAATTAGCTTTGGCAGTATTTTTAAGGGTCCTACAATAGGCTTTATTCAAGCTTTTACACCAACCTTTTTAGTAAAACAATGAAGTGTGTGACAAAAAATACTAAAAAGTTTTATAATGGTACAAAATGCAGCTGTACAAAGTGCCAGCAGAGGGCACACTTCTTCCACTTGACCAGGGCAGCAGCGCAACAAACAAAACCAGCAAACGGGCTAATTAATACGAGGGTCGGACCACGAAGAGGATTAAGTTTTGTGAAAGTGACGAGACAAAAATTAAGGGAAGCTTTGTGAAAATCTCCGTGTGATGTAGGAGCAGGAGAGCAGGAGACTTATCCAACATGGAGGATTACTGAAACAAAAGCTTTTCTCTAACCGTGCAGCGATCGAAACATGTGATGTATCCATTTATCATGAATAGGCTGCGTTTACGTGACATCACAACATTCTAAAGCACCTATAGATACAGACGGTATCTCTGGAATCGCCCATATATTGTCATCTTTGAAGCATTTAAAGGGACTATACGGAGTTTAAAAATGTTCCTTCCCCTACATGTTCCAACAATGTCCTAATGTGTAGAATGAGCTCAGACCTGTTCACCACAACTGCCTCTAAAATCCTGCACTGTCGCTCAAAATGGTGTTACTTCGGGTCCAAAGTGCCGTCATGCACGAGTGTTAGCATTTAGCCTCTCCCCCTCTCCTCTATAGCTCCAAAACAGGTCAATGCTCCATCACAGCAGGGTAGGAGGAGTCTGTAAATCCGCCATGATTTCCTCCTCGAACATACCGTAAATTCTCTAATACTGGCCTGTATTCCATTAGCGGCCGGGTCTCTGACAGAGGCCGGGTTCGCGGCTGGCGGAGGCAAATTAAAGCCGGTCTCTAAAACAGGCCGGGGCTTTTATTAGAAACTATAGCAGTAGAAATATTCCCCATGTTTGGAATTTGTCTCATACTGGTGTAAATGAAAACTCACGTGCAGGAAGTAACAAACGGGAACCCGGGCCGAGGAGGACGCTGCGGAGGAGCTGATCCGAGCGTAACTTTGACACAGATTTAGACACTTTTCAAACCTCCTGTGATGATATTTGGAAACAGGGGGAGAGTTGTGTGACCCTCCAGGGTTTTAATAAAGTCTCCATCGCGTCTTCAAAGCACGTCCAGCTGCTCCGTGTGCAGGTCAGTCCCACGCCTCAAAATAACTCCTCCCATCAGCGCGAGCGTCTCGTCTTCTCTCGGGTCAGTCTCATGATCGATCACAAACACAAACGCTCCGTCTAAACTCGCCTTTTACACAAGATAACAACAAATAATCCGGTCCGCGGTAAAAACGAAACAGAAACCTGCAGTGACACTGATGTCAAAGCTCCGCTAACAGCAACGAAACACTTCCTGTTGTCCCGACAAAATAAAAGGCGTCAATGTTCCAGCGGCTGGGAGAGGGTTTGAAATGTTCATAAATGAACCTAATATTTTAGGTGCAAATGGACACAAATCTTGTTTTTCTTCATTTTCCTGGTCGTCCGTTTTGCTCAAATAGAAATAAAGGCCTGTCTCTAATTGTGGCCTGGTTCCAATAAAGGCCTGGTCCTAGATGCCCTTGAGTAAATAAAGGCCCCGGCCTATATTAGAGCATTTACGGTAGTTATTATGGTAAACGGGGAGGAGTGAGGAGAAGCTAATATTAATTCTATTAATTCTACAGTCTATGGTTTTCCTTTGCGGCGCCTCTCATAGAAAAAAATACAGGTGGCGTTTTTGCCAAAGCATCAAAGTATCTCGGTGAGCGTTGTCCTAAACAAGAATTAAACCTACAAAAAAAAAGTGTCATTGCTTGTTACGAGCCCTTTTAACCGTGAACTTGCCGTCAGCGCCACTATCCCTGTGCGAGGCTGAACTGAAGACGGCAAATTGAATTGATAAAATAATTAGAGAAATTAGAATATCCAATTAATGGGTGAGCAGCTGAGGTTTTGTGGGCATAAGAATGGCGCCTCGTGGGATAAAAGGTTTATTAATAATATTGAAGATCCGAGCGTCTTGGCACAGAGGAGTAATTTATCACTGTCAGTAACCCAGAAAGGCTGCCCTCCGGGGAGAGCAGAAATGTCAATACACAGCGGGGCTCTATTGTGGAATAAAATGACGTTTGTGGGGGTTTTCAGTGAATTGAGTGGTGAAGGTTGCTGGTTTGAATCCTGCTTAGACGCCTCAAGCTTCACGTCTCTTTCATTTCGCTCTCCGGTCGGTAGAATCGGGCTGCAAAATGGGAAGGCCATCTGCCATAAATTTCTATTCGACGTTTGTTAATTTTTTGTGGTTGCAACTCCTTTTCCTGAAATAAGAAATGGCAGAAACAGACCAACTTATACTCGAGTAACTATGCAACTTAGACAGAGTAGCTACTTAAATACTTGTACTATGTTTATTTAAAAGCAGACTGGGATCAATGAACCCATTTTGTGTGACCTGATACATGTTTCATTTGGACAGAAATGAAACGTTTAGAAAGCTGCTGTTGACGAAGAGCGAAGGCCAGACGTTGTGATGTTAAAGGAATAGGATAAAAGGGGGAACTATATTGTAAGGCGTAATAATAACCAGGAGTAATTTGGCATCCGCGCAGTAAAGTGAAGATTACTGCGCGGATTTCGAACCACTGGTATTATTACGCCTTACAATATAGTTCCCCCTTTTATCCACTTAGAAAATCCACATTGTTTAATTTTGTGTAATTATACTTTGTAGTGGAACACTTCACGTAACCATATTTAAATAGGGAAAACGTGGAAGAGCTTGGTAGCTTCTATCTTGACCTGTTTTGGAGCTATAGAGGAGAGAGGGAGAGGCTAAATGCTAACGGCGTCTGCGCTGTGTTTACGTGACTGAAGGCACGGGGGAAGAGCAGACAGGTCCTAAAGAACTCGTCAAAGCTAAGGTAAGAACATATCTCAGTATGTAAAAACGGTGGCCTATTCCTTTAAGTGGGAGGTGCACCAACACCTACGCCTTTATATTGAGGGGACATCCGCGTCCAAAGACTGACACTGCTCACAAACAAAGCATGAGTGCAAATAAAAAATCTCATTGCACGGGACCGTTTTGAGTTTTCACGAGCAAAAACACAGAGGGGGTTCATTCTGGACTTGGCAGGCTCGGTTGCAGGACCATCTTCAAAATGCCCAACATGTCTTTTGATGAACTGTTTTGATGACTGGCCTCATGGTCAACGCTTGCACTAAAAAAACACTCTTGGGTTTCTGCTTTTCAGAAAGTAGAAACCAGAGGTGGGAGACTCGAGTCACATGACTTGACTCGAGTTAGACTCGAGTCGCAGTTTTTGGGACTTGAGACTTACGTGACCAAAGCTCCGAAAAGACTTGACTTGGGACTTGCTGTTTGTGACTCGAGACTTAACTTGGACTTGAGGCCAATGACTCTCAATGACTCGCTGTGACTTTATAGTTATTATTTATTTGAGTGAAACTGTCGAAAGATCAGGATTCATTGCGTAAAAGCGGCGCATCTTTGTTTACATTATGGTGATTATCCACATGCGCGTTCGGTTTCCCCACACAGCGCTTCTAATCAATACAGCGCGAAAAGGCAGGAGGAAATACGACGTGTTTCTTTGGATGCATTAAAAGTTTTTTAAAGACAGTGAAGAGGAGGAGATTTACGGACAGGAAAACGTTTGAAACAATGAACTGGACCTACAGCGCAGACGGAGCCTCCAGAACGACGATAAGTAAGAGCTGATTAATCAACAGGAATCTTGGGGCTTTTCGATGTTTTAATTCGTTCACACAAAGTTTACAGCATTTAGTGACTATTTTACGCATCCGCACAGCCCAGTGACAGCGGGACTGAAGGCCACGCGGAATCTACTTTGAGCAGTGGCGAATCCGAGTATACAGGGGCTGGGGCAGTACAGGGGAACCACTGACAGAAAAACTGCCAGAAACTAACAAAAATAAAAAATATTATTTTATATTTATATTTCATACTACAAGGAAAAGCAGCTCATGTTTAAAAGACTGTTTCATTTTTTTTTAAGTCGGCCCCCCTGGGCCCCCTTCCTTAAAATGCTGTCCCGGTAATTTTGTACATAGACTGGAGCATTTAAAATATATATAGTTTGATTTTTTGGGCAATTAAATATTAATTAGATTTTAAATCCAAATCCATGAAATTTTAAAAAGTTTGATTTTAGCCTAAATTTTTAAAATCGCTATATCTTGAGAAAGCACCTGTTATTTTCAAGATTAAACACATTATGAAAGGTAGACACGCTGGCGTTTGTGACTTGAGGTGACTTGCCGGCTAAAGCAAGACTTGACTTGACTTGACTTGAGCCCATGACCGATTGACTTGGACCTTCACGACTTGGACTTGACTCGAGACTTGCATTTAGTGACTTACTCCCACCTCTGAGAAACATTGAAAATCACTCTTTTACGTACGGCACCAGCTCCGTTTAATCCATCTATTCCTAGCCTTTTACAATTTTGATTTTAAACTTCGTAAAGAGGTTTATTGAAAGCCGTTTTCCCCTGAAGTTGCAGATGTTTTCCAAAGTTCAAACTCACCGCTGGAGTCTCCACAAATTGAACTCTACACTGAACCACACGCCATGTTTATAAATGCCATTTCTTAATCCAATCTAACTTTCGATCCCCTCCTGGGCTCCTCCAGTGCCACGGCTCTGTCTTTAGCCCTGTCGTTGTCTATTATCACTTACCCACGATGCATCACTGTGGCGCGGACAAGAGCAATTTAGCGCCTCCTAATGCTAAGTGTTTACCAGTGTGTTGGAATGGGGTCGATCAATGGAGCATCCCTGTTTCTCTAAACGCCGCGCGCCCCTGGTCCGCTCGGCGACTTGTAATTGTTTCTGTTGCTCGTGTGGAAAATCAATGATTGGTTTCTCCATTGTCCCGCAGACTCGTCCTGCTTTGAATGTCCCATCAGTGCCTTGGGTTAAAAACAATACTCTTTTTGTGCACGTTATCTCCACTTATCGTCGCATGAAACTCTTATCATCCATAACTGTGGCTTAGAAACCTGCTTTTGGAGATCTGTGCATTAGTATTTGTCATGTCATGTTGGAAATTCATGTGTTTGTTTGAGAATGTTACTAATTTAATGCCTTTGTTTATTTTACAGAAGAGGGCTTTAAGAATATTTAATGGAGTTGCTCAGAGAAAACATACTACAGGACTGTTTGAGGTCAGGATTACTCAAATTGAAGGACTTGGTGACTTTACAAAGTTTATTAGTTGCTCACAAAGCAAAACACTGTCTGTTACCACATAGAAAGCAAACCCTTTTTATTGAAACAATGACTTTAAATCGGCTCTAAGCGATCTCGTTTTGCCGGTCTGGCAGTGTTGGATTCCCATCAGGCGCCGCCACCATGTGCGCCGCCACCATGTACGCCGCTAGCCTGGCACGAGCCAGACTGATCCTCCATGTTCAGAGATACATGGGGAGACAGTCTGGAATTGTGTGAGTTGAATCTCGCTGACTCCGGCAAAACCAGGCAGAGCCAATCATAGCGCGGGAGGCGGGAGTTAACAGTGCGTCATCATCCGCGCTAGGATTTCCCATAAACACCTGCGCTCCTCCTGCAACCAAAACAGTGAAGATGGCGGCGGCCGTGACACAGCGATCTTTTACCAGTGCCCTTTCTTCTTTTTTTTTCAATGAGCTGGACTTGCCGTTAAAGCCACAGCAAGAAGCTGCTCTGAGGGATTTCACCGGAGCATTTACTCGACTGCATGTGTGGACTACAATCATGGCGGAGGACGTGAACGCAAAGCGTAAGTCGCTTTGTGTTTGATTGGTTCACTCTAGTTCAAGCTGCGATCGTTAGCCCCGCCTCCAGTCTCGATTTAGAAATTGCGTCCTATTACCACAATTCCAGACTGTCTTTATATGTATTTATGAATACATAAATGAAGTCCGTCTGGCTTTTGCCAGGCTAGTACGCCGCCACCATGTACGCCGCCACCATGTACGCCGCCACCATGCTGTTTAGGGATTTTCTCCTGAACGATACTTTTTATGCACATTATTTTAAAGGGGGGGTATTATGCAAAATTAACTTTTTCAAGCTTTACATCATGTTATTATGTCATTCCCTCATTAAAAACATGCCTGAAGTGTTTTCTTGGCACATTCACGTATTTCTGAGTAATCTGTAAAAACTCTGATGGCGGCCATTTTAGGGATAGGTTTGCCTGAGTCCTCCTAGGAACGCCCCCACCTCCTGGAGACGCCTCCGAGCTTTCGTCACCAGCCGAGTAACCAACCACTGCTCCTCAGCAGAACCCCCTCCCCACTGATGCCACAGACAGCGTGTGGAGGGGGCGTGTAAGAAAGGCTCAAAGGTTCTTAAAGAGACAGAGGCCTATTTCTGTTATGTGCAAGGCAAAAACTAGTGTCTTTGTCTCCCTCTTGTGTTTGTTCCCCTCTGTTTTCGTTTTTCAGGCTTGGCTCTTGGCTGGTGGGAGTGTCTCTGAGCAGACCGAGCTGACATCCATCTCCAATCAAGCTCTGTACTTAAACTCCTGCTTTTCCTGCACTCACTGCCAGATTGTTCTGTCTTCATCTCGGTTCGTACCCAAGTCTAGTAGTCACGTTATTTTGTCATTCGTTTTTGTGGCTAAAGTTTATTTTTTCCTTTGCCGTGCAGATCCTCTACCTGCCTCAGAGACACCCTTCCAGACCCTGTTGAGCCAAGCCTATCAAGTTTTTTTTTGCAACGGAGACGTCTTGTTTAATAAAGACACATACCAACCCTAACAATTTCAAGACATTCACTACCGCCATTTTGAGAGAGCAATTTTATTCAAGGCAGTTATTCTAATTTACTGCATTTACAGACCAACAGAAGGTTTGGTCATCATTGTAGTGTGCTATAGACTGGTGCTATGTGACTGAAAAAAGCAGAATACCCCTTCTTTAGTTCAATTAAAATAACATAGGCATCGATAAAAGTACCGTTAAGGCACCGGTACCAAAAAACAGGTATCGTAAAAGTAGTGACGGTACCCAGCCCTAATTACCATAAAAAGAGAATAAATCCAATGAATGCAAAAGACAGTGGATGAGTAGAGACCACTCTGGTAAGGATCGTGTATTTAACTTGGAGGGCCCTCTTCTGGCCGCAAGGGGAATTAACCATGGTGTAAGGAAAATATAAGCCACTGCTCAACATAATTCAGTCACCAGTGCCAGAAAACTAAGGTTAAACGTTCTTTACTTATAATATAGTTGTAGTTATTGTTGTTGTTTTTGTATAAGGGTTAGAAGGAGTGTTTTTATTATGTTTAAATTGTTCCAACAGTTCGACATTTTGTCTAAAAGTCTGTACTACAAACACAAAAATCCAGAAGTAGTTAGTGTAATCAGGTCAACGCTGCACCTGCTCCTCTCAGCTCGACTCTGAAGTGGCAGCTGTTTGCTCTCCTGCATCTCGGTTGAGTGTGTGGCATCTGCACACGGCTCATCCACTGCTAAAAGTTAGAGAAACTTTCACTTAGTATCCGCTTCCGACTGTAGCTCCTGTAACTTTGGCCGACTGCATATGCAGGATGCAAATACGAAGAAACTCCCAGCGAGCGACGCAAGTGCCTTGTTTTTGCTTCGTTTTGCCTTTGTTTCGAACTGCGTCGCTTCACTTCCCTGCGCCGAAAACAGTTTGATTCGGAGATTCGCAGCCAAATCCACTTATCCTTCATTCCCAACAACATCGGCCCCGCTGTAGATTTCCATTCAACGCCGAAGCCCATTCACGGGAGGATTTTCTACCTTCCCCTGCAAATAACCTTCAGCGTGAGAGCTATTGTCCTTACAAGCTTTCGAACAAGCGTTGGGCTGTTTCACAACCCAATAGAAAGGCACCCCATAGGTAAATATGGAAGGTTATATGTAGAAGGCAAAGTGGGAGGGAAATAACATTGCATTGGTTTCATGAAGCGCTTTTCTGGACACTGAAAGACGCTTCGCATAATTCATTCACGACCACCACTCACTCAAAGGCTTCCAGCTGTTCCCAAACCGTCTCCCATCCAAATACCGACCAGGCCTTTCCTGCTGGATCTGACGGGATCAGGCCAATAACCAATGTTGGGGCTAACATATTCGAAAACTACCGTAAATTCTCTAATAGAAGAAGAAGAAGAAGATCTTCATTTATATAGCGCCTTTCACGGACATAAAGTCACAATGAGACATGAGACAATTGTACATTCACTCCACACTCGGTGATGGTAAACTACGTTTGTAGCTTCAGTTTCCCCTGGGGGAGACTGTCAGAAGCGCTTTCGCGACTACACACGTCTGCACCAACGGATCCTCTGACCACCACCATATATTCACTCACACACATCATTCGTCCAGGCCTATTGTGCATGTTTTTAGTGGTAGGGGAAACCGGAGTACCCGGAGGAAACCTACGCAGACACAGGGAGAACATGCAAACTCCACACAGAAAGGCCCGCCCAGGTGGGAATCGAACCCGGACCTTCTAGCTGTGAAGCGAGAGCACTAACCGCTGCGCTACCGTGCCGCCCAAATACTGGCCTGTATTCCATTAGTGGCCGGGTCTCCGACAGAGGCCGGGTCTCCGACAGAGGCCGGGTTCGCGGCTGGCGGAGGCAAATTAAAGCCGGTCTCTAAAACAGGCCGGGGCTTTTATTAGAAACTATAGTGGTAGAAATATTCCCCATGTTAGGAATTTGTCTCATAGTCGTGTAAATGAAAACTCACGTGCAGGAAGTAACAAACGGGAACCCGGGCCGAGGGGGACGCTGAGGAGGAGCTGATCCGAGCGTAACTTTGACACAGATTTAGCCACTTTTCAAACCTCCTGTGACGATATTTGGAAACAGGGGGAGAGTTGTGTGACCCTCCAGGGTTTTAATAAAGTCTCCATCGCGTCTTCAAGGCACGTCCAGCTGCTCCGTGTGCAGGTCAGTCCCACGCCTCAAAATAACTCCTCCGATCAGCGCGAGCGTCTCGTCTTCTCTCGGGTCAGTCTCATGATCGATCACAAACACAAACGCTCCGTCTAAACTCGCCTTTTACACAAGATAACAACAAATAATCCGGTCCGCGGTGAAAACGAAACAGAAACCTG
Source organism: Gobius niger (assembly GCF_951799975.1). NCBI lineage: Eukaryota > Metazoa > Chordata > Actinopteri > Gobiiformes > Gobiidae > Gobius > Gobius niger. The sequence goes on along the minus strand of NC_136871.1, from coordinate 3,694,508 downwards.
CAGTGACATTGATGTCAAAGCTCCGCTAACAGCAACAAAACACTTCCTGTTGTCCCGACAAAATAAAAGGCGTCAATGTTCCAGCCGCTGGGAGAGGGTTTGAAATGTTAATAAATGAACCTAATATTTTAGGTGCAAATGGACACAAATCTCGTTTTTGAATAATTAGAGAAAGTTTAGATTTTTCTCCAAATTTCCCCCTTAACTGTTTTCAAACATGACCATATATGGGCGATTCCAGAGACGCCGTCTGTATCTATCTAACCTATTGGCACCTGTTCCAACTGAAGAAGAATTCTAGAAGTGAACGCAACTTATAAACATTTATTGTTTATTGTTTAGTAAATGGTCACATTTATATAGCGCTTCTCGACCTTCATTAGGCACTCAAAGCGCTTTTCATCAAGGAGCCACTCACCCATTCACACTCTCATTCACACACCAGTGTCAGACACTGGAGGCAAGGCGGGTCAACCACAGTTTGCACATGCAGGATTCCAACCGCCGTTACAACCCGCTCTACTCGCTGTGCCACTGTCACTCCAGAGAATGAAAGCAGCTCATAACTTCCATTATTAATCATTTTTAATAAAGGTTAGTCTCTCTCACTCTAACAGTTAGACACATTGAAGAATTTACGACGCTCCTGATGAGGTTGAATTATTGAGTTGAATAATTACGGACCAGTGCACAGCCTTTGTCCTCGTCTCCAATCTTATCCACTGCCAACCATTGACAGCCTTTCAACCAATCCCCTCACAGGCCAGGGTGAAGCCGGCCTTGTTGTAAGGTTTGGTGCGTCCCACTTCGCCTCCATGTCATGATTTACAGATTTAACTTCAGAATGTAGAGTTCAAGGCAAAATAAACAGTCAGTTCTGTGTTAATCAGAGGTTTACTTCAGGTCACGGTCCATTAGCGGAACATCAACATTTCTCTTGATCCTGAAAACTCTTTATTCTTCCAGTTCAACCCTCTTTTCTTCTTCAACAAATGCCGATTCCTGCTTTTCGTCTTCTGACAAGCTCCACGCGAGGAACACAAAGGAGAGGCTCCACTGTTCTGATCTAAATTTTTTATAAGCTGTCAAATTTCTTTTTTTTTTTTGCCGCTAAATGAAAATCAGCGCTTTTTTAGGTGGGTTGTACTTCAAAGAACGCGCCCTAATGGAGAATCGAATTGTTTTTGACACAGAGCCTCGTGCTTTCTTGAAAGGGGGAACCAGGAACAACCTACTCTATGCTCTAGTTTTTTTTTTTATTCCTCAAATCAATGTGAAATAATGCAACACTGATGAACACGCAGTAACCCAGGACCAGGAGAAGGAGAAGGGTTCCCGGGCGTAAAGGTTGCCCGAGCAGTTTTGAAGGATGGGTCAAATAGAGAAATAGTTTGCAAGTTTCAAGCACATAATCAAGGTCCTCTGCTTCATGGAGCTTCTCCTCATGAACAAAGATAATTTAAATGAGGCTCTTTCAAACTATCCTTGGAAGTTTGGATGATTTTATTCTCTTCTTTTTATTTTTATTCGGTCATATTTTAGTCAGTTTTAGTCTCATGAAAAACAACAACTTTGATTTAGTTTTGGTCCAATTGATAGCTGACGAAAGTAACACTGATTTCATTCAATAGTTCTTATATTATTATATTATTAGTACATAAATTACATAAACAAAGCATAGGATTAAAAATAACATGAGAAACAGAACCTAAACTAGAATGGTACACTGTTAAAAGTCGTATGCCCATTTTGTTATTGTAACGTAAGAGTGTAGTTTGTTTTCACATGACAATGATCGTTTTAAATGTTTAACTTATGTCAGTAAGTTCAAAGGTCAATAACTCTTTGAGGTGTGTTGGGGTAACATTTAAATGTGAACTTGACTTAGTTTGGTAAGTTTTAGAAAGAGACCGGATCTTGTAACCCCACAACCATATTACTGCGCCACACATATAGTGCTAGAAAATAATATAAAATAATATTCAGCTTTTTTGAGAGTGAATACTTATTTTTAATAATAACTCTTACTGTAACAGCTTAAGAAATGTTGTTGGTAAAAATCAATCTGGACCAAACTGGCGGAAGAAAACATCCACATCAGTCCGTCCTGCGGTACATTTCAACAGTTTTGTTTTCAAATGGAGTGGACGTTTCTTCGCTGAGGATCGCGCTAAAGTAAGGAAACAATCTTTCACTTGTGTTTTAGCCAAATATAATTTATGTTCAATATCACCCTAAGCCATGTCCTGCCCATATATGGATATATGGATTTTTTTTTTTTTTGTAAAGTAAGCCATGCGGTGCTAAAGCTAGCTTCAAAAGGGGTGGGCTATTTGAAGAAAGTGTGGGGTTTTTAATTTGCTCTAAAAGCTTCATCGTGGTAATATTTTCTCGTGTAACACAGCAGGCGAAGTCCAGGCCAGTCTCCCACAGAGGAGAGAGACAAGGAAGAGGGGAGCTACTGGGCTAGCCATGCCACAGGTTTCATCTGAGTTCGTGTCTGTGCGAAGGTAAACTACTAAGGCTGTTAGTTTACTGTTTAGCAAGTACTTTAACCGCTCAAGCAATGACTTTGCTACCGATAATTTCCGCATTACGTTATTATTTGTTTTGTACAACGCTGCGCGCCACTTTTCTCTGCTTAGTGGAGCGGCGGTGCTAAGCTAAACTAGCAGGGGTGCTAAGCTAGCAGGGGTGCTAAGCTAAGCTAGCGCAGTTCAAGCCCAAGAACAGGCCACGCTCTGCGGTCACTGCATGTGTCTCCGGCCGCAGACCCGTCTCGGTCACTGGGCTGGTAAAGCCCCGTGCTCCGTACGGAGGTTTGAACGTGACCAAGTGATTCTTCCACTGTCAGTATGATCTGCGTTTTGGCCCAGTTTAACATTAAATGCTCGTCAAACGTCTGTGCGTCACTGTTGAAATGAAATTATTATTCTGTTGTCATTCTGAGTAAATGCTCGGTGTGTGTTTATGACACGTGCGTGTCTCCGTGAACATGACGTGGAGACAACACACGTTCACAAAGGTCTGGAAATGCAGTACTATAATAATTATAGATTCACGTTCACTTGCATTGTCAGGGAGGGGGCACTAGGGCAGCAAAGGCAGAAAGATGAAATGTGTTCTAAATTGTTTTTTTTTTATACTAATACATTGTATACATACTTACTGAAATTGAGGGAGTAACCCGGTTTTATTTATTGGCACATGACAAAAAGTAATTACTTTAATGTGTTAGCATATAAACTTTGGGTCAACCTGGATATGTAGCAAACGCATTAGTTTCGATTGTGTGCTTATTTATGCAGTATGTTTGAGATTAAGTAGGTTTAATCTTAACATATTTCAAAAGGAGCCTCAAGAAGGTGACTGTGAAGAAGAAATGGAGGAAAACTGGAAGAATATGGAGAGAAATTCGTAAAAACAGCCCCATTCATGACAAAACCAATGTTGGCCCAGTGGAAGAGAGAGCTTGTCAGTGATGAGGTGATGTAACTGTTTACTGTTTATTGTTTTGTTTTATTTGCGTGCTTGCTAATATACATTATTTGTATTTTGTTCACAGATAAAAGCTGAATTTCAATGAGTGGCTATAACTGAACTGCTGGCTTCATTTCTGGACGGCCTTGAGGAAGTTTTTCCCCGACTGCTAGAGCTTCACTAATGTTCTAGCAATTCCTGGAAGGTGTTTCTCCTTGTGTCATGTAAAAAATGTAAGTATAGTGGGAAATTAAGTTATCCTTTATTAATCTCTGTAGAGTAATCTCAATCCTTAAGACTCTGGAACTTCTAAATGCAGTAGATGCCATTTTATTCCTCAGTGTCTCGTATCTTCTCCACATAATGAAGGAAAGTTGCTCATATACAACATTTGTCACTTTTTGCAGAACACAAGAGGAACAGGACTGCTGCTCTGGTGGTGGGATCAGCACTGCCTCCGAGAAGATCCATCCAGTGTTTTTGAATGTGTGCGGTGAGTACACTAAATTTGATCTAAAATTTAAATATCAACAACAATAATAATTACATGCATATTTGTTAGTTCCTGGCTTTCATTGTGAAACATGTTCGTTAAAGGTACACACTAACAATTTCATGGACACATTTCCCCCCAATTACATTCTGCTGCGGTGTTTTCAAATGTGTGGTATCGCACAGTATTGTTCTGTCATTCATGTGTCCATGCGTTTGTCCCAACACACACTATATCGTCCTGTTTTTCCAGTCGCTATTTTTATTTTCACACGTATCCTTCTGGTTATTGATTTATTGTCTATGGGTAGGACTTACACGGTGTTTCCTCTAATTTTGCAGCTTATTTAAATATTGAGTATATCAGCCCTACTAGCTCTGAAAGATGTTGAATGATCACAAAAAAGTAAAAAAGTAATGTAGAATAATGTATTGCAAAGGTAAATGACACTATATTAATCCCAGACATAAATAATTCACACATCATCATGAAAGGTAAAGACGCTTTGATGTTTTGACACTTACAGTATGATTTTTCTTTCTTAAAGGGTATCTAACCCCCCCTTCCAGAGGCTCAGCCTGAGAGTGTCAGATTTGAAAATCTCAACAGAAAAGGGGCGTTGCCTGGAGGACTAAGGGGCACGCGGGAGGGGTGAGGGGTGGGAGGGGTTTCGGGGTCTGATTGACAGGCCTGAGTCATTTGACTAACGATGCACTCGCAACGCTCCTCGTAAACAAAGTTCGAGCACAGCGAGCTAACTTATTTAGCAACATGGTGAGACAGCTCTACAGCTCTCTTTACACAGGACAGGCATCGTGGCAGACAGCGGCCTTGTACCCGAGACTGCTCTGAGGCGCGGGGTTATTTTATTAGTGATTCCGCTGTCATTTACAAAGCTAACGGCTTAGCATTGAGCTAGATCGATGTTAGCATCGCAGCTAAGGGACCAAACGTAACTGTCCTGGCTGCTTTCAGAATCTACCGATCTATTTTAGATGTAGACTTTTCACTGTGGTCTACATAAGCATTGCAGATGTATCTCAGTGTCACAAGCAGAGAATGTGTGAGGTATAGAGACTTGATTATATGTATTACAAAGCTTTATTTTATTTCTCTCACAGCAAAGTGCACAAAACATGTCACATAAAAAAAAAAATATTGTGCAAGAACACTGTCCTAAAAATAGTTTTCGGTTGGTCATTGAAGATAAAGCAGATAAATCATCCATGTTTATCTAAAGGCTTAACTAAGGGTCTGTAACATTAGGCTCTTGGGTCCACAGAGTCATTTCTATTATTACTACATTTAGTGAATTACAGGTTTAACCAATGTTACACACGCACTGAACTACCACTAAATGATGAGTAAAGGCTATAATAAAGTCTTTACATGTATGCTTATTTAGTTGAAATAGTGAAAATGATAGATCTTATTTTTTTGGTAAGTTTTCTTACTTAATTTTGTACTTCCTGGCTTTTACAACATTGCAATTACCCAATGCAATTTTTCTTTTGTTAACCTTACAACGACAATATCAATCAATCAATAATGACAGTTTATATTTCATTTGAGGATCAAGCTGCATGTGGTACTCTATTCACTTAGTCTACCTAGATGTGTGCAATAAACAAATTGAACAAATACAATTTAAATTAATACTTGCCATACAATATCGAACTTGACTGTTTAATACTTAATTTATGGAATCAGAACTAGAACACACTGAACTGAATTTTTAAATGTGGCTCGATCATCCATCAAACTTTGATACGCCTTTTAGATTGATATAATTACAGTTTTGAGGGGGAAAGGCATTAAAAACATAGCAGTAAAGCTGAATTCTTGCATCCACAGTTGAGCTACAGGATGGCTTAAATTAACCAAGTAGCAGTAGCTCATGTACAGTATGCTGCATGCATGCATACATGCAGGTCTTCTCAATGCACGGGAGACAAAGTTGATTCTTATGGCTATACAGTTGTTGGGTTGCAGGTTAGTGTTCTAAAGGCCTATAATGTTATATAGAGGTACAATTATTTCATTTTTGAGGAAATGTTTGGTCTTGTATAAGAAAGATAATGGACCCAGTGACTGAAATTAGTGATCATTTTTGTAATTCATACATTTATTTTTTTGGCTGCAACTTGTGAAAGTGTAATGCAGTTAATATGAAAAACTGGCTCCTGCCTCCCCACTGGGGAGTGTGACATCACATTATAGAACCTGCAATCCAGCAATACCAACTAAAATAATTACACATGCACCATTAAGTTTTCAGCTTCTAGAGACAAAGTGGTGCTGGTTCTACCTCACCAAACCATCCTGTGAAATATCTGACAGAAACAGCTAAAGGCTTCATTTTGTTCTTGGATTGCTGATCAGTGTCTACAATTAAATCTTGCATGGAACATTGATTTCATCTACTATGTTGTCCAGTGGCATGTCAGCTTATAGAATTCTTCATATTGCAATGTTTACTCCCATCGTTCTATATGTGGTTGGCGACTGTCCTTGTCCAATGTGCCTCCATTTCCAGAAACATTCTTTCTTTGCCCGATAGAGAGGTCGTCTGAAAATGTGAATTGAAATGTTATAAAAAAAAAAACACACACTAAGACATGAATTACTTTAAAAGGGAAGTCTGTCATCAATATACTCATCAAATGCATCACCGTGTGATCCGATACATACAGTGGACATGAAGAATGGTTTGCATGCATTTTCTCCACCTCTTTCTCCACCTCTGACTCTGCATGGACAAGAAAAGTCTGTTACAACTCAGCATACATTTTTGCGTGCAAGATGTGTTAGCATCATTCTAATTTACATTTAAAATATAGTCCTCAATAAGGCAAAAAACTGTTTTCAATGAGAAGAAATATAAACCACTTGGGGAAATAGTAATATAAACAAAATGATAGGTGTCAACAAATGCATTTATTGGTCAACACTAAAAACGATTCTCCCACTTACTGGTGTAAAATACAATACTCCTATGCTACATTTGTTAGAATTTTAATGCGAGTTGAGCAATATTGTGATGTGCTCACCTACAGGTACTTATGACAGTTCAAATGAGTGGCCAGTCCTGTCTTGCACACACCTCAAGCTGGAAAATCCAGAAAACCACTCATACACGGGCTTTTTTCATCCACTGGACTTTGGTTCATGGTTAGCCACTTCTCTCAGGCAACACAGTCTGCATTCTGAAAAGATTGTGTTCCATACTGCCAGGCCAGTCTGAAAATATAATAATGCATATTCCACAGTCAATCCATAATCATCTGAGAATTCTAATGGTAACTGGTGCATTATTTCCCTGTAATCGCACAGTTCGTCTGAAAATCATCTTCTATATCACTCCACTGCAGCAATTTCCACAGTAATGATTAAAAATTAAGCTACTATTGTTGTGGAAGTCGCTTTAGATAAATCATCTGAAAAAACTGACTCTGCGTTGTGCAGTAAACCTGTGTAATACACAGCTTCTTGTTGTTTAATCCTTACTTATTCTACATTTGCTAAACTAGCACTATAGCCTAGCATTATAAACTAGCTATGTAATCTACGTATTATATTTGCCACACAAAATAATCAAGCCAAAACTTAACATGCTCACCTTATGTCCTCTTGAAAAATCTGGACCTGTGCCTGCTCACAGCCTCCTGCTTGTCTGGCCTCTCATACTGGGCACAGAGTGGTTCAGGCACAGGTACTTTGTCTGTGTGCTCCTGGTATGGGAGAGGATCCTCAACCACACTTTCAAACAGCAGGGCCATTAGTTGGTCAATGTAGACTGTAAACAAAGCACAAAACATTTGTCTTTGTAAAAGCATTGGTTGTGTTGTTTTTAATGTGACATACCTGAGGTAGCTCTGGTCTTCAAGGCTCGCACGGTGTAGTCGCCACGTTTGTACTTTGGGTACACTATCGCATACCGCAGTACACCTTCAAGTGTTGTAGCATGTGACCTTGTAGCATTTTCATTGTAGTGCAGGGCAGCAATTTGCAACCTACAACATTTTTAGGTACAGATTCACACAACATTTTTTTTTTTTAAATGTATGTATGTATTACCTTGCTAACATTCCTCTGAAGGAGAAGCCTGCACTTTTGGGGGAGAACCTAATTATCAGGCTGTGGAAGGCCTCAAGGGTTGACGTGTGGTACACCGGGCTGATTTTCTCCACATCCTTCACAAAGCGTGGAGCCAACACAATGTCACTGAGCCTCTCACATGCTGCTGTGCCTACAGAGTAAATTACCATGACATAATTGTAAAGCAGTTTTTGTTTCGAATGACAATGCCAACCTTACATTTTTGAAATGTACATAAAATACAATGAGTAAAGGGCCAGTATTACTGATAACAAATGCAAAACTTACTTGGTTTGAGCCACACTCTTGACCCTTCCCCAACCAGAGGCCCGTGTAGGCACCGAGGGAACAGGGCATTGTCGTGCGTGTGCACATTCTGCATGTGGTTGGCCACAGACGTCCACTTAGCGACAGCCTCTTGTCCCGAGGAGGAAGTCGAAGCTGCCCAATAGAGGTGATTTACCACGCTTTTTCTCCACTGGCCAGCGTCCTGGGTGCTCTTTCTCTTTGCGAGCTCATCAATTTTTTTCCCAATTCCTAGAGTTTAAAATACATATTTACTAAATGCAGAATAACCATAATATTACACAGCATTCCCCAAATGCATACCCTTTCCCATGTGCCATGGGTCAAAGTAGTGCCTGATTTCCTTCTTTTCCTCCCTTAAAAACTTCTGAACGCCGGTGTGTCGGTCCGTCACAATGGCCTCCACATTGACACCCCTCTCTTCCAGCATGGTCAGACTACGCACAAAGCCCTCCTTCTCCATGCGCACGCTGTTTCCAACCTCATTGCTCTAATAAGACAAAAAAATAAATTAGGTGCTGAAATGCACAGAGTGATCCCAAATTACATATTGAAACATTCCTTGAATTCCATTACCTGGACTAGCTGGATGTCAATGACTTTGTTATTACTGAGATTCATCATCGTGTAACTGCCATATTTGGCCGAATGTCCTACACGAATGCAAGTTGTACGTTAGCTGACTTTTACTTCTGATAAATGTTAATGAAATGTATTTACCAGGTGAATCTGCCCGCATGTCCCCACCCAGTGACACAGAGCCGCTTTCAAGAGCCTCCCTGATGAGGTCCTCCTGCTCCAGCTTCCACTGCCAGTTGACCGTAGGGATGAGGAGCTTTGCCTGATGCCTGTAGAAGCACTGCTCTGACAGTCCCTGAATATTGAAGGCCCTCAAGAACTATAAAAGGAAAAAATAGGTTATCAACTGATAATAGATGGAAACAAAATCCAAACAAAATAATTTGTGCTGTACCTTTGAAATCTGGCTAAAGGATGAGCCGGTGAACAGCACAGCAGCACACAGCTGTAGGTTTCCAGCTGGGATGTTGTTCACCATGGGCTGACTGGACCACTGATTGGAGAACTCACAGCGAGGACACTGTTGAGTGACCCGAAGCAGTGTGCCGATTGTGATGGTGTCCACAGCACAACGACCAGTGCAGACAGGACAGCGCCTGAACAGCTCCAGCAGTTGGTCCTCGTGAACAATATATTTTTTGTCCTTGTGTGGAGGGACTTCAGTGGGAATGCTATATAAAATAAAGGATATTTCATCCCTCAAAAAACCAGGACGCTGTATATATTTTTTCTATTAAAAAGCTAGATTTCCTTTTTACCTTGAACAGTTCACAGTGCTGGCACTGTCATCGATGTGGAAGCTGGGGTCAGACGCTGACACCTCACACCTTCTCCTTTTTAAAGGTGTAGAGGCTGCTCTGGGACTGTCAGGAAGAGGGATTTCCATCAGGTCCTCAGTACCACAACCGACGCTTGTGTAAGCGGTCCGGGCTTGAGTAGCTGTACAAAACACAAACAAAATAAACAAACATGTTAAAAATGGCCGTAATTATCATTTACACAAAACAGAGTGTTTTTAGAAATAAAATGACTGTATAAACAATAAAAAGAGATTTCACCTTTGCTTCGCCTGCTCGGCTTCACATTGGCCTGGACACTTGCATGCCTTACAATGACTGGATCAGTCTGGCAGCCAAATTCTCTGGTCACTGGCTGAAAACGTAAAAATACATATTATTTTTAAAATGTACACTACAGAAGAAGGGTAATGTGTTACATTTCCTTAGTGCATTTAATTGTTGTCTAATGCAGATTAGTGAACGTAAGCCAACATATGGATCCCAGCACCTGAGCACCCAATAACCATACGGTCCACCTGGAGTGGTCAGCCCTCTCGCCCCTCACTGACCACGATCACATATCACACGAGCGCGCGCGGAGCCACGGGCACCTGCCCGGTCAGTTTAGCCACACATTAAATGATAGCTATCCGTTAGCTTTATAGGTTAGCTTGTAGATGCACTCACGTTTTGCGCAGCTGCTGTCAAATATGAAAGCTACTGTCATCGCGAAAATGTAGACTAGTTTGGTGCTCAGTCTCAAGCACAATTACGCGCGGTCTCAGCGTAACTTTGTTGTGCAGACTGATGCATTAGCCACTCCCGCTAGCTACAAAAGGCTATAAAAGTTCACATGTCATAATATACAGCGGTGTAACTGTCAGCTCACCGTCTCATGCGGTTCATTGCTCTCTGTTTGAGCGGGGTTAGAGAGTTGCCAGGCAGCTGATGGATGCAGACTGCTGTTTCTCTGCCCAAGTCAAGTGAACGAGTGCGGGGCGCACCGCTTGGAGCACACGCAGCCACAAGCCTCACCCAGTGCATAGTTTATTTACACGCCAGATCCCGCATTGTTTGAGACACTACTACAATCTATTTCAACGTGCACTATCGAAATTCTACTTACATGACATTAGTAGCAGTTTTAGGTTGTTATTCTCACTCACCTCAGATTGGCGCCTGAAATCGTCCTGCTGGCGGGGCAGCAGTGTCGGTGGGCTCAGTCGTGGAAGAGCAAGGGTGGGGACTGCCTCATTCTTCAAACGAAGAACCTTACTGTAGCCCAGCTCAAACTCCAAGGAGTTGGCGAAGGAATCGCAAGCAAAATGTTGGTTGCAAACTCCAGCACGAGGCGGGAGTTCGCAGTTTTCCCCCAGGCCAATTGCGCGCAGCCACTGGCGCCTAATTTCTAAGTCCTGAGGAAAGTAATGTAAACCTACAGAACTATGACAACCTACAACACTACACTTTCTCCCCATCCTAACAAACAAGACTACAACACTACACCTAATATTACACAATACAGAACACTAAATACAGCTAACCTAGCTAATTCTTATGCTAAATGCTACTAATCTCTCACTAAGACTAAACTACAACTAAATCTAATAACTATCTAAACTACGACAAGCTAATAAATCTAACTAAAAGCTATGCTAATAAATCTAACTAAAAGCTATGCTAATAAATCTAACTAAAAGCTATGTAATAAATCTAACTAAAAGCTACGCTAATAAATCGCAAACCTGAAAATCGATATAAAGACACTCGCTATTCCAAACTCCAACTCGCTGCGGGGGCGTGTGCGGAGTGGGCTGCTTTTATACTCCACAGAAGAGAGGCCGCTGACGTCGGCGCCCTCCTGCTGACGTAAGCGCCCCGCTCAGAGCTAATCACGAAGGTGACTAACAGTAAAGCATGTAATGCACTCGATAAGGTGCAGATGGCGCCACACAGACGGTTTTGGACACAAAGACAGGATTTCAACAAATATGCACTAAATAATTAAAATAGTGACAGATACATGTAGACAACACTATAAGATACCCATTTATACAACTTAGCTAGAAAAAAAAGTTGATTTTGGGGTTAGTTGTTCTTTAAGGACCATTCAAAACATCTGGATGAAGCGAATGGAACTTGGACTGCTTAATATCTATGAAGAGGAGCAGGATGCTGTTGCACATCAGGACTTTGTAGCAGGTGTGGTCACAGAAAGCCTAGTGCTTCACCGTGAGAAAATCAACGTCACATTTCTGCTAAAGGTCATCATGAAAATCAAACTAGAACAGGCTCCGCTGGAGTACATGGACTGTGCAGGTACAAGATACAAACCATTATTATAGGCAAATGTTGTTGTATTTTTTTTCATCCTCTCTCACTGTTCTGAGACATTTTTGATTTGTAACAGGCCTGTTTAATTGTCCCCTTTTAGAAGTAATTTTAAAATTAGTTATTTTTGTTAACACCAATATTACAGTTTTTGTCAGAGCGGCATCAGAGGCACTGCCATGCCTCCAGTTTGTCTACAACACAAGTGTCGGCCTGTCACAATCACAAAAAACCACTAAAACAAAATCTCAGTAAGCAGTTGTTCTAAAAGTACATGTTAAGAGATCTTCAACAACACGAGTTGCAATTAACATTTACTTTGGTAAAATGCTAAATTATTTTAGATTTATATGAAGTAGATATATGAACTTTTGTGACAGGCCTACACAAGAGCATACAAAAAATATACATGTATTTGCTTAAATGTATGAACAAAATGTGTAAGTTTCATCAGATTTTAACATTTGTAACTTTATAAGCACTTGTATATATTTTTACTGGAAAATTAAAATGCCTTGACTATAATTGTCTCTTGTCACTTGTATCTGTCTGTTAACAGGAATTATAAGTAGATGTTCTGTTAACTTACTAGTGTTTGTGAAGTTTCTGCCATAAACATTTGAGTTCTTTTAACATTAGACTGTAAGTGGTACCATTGTTTAAAAACGTAGTATTTTGTGTTACAGTAGCAAATATATTTGGTTTCATTCAACTACAGTGAATGAGTTGAAATCTGTTCATAACTTAACCTGATGTGTTCATAGAGCTCAAAACATTGTTTTCTTTTGACATTCAATTATAGGTCAAAGATGTTTTTAACTTAGCCTCGTGAGTTTAAAAAACACACACACTTGCGTTAATATGAAGAAGCAATACAAGTTTATGGTTGGCACAACAAATCATGTTGGTTTGTTAAAACTGAAACTGTTAAGTTGAAACAATTTATAGCAATGCTTTATGGACCATTTATAACTTACTGGTTTTACTTGATTGAAACAATATCGGTACCTTCAATGAGCTCAAATCTTTATGGCAGAAAGTTAACATAGAATTTTAAGTTGAACTGCTATATTATTTATTACAGTGTATGGATGGCCCAATACTCTGCTGCTGTGGAGCATTTTGGTGCAACAATGAAGGAAATCGCCCGGTTGTGTTTCTGTCTTCTTTTGTTGTTTTGGCGGCCATTTTGAAAACCGTAGTAGAATTACCGTAAATTCTTTAATATAGGCCGGGGCCTTTATTTACTCAAGGCCATCTGGGACCAGGCCTTTATTGGAAACAGGCCACAATTAGAGACAGGCCTTTATTTCTATTTGAGCAAAACAGACGACCAGGAAAACGAAGAAAAACGAGATTTGTGTCCATTTGCACCTAAAATATTAGGTTAATTTATTAATGAACATTTCAAACCCTCTCCCAGCGGCTGGAACATTGACGCCTTTTATTTTGTCGGGACAACAGGAAGTGTTTCGTTGCTGTTAGCGGAGCATTGACATCAATGTCACTGCAGGTTTCTGTTTCGTTTTTACCGCGGACCGGATTATTTGTTGTTATCTTGTGTAAAAGGCGAGTTTAGACGGAGCGTTTGTGTTTGTGATCGATCATGAGACTGACCCGAGAGAAGACGAGACGCTCGCGCTGATGGGAGGAGTTATTTTGAGGCGTGGGACTGACCTGCACACGGAGCAGCTGGACGTGCTTTGAAGACGCGATGGAGACTTTATTAAAACCCTGGAGGATCACAAACATTTGTTGCCCTGTTTCCAAATATAGTCACAGGAGGTTTGAAAAGTGGCTAAATCTGTGTCAAAGTTACGCTCGGATCAGCTCCTCCGCAGCGTCCCCCTCGGCCCGGGTTCCCGTTTGTTACTTCCTGCACGTGAGTTTTCATTTACACCAGTATGAGACAAATTCCTAACATGGGGAATATTTCTACCACTATAGTTTCTAATAAAAACCCCGGCCTGTTTTACAGACCAGCTTTAATTTGCCTCCGCCAGCCGCGAACCCGGCCACTGTTAGAGACCCGGCCGCTAATGGAATACAGGCCAGTATTAGAGAATTTACGGTATGCAGCACTACAACGTGTAACAATATCTCTACTCAGGATGAAAATGAAAGCAACTGATCGACAGTGGCATTTTTATGTACTCGTAATCATTGCTCAAGAAGGAAACGGTAAAAATACGGCCCCAGAGACGAACGTTTATGTGAAGAAACCAGTGAGGCAGTGTTCAAGTTTAATGGTTTTGTACAGCCCAATACAGAAGTTGCCTCACAGGGCTGGCAACAAAACAGAGCAATAAATATGACAATGTAAAGTTCAAGCAAATGAAGTATCCAGGCAAACATAATGTCCAGTAAGCGTCAGCAGCAGGTGGCGATGAGCACTGTCCCCCGTCCTTAGACTCTCCAAACTCCAAAACCCAGCGGGAGAAAAGAGAAACCTTGGGGAGAACCACAGAAGGAGAGATCCACTCCCATGGACGGACAGGCTATAGAGACCCAGGGCCGAAGGATCCCTCAGCAGACGGGCCAAGATCACAGACCGTCCAGTCCTCAGATTCCAGAATGCAGGGTTCCTCTGTTCAGCCGAGTTCATCCGCTAAATGCTAACTGGTAGCATGCTAACCGGTTGTATGCTAACCAGAAGCATGCTAACGTCTTGCTTACTGTAAAAATTGCAGAGAAAGGTTTTCTGTTTCCTCTTTGATGTGTTAATTCAGTCTGAGGAGAGAAGCAGATCTTTAGTAAATCCTGCTGTAGCTCGACAGACAGAGCTGCTACGTCTGTGCCACATTATATCACATTATTATACGGCTCTTCACAACGTAAGTAGAAGCTCCGTTGATTTGAATGGGATTTCCCAACGTTCTACCGGTCATTATTTTCTGATAAAGGACCTCTTAAAAAAATAATGACGCTGCCAATGGCAACGGAGTTTGTGCTTTCATATCACTCCGCGCGTACGTAGTAGCGACACTATCTGTCCCTGTCACTGAGAGAGAAGTCGGGGAAATTGCTCGTGAAGTTAGCGTGCGTCTGACTTTCAACTTACCCAGAGATTCACCACCATTCCTCCAACTGCACCTTCAGCTAAGTAGCTAGGCTAGCTGCTAGCCTTGCTGCTTCTAGCCTAGCAAGACGTTGCCGAGCAACGCGCAAACTTTTGGGAACTATTTGTCGCGGAAGTCATTAAATAAACATTTCGACCTTCATAAAAGTGTAATAAGTTTATGTTGTGTGTGTTCAGTTGGCAAATGGCCGTATAATAAGCGGGATAATGTATAGAACGCTGGTCATTATCGGGAAAATAAGTACCTTCAGGGCGAAACAAGACCGGTTCGCCCTGAAGGTGCTTATTTTCCCGATAATGACCAGCGTTCTATACATTATCCCTTACATAACGTGCATCTCTGGGGCCGTATTTTAACTGTTATCTTCTTGAGCAATGACTACGATTATGTAAAAATGCCACTGTCAATCAGTTGTCTTTCATTTTCATCCTGAGTAGAGATATTGTCACATGATGTAGTACTGCATAATTCTACTTCGGTATTCAAAATGGCCGCTGGAACTATGCGTGATGTCATTGGAAACACGTGTATACCCAGCATCAATTCTTAAAAAGTTGCTGTTTGGTATCGCCCCTCCCCACCTGCACCGTGAACCGAACTGAACCTTGAGAGAGCTGAACCGTTACACTCCACTAAACAGTGTTACAGAAAATGGTTCCGCGGCCCCTTCTGGGTCCTGACCCACCAGCTGAGAACCACCGGTCTAGATTAAACACAACATACACGTGTTTCTATGGCGGGCCGCGTTGTTTCGCAGCATCGTCTGACAAAGATGAACAGGCGCCCGGAACACGCGTTCAATTAATCCATGTAGTGGAAGTTGGGGCAGCAGCCAACAGTTCAGCTCAGAGCAAACAACCTGCGACTCTCATGACTGGAAGCATAAATAAATCCATCTATCTTTTCCCTCAATGACAGGTGAGTAAACAATCCATCCATCAATCAAGTATCAAACACAGGTCGCAGCAGCACCTCTGTTGGAAAGTGTATGTCCTGAGAAGCAAAGTATATGCGAAGAGAAATGTCAGTATTCACCATTTAAACAATAGATACAAATCTAATCAAATATGGGGGTAACACTTTACATTACGGGCCGGTAAGTCCATGGTACTTACAGTAATTACTAGTAATGACAGTGGTACTTATTGTGGTACTAAAAGTGGTAATTTCTAGTAATTGGGTTTAGGGTTAGGGAGTCACAGAGTTACCCCTGTATCTCTCATTACTAAGAGGTACAGGGGTAACTCTTAGTAATGAAGGTTGTACTTCTATTTACTATCGAACTTACTAGTAATTCGAGGATACTACAGCAGCAATTCATAGGTAGTAAAGATAAGATAAGATGGTACTTTATTGATCTCACAGATGGAGAAATTGCATAAATGAGGTACTTCTACTTTTCTCGGATTGTGTGACTATAAAACTCGGATTGTGTGACTATAAAACAACATAAAACAGCATTAGGGAAAACAAGAAGTACAACTGTATCTAGAAGTACATACCTTGTAATTCTCACTATAGTATCCTTTAAGTACCACAATAAGTACCGAGAATTACCACTGTAAGTACCACCATAAGCACCACTGTAAGTACCACCATAAGCACCACTGTAAGTACACAATAAGTACCTAGAAGTACCACTATTATTACTAGTATTTACCACTGTAAGTACCATCATAAGCACCACTGTAAGTACCACAATGAGTACCTAGAAGTACCACTATTATTACTAATATTTACCACTGTAAGTACCACTATTATTACTAGTATTTACCACTGTAAGTACCACTATTATTACTAGTATTTACCACTGTAAGCACCACTATTATTACTAGTATTTACCACTGTAAGTACCACTATTATTACTAGTATTTACCATGTAAGTACCACCATAAGCACCACTGTAAGTACCACAATAAGTACCTAGAAGTACCACTATTATTACTAGTGTTTACCACTGTAAGTACCACCATAAGCACCACTGTAAGTACCACAATAAGTACCTCGAAGTACCACTATTATTACTAGTGTTTACCACTGTAAGTACCACCATAAGCACCACTGTAAGTACCACAATAAGTACCTAGAAGTACCACTATTATTACTAGTGTTTACCACTGTAAGTACCACCATAAGCACCACTGTAAGTACCACAATAAGTACCTCGAAGTACCACTATTATTACTAGTGTTTACCACTGTAAGTACCACCATAAGTATCTAGAATTACCACTGTAAGAACAGTGAAGTTTCACCGATATGGGTTGATTTTCATGCAGGCACAGTCATGAAAATCCCCTTTTAATAGAATGATTGCATTTGCACCAGCAGAGATCAAACTCACACAAAGTTATTGCTTTTGGCTCTCCGTCAAAAGCACTTTTGTCTTTTGTCTCCTTCAAAAGTTGTTTGTTTATAGCCCCATTCTGTGAACTGACGCAGATCTGTGGCGATAATTGCAATAAAATTCTAGACATATGGTTATGTGTAATTTGTTTTTCTCATTTTCTTTTGTGTATAATTGTCTCCAACTCGCAGCTGTGAAAACGTGGAGTTCAGCCATTTGAAGCGTTTAAATTAATAGAAAACGTGATTTCAGACTCTGCAGCGAAATTAGACACAATGTTTTATGAAAGCGTTTTTTACAAGTCTGCTGGAACACGGTAACTCTTTAGAGCCAATTATCCAGAGAACATAGTGTATGAAGTATGATAGTTTCATCTACACATTGGGGTGAAGGTAAAGCCATCACTCACATAAAAGAGGAGGCAAAGAAGCTCCTTGAGTCACAGAAATGGTCACAAATAATGTACATTTTCCATGTTTCCAAAAGGTTTGTTGGCATGTGATAGACCATTAAACACCTGTCTTTGTTCTGTCTACAGCCAGACACTCCCCATTAGTCAGCGTGATGTCCTAAAGTCGAAAACTGGACTCATGCACATTCTTTGAGTAACAAATTTTCGTGTTTGATTTCTTTTTGAAAGACACTAGGTAAAAAAAAAAGGCGAGGATAGACTCAAAGAGGAGAGACACATCACACAGGCGCTAACCTGTCCTGCGAGGAGTCACGGAGAAAATAACAAGAGCTTTCAAAAAGCAACAAAACATCAGTGCAATAATAAAACCACACACCGAGTTAAGGGGAGACTCTACAGGCAAAACTAAATTTTTTCAGTTTTCAGGTTTTGGGCCAAATTGGTCTCTGAACATACAAGCTTTCACCTGGAAACAGAAAATATGCCTAATCTTCACAGTAACATGTTAAATATTGCGCTGATTCAATGTTCCCCCATAGACTTATATGGGAGAATGCAATTTCAAGGGCCTTTTTCTCAAAACACATTTTTCTGTCATTGTTGCGACACTATGTCCACGTCAGTCGGCCCTAAAGACTTCACATTTTCCAGCCTTGGACTGAACAATATTTGGAAGATTTTTTCAGAGGGATTTTTTATTATCTAATCCCTAAGCTCCATTTATTGAGTTTTGAATGTCAAAAATTAAGGCGAAAATTATTTTTTTTACAAATTTTTCCACTAAAAAACAGCTTATTTTAAAACTAAACAAGAAATCCAAAATCCCCTCTGAAAAAGTCTTGGCAACTCATTTATCAATAAAATTACACCATAAATTTGAATGTAGCTCTATCCATTATTCAGAATTCGTCGCCGAAAAGATGGGAAATTTGGGGCATTTTTAGGCATAAAACACCTTGTTCTTATATGAAAAGATAAAATGACAAAATGAACTTGCAATGTATTTTTTTCTCACATTTATGCCAGTGATCGACAGCAACAGTTTCAAATTGATATCTGTTAATATACATTTTTTCCCTATTCACCTGCAGTGTCTCGCCTTAAAGGAATAGGCCACCGTTTTTACATACTGAGATATGTTCTTACCTTAGCTTTGACGAGTTCTTTAGGACCTGTCTGATCTTCCCCCGTGCCTTCACTCACGTAAACACAGCGCAGACGGCGTTAGCATTTAGCCTCTCCCTCTCTCCTCTATAGCTCCAAAACAGGTCAAGATAGAAGCTACCAAGCTCTTCCACGTTTTCCCTATTTAAATATGGTTACGTGAAGTGTTCCACTACAAAGTATAATTACACAAAATTAAACAATGTGGATTTTCTAAGCGGATAAAAGGGGGGACTATATTGTAAGGCGTAATAATACCAGGAGTAGTTTGGCATCCGCGCAGTAAAGTGAAGATTACTGCGCAGTAAAGTGAAGCTCTACATGGTCCGAAAAAGACCTGGCTCAAAACTCTGGAGGACCTGTCCTTTTAGCCCTCATGGTGTGGGTTTGCCCTCCCGCTTTCCATCCACCTGTACAACACTGTGGATTTAAAAAGCAGCTGAAGACACTTTTCTTGAGACAGGCCTTTCCTCTCTTTTTTTTTTTCTCTTGACGACATCATTTCTTACCCCTTATCTCATATTTGTACCATTGACTGTAAAATTTATAGACATCTTCTCCTCACAGGGAGAAATCATGGTGGATTTACAGACTCCTCCCCAGCTCTGACGGAGCATGTTCCTAAAAAGGGCGTAAGGGCGGGATCTTCACTGTAGACTCGGCCCTAATACAAACGGCCTGTCAATCAAAGTCCCGCCCTCATTAGTATACAGACGGCATCTCGTGACAGAAGGGGGCGTGGCCTCGCCGAGGGGGAAAACAGAATCTTTTGGGAGACACAATTTTTCACTCTTTTTCGCAAATTTCTGCCAAAATATATATATATTTTTTTAAAATATGTGATTATTAATCACATACAAAAAAAGTTGAGTCTAAACCGGGTCCATATGGATGTTTATTCACAACAGATTGTTCAGTAGAAGTGAAAAAAAGCTTAAGTTAGCATTAGCACGATGCTAACATGAAGCATCATGTTAGCATTCTCCGTTATTTATGTATTTATGGGCTGTTGAACCACTTTGCTCCTCTCCAGGTCTTTGTATCTTTATTTAGTAGAAACTATATTCATAATTCAGCATTTGTTAAAGTAGTTTTTGAATAATTAGAGAAAGTTTAGATTTTTCTCCAAATTGTTTTCCCCTTAACTGTTGTCAAACATGACCATATATGGGCGATTCCAGAGATGCCGTCTGTATCTATACGTAAATTCTTTAATGTTTCTTGACCCGCCTGGTTTCTTTAATTGTATCTAACCCAGCGTTATCACAGGAGCAATATCTAGCTGTCGAAAGCCTTACAGTTGTTTAGAACGTGTGTAAAGTGCAATGCTATCTAATGGAAAACTAGCTTGTTTTGCCGCCCACATATTGAGGTACTGCAGTAATGTCGGCCCCTAGCGCTGCGGTCTTAAAGCAGGGCAACCAGCGGCCATTGATTTGTCCCTGGCCGGGTCCTAAGGTTAAAGGTAAGGCCAAGTCGTAGAGCAACATTGAATATACCAGAGGTGAAATCAGGGAAACTGAAGAACCTACACAGATGAGACGACTCCACAGATGGACCGTGTTTACATGCAGTCAATAAGCCTTTCATAACCGGAGTATTAGCGAAAACCCGGTTGCGCAGGAAAACGATTACTGTAGTAGTGTGGTGAAAGACATTGTTGTTGGAAATTTGTGATACGATATTCTCCATTTGTCGGGACGTTGTCTGTGCGTTTGGATCGTAACATCCACATTTATTACAATTACAGCAGTAACTCTGTCACGCATGTAAACGGGTTATTAGAAATGTTTCAGAAACCGGAATATTGGCAGCATGTAATGTTCATGGTAAACATTGAGACCATATTAAATGAAAACCGGAAAGAAGTTGTCATGAACCAAGCTTGCAGGTTTATTTAACGTATGCATATGGAGACACACCAAGTACTTGGATACAAGATGCTCAGAAGAACAGTTCACAGCTCACAGTATTTATACACACAGACAGCACAATGATCACACTATTATGGAACGCCCCAATGGTGTAATGGGTCAGATTGACCTAAGACATTTAGAGACCCTGACAAAATGTATAAGACAAACGTCGCCAAAGCGAGGACACAAACACCATATCTTAGATTCCGGTCGAGCGAACCCAATGATGTAATGGTCAAAGTAGTCATACATTTTTGAGATACATAAGGCACCATGGACAAGTAAACAATTGCCAATGGCCATGGGTGAGAGAGATAAGCTGATGTGAGAGCACGAGTGAGTGAGGACAGAAATCCTCCGCCCTATCGCACCAACTCACACACAAACATGCACATGAACTCTAGTAAATGAGGTAATGATGAGGGACTGTAGAAGAGCTGAGCAGCTCTCTCAGTGGCAGACTGAGACACCCTCAGTGCAGGACGGAGCGCTACCGCAAAGCCTTCATCCCCACTGCTGTCAGACTGTACAATAAGACTGTGAAGTAACATGTGCAATAATCTCTGTATCAGCTGCACTTTATTAACTCTGAGTGATCTTCTTGAACGCCGACTGGAACAAGTGAATTTCTCCTTTGTGAGATCAATAAAGGATTATCTTATCTTATCTTAATGCTCACTGAATAGAGGTCACTGTATGTAATGGTCAAATATCCATAAAGCATATGTGACATGATGAGAGGAATAAACAATTAATGGTTCAGATTTCTATAACAGTAAACATAGGCATTTTCAGCAAATCAAACCCAGTAAGTCCTGGTTAAGCAATGATTTACGTCAGAACCACTATTATACATAAAGGATGTTGCACTGCCTAAATAATTACCGCAAATAGCAACCATTCAAATTGCAATTTGGATTTGACACTCGTGCTAAGATGTGTGGCTTGTGTCTAAATTGAGACACACAGAGTAAATCCAGCAGTTCCACGAGGGTGCGGAGCAGCGGCAGTCGCAGACTCTCTTTGATTCGTCTCAGTGATTGTTACATCTGTCTCGGTCTAATCGCTGGAACGAACATTTATCCAGCAAGAAAAGCCACTCATTTCGCCCTTTGTTTCTGCCTCTTTCAGCTCAGCATTGGCCGCAGTGTGGAGAAGCTTTATTGGCTCTAGTGAGGACGTGTATTAGTTCAGTTTAAAAAGCTGTAGATATTCGTATTAGGTCTATAAGCCAATCCAATGATTATCTGGATGGACAGAATGTTTTGTATTATTTGCAGCTTTTATCAGGGTTCATTTTGACCAAAAAATAATTAAACTGGCCTTTTAGCAAGTTTATTTTTGTCAAGATTTTGTTGACCACAAAATGTAAATTCACTATGAATGCTCAACTTCATGCTCAACTTCAGGGACTTCTACGATGAAGGTTCTTGAGTCATTTTCTGTATACTGTTGTATGTTTTGCATCCCATCCAAAAGGCTTCATCAGTGACACTAAAGATTCCAGCGCAGATTCCAGATTATTTGATGATGTTTTGTCTGCGAGGTGGGGGCGACCCGGAAGTAGCTGCTGCGCCGCGTAGAAACACCGTCTTTCCCGCGGGTTTTCATTCATAAATATTGACAGATTTGACATCCACGTGTCCTGCTAAGGGGCCCCGTGATGACGCTTTCACCCAAATATGGTGTTTTTCCTCCTACGAGACGCTGGTGTGGAAAAGTGGAAGAACGGGCCGAGCATGCGCACTCGCTACAAAACTTCAGGGCTGGTTTTCTCTGAATGAGAGAAGCCGCACTCGGGCAGAGCCTGAGCCCTTATAGAAGCTCCCACAGACTCCAAACTTTACAGGCTGAGACACAACAAGATTTTGAAGGTTTTTTCAGAGGGATTTTTTTATATCTAATTCCTAGCCTGATTTATTCAGCTTTGAAACAAAAAAAACAGGCAGAATTTGAATTTTTACATATGTTTTCACTGATGATTAGTTTATTGAAAAACTAAACAAAATATCCAAAATCCCCTCTGAAAATATCTTAGTCACTAAAATGTCAATAAAATAAAACCATACAATTTAATCTGGCTCAATTCATTATTTTGATTTCGTTGCCCAAAATATAGGCCATTTTGGCCATTTTAATGCTCAAAATGCCTTATTTTTATGTGAAAACATAAAATGACAGAAAAAAATCAATACATTTTTTTCTCATATTTATATCCACCTGCAGTGTCTCGCCTTAAGAGACCAAATTTGTCCCAAATCTGAAAGTGCTAAGAATTCAGGAAATACTGATTGAAGGGCTTTCTGCAGTAGAAGAAGAACCCATCAAAGTAAACGTGATCCTAAGCAGCTCAATGTTACCACAGGGATGTTCTTTGTTCATACAGTCACTATTCAATCACTTCGGTGTCATTCTGCCTCCCATTGTAACTGTCTGTCTCTCCGGACTTGCCCTTTTCTCTCCCTCTTCCATGTTCCTGTTTTTGTATTAGGACGTCCCTCTCATGACCGTCTGTCTGGGGCCTGTGCTTCCTTTTACCCGCCGCCTCTGCCCCAGTGGGTTAAACACAGACACGCGCTAATCTCCTCTCAGTGCGGCCATTGTTGCCGTCCCCGAGGTCTGCCGCTAAAAGAGGCTAATTGATGTAGCCGCCTGCTTGTATAGAGGGGCTTTAGAGCAAGAGGAGGATTGTGGGTAATAAGCACTAGACGCGGGAAATGAGGCAGCGGAGCTATTTCTGTCTGGACAAAGGAATTATAAGCTCCGGATGAGGTCGGCGTTTTCACAACGTGGGGAAAACTTGATGGTACGAGTGAGCAGGGCCGTGGGAAGAGGGGGTGCTGAGAGACTAGATTGCCCCCCAAAACGCTATTTCTTTTCTTATTTCCTATTTACTCTCACCTCAACCGAGCACATTTTCTCCAGTTTGGCTTGACCCCAATCCAAAAGCTTCTGGAAAAAAGGTGTGAAAATAGCGACAGAACTGAGACGAAAACAATGATGAAGATGTGACAAAAAAGTGAGAAAACTTTGACAAAAAATGACAAAAAAAAGACAAAAAATGACAAAAAAATGACAAAAAAAGACAAAAAAATGACAAAAAATGACAAAAAATGACAAAAATAACAAAAAAATAACAAAAAATGACAAAAAAAATTGACCAAAATTGAGACAAAAAATGACCAAAAGTGACCAAAAAAATGAAAATAAATTTCCAAAAATTAGTTGAAAACCCCCCTCAAAAAAAAAATGAAAAAAATATGATGACGCGAGGAAAAAGATCCATTTAGATGAGTCTTGTAGACCTTAGCTTTCAAATGAGATGATACATAGGTGTCAGCTCTTTACAGTTTTCAAAATGTTTTACTCAACGTCTGACTGATATTTATTTAAAGGTGCATTATCCAACTTTGTGTGGGAAAAAAGTTGATATTTGAGGCATTTTCCATCACAGCGGTGACGCTCCAGGATACACATTTTTTTTTTTTCGTAGGCATGTTCCGCCACTGAGTTCTCATCCAATCAGAGATGTCTTAAGATTAGGCACCTGCCCACTATCCTTAAGGTGAGTGGCAAGGGCACGGTCAGGGTTAAGCTGATTGGTTGTTATATGCACAACATTTCACATTCATAACATGTGATTGGTTGAACTAGGTACTAGGTACTAGGTCCTATTGGCAGAACATACCTACAAAAAATACACTCGCCTCCAGGATCAATTGTTTGGAAGATTTTCTCTGCTTTGGACCCTCTCACCAGAAAACCTACAAAACAATTGATAATGGAGCATCGTAGAAACCACTGCCAATACAGTCAGATGCAAGTAAACACTAAACTCTGTTCTTGTAAGTAGACCACACGCCTTTTCACTAAAAAAACAAGCTAGAAATGGATTTATAGCTTTCCTCATCTGGGAGAGTCAACAAATAGAAAAATAAATAGGATATGTAGAGGAGAACGAAAGTAGAGCTGAGCCATTTGCCGAGGTCACCTGGAGTTTTAACAATCGTGCCTTGTTCTGAAACGCTCCATTCAGCAAACACTTTCCTTGCATCTGCCCCCAGCTGTTCAAGAAACTACACCCTAAAAACTTTTGAGTAGAAGCATATTCTGTCGACGCCAAAACGCAGCAAACAGCCAGAAGCCAAATATTGTATTCCTCCACCCCTCGCTGAACGCACCACCTGAGGGATAGAAGAGACAAGTCCAAAACACAAATCAGCACAGCGAGCTTTAGATTGACAATGCAGCAGCTCAGAGCCAATTCACCTGTTTTATTAGCTATAAATCCATGCCAAAAGGGAAGCTGTCAAGGTTTTTTATGTGCCGCTGTTGGCAGTTTGAAATAATAAATAGGTGTTATGCTTTCGTTATACTTAAGTCATCTTTGGAAAATCATTGCTTGTTGTTAAACCTTGATAAATTGTCAGATCGGTGAATGATTGGTGCTCGGCCAGCCAAACTCCAGACTTCAGGCGCTTCCAATACTTTACAAAGATGTGTTGTCTGGTACTCGGCGTTTCAAATGCAAGAAGTTGGTTTAGAAGTTATCTCACAGATTGAACCCTGGCGGTTGTTGCTGAAGGCTACCAGTCTGAATGTTTATGTCTTAAGAAGGGTGTGCCTCAAGGGTCAGTTTTAGGACCACTTTTATTTACAATGTATATTAACTCTATTGGTGATAACCTAAAACAAAGCTCTGTTCATTTATATGCGGATGACTCAACTCTGTGCTCTATGTCGCCCTCGTCTGCACAAGCAATTCAAAATATACAACATGACTTCGATTTGGTTCAACACAATTTTACTGACTTGAAAATGTTGATGAATTCTTCGAAAACTAAATGTATGTTGTTCTCTAGAAAACATTCGGTTCTGTCACAGAACGTGTCAGTCTCTGCTTTAGATGGTTCCATTATTGAGAAAGTGCCATATTATAAATATCTTGGCATCTGGATCGATGAGACTCTCTCATTTAGTAAACATGTCCAGGAGCTAACGAACAAACTTAAAGCAAAGCTGTCTTTTTTTCTACAGAAACAAAAACTGTTTCCCTCCTAACAAGAGACAACTGTTAATCCAGGCTACGTTACTTTCCATTTTGGATTATGGCGATGTCATATATATGCATTCCACTGCATCTGTGTTGAAGCCTCTGATGCAGTTTTCCGTTCAGCCATTAGATTCATCACTGGAGACGGTTACAGGACCCACCACTGTGATCTTTATGCTAAAGTGGGTTGGCAATCTCTATCAATCAATCAATCAATCAAAACTTTATTTATAAAGCGCTTTTCATACAGAGTTGTAACACAAAGTGCTTTACAGATTAAAAGCAGTTCCCGCCCACCCAACCACCCACTCTTCCAAACAGACAACACTGCTCTCCCCACCCCCCTCCCCATAGCCACACACACACCCTAACCTCTAGAAGCCAGGAGGGAGCAGCACTGTCTGCTGTTCATTTATAAAGCTCTTCTTGGTTCCTTCCTGATTATTTGTCTAATCTTATAAATGTCAGGTCAAATGCTGACCCGCTGAGGTCTCAGGACATTTTGACTCTCGAGTCTCACCGTGTATAGACAGAATGGGGAAAGAAGGACTTTTGCTACTTCGCACCAAATGTCTGGAATGAGGCGCAGAAAACCTTTTATGTGGATCATCTCATGACCTTTCATCAGTTTAAATCCCTTGTAAAGGAGTTTCCTCCATGTGTCTGCTCTTGTTTTTAAGTTTTACACATTTTCTCAGTATTGTGTTATAGTCTAATCGTTCCACTGTTGTCTTATTGTTAACTGTTATTTACCTTGTATGTTTTAACAGGTGCAAATGAGACACTAAGTCTCAAGAGACCACCTGTATAAATAAAGAATAATAATAATAATGCTCTCTCATTGAATGCAATTTCTCCATCTGTGAGATCAATAAAGTATCATCTTATCTCATCTTAATAATTATCTCTCTCTGTGCGTTCTGAAGGCAGTGATTGACAGGTGGAATAATCAATCAGAGAAATGCATGGTCCACCCATAGATAGAGACGGCACCGTGTCATATAAGGGGGCGTGGCCTCGCCAAGAGGGAAGACAGAATCTTTTAGGACACTCGTTTTAGCCATTTTCTGGTGAAATATAAACACACAAATAAAGTCAAGTCGAAATCAGGTCCATATGGATGTTTATTCATAGCTGCTTGTCTGGGAGAAGCGCAAAAACGGCAGTCGTAGCTGGCGTTAGCACGAGCACGATGCTAACATGAAGCATAGATACAGACCATGGATCTATTATATAAACATAATAGAATAGATACAGACGGCATCTCGTCATAGAAGGGGGCGTGGCTTCGCCGAGGGGGAAAATAGAATCTTCAGAGAAACAGAATTTTTCACTCTTTTTAGCCATTTTCTGGTGGAATATGAACTTATTTATCACACAAATAAAGTCCAGTGTAAATCGGGCCCATATGGATATTTTCTCACAGCAGATTGTTCAGTAGAAGTGAAAAAACGGCAGTTGTAGCTCGCACAAGCTAACCGTTAGCATTAGGCCGATGCTAACATGTAGCATCATGTTAGCATTCTGTTTTTTATGTATCTATGGGCTGTTGAACCACTTTGCTCCTCTCCATGTCTTTGTATCTTTATTTAGTAGAAACTATGTTCATAATTCAGCATTTTTTAAAGTAGTTTTTGAATAATTAGAGAAAATATAAATTTTTTCAAAATTGTTTTTCCCCTTAACTGTTTTTAAAAATGACCATATATGGGCGATTCTAGAGATGCCGTCTGTATCTATGCTGAACATCCATACAGCCACAGGGTCACTACAAAGTCAAATACAAATGTCGTTTGTTTTTTTTGCATAATAAGTTGCATGAGTTTGTTGACGTGTCGGCGGCTGAGCTCTGGGTCGGACTCAAAGTAAACGCTGGTCCTCGAGCTTCAGTGACTCTGTGGCTAAAACAGGCTCATGTTTGCCCGAACCTGCCAAACGAGGTTGGTAAATTTAAAAATGACTGTGACATGTCTCGCCTAACTCACCAGCAGGGGGCGACCGCGCCTCATTCCTGTCCCCTTTGTCTATGAACGTGCCCACGGTGCCCAATCTGCGTGACTAATACAGTTGAGGTGGGATTAACTTTTCCACTCCGAATATCATTGGCCTTAAACCTCTCCTCAATACTCTGCCTCTCTCACGCACCGTATGCAAATGTCTGACTTTGAAAATAGAAACTGTTTACGCACATGAAAGGTAAGGCTTATTCCCCGCGCGTCTCTAAGAGGATACAGCCAAAAAGACTGACTGCCAGTGCTCTGCAAGTGTGTGTGTGTGTGTGTGTGTGTGTGTGTGTGTGCGTGTGCATGTGCGTGTGCGTGTGCGTGTGTGTGTGAGAGATGGAAAATCTGGCTTTATTTTCACCTTTCTTTGGCAGTTCTTTGAATCTGAGCTGGTAATCTAGGTCTGTGTCAAACAAAGTACAAATAAAAGGTGCATTTTATAGTTGTATATTTGACTTTTACTCAGGTTTTGAACCACGTTATAATGATGTGCAACACGGTGGCGCAGTGGTTAGTGCTCGTCCTTCACAGCTAGAAGGTCCCAGGTTCGATTCCCACCTGGACGGGGTCTTTCTGTTAGGGATTTTCCACCAAGGTGTTGGTTCTGGTGCCGGGTTGGTTCCATACTGCCTTGGTTTTCCACCAAAATGAGAGCTGTGCCTATTGTCATAGCAACGCTTTGGGAAGTCAACATCAAAACATGGATAGTAACATCTTACTACAGCCACTTCTGGTTATAAAATACAGAAAAATAAGTTTATGTTTCAGTCACAGCAGCCGTTAACATTTTGATTTCTTCTTTCTAACTCTTGTTTTAGCTAAAGAGCATAAAGCAAAACAACAGTTTCCTCCACAGAGACTGTTTTGGCTTCTCCAGGAGGTTCTAAGCACAAACTAACTAATATTGATTGTTTGTTGGAGGAGAGAGCCACGCCCCCAGCCGCTGACATCACTGGTGCTCGTTCCTTGGTCCAGCTTTTAACTGGTTCCCAACCGGCACCAGATTTTGGAACCAAGAGCCAGCGTTTTTTCAGTGGAAAATGAAAGAACCGGTTCTGGAACTGGCCCAGAACCAGCACCTGTCCTCTCCTAACATAGGAATATGTTAGGAGAGGACAAATTCTAACAACATCTTTGGTCTTTGTGTGTGACTGAGGGCACGCACAAAGACCAGACAGGTACGTATCAACTCGTCTAAGCTCAGGTAAGAACATAGTATGAAAAAACGGTGGCCTGTTCCTTTAACTGAGCAACAGTTCCGTCATTAGAACAATCAAAGCGTACTCTAAATGATTAATGAAACCTTACTCTTTTAAAAGTTGTTTGCTTTGAAAAGAGTAAGGTTTCATTAATGACTGAGAGTAAAGTTTACTCTAAATCAGTAGCTCTTAAATTACCTGAACCTTTATAGGACCTGCTGTTTTGGTTCGAACTTTTTTAGTAACATCACGCTAAATACATTGTGGCCATTATGTTCAGTAAAAAGGCTGAGGCCTCACTGTTCTTCAGTCTGTCACAGACTGAAAGCATGTTACCGGATGTCCCGTGAAGGCAGGCGAGGAGGCATCAAAAAAGTGATTTATTTACAAAAGAACATGAACGATAAAGCAGAACAAAAAGCCCAGGACTTAACTTAAAGAAACAAAGGAGACGAACCAAAAAAAAACTGGTGCAGCCTCACGGCAAACTGCTCTCTCAGACAATCTACACCTCCAGGATTAGTAGAAGTGTCCCACCTCACCCAACAAAACAAAGATAAGCAATAAACAATCACAAATTATACAAACAATAATCAAATCATATTAAAGCAATATACTTGATTACAGGAACCTAAAAAACCCATAAACAACAAATGAAACACAACATCCCCCCTTTAAATCAATCCCAGTGCTGCAGCCCAGCTCCCCCAGGTGTCACCACTAATCACCGCTGAGCTGACAGCACTAAACCAATCAAAACAATAATCAACTAAACTAGACCATATGACCAAACAATACAAAAAGCTAAATAATTGACCACTCCCACATGCAGTGAAAGGAGGGGTGAAAGCCCCCCTTTCACACAGACCGACAGGTGAAGAAAGAAGTCATGGAGATTCTGTCATTCATTTAGAGTACGCTTTAATTGTTCCTATGACGGAACTGTCACTCAAATAATTTGTGAAAGGTGCGATACAAGCAAAGTTATTCTTCATCTTCTCATGGCACTTCCTAAATAGATGAAATTATGGAATTTTAGAAGTGGATATTTGCACAAATAACCAAAGGGACCAAAGCTCAAAGTTGCTTTTTATGATTATCTCTATTGATTTGTCAGTCAGAATGTCAACGTTACATCATTTGGTTTTAATGTGAAGTAACTTAAACTTACACTTAACCAGGTTTTGGGAAGGAGAAAATGATTTTTACTTCCGGTCGACAGTAATTATCTGTCAGTGAAGCAGGTTCTCCTCCAGTGAGTGAGCGTAGTTGTAAATACACCACAATAATAGCTCTGCAGAGATGCTGAGTCGTGCTCCTCGTCTAAATGGATGGTCTGTGTGTTTGTGAAAAGCACAGAGGGAGTGGTCTCAGCGGATAATTGCAGTAAATGACAAACAAATGCACATGTAAACAGTAATTAGACACAGCGAGTTGATTTCAGACGGGGAAATGAAACGGTGTTTACAAACCGGGGAGTCTTAGATGAGTCAGCTTCATTATACTTTACAACAACCGGCGAACATGGAATTACTTCATGACATTTTCAACGTACTTTGTTATGGGGAAGTTTGTCTTTTGAGTCTTTATGCAAGTGTAAGGTTTGATCAAGGAGGAGCAGATCATCCAGACACGAGGAGAACGTGCAAACTGCAGAGAGAAAGGCTTAAACAGGGAATTGAACCCAGGACCTTGTGCATTATCATAGGACATACTGTGTGATGTAAAATAGAGCTCTTAGCGAAGTGCGTTTGCTCGTTGAAAACCGTAACTTTACCAGTTCCCTGTCGTCCACCACCTTTAGCGTTTTACTCACACAGATCTTACACATGTTTTCAGAAACTGCAAGGTCTTAGTTTTCAAATGAGGCCTTGCACTGGTCTATAGGCTGTAGACAAAAACGCAACAAAAACATGACAAAAAAGGGACAAAAACAAAAAACACAACAAAAAAAGCGCTTAAAAATGCATGCGGGAAAAGCAAAAATATATAGATTTTTTTTTTTTAAAACACTAAAAAGCCACAAAAAAGTCAAAAAACAAGACAAAAAACGCAATTAAAATCGCCGCTGAAATAGTCATAAAAGCAAACATTAAAGGAATAGGCCACCGTTTTTACATACTGAGATATGTTCTTACCTGAGCTTTGACGAGTTCTTTAGGACCTGTCTGATCTTCCCCCGTGCCTTCAGTCACGTAAACACAGCGCAGACGGCGTTAGCATTTAGCCTCTCCCTCTCTCCTCTATAGCTCCAAAACAGGTCAAGATAGAAGCTACCAAGCTCTTCCACGTTTTCCCTATTTAAATATGGTTACGTGAAGTGTTCCACTACAAAGTATAATTACACAACGTTAAACAATGTGGATTTTCTAAGCGGATAAAAGGGGGAACTATATTGTCAGGCGTAATAATACCAGGAGTAGTTTGGCATCCGCACAGTAAAGTGAAGATTACTGCGCGGATTTCGAACTACTCCTGGTATTATTACGCCTTACAATATAGTCCCTAGTGGGACAAGGCCGCGTGGAAGGCCCAGGACACGGTGGTGGGACTATGTCTCCGAGCTGGCCTGGTGTCGCCTCGCGGTCCCCCCAGAACAGCTGGAGGAGGTGTGTGTGGATCGGGAAGTTTGGACATCTCTGCTGAGACTGCTGAGACTGCTGCCCCCGCGACCCGGCCCCGGATAAAGCGGAAGAAAATGGATGGATATTCTACAAACCCTCTGACTAAAAAGTAACTCTACCGGGATACAGTTCCGGTACAGTGTGTTCTAAATACGTAACGGCAGTGCATGTATTCCGTCACTCCCCAACACTGATTATTTCATAGTTTAAAATGTGAAATACTAATGCTAAGAGAGTGTTTTACGCTTCAATTATGCTTGATATGTGTTGTTATGCGTTATATAGATTATTTTAAAATGTTAAGAAGTTCAGAGCCGCAGGTGTTTTTCCAAATCACACAGAAACATTACAAGAAGGACTGATATTGTTGGCAAAAGATCTGATGTGAGGTCCTGGTGGTTCTATGATCTCCAAACGTGCAACATATAAAAAACAAATCCATGATATAGTTCGTCATGTACATATCAGCGGTGGGAACTGTCGCACACAATATTTTCACACAGCCGCAAGATGGATTGGAACTCTTTTTGAAGGCTGGATCTTAAAATATGTTTTTTTTTTTTTTTTTATCAGAACAAAACTTGGCATCTAACCCCAGTGTGAGTGCCAGACCTATTGAGAGCAGCGGCAATCTGCGCCTCTCGCTCTCTCATAAATACAGGTCAGGCCATGATCCAGACAGAAGAGCTCTTTCAGCCTCTCCAACAAAATCTAATCTAACTTTGCCACAAGAAAAAACACGTCAAAAACAATCAGGCAGGGCCAGTTCAAATGAATATGGATCTGAAGCCAGTGAATGTGGTACGTCTGTCATTAGCGGCTCTCAGGGGCGGACTGGCCATATGTCCGTTCTGGAAGAGCACAGAGGGGCCACTGGCTCTCGGGCCACCGGTCCCGCCTCAACCGAGCTTTACCCAAATCTAAAAGCTAAAAAGAAAAGCATCAGAATAGCGAGAAAAAGAGGAATGAGAAAAACACGGACAAAAAACACAACAAAAACGATGATGTGGCGACGTGAAGAAAAGTTTCCGTCACTTTTGTAGGTCTTAGCTTTCAAATGAGTCGTTACATTGTTGATCTGCAGTCGAGAAGCTTTTAGATTTGGGTAAAGCCCAGTATAAAAAAAATAATCTAAAAGGAATTCCGTGGAGTATGGTGTGCCACAAGGTTCAATTTTGGGACCATTATTATTTATTATTTATATTAATGATTTTGCTTCTGTTTCTACGACCGCCTTTCCTGTTCTTTTTGCTGATGATACCAATAAAAATAATAATAATAAAAAGCCGAACTGGGGAAAATGCACTCGTTAATGTTAAGGCGGGGGGTAAGAGGTTAACCTCTTAAAGGGGGGGTATTATGCAAAATTGACTTTTTCAAGCTTTCCATCATGTTATTATGTCATTCCCTCATTAAAAACATGGCTGAAGTGTTGCCTTGGCACATTCACGTATTTTTGAGTCATCTGTAAAAACTCTGATGGCGGCCATTTTAGGGATAGGTTTGCCTGAGTCCTCCTAGGAACGCCCCCACCTCCTGGAGACGCCTCCGAGCTTTCGTCACCAGCCGAGTAACCAACCACTGCTCCTCAGCAGAACCCCCTCCCCACTGATGCCACAGACAGCGTGTGGAGGGGGCGTGTCTGAAAGGCTCAGAGGTTCTTAAAGAGACAGAGGCCTATTTCAAGACATTCACTACAGCCATTTTGAGAGAGACATTTTATACAAGGCAGTTATTCTAATTTACTGCATTTACAGACCAACAGAAGGTTTGGTCATCATTGTAGTGTGATATAGACTGGATCTATGGGACTGAAAAAAGCAGAATACCCCCTCTTTAACTCCTGAATGGATCACATTTTCTCCAGTTTGGCTTTACCCTAATCAAAAAGATTCTTGGGGAAAAAAGCACCAAAAATGTGACAAAAATTCACCAAAAATGTGACAAAAATTCAACAAAAATGTGACAAAAATTCAACAAAAATGTAACAAAAATTCAACAAAAATGTGACCAAAATTCAACAAAAATGCGACAAAAATTCCACAAGATCCATTATTGGAGCTGGATGCTAGAGCTGCTAAGAAGCTAGGTAGCTCCGGGTGCTAAGCAATCGGGTACGGCCAATTGTACATGAAGTGTGAGTAATAAACTGCAAAATCAACCAGCCCGGCTCAGTGTGTGATCGTTGTTAAAGGGATGTTTTATGTAGACGGTGGTTTTATTGACTTTATTCAGGCATATTTCCCATTTTCACATGATCAAGATCATCCGAAGTTCATCGAAGTTCATGATGCTACGATCGTAGCATTAGCTTTGGGAATGCCCACGCATCATCAAGGCCTAAACACATTCCTATCGTGGATACAGCCATTTTTAATAAGTTTTCTGGTCACTGCTTTTAATCCTGGGTGTTGAGGTAAAATAAACACTTCTGTGTCTTTGTAAAAGTCCCAGAGTTGCTGTGGCTAATCCTCCATGACTGTTTGTTTACATCTGCACCAGTGGTTCCGCTGTCCCCGCCGTACAGACGTCTATGATCACGGATCTGAAAAACTCCAAATTCCGAGTTTGAATCTCGAAATTCTGAGTTTTAAAAGTTGTAATTTCGAGATCTAAACTCCTAATTTCGAGATTTAAACACAAAATTATGACTTTAAATCTCGTCATTTCGACTTCCCGTTGGGCTTTTATTTTTAACATGGCGGAAACGGGCTTCCATACAACATACTGTCACAGGATGTTAGAATTTAAGGTCCGCCGACTTCAAAAACTGGTCCCACTTTTTCCCACAATCTAGATTTGTCCCCCCAGACAGGCTGTCCATTAGAGGTCACCATCCCCAAATGTTAAGGAGCTATAGCACATGCCCCATTATGAACGCACCGCAGCCTCCGCAAACATAAAGGTTAACGGAAGCTTAAGACAATAGTGTGTTTCTGGGTCAGCGGTCCCTCAGCAGCTTCTCTCACAATATATCCTTTAACAACGGCATAATGGAGAGCGAGCGGCACACTTTTGGGATTAGCGGGGCCTTTCCCAACTACTTAGACTAATCTCCTTTGTGGCACATAGGGCAGAGCACTCTTTAGGAGCATTAGGCTGTGACAATAGCCGCGTGCTTCAGAGATTAAAACACTCATATGGTTTCCAGACACTTTAAACCGGCGTAAGAGGAGGATTTGCACTTTCGCTGCTCGTTTGCCTCGCTGACCGCTGCAGACCACGAATATCCCAAAATAGCCGCAGTTTAGGAGTTTGTTCGAGCCAGTCGTCGAGCTTCTGTGCACCTCTGCATTGGTGTTTCATAATTAGAAATAAAACTAATATGGGAGACATTATTGTGGGCCTCGTTTCTGTGGATACAAGAGATTTTAGTTTTTTTAAGGATGGAGGAGCTAGTGTTAAAGCAGTACTAAGTAACTCTTCCCCCTAGAGGCCATAAGCGCAACTGCAGGTGTCGTAGCAAGTTACGATTTTTTAACATTGTCTTGGAGAGTAAATACTACGCTGACAGAAAAGGCGAAGGGAGAGAGGACATCCAATTGTACATCCAATTATACAATGGAAATATTTTTTTTCACTCAAACTTGGCTGTAAATAAAGTGACGTTAGCCCGCAGTTAGCTTTGCCCGTTAGCATGTTAGCTTCTTCTTCGTGATTTGATTAGTGTGTATTGCTTTCTCCGGACCGGTGGCAGTCAAGTTGCAAACATGGTTTTCTGGTCAGAGACACCAGGGGGAGATGAAAGACCCTCCAATCATCTCATAAAAACTTGTATTACCCCCACAGGGACTATGGGGAGGATTTATTAAGGTAAACACGTTACTTAGTACTGCTTTAAACAATATAAACAGATACAGAGGAACACATCATGGAGAGGGAGTAGGGGAACGCTGCAGACCCGGAGCAGAGACAGAAATACCGTGAAGCGAATCCGCCGTGATCGTGCGCCCTCTCCATACGACGGTAGGCCTATTAGGTCTTGGGAAGATTGATTTCATTTTTTGATTTCTTATGAACCAATTTTGAAACCGTAGATGCTTCTGTTGTTTGATAAAGCTAACATGACACATTAATTTTCTGCTTAATAGCGTTTATGCTAGTCGTAAATGAGTAAAAACAATAAATCCCAGTTATGCAATTGCAGGCTGTAAAGTAAATATATAATTTATTCATAATGATGTATTACGGGTCCCTTTTACTTTCTGTGGCAAATTATTGCATATTTTAATTTGAAAGAATCTTGGCCCGGACACTTTTGAGATTTTTAATTAGTAATAATACCAGGAGTAATTTGGCATCCGCACAGTAAAGTGAAGATTACTGCGCGGATTTCGAGGTACTCCTGGTATTATTACGCCTTACAATATAGTTCCCCCTTTTATCCGCTTAGAAAATCCACATTGTTTAATTTTGTGTGATTATACTTTGTTGTGTCACACTTCACGTAACCATATTTAAATAGGGAAAACGTGGAAGAGCTTGGTAGCTTCTATCTTGACCTGTTTTGGAGCTATAGAGGAGAGAGGGAGAGGCTAAATGCTAACGCCGTCTGCGCTGTGTTTACGTGACTGAAGATCAGACAGGTCCTAAAGAACTCGTCAAAGCTCAGGTAAGAACATATCTCAGTACGTAAAAACGGTGGCCTATTCCTTTAAAGCAGTACTAAGTAACTCTTCCCCCTAGAGGCCATAAGCGCAACTGCAGGTGTAGTAGCAAGTTACGATTTTTTAACTTATTAATTGTCTTGGAGAGTAAATACGAGGCTGACAGAAAAGGCGAAGGGAGAGAGGGTTACTGTGCATCCAATTATACAATGGAAATATTTTTTTCACTCAAACCTGGCAGTAAATACTGTTTAAAGTGACGCTAGCCCACAGTTAGCTTTGCTCGTTAGCATGTTAGCTTCTTCTCCGTGATTCCATTAGTGTGTATTGCTTTCTCCGCACCGGTGACAGTCAAGTTGCAAACATGGTTTTCTGGTCAGAGACACCAGGGGGAGATGAAAGACCCTCCAATCATCCCATAAACACTTGTATTACCCCCACAGGGACTACGAAAATGATTTATTAAGGTAAACAAGTTACTTAGTACTGCTTTAAGTTTATTGGTTTATTTGGTCGGGACAGTGCAAGTTAATGAACAAGTCACACCGGATTGTAGCCTTGAGCTAATTTCCATCCATCGCCCCCCATGTGCACTCTCTAACACACTCTCATTCATCCTGGCCTATTGTACATGTTTTTAGTGGTCGGGGAAACCGGAGAACCCGGAGGAAACCTACGCAGACGCGGGGAGAACATGCAAACTCCACACAGAAAGGCCCCGTCCAGGTGGGAATCAAACCCAGGACCTTCTAGCTGTGAAGCACGAGCGCTAACCTCTGTGCCACCGTGCCTCCCCCATTTTGACATATGCTAAACTCTGGAGCTCGCAAATATTTCTTAAGGGGGCGGGGATTTTGAGAAAGGCCGATCGTGGTCGCAAAAGCATTGTTGCTAATCGAACAGTGTCGGGTCATATTAAACCTAAATATACTTGAGGCGTGTTGGTTTGAGGTCACAAAGCGTTCACTTCCCTCAGTTGTGAGTGAAGTGCGTCGCCAAAGGGATTATTGTCGCCACAAATGTCACAGAATCCCCTCATGAGATGTCGGCTTCCTTTGTTTTATTACATTCCTCAACAACAGACGACATTGCGCTTTTGTCTGGCGGCCCTTGTGTGCTGACGAGGCTCAAACACGACGCATGGATTAGAAGGATGGAAGTTGGAAAAGACCTGATTCAACATGATTTTAAGTCACTTATTGTCCCTCGAAGACGGAGCTAAAGCCCGTGGAGAAAATATAAGCAGCACATTTCTGCGAGTTTAGATAAAGAGGATTTCTTTGGCGCGCTCGTATTCTCTCTACACATGCTCTTTATAAATCACTGTATTTGAACCGAGGGATCTTGAGAAGCAACGAGTTTACAGTTTCCCGTCAATAGATAAGACATGCATTTCCCAGTTCACAAAGTTCTGCGCACTTTCGTACAATACACTTTCTTTAAAGAACTTTGCTGTCAAATCTGCAAACTAAAAGATGCCGCTCTACAAAGCACTAGACAGCCTTTCAGCCTGTTCTTACATGAAACTGCAATGTCACATAAAGACGTGCTATAACTTTATCATGTGTGATGCAACGGATGTTTTCTAAAGAGAGAAACTGCTCTGATAATGAAGGAGTAAGGTTTATCCGTGTTTGTGACCCTGAAATCAGTTAGTTATTAACCTCCTAACTCCCGCCTGAACCGAGAGGATCTTTTTCCTCATGTCATCAGATTTGTTTCCATCATTTTTTTGTTGGGTATTCAACTCCTTTTCGTAACTTTTTTGTCATTTTTTCTCACATTTTTGTCATTTTTTCAAATAATTTTTTTGTCAAATTTTTGTAATTTTTTTTGTCACATTTTTGTCATTTTTTCAAATTATTTTTTTGTCAAATTTTTGTAATTTTTTTTGTCACATTTTTGTCATTTTTTATCAACTTTTTGTCATTTTTTCATCAATTTTTTTGTCAAATTTTGTCAATTTTTTTTATCACATTTTTGTCACATTTTTGTAATTTTTTCGTCAATTTTTCGTCAATTTTTTTGTCATTTTTTTGTCACATTTTTGTCACATTTTTTGTCATTTTTTAATCCAATTTTTGTCATTTTTAATCACATTTTTATCCGTTTTTTGTCACATTTTTGTAAGTTTTTCGTCAATTATTTTTATTACATTTTTGTCATTTTTTTGTCACATTTTTGTCACATTTTTGTCATTTTTTTGTGAATTTTGTATCCAATTTTTGTCTTTTTTTTATAACATTTTTGTCATTTTTTCGTCCATTTTTTGTCAATTTCTTGTGACATTTCCATCATTGTTTTCGTCTCAGTTTTGTTGCATTTTTCCAGAAGCTTTTGGATTGGGGTAAAGCCAAACTGGAGAAAATGTGCTCGGTTCAGGTGGGAGTTAAGGGGGGGGTTAATAGTTGGTTTTGTACCTTTTCCATGTCATAAATGTACCGTGCCATAAATTTTGGGAATTTTCAACATGGGGAAATTGTTCATGGGAATTAACGGGAATAAACAGGGAATTATCACTTCTTTACAGACAGATATAAACTGAAGCATAAAAAAATGACTTGACAGTTACACACTGATATGTCTATCACAGCGGAGATAAATAAATCATTTTTGAGAAGTCTGAGCACCAGTGGTTGAAGAAGACAGTGTTTTAGGCTGTGGCCGAGAAGAGCTTTTGGAAATGGGATAATATTACTGCATATATTCATCATTGTAATACAGCTCCTCTCCTGGAACCGTCACCTTAACGTGGTGGACGGGTTTGACAAGTCCTAGGTGACGGGTCAGACAAAGAGAGGTTCAGAAGCCCCTTATGAGAGACCAACAGGCCCGTTTAATCATGAGGCCGTCCTCCCGTGGACCCACAACCTGCAGGAGGAGCCATAAGGGGCTGGTGCAATGTGATTTGGGCAGCTCCAACAGCTGCTCCCATGAGCCGCAAACTGAAAAGAGTTAGAAAATGAATGGATGGATGGATGGATGAACAAACTTTAAGGGCACAGGTAAAAGCCGTCACTAAAGAATAGTGAGCACATTACAGGTACAACACTATAAAGCTAAAAAACAAAAATGTGTATACTGCTGCACAAAAATACTAAATAATAACACTAATAATATATGTTCTTGTAACCCAGGTGGGAAAACCTGCCCATCCCTGTATTGTATTGTCTAAGCCAATCATGGTTCGCTGTGCGTATGACGTCACGCGGTTACGTGGGTCAGCGCGACCAGTCGCGTACGTTCTAATATGCCGCTGTAGTCAGTGCGAGTAGGAGCCGTGGGGAAGCTACACGAGAGAGAGCTGCAGGTCTGTTTTGTTTTTTGTTGCTATCGTTCTAATCTAAACCCGCTTGTTTCTTACCCGGTTATTTGTAAACTCTCAGGAACCTTCCGCCGTGCCTTGGGGGACCGTGAGGAAAGCGCGTTGAGTAGATAGGAAGCGCGGAACTGGTAAGCTTGTTGTGTTAGCCGTAGCATTAGCATTTGCTTAGCCGCATTTCATTCATTCATATGGGTGCGGTTAGCTCACCTGTTAGCCTAATCTGTTCGTCAACAAAATGCCTTTTTCTACCAAAGTGGTGACTGTTAAAGGGAATCTCTAAAGTCAAAGTCGATTCCCCATGTTTGTAAGGAAGCTTATTGCCTGTTGATTGTTTGTTGTTCTAAGTGAATGTGCGATACGCTTTGAGCGTTGACCATGGTTTGTAAACATTGTGTTGGTTGCTAAATAATGTAGCGCATATTATTTAGTATGATGTGAATTTAAAGGATAAGATGTAAATATGTTTATTGTTGGAACTAATGTAGTGCAATTGGTGCTATTTAATTATGAGTTGTGCACACTGAAGATGATGATGATAATAATGTACATTGTGATTTACTGGGACTTTGGTGCTGTTCTACAGGCCAGGTTCCCAAGATTTGATGGCGAGCTATGAAGGAGGCCTAGCCTAATGAACTGAACCTAAAGATTTGCACACTGTGCTGAAGCATCACTCATTCCTGCCAGGCCGGTAGGAGGCGCTCTGCAGCCGCAAACCTCTCACCCCACGAACTCTCTTTTTCCCCTTGTCCACCACACACGCACACCTTCCCTCCCCGAACTTTCATTCAATTCCCTTGGACTATACTTACAGAACCTCAGACGTGGGATTCTGTATTGAACTTTGGGCGGGGTGGGGTTGATTTGGTTGTGTGGCGGTTACAACGCAGACTGTATTTGTGAAACAGTTTCCAGTTACTCTTGTCAACATATTTGAGCTCATTGATCTTATTGAAGGGCCCGCGTTTATTAATTGGGTTTCTATTCACTGTAAATATTGTGCACTGCAACTGTATGTCCTTTTCATTTTCATTGTCAAATATATGGTACCAAAGAAAAGCCAACTAAATTTCAGTCTCCTGCCTCTCCCTTCTAGAGCCGAGTCTATACCTTCTGACACTAGCCTATACGATCCACTCCATGTGTAGCATTTAATCTGCACCGCACTTGCTACATTCTGTTTAATGCAGCTCCGCCCACTCCTCGTACAGTAATGGTCGCTTTCATGATCTGAGTTAGAGAAATGTAACCAATGACAATCATTATATAACATTTTATAGTTTGCCCCACCGCTCATTAGAAAGAGGATTAAGCAGAATAAAGACAGAGGTCGTGACTTCACTCAAATGTGTGTTTTACGGTTCAAAAACACCATGAATGGGTAACTAATAGTTTTACCAACTGTTCATTCAACAAAACCGTACTGTACCTCACAGGGGATACAAGTTGCTCTACAGGATTCAAAGCAAACACCTGGATGGACCGAAGGCCAACTCGAGCTTACCCTCAATGTAACAGATCTAATGTTTCCGGATCACGGCCCACGTACATTTGTCCTAAGAGGATTTGAGTGCATTTGACAAAGGCACAACCGTCATAAAGGATGAAGGAGTGAGCTCATGTTTAAACACACACAGTGGATTAGCCGGAGAGAGGGTTTGCTCTACGCCATTACCCGCCTGATCTTTGACCTGTGCCTAATGCGGGACAGTGGCATTAGGACGGACAGTGGGGAGTTTTTCTGCCCTGTTCTAGTGTCAATGACTTCACCATGTGTTGGGTTTCATTGCGTAATCCTCTCCCGCTGCATGTTGAAAGGTGCAAAGTCTGTTCCCATTTATTTCCCATATCATTTTTTGTCACAGAGTGGTCAGGATTTCATATTGTGCTGTAAATAAGGAGCACTCCAATTTCCTCTGGTTGGCTCACTTGGTTTCCATCACCATAATTGGTTAACAGTTCAAAAAAAAAAAAAGAGTCTTAGCATAATAGCAGAAGTCTTCTTTTTTTATTTGACAGTGATTGGATTCACAAACCTGGCATATTATTTTCGTGTCTGAAAGTCCGTCCTATTGGCCTACATCATGGTCATGTTTCCGAGTGTGTCACCACTTTTGGACGCCTTTCAGGGAAAATAATTAGACATTGGTTCATATGTCCAGACAGAGGAGACCATGAACTTTGTTTCATGTAGATTCTCCCAATAATGACAGAGAGACAGACAGAGATAGACCCTTTCGCTGCTTACGTCATCAGTGACATCAGCTGGAGGCAGGAAGTGATCGTGAGAAACAAGATTAAACTAAAACTAGCAATTATAAGTGTAAAACTACAACAACAAATGTGGTCCCGTCGTGGTTTAAAGGCCCTATACCTGAGTTTTTTGATCGCACACAATGAGTTTTTGTCGTGTTTTTTTTTGTCCTTTTTTGTTGCTTTCTTCATCACTTTTTTCCTTGCTTGTAGACGCTTTTTTATCATGTTTTCGTCATGTTTTTGTGACTTTTTAGTCCTGTTTTTGTCGCTTTTTTTAAAATCATGTTATTGTTGCTTTTCTGACACATTTTTGTTGCTCTTTTCTTGCTTCTTTGTCACTTTTTTATCGCAGTTTTTTGCTTTTTCATTACTTTTTAATCATGCTTTTGTCACTTGTTTATTGTGTTTTTGTCACTCATTTATTTTTGTTTGTCCTCGTTTTGATACTTTTTAGATTTGGGAAACTGGAGAAAAATGTGCTTGGTTCAGGTGGGTGTTCAGAGGTTAAAACATAACTCCATTTGAGTTCATTGATAAAACGATGCCTGAATCGACAATCTACCACGTAAACCGTCTTAAAAGAAAATAAAAACAATACATTAGAAAAAGCATTTCCAAACTTTTGACGAGTACTGTGTGTAAACCCCACTGGATAATGACACAGGGCAAGAATCCCCCCATATACTGTACATTTTGAGAAATATTGCAATGAATTTGGAATCTCACAGCGACGGCTACGTCACAAATAATCCATCTCAAAGTGAATTCTTGTTTGCAGCTCGTTATTTGGCTGATGCAAGGAATGGACACATGTAGAAAGGCAGCTGTAGACCTCTGTTTCACTAGGAGAACGGTTCGAGTTTATATTGTCTCTGCATGGCCAAATATCTCCAAATCTCTCACAACATGATCTGATGAATAAATGATAAGATCTAGATGTTAACATGCACTTCTTGTTCTTCTTGTATACCGAGTTAACAATTATGCAAATTGTATTTCAGTGCCATAAAGGTAAAAATACATGAAAGAAACTCATGGAGGGTTTTGTGTCTCGGGGCTCTTTGAATCACTGACATCAATCCGAGAGACCTGGGATAAGTAGTTGTCAGGTTAAGCCCAGTGAAGGGAAAAACTACTGAAGAAGGGCGTCAACCTTTATTACGCAGACTATAATTTCAAGCAATATAGGAAAGAAAAAGGATCTCTGCTGATGAAAAGCGTGAAATAGTTGAATGCCTTGGACTAGGTGTGAAAACCTTCGATATTTCACAAAAGATGAAGCGTAATCATCGTGCTGATTCAGAGCACACACGGGTGTGTGCAGATAAAGGCATAATGAGGACGGCTTCTGCCAGACAAATACGTAAGGATTAAACAACTCAGAGCCGTGCATTAGATGGTTATAATGCACGACGCGGAGTCAAGAACACCACGACACAGTGGAGTGGAGTTACTTATAACCGTCTAATGCAGCTCCTCGTTGTTTAATCCGCTTATACCAGGGTCCCACAAACGTAACATTTATAATAAATGTGTTTTTCATTGACCAAAGTCACTAAATATGCCAGACTACGGGACTATTTTGTGTGGGTTATTAGCCGGTCACTGAAGGCTGGTCTCAGAGCGAGTCATTCTCCGCAGCTATTACGAGGATCTCAGTCAGGCTCAACGACACAACATC
This sequence comes from Gobius niger, assembly GCF_951799975.1. Classification (NCBI taxonomy): domain Eukaryota; kingdom Metazoa; phylum Chordata; class Actinopteri; order Gobiiformes; family Gobiidae; genus Gobius; species Gobius niger. Next base: position 3,650,776 of record NC_136871.1, on the reverse strand, counting down.
AGCACAGAATCACAACACAACAGGACTAACCCGGAAACACTTTTCCCTGGAAGTAAACACCGATATGCGGCACTCGTGCGCAGGAGTTATTTCACTTTTACGCTGTTTAACCTGAAGCTAGCTAGCTAGCTCAACCAGCTCAACTGTTTATGGACACAGCTGCGGTGGAGTCGCTCACACCTGGGCCCCCCTACCTGCAGGAGGCGCCATAAGGGGCTGGTGCAATGTGATTCGGGCAGCTCCAACAGCTGCCCCAACAACCCGGAAACGGAAAAGTGGAAGAAAATGGATGGATGGATGATTTGTAGCAGCTGTTCTATTAATCTGATGTATTTGTCTGTCAGAAACCGTCCTCATTGTGCCTTTATCTGCACAAACCCGTGTGTGCTCTGGATCAGCCACAAATCTCTTAACAGTACGATGATTATGGTTAAACTTTCATGAAACATCAAAGGTTTTCATACCTAGTCCAAGGCATTCAACTATTTCACGCTTTTCATCAGCAGAGAGACCCTTTTTCTTTCCCATATTGCTTGAAAATTATGGTCTGTTTAATAATTCTTAACGCCCTTTTTCAGTAGTTTTCTCACTTTCTTACCATCAAACTTTCATAGAGTTACTAACCCCCCCCTTCCAGAGCCATAGCACCACATTAGCTCAATGCTACGCAGCTAGTATTGTAAATTACAGAGGAATCACAGTTAATAAAATAACCCAGCGTTTCATAGCACTCTCAGGCACATGGCCACTGTCTGCCACGATGCCTGTGTGTCTTCCCAGTGGAACATGTTGCTAAAAAAGTTAGCTCGCTGTCGGAACTCCATGTGGACTTTGTTGACGATGGCTCAGGCCTGTCAATCACAGACCCAGACCCCTCCCACCCCTCACCCCTCCGGCGTGCCCCTTAGTCCTCAACACTAGCAACTAACTCCTTAACCTTTCATGGGTCGACTGTTAGATCTGTGCAGTTAGTGAACCATACCTTCAGCAGAATTTGCACAATCCGTCCATCCTTAAACAGGGAAAGGGAAGTGACATCACCAACAGCTGCTTTTCTTCTTCTTTAAAGTTATTGGTGGAGCAGGCCAAACAAAAGTGCATGTCGCCCCCTAGTGTCCAACAACAACATAGTGTCCAAACAAAGACATTTAAGGAGAAAAATAAATCCAAATGATCCAAACATTTCCCTTTAGTGTTATTTTATTTCAACACTGGCGCAGTGGCTTATGGGATGGCACATAGCTCCTAATCACCGGTTAGTTAGCACCAGAGGTCTCTATGCTAAAGTGGCTATGATAGTTAGCATCAGAGGTCCCTATGCTAAAGTGGCTATGATAGTTAGCATCAGAGGTCCCTATGCTAAAGTGGCTATGATAGTTAGCATCAGAGGTCCCTATGCTAAAGTGGCTATGATAGTTAGCATCAGAGGCCCCTATGCTAAAGTGGCTATGATAGTTAGCATCAAGGCTCCTTTTCCTAACTACTTCCTAACTGACAGAGCAATTCGGAAGCAACTTGCCATAGCGGACACTGACGCACATCCGGTTTGGCGTAAGAGCTCTTAGCAATTTGATGGTTTCGGAAGGAGCCAGAGGCTCTGAGGACGAGGCTCTGGAAGGGGTGTTAGTAACTCTTTAAGGGTAACATAGATTAGCAACTGCTCCGTCAAATGCATTAACTAACTAAATCTGACAAAAGTTTGGCAATGTTTTGTTCAATCACCTCACAAATAAGAGTTTATCGAACAACAAAACCCCGCGCTGTCTTTATTTATATAGCTATTTCGCCATGTCTCTTCGCACTTTGCACATTTTAGTTACACACCTCCTCCTGCCTCCCAATTACCTTTTCCAGCTTTTTTCCACAAGAGCGCCTTTGATTATCAGCCAGATTTCTCGTGTTCGGCAGGTGACGACTCGCTCGCAGCAGGCAAACGCCGCCAAAAAACATTGCAAATTCATTTCTCCCCCATTTGATTTGCGACACATTTTCCTCATCTGGGCCCCGTTACAATGAGCACAGCGTGACGTGTATCTCTGATTGCCTCCAGCTCAAATCAGTGTCATTCCACAAAGTTAGACAGACGCGCTTTGACAATTTATGCAGAGCGGCGCGCAGATGAAAAGCGCCGTGGCGGGTGGTGCGGTAAAAGATACAAAGCAAAAACAAATGAGTATTTTCAAATAAGTGCTGGGTTAAAATGGCACATTGCGACTCTGAAAACACGGGGTTTTACAGTAATAGATGCAGACAATGTCGACCAAATACTGTATAATAGGAAAAGTCAATTTACTCCAAAATGACCTCATGTTTTGTAGTAAAATAAGGAACTTGGCATTGTCTCATGTGGGGACTTTTATTGTCCAGGGACTTTTGAACAAATGTGTTGTGCCTCGGACCTCCACCACTTGGGGGTGTGCTGTGAGGTGAGGACATGGATTTATTATAATAAACAGGTGAAGGAGGTGCGAGGTGCAGCGCCGGTCTTCTTCTACAGTCTGCTAGTGTGGCGAACATGGTGGCGCATCTAGAGGAGCTTATTGGTAATGCAGCGGTGCCGGACCAGCAAAACCGGATCGCTTAGATCAGCTTTAAGGTCCGTTCACACCAAACGCGGCAAAGCGTCAGGTTTACATTGAAAGTACATGGAGGACGCGCGTCAGGGAGCGTCAAAATATCCCACAGCGAGTCCCTCGCCTCCTGTGCGGCGCGTTTTGAAGCTTTCCGTGTGTGTTAAGCTTTTGACACGCCTCCAGGGCGTCCAGCGCGGCCCACGCTAGAGTTGTGAAATGTTTAACTTTTTGGAGAAATTTGCGAGCGTCGACCGGACTTTTACAAAGACACACATCAGTGATTCTTTTACCTAAACACCCAGGATTAAAGGCGGCAACAAGAAAAGTTATTTCAGTGGCTGAATCTGTGCTGGGAATGTGTTTGGGCCTCGAGGCTGACGATGACTGTTGTAGCTACGAACACACGCTGACGTGCGGCCAGACAAGCGTCTGACTTCAGGTCAACACAAGCGTCTAACTACGGCTTTAGCCGCATTTTTGACGCCCGAAAAGCGTTTGGTGTGTACGCACCTTGAAGCCCGTGTGTTCAGTCAAACTGAAGCGCTGCCCACACAGCGACTCGGGAGTGTGGGCGTGTTTAGAGCCGCCCTCCTCAGACTATGTGTGTGACTACAGTCTCAGCCCCCGGGAGGTTCCCAGTGTTCAAAGGCTTTTAATGAATTTAACCCATGCTTCACTTAATAATATTTCACCAGTGATAGAATTAATTACAATTTATTTATTTTGCACCTGAAGCCACGTTACAGCGTGGGAGGGCATCCGGCAGCCCCGCTCCGGTGTTCACCGCAGACAGAGGTAGAGGAAGACAGCACCAGGGTTTGTCCGAGTTATTGTACAGATGAGTGAGGCACGTCCGAAAGGAACCGTGTGAGTCTCGATCCTCTACACCAGCCATTCCCAAAGTCCAGGACATCGTGGACCCCTTATTGATCAGAAAATCTCACGGGGCCCCCCAAATCATAATAGTTTGCTCCATTCAAAGGATTTTTTTTATAATTTTACAGCTAAAATGACATTAAAAGTAACATCTGGCAATGACAGTAGGCTATATACTGGTTTAAACTGGTGCATTTGTCCAGATATATGTATTCTTCCGTTCAAAATGAACTTTTTTCAATGTACTTGTTTTGCAGACCAGTTTTGTGGGGCCTCCCTGTAATGCTTCTGAGGCCCCCACATTGGAAACCATTGCTCTACACAATTTTATGCTTGGATTTGGAGCTGTTGATGCGTCTTTCTCACGTTGGAGTTCTTTCATTAGAAATAGCAGAGTGTTTTTGGACTCTATACATTCGGCGCGCTGTTGTTTTCCTATTGTGCTCAGTGTATCCCATATCACTTGTATGAGTTAAATCACTGCTCCATATGCGTGCACGACGGCAGCGTCCCAGCACATGCGCGACAGGCTGGGTCTGGTTAATGAAAATGATGCAGCAGAAGGTAATTAAGGCACAGATAAAATAACACAGCGAGAGCTTCTTACTGTTCTGAAGAGAAAGCCACTTCACTTCATAAGTCAGCTGCTCCTGGGCCACTTTGGTTCCAAACTCCTGTTTAGTTTGACAGAAAGAGATGTCCGTGATGAGGTGAGGCAAAGTTTTGATATTTACTTCTACTTGTTTCCTGATTAGACCATGAGTGATTTCATTGGTGTCGTCAGTGGCCCAACAAAACAACAAGCGGCGTTTCTTCACATTAAAGGAATAGGCCACCGTTTTTACATACTGAGATATGTTCTTACCTTAGCTTTGACGAGTTCTTCAGGACCTGTCTGATCTTCACCCGTGCCTTCAGTCACGTAAACACAGCGCAGACGGCGTTAGCATTTAGCCTCTCCCTCTCTCCTCTATAGCTCCAAAACAGGTCAAGATAGAAGCTACCAAGCTCTTCCACGTTTTCCCTATTTAAATATGGTTACGTGTAGTGTTCCACTACAAAGTATAATTACACAAAATTAAACAACGTGGATTTTCTAAGCGGATAAAAGGGCTTAGAAAAAAGGGCTTATCCAAATCCAAGACCCCTCCGCTTCGCGTCGGGGTCCGGTTCGCCCTGAAGGTGCTTATTTTCCCGATAATGACCAGCGTTCTATACATTATCCCGCTTATTATACGGCCATTTGCCAAATGAACACACACAACATAAACTTCGTACACTTTTATGAAGGTCGAAAGGTTTATTTAATGACTTCCGCGACAAATAGTTCCCAAAAGTTTGCGCGTTGCTCGGCAACGTTTTGCTAGGCTAGAGGAAGCAAGGCTAGTAGCTAGCCTAGCTACTTAGTTGAAGGCGCAGTTGGAGGAATGGTGGTGAATCTCTGGGTAAGTTGAAAGTCAGACTCACGCTAACTTCACGAGCGATTCCCCGACTTCTCTCTCAGTGACGGGACAGATAGTGTCGCTACTACGTACGTGCGGAGTGATATGAAAGCACCAACTCCGTTGCCATTGGCAGCGTCATTATTTTTCTCAGAGGTCCTTTATCAGAAAATAATGACCCGTAGAACGTTGGGAAATCCCATTCAAATCAACGGAGCTTCTACTTACGTTGTGAAGAGCCGTATAATAAGGCGTAATAATACCAGGAGTAGTTTGGCATCCGCACAGTAAAGTGAAGATTACTGCACGGATTTCGAACTACTCCTGGTATTATTACGCCTTACAATATAGTTCCTCCTTTTATCCGCTTAGAAAATCCACATTGTTTAATTTTGTGTAGTTATACTTTGTAGTGGAACACTTCACGTAACCATTTAAATTTAAATAGGGAAAACGTGGAAGAGCTTGGTAGCTTCTATCTTGACCTGTTTTGGAGCTATAGAGGAGAGAGGGAGAGGCTAAATGCTAACGCCGTCTGCGCTGTGTTTACGTGACTGAAGGCACGGGTGAAGATCAGACAGGTCCTAAAGAAGTCGTCAAAGCTAAGGTAAGAACATATCTCAGTGTGTAAAAACGGTGGCCTATTCCTTTAACTACATGGAGGAAGTCAGCCAGTCGACCCAGGCTGAGGGTCAGAGACGTGAATGGGAGAAATAATTTGAACTCAGCACAAGCCATATATATATGTATAGGTTACTCCTCTCTGTACAAAGGTCAGACATTCTTAAAGTTTTCCACTCATTTCCCCTCAACCTTAAAGATGAGGCTGAAGTATTCTTTAGAGTGAATCAACTGCCTTTAGCTGGATTAAAACTTCCTCCAACTCCTCGTCTCAGCTGGGGACTTTTGGCAGGAACGTTTTTCTGTTGTTTGCTCGACTCCTCATTTCGTCTCTCTTCTCACAGCGGTGCATTCGTCATCTTTTGCTTTTGTGAGTTTTTTCAGAGAGACGCTTAGGCAGGAGGTCTTTGATTTGTCCTGCTTTTCTCTTTCTTCTTTCTCAGGACAGTGTGGCGCCGGAAAACACGACTGTAATGGGTTAGGGTTCGACATCTCTGTGAACTTTTCGCTTTTAGTTTCAGATGAGACGTCTTTATCGTGAGATGATTATACAGCTTTCAGACCGGAGAGTGGAGAATGTCGACGAGCGATTACGCAAATGTAACACAATTATGCATTTTCCAGTCCTGCAAGCAACGAGGAATTTATCATTATTAGAAAAACACATGGTCTGGCAGAAACGGGATCTAACAGGTTGTTTTCATACGACTTGGCCCCAGTTTGCTTTTCTATTTGTTCGATCTACGTTTGAGCGCTGTTCGCCAAGACTTCGCCAAACTTATTTCCATGACAACAGGCCTTGCGTGCACAAAAGGAGACAAACAAGCTATATGTTGTGACCGTGAAGCCTGTCAGGGGGTGGCGGGTGCTTAACAACAGGCCGTGTCTGCATTACAGATGCACCGATCCAGCTTTTTTGCTCCCGATACAGATACTGGAGGATTGAGTATTGAGAATGGTCCTCTTTTCTCCAGTGTGAGATCAATAGGCGGCGTTCACGATTTAGACTGGGATGATGTCATAATGTCAGATGGAGGGCAGGGCCAATAGATACAGACGGCATCTCGTCATAGAAGGGGGCGTGGCCTCACCAAGGGGGAAAATAGAATCTTTCGGGAAACACACTTTTTCACTCTTTTTAGCCATTTTCTGATGGAATATGAACTCATTTATCACATACAAATAAAGTCAAATGTAAATCGGGTCCATATGGATATTTTCTCACAGCAGATTGTTCTGTAGAAGTGAAAAAACGGCAGTTGTAGCTAGTACTAGCTAACGTTAGCATTAGCCCGTTAGCATTAGCTCCGTTTTTTCATGTATTTATGGGCTGTTGAACTACTTTGCTCCTCTCCATGTCTTTGTATCTTTATTTAGTAGAAAACTATGTTCATAATTCAGCGTTTGTTAAAGTAGTTTTTGAATAATTAGAGAAAGTTTAGATTGAGAAAGAAAATTGTTTTCCCCCTTAACTGTTTTCAAACATGACCATATATGGGCGATTCCGGAGATGCCGTCTGTATCAATACAACTCTATGGGAGAAATGCAGTTTTTGTAAGAAATCTCCAAAACAAAAAATGACAAATGTTTTTCCTCATCACTATCTGATCGTGATTGGATTCACAAACCTGTGATATTATTTTTATGTCTGAAAGTCCTTTCTACTGGACAACATCACGCTCACACTGCAAAAAGTATTTAACTAGATCAGTATAAACATCTCAATTTGACAATAATAATCCAAATTTTAGTTGTTTTGACTAGTTAAGAAGTTCTTGGGCATTTGTCCGAGATTATTTCACTTGTTCTGAGATGTTTCTGACTCGTTTCGATACATTTCGTCCTTATTTCAGGTCATTTTCTTTGCCAATGGGGTAAGAAAATTGGTCTAATCTCATTGGCAATTTTACTTTCTTTCATTTCAATTCATTCATTTTCATTTCAAGCGAGATTTACCTTAGAACTGGTCTGAAATGTCCTCAAACAAGCAAAGTAAACTTGGTCCGATCAGGAAAAGTGTCTAAATGAGTGAAAACCTCTCAGAACAAGATACATTACCCTCAATTCAAGTCATTTAAGCCAATGCTTGATATTCACTTTTTGCAGTGCATGTTTTCGCATATTGTCACCAGTTTTTGAAGTTTTTCTGAGAAAATAATTGGACATGAGTTCATATGTGCCGACAGAGGAGACAATGAACTTTGTGACAGTTTTTGTTCCATGTGGATTCCTCCAGTAATGACTGAGATATGAGCCAAAAAACAAAGACATAAATACATGCATTTTGTCAGTTACTGCGGTTACCACAGTTACCGTCAGCTGCTCCACCTCAATGTTAAACTATGGGCTCTTTAGAATGTTGTGATGTCACGTGAATGCAGCCTATTGCTGGGTTGCAGGTTCTAGAATGTGATGATGTCATCGGGCCCAACGGGGGGCAGGAGCCAGTTTTTCCTATTAACAGCATTACACTTTCACAAGTCGTAGCTCAAAAGAAAATTTATGAATTAGAAAAATGATCATTAATATCATTCACTGGGTCCATCATCTCTCTGTACAAGACCAAAAATTTCCTCAAAAATAAAATAATTTTTCCTCCATACAATAGCATTGGCCTTTAGAACACTGTGATGTCACCTGCAACCCAGCAATAAAGTGTTTCTTGCAAACTCAATCCATAGGTTTACGACAAGCTGAGGCTGGGCAATTAATTGAATTTTAAAGGGATATTTCAGGATTTTTGATATAGGGCCGCATTTCCTAGTTATCCAGAGTGTTGCTGATTTCTAGAGATTTTTTTTTTTTTTTCGTAATTCAAGCAGTTCTTATGTTTGAAGAGTTTCGTGGCGCTAGGCTAGTGCATTTCTATGGTATCAGCTAGCCTGCATTAAAAACAGTGTGCACCTGAGGCAAATCACTTATAACGCCAGACTAACCATATAAATGTCTGTGTCCATAGAATAATTTTTGGAATATAACTGACCTGCATCACATGAATGATCACATTTTGCATAATACCCCCCTTTAAGATGTTAGCATGCTACTGCTCAGCATTTAGCTTCAACAGCAGTTCCAACCTCTCCAAGAGAAAGCCCTGGACACTCCAAACATCTAGCCTTGGATACAACATGTGACAGAGGTCAGAGCTGAGCTGTTCCTGTAGTATTTCCTCAGTGTTCATGGATGTGAGCCACACATGTATTTATCGTGTTGACAGTTGCTAACCGGTAGCATGCTAACGTCTTGTGCACGGACTCAGACTGAGACTTTGTTGACATGACGAACTGTAAAAATCACAGAGAAAGGTTTTCTGTTTCCTCTTTGATGTGTTAATTTAGTCTGAGGAGTGAAGCAGATCTTTAGTAAATCCTGCTGTAGCTCGACAGACAGAGCTGTATTTGCTGATTATTTCACATAAACGTTCGTCTCTGGGGCCGTGTTTTAACTGTTTTCTTCTTGAGCAATGATTACGAGTAGATAAAAATGCCACTGTCAATCAGTTGTCTTTCATTTTCATCCTGAGAAGAGATATTGTTACATGTTGTAGTACTGCATTATTCAACTTCGGTATTCAAAATGGCCACCGGAACGATGCGTAATGTCATTGGAAACACATGTACAGCTTAAAACGAGACACGGCAGGTGAAAGTATTGATTTTTCACGCAGTGGTCGAAGTGGAGATTTGTATCTATTTTCCTCCCTTTACATCTTAGTTTTCATGTCAGATATAAAATGATGATGTTTATTTTATGATGTTTTGTCTGCGAGGTGGGGGCGACCCGGAAGTAGCTGCTGCGCCGCGTAGAAAGGCCGTCTTTCCCGCGGGTTTTCATTCATAAATATTGACAGATTTGACATCCACGTGTCCTGCCAAGGGGCCCCGTGATGACGCTTTCACCCAAATATGGTGTTTTTCCTCCTACGAGACGCTGGAGCGGAAAAGTGGAAGAACGGGCCGAGCATGCGCACTCGCTACAAAACTTCAGGGCTGGTTTTCTCTGAATGAGAGAAGCCGCACTCGGGCAGAGCCTGAGCCCTTATAGAAGCTCCCACAGACTCCAAACTTTACAGTCTGAGACCTAACAATATTTTGAAGGTTTTTTCAGAAGGATTTTTTAATATCTAATTCCTAGCCTGATTTATTCAACTTTGAAACCAAAAAAACAGGCGGAATTTGAGTTTTTACAGAGTTATTGAAAAACTAAACAAAATATCCAAAATCCCCACTGAAAAAATCTTAGTTACTAATATGTCAATAAAATAAAACCATAACATTTAATCTGGCTCAATTCATTATTTTGATTTCGTTGCCCAAAATATAGGCAATTTTGGTCATTTTAATGCTCAATGTGAAATGTGAAAACATGAAATGACAGAAAAAATGCAATACATTATTTTCTCATATTTATATCTGTGATGTTCAGCAAAAGTTTCAAATTGAAATCTCTACATTTATTTTTTTTCCCTATTCACCTGCAGTGTCTCGCCTTAAAGAGTAGCAACCTTTAGGAATCGGCCTATAGATTGATGCTCAAAGTAACCTTGAATAGAAAGTTGAATGACGCAATCTGGTTGTTTTCAATGCCTCTCACTTGGTTTTGGCGCACGCAAGAAATCTTGCCTGTCAACACCACTCCCTCCTCCCCCCGTCACCGAGCGCCCCGTCACCGCCTCCTTCCCTCTTCTCCTCTGTCCATCGTTCCTCTCGCAGCTCCTTCATCCTTCCTTCCCTCCGCCTACGGCCTCCTCCAGAGCTCCCTGAAATCTATAAGGACCAGCGGTAATGACTTTGAAAGGACTCAAAGGCTTCACGGTAAATTAGCCGTCTAATAACGCGCGCATTCGAAAACACTCGGCCTACAGACGTAGCGGCGTATGCTAACGAGGACCGCCGCGCTGACAACGCCTCGCGATGCAACCGTGATCAGAAAACAGGGCGGTTCTAGGCACTCGCATGCATCACGGTGCGTTTACATGTGCGAGTGTCCTTTATAACGACGCTGAAGACGTGGTGTGTAAGAAGTGAGAGACGGTGTTGGATGAAGGTTGTTTTGCCTCGTGCGTGGTTACGGAAGTTGGCGCGTTAATTACGTTCTTGTAAAGAAAGTTTATAATTTGTGCGGAACATTCAAATGAGGCCTCATTTAACAGCGGCTTGTTAGTGATGGGATTTACGGCTCTTTTCTGGGAGCCGAGTGTTTGGGATCCGTTCAATTCAAAGAGCTGGTCAAAAGACTGGTTCTTTTTAATAAAACGTTTTAATAACGGCAGCCAGATAATTCAGAATATCTAAGACACGATCGATAAAAGGCATCCTTTTTTAAATTTAAATCATCTAAAATTACAATGGGACTGATATTTACGCTGGGAAAAGCGCATTTGTGAATAAAATCTTGCGCCACAACTAATAGATACAGACGGCGCCTCTGGAATCGCCCATATATGGTCATGTTTGAAAACGGTTAAGGGGGAAAACAATTTGGGCTGTATCCGAATGTCCACACTATTCCCTATATAGTGACTATATAGTGACTATATAGAGGTCACATTTTGTAGGGGTGTCCGAATGTCCAGAGAGAAAAAGTAGTCCACTCGAAATTTCCCACAATGCATCTCGAAAACTAGTGAGCACTAGATGGTCACTAAACGGGTCAATATAGACCACAATGCATTGAAAGAGTCGGTGAAGAGCCTGACAGAGACAGGTCTTTGAACTAAACAACACGACTGAAGTAAATCAGCTGTTTCAGTCGTGTGTTTGTGTTTCTCATGAATAAACGACCAAAATATAAGAGGTTACGGAGATGCTAACGTTAGCTGCTAACCTTTAGCTTGAGCTGTTAAATGACCGACAGCGTCCTCTCGAATAATCACGTAAAATCCATGTGAAGTAAAAGCGTATCTGTCTCGTATTTATCCATAAATATTCCTCTGTCTCTGAGTCTGGTTGGTTTTTATTACAGAAATACTTTATTCCCGGAGTTTCGCGAACTTTTAGCAGATGTTGTCACTCAATCTGCTGGCGCTTCGGACACCGGGCTCTGACCGACTTTCGGCGTCTCTGAGCTCACGCTGGGGTGACTTTTTTTTCTCTTCCTTTTTTTGTGATGATAGTAACGCCTGTAAAAGTGCCAAAACAGTCGTTCTGTTTCATAAAATAAACGTTTGTAACAATAAATAAATTCAGATATTTTTTTTTTTTTAAAACATCACGCAGTACGGAGAAAGTAGTGGCTTGTGTCCGAATCGCCAACAGAATCAGTGACTTTATAGTGACTATATAGTGCGGGCCTGTGTAGTAAATGAGGAGTTAGGGGATAGTGTGGACATTCGGATACAGCCTTGGAGAAAATTCTAAACGTTCTCTAATTATTCAATAACAACAAATGCTTTAACAAATGCTGCATTTTGAATATAGTTTTCCACTAAATAAAGATACAAAGACATGGAGCGGATAAAAGTGGTTCAACAGCCCATAAAACAACGGAGAATGCTAACATGATGCATCATGCTGATGCAAGCTAGCGCTAGCTACGACTGCCGTTTTCTCGCTTCTACTGAAAAATCTGCTGTGAATAAATATCCATGTGGACCCGATTAGACTTGACTTTACTTGTATGTGATAAACAAGTTCATATTTCACCAGAAATCGAGCCATTTCATTAGCCAAAAATGTAGCACCTACTGCACCTACTCCGCTAACCCGAATGTACCGATTTTGGTAAATATTACTTTTATAGCAGTAGGTTCAGCATTTTTAGCTAATGGGCCTGATAAATACAGTAAGTATGTTCAGTCACTCTCTGTTGAGTTTCAGAAATATTGATTGTGGTATTAAAGAGTTTTTTGTAGTTTCTCGCACATCTGCGAACCCGGAAGTAGAGCTGTGACGTCACCACTTAACAAACATATTTCCATAGAAATACGGGGAAACACAATTTTCCACTCTTCCATATATTTTTTCACAACAGATTGTTCAGTTCTGCATGGATGTCGAAGTGCCCAAGGTGTTATTATGCCTTATCGGGTTGCAGGTTCTAGAATATGATGATGTCACCGGACCCAGTGGGGGCAGGAGCCAGTTTTTCATATTAACAGCGTTACATTTCCACAAGTCGTAGCTAAAAAGAAAATGTATGAATTAGAAAAATGATCATTAATATCAGAACAGCTGGAGGAGGCGTGTGTGGATCGGGAAGTTTGGGCATCTCTGCTGAGACGCTGCCCCCGCGACCCGGCCCCGGATAAAGCGGAAGAAAATGGATGGATGGATGGATCATTAATATCAGTCACTGGGTGCATGATCTCTCTGTGCAAGACCAAAAATGTCCTCAAAGACAAAAATGTTCCTCTATATAATAGTATAGGCCTAACCCAGCAATATGGTACCACCATTTATCCGCTTGTTTGGATCGTGTAGCTACTCACTTAACTGTGTTTAAATAGGGAAAACGTGGAAGGGCTTGGTCGCTTCTAACTTCACCCCGTTTGGCCCCATAGAGGAGAGGAGGAGAGGCGAAATGCTAACAACGTCTTTGGTCTTTTTGCGTGACTGAGCGCACACACAAAGACCAGACAGGTACGCATCAACTCGTCTAAGCTCAGGTAAGAACATATCTCAGTATGGAAAAACGGTGGCCTTAAAGAGCCGGTCGGTCATGGACGTCATATCACTAGTGCTTAAGATCTGTTTCCTCCTGGTATTCCACTTTCTCCACCGCTAAAAACATGCAGGATGAATGAGAGTGTGTTTGATCCAGCATGGCGTTTTTACATGCATGGGTCCTATATGTGTGTATGAACATGCTCTGTCCCCACCAATTAAGGCGAGACACTGCAGGTGAACAGGGAAAATAAATAAATGTAGAGATGTCAATTTGAAACTTTTGCTGAACATCACAGATATAAATATGAGAAAAAAATGTATTGCACTTTTTCTGTCATTTTATGTTTTCACATAAAAATAAGGCATTTTGAGCATTAAAATGGCCAAAAGTGCCTATATTTTGGGCAATGAAATCAAAATAATGAAACGAGTCAGATTAAATTTTATGGTTTTATTTTATTGACATATTAGTAACTAAGATCTTTTCAGAGCGGATTTTGGATATTTTGTTTAGTTTTTCAATAAACTAATCATCAGTGAAAAAATCTGTAAAAACTCAAATTCCGCCTGTTTTTTTGGTTTCAAAGCTGAATAAATCAGGCTAAGGCGAATTAGATATTAAAAAATCCCTCTGAAAAAACCTTCAAAATCTTGTTGTGTCTCAGAATGTAAAGTTTGGAGTCTGTGGGAGCTTCTATAAGGGCTCAGGCTCTGCCCGAGTGCGGCTTCTCTCATTCAGAGAAAACCAGCCCTGAAGTTTTGTAACAATACCATATTTGGGTGAAAGCGTCATCACGGGGCCCCTTAGCAGGACACGTGGATGTAAAATCTGTCAATATTTATGAATGAAAACCCGCGAGAAAGACGGCCTTTCTACGCGGCGCAGCAGCTACTTCCGGGTCGCCCCCACCTCGCAGACAAAACATCATAAAATAAACATCATCATTTCTATATCTGACATGAAAACTAAGATGTAAAGGGAGGAAAATAGATCAAAATCTCCACTTCGACCACTGCGTGAAAAATCAATACTTTCACCTGCCGTGTCTCGCCTTAAACAAATTCATAATCAAAGCCATAATGCATTTTACTCATGAGCGCCTTTCAAACATCTCATGGTCACCTCACAAAGAACGAGCATTACAGAAACAAAACTTCCCCAACCCAGTACAGATGACGGATGGAGCTTATTTCTCCTCTTCTCCTCTACGTCTTACTCAAACACTGCTCAGTTCAAGCACACCACTCTGAATTAGTCATTTTATGTTGTTGCTCTTTTTGCGCTGTAATGCTAATAGCATCTTTTGCCAACAAATAGGTTAAAAGCGTTTGAAACACCCACTCGCTTGTGTAAGAGCACAAATCCTATGTGTAAGTGTGTGTTCCGGTGATTTATTTCCTCTTTAATCTGGTGTGGCAGAGGGGGCCCGTATTTACTGTCTGTGTGAGCGCCTCAGCCACAATATTTATAGCTTTGGTCCAATCTGTGCCCCATTCGGCTGCAGGGAGGAGATAGGGGCTTCCAATACAACATCCCTCCCCCCCCTCCCCTTTACCCGCACACACCGCCTGCACCTGCAAAATCACTACCAGGAAAACATGGCGATAAATCCTCCACTTTCAACGCGGGATTGGTCAAATTCTCCCAAACTTACGACGGGAGAATTTGACGGGCAGTCGCTTCAATGGGATTAATCTAAACAGACATTTCTCGTTCTGTTTTGAGAAAAGCGTGTAAGTAAAACTGTGCGTTATTGAAAACAACAGAGGTGAAAGGCTCGGTTTATGCTCTGGTGTGGAATATTTCTTTTTTTCATTCAACTTTAACTCTGAATGACCAGTTGTAGCCAGGGGCGGACTGGGACTGAAAAACAGCCCTGGACTCTGGTCAGCCTGGCCCAAATTAGCGTAAATGTGACACTTCCACAAATACATATGTTTAACCTCTTACCCCCCGCCTTAACCCCTTAAAATACCTGATCCCGTGTAGGACCCGCTGGTATGTTCCGGGCATTTGGATGCAAGGGGACACAAGGGGGCGCTCTTCCAACCTTCTCAGTGTAAATGTGAATCAACTTTCTTCAGAGTGAGACTTTAGGTCAGACACCATGAGTGACAGTGACATGACGCTAAATACAATGAGCTCTTTGTTTTCAGTAAAAAAGGTGATGCCTCTTTGCTCTTCAGTCCCAGAGAAGTGAAGAAGGAAGTCACGGAGATTCTGCTTTAGACAGAACTTCAGACTTCTTCTGAGAACTGTAAAACTAAAGTATGTAGTGAATCAATAAAGAATGAAATGAGAATTCTATTTCAACTCTGATTATTTCTGAATTCTTATTATTTACTTAATTATTTTTTATCACACAATTGATGCTTTTACAGGTTTAAAAAAAAAATCCATGTTTATTTTCTGATGTAGAGTCATGTTTTGTCCAGTCCCTCTGAGTCGTGGTGGGTCCTGATGGACCATGACAGATGTGGACAGGACTGTGGTAGATCTACTTTTACTTTGGAGAAAATAGTTAGTAAATGTTGAAGAAAATGAACCTCATGAGCTTCTTCTGTGGAGTCATTGATAATTAACCAACATATTAATCATATACAGGATTTTTCACACTTATTATGAAGAAATGCTTTAAGTTCAATCTTTTATTGTTTCATCCAGCAGAAGTGTAATGTTCTACAACAGAATCTCCATGAGTGACTTCACTTCTCAGTCTGTGACTGAAGAGAAATGAGGCCTCAGTTTTTTTACAGAAATAAAGAGCTCATTATTTAGCATCATGTTACTGTGACTCACGGTGTGTGACCTACAGTGTAACTCTGAAGCCAATCAGATCACAGAGACTCAGAGTGGGCGGGGCTCAAATGTGACCAAACGCCAAGATCCAAGAACTGAGACCAAAAATAATATTTCAGCGCTTTAACAGGTTAACCGAGAGCATTTTCTCCAGTTCGGCTTTATCCAAATCTAAAGGCTTCTTGACTGGAGAGCAACACTGTAACGCCTCATTTGAAAGCTAAAATCTAGAAAAGTGACGGTAACTTTTTGTCACATTGTCGCTGCATTTTTGTCATGTTTTTGTTGCTTTTTCATAACTTTTTCGTGGCTTTTTCGTCGTGTTTTTGTCTCTTCACCGCAAAAAGAAAATATCAAGCATTGGCTTAAATGAATTGAGGAAATGAATCCTGTTTTTGTTGGTTTTCACTCATTTAGACACTTTTTCTGATCGGACCAAGTTTACTTTGCTTGTTTGAGGACATTTCAGACCAGTTCTAGGGTAAATCTCGCTTGAAATAAGAAAGTAAAATTGCCAATGAGATAAGACCAATTTTCTTTCCCCATTGGCAAAAAAAATGACCTGAAATAAGGACGAAATGTATCGAAACGAGTCAGAAACATCTCAGAACAAGTGAAACAATCTAGGACAAATGCCCAACAACTTCTTACCTAGTCAAAACAACTAAAATTTGGATTATTATGCTCAAATTAAGATGTTTATACGGATCTAGTTAAATACTTTTTGCAGTGTACACGGTAAAAAAGGGGTAAATGTTATATCTGGCTTTTAAACTGCTCTTTGAAATGAACGGATCTTAAAGACTTGGCTCCTGAAGAGATTTAAATCCCATCACTAGTTTGTAGTTTGAGGCAAAATAAATACATAAATAAATCAGAACAATTAAAGGTAGTGAAAACGCAGACTTGTCTAACATATTACTAACAATCAACGCTTCCTGCATGGGCGTCTAACAGCAGATAAACATGGAGTTTAATTACAATGCTCACATGTCTGTTGGTATTTCAGAGTGACTTATATAACCTTGAGAGAACAGAGAGAGAGAGAGAGATGCACGCCGCTGTTATAGCTTCACCTCGTTAGCCCACCTCTTGATTAGCGTTGCCCTCCTGGAGAAAATAAACCACAATTACTGATCATTATCACCATTTATTTCAATAATGAGGCGCCTGGGTTTTGTGTAGGCAGAGGAGACATCCATGCGTGACTCTATGCGCCCGATCCGGTGTTTCTAAACACAGGCTGTAGACTAGACGTTGACGGTGATGAGGGGTCCTGCACGTGGGCGGGACGGACAAACCCATTGCAAATTGCGAAGTGGGATAATAAACACCATTCTTGTGCCAGGCGAAAGATCGGGCCCTATGTGTTTTAATTAGTTCATTAAAATAATATTTGCACTCAGGCATTCGCTCATGTACAATGACAAACTGGAATATGGATATGTGGTGGTTTTCTTTTCGTTTTTTCTTATAGTTCTTATTTTATCTTTTTGTTTTTTACATATCTAATCTCTTCCCCTCATATTACTGCTACATTATGAGTTTGACATTTTGAGTAGATTCTAGATGCCATAAAGCTTAGGACAGTTTATTTTTTTTATTTGATGTACAATATCAACGCACAAGCTCTGTGGGTATGTGTCACAATGTGATTACTTCATGATATACAGTACAAGCGAGCATAATGGGGAGCAAAGAACACATCCCTGTGGGTAGCCAGCATTGATTTCGATGGTGTATTGTGAGACTTGATGGATCTTGATGGGATAATTAAGCTCCCAGCTGGTCTCTGCAAAAAATGGCACATTTTGAAACTATTCTAGTTGCTGTAAAGCGGATGGTTTGCTTCTTTTTTAAATTTTATGTACGGTATCAACACGCTATCGAGCTTTGTGGGTGCCGTAAATTCTCTAATACTGGCCTGTATTCCATTAGCGGCCGGGTCTCTAACAGTGGCCGGGTTCGCGGCTGGCGGAGGCAAATTAAAGCCGGTCTCTAAAACAGGCCGGGGCTTTTATTAGAAACTATAGCTGTAGAATTATTCCCCATGTTAGGAATTTGTCTCATACTGGTGTAAATGAAAACTCAGGTGCAGGAAGTAAACAAACGGGAACCCGGGCCGAGGGGGACGATGCGGAGGAGCTGATCCGAGCGTAACTTTGACACAGATTTAGCCATTTTTCAAACCTCCTGTGACGTTATTTGGAAACAGGGCAAATGTTGTGTGACCCTCCAGGGTTTAAATAAAGTCTCCATCGCGTCCTCAAAGCACGTCCAGCTGCTCCGTGTGCAGGTCAGTCCCACGCCTCAAAATAACTCCTCCCATCAGCGCGAGCGTCTCGTCTTCTCTCGGGTCAGTCTCATGATCGATCACAAACGCTCCGTCTAAACTCAACTTTTACACGAGATAACAACAAATAATCCGGTCCGCGGTAAAAACGAAACAGAAACCTGCAGTCACATTGATGTCAAAGCTCCGCTAACAGCAACGAAACACTTCCTGTTGTCCCGACAAAATAAAAGGCATCAATGTTCCAGCCGCTGGGAGAGGGTTTGAAATGTTAATTAATAATTGAGCCTAATATTTTAGGTGCAAATGGACACAAATGTTGTTTTTCTTCGTTTTCCTGGTCGTCCGTTTGCTCAAATAAAAATAAAGGCCTGTCTCTAATTGTGGCCTGGTTCCAATAAAGGCCTGGTCCTGATGCCCTCGAGTAAATAAAGGCCGCGGCCTGTATTAGAGCATTTACGGTACCTCATGAAACATAATCAAGCATAATATATAATAGGGGGCTAAGAACACATCCTTGTGGGGTTCCAGCCTAGATGCAAGTTAGCCATTTTATACTCACTACTGCCACCTCAGGTCAAATAACCTGCATGATTTTGCAGGATATGTTCACTAAGGTTACCTTCTTAACCCCCATATGAACCAAGCACATCTTCTCCAGTTTGGCATTACCCAAATCTAAAAGCAAACAAGTGGCAAAAGAGTGACAAAAAATGACGAGAAAAGCAACAATAACACAATGAAAAAGGTTTTGAAAAAGCGTCAAAAACACACAACTTAAGAGTGATGAAAAAGCAACAAAAAAAAGGAACAAAAAAATGACAAAAAGATGTCAAAAAAGAGATTTAAAAACAAAAGAATACTACTAAAACACTTCTAAAATATACATAAAAAGTGATGAAAAAGTGAACTCCAGTTGGGAAGCTTTTAGATTTGGGTGAAGCTGAACTGGAGAAAATGAGCTTAGTTAAAGGCAAGAGGTTTGGGTACTTTATTAGACCTGTAGGGAAATTTGTTCTCTGCATTTGACCCGACCTATAGGAGCTGCAGGCACCCACCAATTCGTCGCGAGATGTCCAGAGTACACAGAGTGAACTTACACGTCCTTGCTGATGATGATGACTTACCGCGCATAGCTCAGTGACAAGTTACAGGAATGTGTGTTTTATTGCGTGATCGGTTTAAACATTAGCTAAAAGACTTTTATTGCCATTGTCGGGTAAGCGCATGATGGGAATTTCCTACATTTCTCGTTTCACAGCCTGACGTCACCCCCAATTTGCACAGTCTTACAACAAACTAACTAACAAAGGAAGTACTTAGATGAGGAAAAGCGGGGTTTTTACAGAATATCTGATAATAATGCAAAAAAAGTGTAGAAGACAAGTATTTCTTCTTTAAATTATGCTGAACAATCTAGAGCCGAAAGTCTAGTGGATGAGGCTCCTGCACATGTGTCGTAATACTGTATTGTCCCCAGTGTCCGACTATAATAGCGCTGTTCCTTTAAGACTACGTGCGGGAGGAGGATTCTCTGCATTTCCCCTCACCTGGTTCAAAGTGCAGTTACTCCTGATACTTGGACTGTCGCAGGTAGGTCATATTTTCTGGCGCCTCTGTTGTGTATGACCATGTGATAATCTGGTTGTTAGGAGAGAGAGAGTAGCGAAAATATCACTACTCTCAACGAGAATAGAAAAATACACCAGGCAGAGGTGAAGGCAGCAGTTGTGGATTAGAGGCAGAGGGAAAGCAGAACTATATTTAAGAGCTATCATTGTTTATGATGAGTAAAGAGGCGTCTCATTATTTAGAGACAAGTCAGATGTTTCCAGAGCAGAAGTTACAGTTAAAGCTGCCAGAGGAACATCAGAGAAAGACAGAGCTGTGTGTAGTGAGACAATGTAAAGCTACACAAATGTATCTATTGTTATATCAAATGAAACAATAATAACAATTAAAATCAACAGACTTACACAGCATATAATTAGTTAGTTGATGTGGATGAACAATTACAAATAAAAGTGTGGTATATTCTCTGACTGTACATTCTGGAATAGGATATGTATGCATTGCTGTTTAATATACTACGGTTGACATCAACTTGGCAACGTGGATGTATTTTGATATAAGAAACATAAATACCCCATAAATAACGCACATGGGGCATTACTCAGCACTGTCTGTCTGTTCCAGAAATGGAGAGTTCAGTGTTTGTCCCTCCAGAGCTCTCTCAGGGAGAGTCCTACCACATCTTCTGCAGCTACAGCAGCACTGACTACAACTGGACACAGGCTCTGATCCAGCAGCTGGAGGCCAGGGGCCTGAGGGTGTGTGACCACGAGAGAGACTTCACTCCGGGATGGTCCATCCTAGAAAACCTGTCCGAGAGCATCCAGCAGAGCCAGAAGGTGCTGCTGGTTCTGAGTGCAGAGTTTGTAAGAGGCCGCTGGTGTCTGCTGGAGGCCAACATGTCCCTGTTCAGAGACTGTCTGCAGAGGAAGCCCATAGTGCCAGTGCTTCTGCAGCGAGACGTGTCCATCCCTCTGCACCTGAGCCACCTCACCTACCTGGACGTCCAGAACCCAGACTTCATCCAGCAGCTGCTCAGGGTGATGTGCACACCTAACCAGGAGCTGCAGAGCTCCACTGTGGTTCCCTACCAGCCGCCCTCCCTCTACAACGGCAAGATCCTCGAGCCTCTGCTCGCTGTCAACGAAGAGCAGCTCAACAAGTTTGACTGTGGAGTGTGGAGCGACGTGGTGCCAGATCAACTGAGGCCCATCATTCAGCAGCCGGAGAGATACAGAGAGGCCATAGACATCATCAACACGGTCTCTCTGACTAAAGTCAGGTTTAAGGAACTCTGGAAACAAGTCCTAGCAGGACTTGGTGGTGTGTTGATTGTTTTTTTTTACTTATTAGGAATATCATATTTCCTTCAGTTCCACTTTTGGGTTAATGCCCCACAAGGCCTGCAGACAGTAATGACTATATTTTTATATCTAATGACAATTGCTATTGTAGCTAAACTGAATTCCCTCAGAAAAAATGAGATTCAGCGTGTTGTGCGTGAGCTGCAGAAAGCCATCGGTCAGGCCAACAGTCGCCTGTTTGAGGAGAACGTCCTGATCGGCTCTGAGTCCAACTCTAAACTCCTCCTGGTTTATGTGAGTGTGGACGACTGCAGACAGCAGCTCTTAGCTCAGTCCCAGGACCAGGAACTCTTTCATCAGGCCGTGCTGGAGCACTCCAGTGCTTACACCTGCTACCTGGCTAAAGATCCGGTCCCTGTTCAAACGTCCTCTGACTCTGGGCACCTGCAGGGAGGCGTGTGCTTCTGTCAGTACGTCATCAATAAGGTTCTGATCCGACAGACCTGGAGGGGGCTCTGTTGCACTGGGCAGCAGTAGAAATGTTTAATGAATCTCTGATGCACACTTTTGTTCCGCTGAAAAAACATGACAGAAACAGCTCTTTCCGGTTTTAATGAAGGAAAACAACACTCTATTGTTGAGGATGTGGATTGAAACAATTCCCTTTATAATCAAGCAACTAAAAGAAGAAAAAGCACAGTTAGAACTGTCTTGTACCTACGTTTCCTGTAACTATAATAATGTTTTAATGTTTTTGAAGAACTTTGTAAATGATCTTACTATTTAAGTATTGCAGCTTTCAATGTGTATATGCATACCTTGAAATATTTTACATAAGTAAGCTATAATATTTTTTTTACTGTACTGTAACTGTTTGTATATTGTTGTCGTTATAGTGTGTTAAAATGCCACTTGGTCTCCTCTCTTAAATAAAATGAACAAACTGAAAGTAATGAAATGAAAAATAAATAAATAGACCCGGCACATTTAGCGAAGGTTTTAGTAATGAATTCTCACGTCACTTTTTATGGCAAAAACACCAAACCACAACATTTAGAGTTTGTTTGACTTCTTTTGTGTATTTGTGACCTTTGTCCCTCCAGCCTCTGCAGCTGCTTGGGTACAATTATTATGTTTACGGCAAAGATTTACATTATTTGCTGAATGAATGAGGGACACACTGGAATTTTATTGAATACAATTCTTCTCTGACGAAATAATTATTTGCGTAGTTGGTATTATAAAGCTCAGAAGGTTGGGGTTCGAAAATGAGGCTGAAAAGCAACGCCAACTCTGCCAAAGCCACTTAATAAAGATGACTGACACAGTGGGCAGTGAGGGGGAGAGGAGCGGTGTGTGACCTATGAGCCAGTCAGAGTGATTACATAAGCACACGGGAGACATGTTCACACGAATGAAATATATAAAACGAGGTTGTAAAAAGTCCTCTGCAGTCCAGTGTTAGTTCACTTTCAGTGCAGACCGAAGAGAGAAGGTTGACAATTCAATTCTCCTTCACTCGCAGCAAATAGCGGCACTTCTTGATTTCTCTTTAACAGGTACGTATTTAAAACTAGTACAATTACTACCACTACCCACCTACAACTGCTACTGCTGCGAGGAAACATATCATTTATTTAACAACTTTCTGAGCTCTTTTTACAGTTAAAGTCAAGATGGTTGGGCAATGTAAAAGTTTAAATCTTTATTTATGTTATGACTACCCAGATTTCTTAAATGGATTTAGAAAGCCTGTATGGGTGACAAGGTAATTGGTTAAAACCTGGGTCACCCAACGAGGAAGTCCTGGCTTCTATTTCCAGACCAGACAGAGTCCTTCTGTTGACTTTGGCTTGTTCTCACCATGTCCATGAAGGGTTCCTCTGGTTTGCCTCCAAAAACATATAGGTTAGGTTGACTTGTGGCATCACAGTGTGATTGAACTAACAAATCTACAAATTCAGTAAAACAATAGTCAGTCAACTCCACACTGTCTCACTCTTGTAAACTTTATTGCTGCAACTTTTTATGTACTTTTATGTTTGTGGCTGATACGAACGTTTGGCAATACATACATGTATATATATAAATATATGTATTGTATATATATTTTATATACATATATTTTTTTTATGTTCACACAGAAATGGAGAGTTCAGTGTTGGTCCCTCCAGAGCTCTCTGAGGGAGAGTTCAGCATTCTCATTATTTTTACAATTTTAGACCAGTCTCTTCTCGAACTAAAGATTACAGGTTTTGTATGTGTGACACTTTTGTCAATCTGGATATTATATAAGGCTGCACTTTTCAAAACTAATGAGAAGCAGCGTATTTTGCACGAGCTGCAGAAAGCCATCGGTCAGGCCAACAGCCTCCTGTTTGATGAGAATGTCCTGCTCGGGTCTCAGTCCAACTCTAAACTCCTCCTGGTTTATGTGTTTCTGGACGGCTGCAGAGAGGAGCTCTCTGCTCAGTCTGAGGACCATGAACTCTTTCATAAAGCCATACTGAAGTACTCCTGCGCGTACACCTGCTGCCTCGCTAAAAGGTTTTTCCATTTCAAACCAACTTCCAACACTGGTCACCTGGAGGGGACTGTTTGTTTCTGTCAGTATGTTATGTATGAGCGCTCTATAGAAGGGACCAGGAAGTCTAATGTCTGTTCATGTTGCTAGTGATCGTGAGGGTCTTAAGTTCTAAGGAATTAGCTACTTAGCAAAGAAGGACTAAAGGCAGACACACAACTGTAGCAGCTTTGCAATGATAGTTGGCTGTTGTTTGCTTTTTTAATGTTTTTGTAGATGATAGATGGTCTTAATAGATAAGTTAATGTGACCACATCACAAAAACATGCTTTCTTTGCTTCCAGTTCATTTTAGAGTTCATTAGAATGATTTTATGTACTTTAAATGTCTGAATGGCTCCCTCCTGTCTGTCACTCTCATGCTCGCAGGTCAGCGGTAGCTAATGATGTGCGTTTTATACTTTATGCTTATTCTTGTTCAAATTGTTCCTAATCTGAACTGTAAATTTGAATGTGTGGTTTTTGTATGGCACTTTGGCCAACTATGTTTTTTTTTTTTTTATTATACGGCTCTTCACAACGTAAGTAGAAGCTCCGTTGATTTGAATGGGATTTCCCAACGTTCTACCGGTCATTATTTTCTGATAAAGGACCTCTGAAAAAAATAATGACGCTGCCAATGGCAACGGAGTTGGTGCTTTCATATCACTCCGCACGTACGTAGTAGCGACAGTATCTGTCCCGTCACTGAGAGAGAAGTCGGGGAATTCCTCGTGAAGTTAGCGTGAGTCTGACTTTCAACTTACCCAGAGATTCACCACCATTCCTCCAACTGCGCCTTCAACTAAGTAGCTAGGCCATATATACATATATACTAGCTACTAGCCTTGCTACTTCTAGCCTAGCAAAACGTTGCCGAGCAACGCGCAAACTTTTGGGAACTATTTGTCGCGGAAGTCATTAAATAAACCTTTCGACCTTCATAAAAGTGTACGAAGTTTATGTTGTGTGTGTTCAGTTGGCAAATGGCCGTATAATAAGCGGGATAATGGATAGAACGCTGGTCATTATCGGGAAAATAAGTACCGACAGGGCGAACCGGAACCCGACGTGAAGCGGAGGGGTCTTGTTTCGCCCTGAAGGTTTTTTTTTAGTTTGCTGTATAATTTTTATTTTAAATGTAGAGTGGGTAACTAACAAGTATATGATAAGTTTCATGTTTTTATACATCCTATGTTTTGTTGAAGTGAAACGTTGAAATTGGATTTGAATGAATGACAGCACAAAAAAAAGTATTAAAATTGTTGCACAGTGTCCATAAATACCGGTGCGCAAATCATCGTAGTGCTTCATCATATATTCATGCTTCTTTCCAAGTAACATAGAAAACCTTGAGTGTATTTACAGATATACAGCATGAGAAAAGTTGAAATATTTAATCAAAAGTCATTTTTTGCGGCGCAAGATCCGCGGATGCCGCCATATTTCTGGCTCTTTGCTCTGTACCGCAAAGAATTATGGGCAATATGCTTCGGCGAAGTGTGGATCAGGGGCGCAAAGGGGGCGAAAGACCCCCCTGGAGGACTGGGACGCCCTACGCACTCACACCCATCATCGGGAACGCGAATACGAGGGGCGCGAGAGAGGAAGTGCGAGTATTGGGACAGGTTTTACTGGAGTCAAATCTTAAATAGTAAAACCACGAGTTCATTAGTCCTGCTGAAGTCCCTGAGATCATTCCAAGTGTTTTTGGTGATGGTACTTCGAGTCAATCGTTATCTATATCTTGGATCAGCAGAGGAACTATTTTTAGCACATACTTCCAAATGTTCTGCACTTTCAACTCCGGACAGATCAAACATGTACTGCTGGGATGGACCACTCTTTGAAGAATCCATTTTAAAAGAGAGAGATGAGATGTGTAGGAGCCCTGGTTCTGTCTGTAAAACTGCCTTCAAAAATACATGAAAAGTGCAGAATATTTTTTTGTCTTCAAATGTGGAATTTGAAGTATCCCTTAAGCTTTAGCTCTGAGTTCAAAGTTGTCTATGAAACGATGCCGCCACAGCTTCAGTGTAAATATTTAACAACGTTTCATTACAGCAAAACAAAACTGCCAAATATTGATTGATTACCCGAGGAGAGAGACTCATTGGATCACCGCAGTAGAAGCAGAGTGAATGCTAGACTGGAGAGATAGAAAAAACTTACAAATCAGGCTCTTCAGGCAACTTGGAAGAGAATGAGAGTCGAGGCAGTCTCTGAATTTGAAACAGAACTGTGTTATTTACAGGTGTTTCGACTCTTGGGAGTCTTCATTGGGGTAAGAAGGCACCACTTAAACTAGCGGTGCTCACATGACCAAAGACACATGAGAGGCCAAGTTCACAATAATAAAACATTTCTATAATTGGTGCAAGAAGCTCAAATACGTATCTGCAAAACAGGTCAACACAACCAGACCATAGTCAAATACTTCCAACACACTGAGATCTGTTCTTACCTGAGCTGAGACGAGTTGATACACACAACTCGTCCAAGCTCAGGTAAGAACAGATCTCAGTATGGAAAAATGGTGGCCTGTTCCTTTAAAGGGACGAGATGCAAGTTTTATGGTGCATTTTTATACTCACTACTGCCACCTCAGGTCTTATGCCCAACTGCATTTTATATATTAAAGGAATAGGCCACAGTTTTTCCATACTGAGATATGTTCTTGCCTTAGCTTTGACGAGTTCTTTAGGACCTGTCTGATCTTCGCCTGTGCCTTCAGTCACATAAACACAGCGCAGACGGCGTTAGCAGGGCTGGACTGGCAGAAAAAATTGGCCCGGGACTTTTGGGTCAAGACCGGCCTGAAAAAAAAACAGTCATATTCAATGCAATAGTCTAGGTGATGAGCAAAACAATAAGTCCTTGGCTTGAACTAAAACAGTATAAGCAACAAATCGAGGACAATAGATGCATTTTGTTTCTGCCGAATTCAAGCCAACACCTCATAACACTCAACACTTTAATCTTTTCATTTATAACTTGAGGGAACCCTTGAAAAATGACTTAACAATCTTAAAATGTGCGTTCTATTAATGAAGTTCCTCTCGCGACAGCAACACAAATAAACTTCTCAAAACCAACCAAATGATCAAACTGTAGATGAAGATGAAATGGTAAAATTCACCACAGAGTTATGGAGGTGTGGAGTGAGAACAGAAATCCCAAAAAGGTCAAACATTGTAAATCCCGTCAATGGAAACTAGAAGATTTACAAACTGCACTGAGGACGAGGGGCAAGACAGAGTCACCTGACAGCTCCCAGCATGCACTTCTTTGCAAACATTTGGCTAAAATGTATAAAAAATAGAGATCTAAGGTTCTGTAGGTCCTGGAGGGAGTTACAATAAACTATTTCCTCTTATATTCACAATGTGAGGGGCATGAGTGTTATGTCCCAGAGGCCCATTGCTCATTATACAAGATTATCTGGGAACCATGACTCAAGAAAGCGCCACCAGAGGGGATAAAAGGCGTCATATCCCTTCAGTAGAGGAATTGTGTAGTTGCATAAATGAAATGATAGAGCTTTTATCCGCTTAGAAAATCCACATTGTTTAATTTTGTGTAATTATACTTTGTAGTGGAACACTTCACGTAACCATATTTAAATAGGGAAAACGTGGAAGAGCTTGGTAGCTTCTATCTTGACCTGTTTTGGAGCTATAGAGGAGAGAGGGAGAGGCTAAATGCTAACGCCGTCTGCGCTGTGTTTACGTGACTGAAGGCACGGAGGAAGATCAGACAGGTCCTAAAGAACTCGTCTAAGCTCAGGTAAGAACATATCTCAGTATGTAAAAACGGTGGCCTAAATTCCTTTAAGCTCCTGCATGACGGTACTTCGGACTCGAATGACCAACTTTTTGAGTGACAGCGGATGTTGTGGTGAATCGTTCTGGGCTCATTCTACACATTAGGACTTTGCTGGAGCATTTAGGGGATGGAAAATACATTTACATTTTTGAACTCTGTCTTGTCCCTTTAAAATGCACAATGCAAATCTTCAACACAAAAAGCATCTGAGAGTCCTTGAACCTGAAGCTCTGAGTCTTCAGGATCTTTGAGAGCTGTTCAAAAGACTGGCTCTTTTTTTAATATAACATTTTAATAAGCTTAAAACTTATTTAGCGCTTTTCTACCATCACCAGGCCCAAAGCGCTTCACAGCAAGGAACTGGTCACCCGCTCACAAATGGGACTGATGCTTTGAAAAACGTGTTTGTGATTGATTCTTATGTTTATCTGGGAGAGCTCAGGGTAAAATTGACTGAAAGAAAGATCGGGCTCTTTTCACAATTGAGATCCGGTTCGAACCGTTCACCGAAGACCCGGCTGGTCATGAACATCACTAGTTACTTGTGCAGTGTGGAAAACAGTCAATATCACAGTCACAATGTTTCAAAGAGGTGCAGGAGGACAAAGTGACACCTACACCGAGATCCTTCGAGTGAAACCAGTGCTAAAGGACCAGACACAATTTCAAACACAGTAAAGCCGAGGCCTCGGAGTTTAGAGGAAAGGGGAAACTTTATGTCCTCATTTAAGCCTGGGCGAGTCGTCACCTTGAGGCCGTCCGTCCAAAACGTCTCCCTGCGCTGGAGTTGCTGGAGTCTGTCACCATCCATAACATTTTTTGTGACGACGTCCATGACTAGAGCCTTGAGTGAGTTACAGCTGCTATGGCCTGTGGGTTTATTATGTTTTGCCATTGGGTGCAGTTGGTTTCGAGTCCTTTTAGCATATCTGTTTTGCAATTGGCAAGGCTTCCACATTCCTGCAATGGCTACACATCTGAAGGTCTTTTGAGAGAGCCATGGTTTTTTCGTTTCCGAGAAGGCAGAGCGCTTCCAATAAGATGTTTGTTAAGACCGGGCGCCTTTCGAAAGGTACAGAGGGAGATCCTAGAGGGCTGGTTGGAGGGTGTCATGCCATTGTTCCGACAACCCATTAGTCTGACGTCTCATTTGTCCGAACATTTACCATTGAGCAGAGGTGCCGTTAGTACAACATCTCTAACCCAGTTGTGTTGTGGATTAGAGGAAAAGGTCCTGATTGGCTCCGAGTCCATCTCTAAACTCTTCATGGTTTATGTGAGCCTGGACGCCTGCAGACATGAGCTCTCTGCTCAGTCTGAGGATCAAGAACTCTTTCATAACGCCATACTTAAAGGAACAGGCCACCGTTTTTACATACTGAGATATGTTCTTACCTTAGCTTTGACGAGTTCTTTAGGACCTGTCTGATCTTCACCCGTGCCTTCAGTCACGTAAACACAGCGCAGACGGCGTTAGCATTTAGCCTCTCCCCCTCTCCTCTATAGCTCCAAAACAGGTCAAGATAGAAGCTACCAAGCTCTTCCACGTTTTCCCTATTTAAATATGGTTACGTGAAGTGATCCACTACAAAATATAATTACACAAAATTAAACAATGTGGATTTTCTAAGCGGATAAAAGGGGGAACTATATTGTAAGGCGTAATAATACCAGGAGTAGTTTGGCATCCGCGCAGTAAAGTGAAGATTACTGCGCGGATTTCGAACTACTCCTGGTATTATTACCTACCTGCATACACTCAACCCCTTGGCTCCTCCGGACCTCCAGGGACACCCTGCGCACCCTTCGGATACGGTGACCCACTCTTAGGCACCTTTCCTCGGACTGGACCCTAACTGGAAAACTGGAAATATGCGCCCAATGGCAAATTTTCGATATTTTGACAAAACATTCATTTGAATGGTGAACCACCTAAATGTACTTCAAACTTCACCAAACTTTGCCATACATTTTCTTTTTATATATATATATATATATATATAAGAAAATTAGACTAGGGACAAAATGATCCATTGAAGTTAAAAAAAACATGGGGCGTATGATGCACCCCAGTCTCCAGGGATAGTCCCATACGACAAGGAGGCGGCAGACATTCTTTTCCTCGCAACACGGTCTTATCTGAACCTAAACATGGTCAAAACACCCATTATAGTCTTAATTTTCTCATGCCCACAGTCAAATAGCAATAAATGACATGTTTGATGTGGCAATTTCTGACTGTGACAGATAAATTTCCACTTAATCCGCCGTTTCTTTTCTCACATCTGCTTCTGAATATTTTACTGGAGCTGGCAAATCGTCACAGTCACACTTAACATGTGCCAATAATGCCCAATACCTCCGAAGACATGGTTTTTAAGCACTGCATGCTACTTACCTGTCAATCACAGCAGCAATTCTTTTCAAAAGAGCACTCAGTCTTATCATATGCACAGTGTTTTGTTTATTTATTCAAGAGTCCAAATATAATTAGTTTTATTTGGTTATTTTTCAGAGCTATGCACATGAGGGCTTTATTATACATGCTTAGAGATGAAAAGCTGTGGCTGTTTCTGGTTGGGCACTATAGCTTTAATACAGAACAATGTACAGGTATATCTTATTTTGAAAGCATGTAGGCCCAGTCCACACAAACTCAAGCTCAGGACTAAACGCAAAAATATTGTAGTAGTCCAGCATAACATCCATTATCTTCCCAGCAAGCTGAATTCTCGCAGTATTTGTGAGTTTACAAACAAGAGAGAATCAATCTTGAACGGCTCCCGCCTTCATCGTTCAGACAGAACCAAAATCGTTTCTGTCAAAAAAGACAGGGGGGGGGGACATGGTGGCCATTCACCAACCATCCACTACTCCAGGGGTGGCCAACCCGCGGCTCTCGAGCCGCATGCGGCTCTTGGCCAATCAGAGTGCGGCTCTTTGCATGATTGGAGATGTTTAATACAATGCGGCTCTTTGCAAAATAATTGGTAAATATTTCCCATAAACTGTAACAGTCTTTGACCAAAAATCCAACCATCGTCCTACAGACCCTGTTTCCATCTCTACATGAATGAGAGTCCGTATCTCTCTCCTTTTCGAGGCGGCGTGTAAAAGGTGCCCGTGCAGCCTCACTCAAAGCGGGATGTAGGTTGAACAACAGGCAGGCAGATCGTGGCACTAGGATTAGCTTCTGTGCGTTTCAGGTTCCTGATCAGCTGCTCTTTATTTGATGTAATTTGGCCACATATTCACAGAAAAAGATCAAAATTAGGAAATGGAAAAAAGCGGAGCTCTTTTGAAGCGTATGATGCGAAGCGCGACATCGTAACGCGGAAATACGCAAAGTCATGACTTTTCTTTCACACGTGCTATAACTGTCGCAGATGCAACTTAAAACAGACTCTCAGATCCTCCAGAGGCTCCTGGTTAAAGTTCATGAACTTTATGCAGCCGAGAGTGCGTTCTCTGCACAGTCCAGTCAGGACGAAGCTGCAGGCACTGAGCGCACATGCCAGGGGCGAATCAGAGAAGGGGGCTCAGTGGGCAGGGCCCCACATACAAACACACCCCAGCATTAAAAAAAATAAAATAATAATTTTAATCTAATTCTGTCTCAGTCAGAACAGGAAACACAAAATGTCATTTAATATACATGTATTTCAATCTTGTTGAGGAGTAAAACCATTCAATCTAACACAATTATAAAAAATAAAAAGGCATAAAGTTATAGTTTATTGTGATTAAATAAAACGGTCACATTCTATTTAATCACAATAAACTACCGCCCCGGAATCTCGCTAATGGTCGGTGCCTTTGTGGCTCTTCACAGGATCAAGGTTGAACATTTCGGCTCTTGGTCTCTGACTGGTTGGCCACCCCTGCATTACTCATCCATCTGACCATCCAGGATTACACGGCCTCATCAGTGAACAAGACTGTTTGGAAATGAGTCTTCATGTTTGTCTGAGCCACTGCAGCCGTTTCTGCTTCAGCTTCAATGAACAGATTAGGGGAGGCCGGATAGAAGGTGTTACAGCCAATCTGTTTCTGAATGAGCGTGATGCATAGAGGGGAGGTTATATAGGCGGGGCTCACGCAGGCCATAGTGAGCAGGTTGCCTACGAGAGCACACAGCTTTTCAACCGCTTCTGTGTACAAGGTTGACAAGGATTTTATGCACTGAAGAAAGTTGTTTTTATGCATTTATGTGACGTTAAATGCACTGCCTAATAAACATTTATTTTAACGTGACCTTCTCCTGGACTCAATGGAAGGCACACACAGCGCGTCTGGAACCTGTACAACACTTACCTGCTTTCTGTAGTAAATGGCTGCTACAGAAGGTTTATGCACAACTGTAGCCTCTGGAGGGTCCTACACATTGATGTTCAGGAGACTCCAGAGTAGGGCTGGGTACCGTTAAACAGTTCCTACTTGGTACCGACCGAAAAGCTCCGGTAGGGGGCGGTATCGAAAAACCTTTTTTTTTTTTTCGGTGCTAATTTTCGGTACTTTTTCTCTCCAAACGTCAATAAATGATCCACAGTGAGTCTAAAAAAGCCTGAACTCATGAGCAGCTTCAGCACAAATGCAGAAGCGAAGCAAAGCTGTAACTTACTCACACTTCAGTCATTATCAAAGATGGCAGAGCCGCGGTCTGAGCCAGGACTAAACCAGGACTAAACCAGGACTAAACCAGGACTTACAGTAAACTGGTTAAAAAACAAGACTAAGAAACTAGACTCTTAGACAAATAGAAAAGCAGTGACAACAAGAAACACATGAGCTTTACCTTTAGCTTTACCTTTAGCTTTACCTTTAGCTTTACCTTTACCTTTAGCTTTAGCTTTAGCCGCAGAGCCTGAAGTTACTGCTGTTGTTTAAACTCCAGCTGCACCGGAGCGTTTGGGATCAAAGTTTGTCTCTGGAAAAGGTGAGCGCTCACTCTGCATTAGCCATGTTTGGAACAGTTATGGTGCATTGTCAGTGACAGAGTGAGCGCTCTCACTATGTAACAGATCTGTGACGTGTGAGGAGCTTTCACTGTCCAACAGCTCAGTGAGTTTAGAAAAGTTTATCTTCAGTAAACGGTCCTGATGTGGATCTGGTCTGTTCCTGCAGCTCAGGAGGGAATAATGTCCGAACTCTCTTTTTATCACGGCTTTAGTGGGAATTCTGCTCAAAACATGAAGTTCCAGGTGACGCTGCTGCTCCTGTTTCTGATGTGCCGTGTTTGGACTTCCTCCTTAACGATACTTTTCCTGCACATTATTTTAACTCAATTAAAATAACATAAGTATTGAAAAAAGTATCGTTAAAGGAATAGGCCACCGTTCTTACCTCACTTTAGACGAGTTAATATATCCCCGTCTGGTCTTTGTCCGTGCGCTCTGTCAGGCAAACAGAGCACATACGCAGCCTCTCCCACATGTCACATAGCTCCAAAAAAGCTCACGATAGAAGCTACCAAGCTCTTCCATGTGTTCCCTATTTAAATAAAGTTACGTGAAGTGTTTTCATGCGAAGTATATTTACACAGAAATGTAGCATGTCGATTTTATAAGCAAATAAAAAGGGGGACTATATTGTGAGGCGTAATGATACGAGGAGCACAGCGTCCGCGCAGTAACTCCTAAAGACTTCCCCCGCTCACTTCCGTCAATAACCTTTAGGAGTTACTGCGCGGACGTTTTGCTCCTCGTATCATTAGGCCTCACAATATAGTTCCCCTTTTTATCTGCTTATAAAATCGACACGTTACATTTCTGTGTAAATATACTTCGCATGAAAACACTTCACGTAACTTTATTTAAATAGGGAACACGTGGAAGAGCTTGGTAGCTTCTATCGTGAGCTTTTTCGGAGCTATGTGACATGTGGGAGAGGCTGCGTATGTGCTCCGTTTGCGTGACAGAGCGCACGGACAAAGACCAGACGGGGATATATTAACTCGACTAAAGTGAGGTAAGAGCATATCACAGTATGTAAAAACGGTGGCCTATTCCTTTAAGGCACCGGTACCGAAAAGCAGGTATCACTAAAGTAGTGGTATCGAAGAAAAAAAAACGACAATCAGCCCTACTCCAGAGGCACCAGAAGCTTCAAATACCTGTCTGCTGTTTTGTAGCTGCTGTTCTATTCATCTGATGTATTTGTCGCCAGGCTTCCTGCTCTTCCCAAACGGTCTCCCATCCAAGTCCCGACCAGGCCCTTCCCTGCTTAGCTTCCAATGTCTGACGGGATTGGGCAGAGCAAAGGCGGCGTGGCTGCTTTAAAATAAGCTCTCCTACAACGTCCTAGGCCTCAGGGGAGCGGAGAAACATCGCGGTGAAAATTGTTTGAACCTACTTTACATATTTTTCACATATTTTTATAATTTTGGAACCATAATAGATTTACCGTTTTTGGTTTTGGAATCCACTGATTTTTCTCTTTCAAACAAGCTCCCTCTGAAGTACCTAGGGCTGGACAACCGTTAAACGATACCAGTGCGGTATTGGAAATGAAGGTTTAGGCACTACCGGTATCGGAAAAATAAAAGTATCGAAAGCAGGTACCGAAAAGAAATATAAAATCTTTATATTCAAGTTTTTATGCTGTTGGTTATACAAATTTAAAAAGAAAAAAAAAAAGTGAAAGACAAGAAAAAAAAAAAGGGAAAAAAATGCAAATAGTGGGGAAAATTGGGTTAAATTTGGGCAAAATGTGGGGAATCAAGAATATCAAAAAGGGAAATAACGTGGGGGAAAAATAGAAAGAAAAAAAATTGGGGGAAAATTTGAAAAAAAAAGGGGAAAATTGGGAGAAAAACAAAAAACAAAAAAAAATGGGGAAAAACTTGAAGAAAAATATAGGGGGTACATTTTACTTTTAAATTGTTAAAATGGGGGAATAAATAAGGAAGGTGGAAAGTTTTTTTCCACCTGTTGTTAAAGGAAGTTTCATCTCAAACAACTAAGACAAATGTAAAAGAAATTACATGGAAGGAAAATAATACATTAACATTATTCATCTGTTTTATGGTTCTAAATGAAAAATAATTAAGTATCGGCACCGAAAACTAAGTATCGTTAAGGGGCTGGAAGCAAGTTCGCCATTTTATACTCACTACTGCCACCTCAGGCCATACGTGTAACTGCACCTTCTATATTAAGCTCGTGCATGACGGCAATTTGGGCCGAAGTGACACCTTTTTGAGTGACCGTACAGGATTTTAGAGGCAGTTGTGGTGAACAGGTCTGAGCTCATTCTACACATTAGGACATGGCTGGAACATGTAGGGGGAGGAAAATACTTAATTTTAACATTTTTAAACTCCTAATAGTCCCTTTGAAGCACCGGTATCGAAAAAAATGTAATGGTACTGTAGGCGATTTTACAGGAAATATTAGCACTCTAATATACACAAGATCTGACTCCATAAGATCAATTTAAACACAGTAAAACAGTTAAGTTTAAAGTATTAAAGTATCAAAAAGGTCTCGCCAAGCGTGTTCGTTGATCCCAAGGTCCAAGAAGAAACCACCAAAATTCAGTAGCTTTAATCAAAGAAGATTTATTCCCTATAACAATTACAATTCTAAACACAGATTCTCCGAGCGCTAAAGTCCCTACACTAACACACACACACGGTGCTCGAGCGGGTCAGTCCCGGGAAAAAGCACCGTCTAACTGCGCTCTTACAATATATATTATCAAAAATGTGACGTTCACGAAGAGATAGGAGATGAGTTGAGCTTAGGCCAAGGTCACCAAGCTTTTCTCTCAGTAGTTTTCCACTAGAAGTGTCTTCCTGATGCCTTATTTGGAGTTATTATTGTCCAGACTGGTGTGGGCACCTGGACGTCTCCATAGATATGAGCAAAAGAATGCAAGAGCGAGAAATGGGGTATTGTTGCAGCAATGTGCGTGTGAAAAGATTGGTTTTCAACTGAAACTTTAAAGCACATAGATTAAATTCATCAAAAACATTCAATAGCATTATAAAATATAACATTAGCTAAAAAACATCAATTTCCCACAGTACCCAGCCCTAGAAGTACCTACTAAACATAATTATACAGCGCCCCCTGCTGTCACAGTTCAACACCGACACATTTAGAAGCCTCATACACAGGATTATAGAGAGTTCTCAAATTTGTCCAAACATATAAGTGGTGCAAACGGCATCGGCTTATGTCGTGTTTCGTTTTCACAGACCTGAGTCACACACATTCACTGCACTGGCTGTTTACAGAGAAGGTTTCTGAAATTAGAAGCGTTTTGTCTTCATGTATCGACTTCGTAAGCATCCAACGAAGAACACGTCACTAATTTGGAAACTTATTTTTGTTCACTGATTCACAATTCCCTCATTAGACTTCCGAAGCTCGCCTTTGACTTACGCACAGTATGGTGCGACTAGAAAATGTACGGTTGTCAACATAGAAATCTGACAGTGACAGTCAAATTGCCACTTTAAGCCACGAGGCATCATCTGAAGTGGCTGCCACAACAGACCCCACAACATAATCACTCCCATATCAATTCAAAGTGTCAACAAGTTATATACGAAGCATGCGAGGTCTTACATTGGTTCACGCGCCATGTCACAACACAAGGCTGCATAAAATGAGAACAATTATGCAGGCCAGTAAGTGTGGGAGGCTTTTCAGTTGTGATGTTTGGCTTATCTCTTGTACTTAAGTTAGGAAATGATTTATCTCCACGATTGATGTGGACTTTGATTGTAAACCCACAATTTCTTTTTTTTTTTTTTTTAAGCAGGGTTATAAAGAAAGGCACACATAGTTTATCACCAAATTGATACACTCCTTGTTTTTGTTTTTTTGCCCTTTCATTTCAACTGGTTGGCAGCTGAGGAGACAGAGAAACACGTAGGCTGTTTTTCCACATAGTAGAGTACGTTTGGCACAGAGTCCAGTGAAAGTATTTCTGTTCGGGGAGCTGAAGAACAAGATTGCCTCTGTGGATGTTGTGGCTAACAAAAATGCTAAGAAAAAGCAAAAGTAAAGTAGTTCTTAAGGTGCGTTCACACCAAACGCAGCAAAGCGTCAGGTTTACATTGAAAGTACATGAAGCAGACGGCTTGTCGAGTTGCACTACTTCTCGTTGCTGCGCATGTGCAGAACTATCGAGTCATTTTACATTCAGCCATCGAGTTACGCTTTTTCAGCAAATAGCATGATTTGATCAATTTTACTGTCGAATTAGGCAGTCTGTTCTACATGTAGTTAGTAAATGACGTAGCTGCTAAAACAATTTGCCTTTAAATATCTGTCTGTTGAAAATATAGGCTTTAAATACAAAAAAAGTACAAGTTTTGTCAATAATCATAAAGCATGACCGTCTAAATGTAACAAAAGTTGCTGAGGAAAGAGTCGTCTGCTCTTTAGTTACGTAATGTTATGCAAGACAAAGTTTATCAGCTGTTAATAACTCGTTTTTAATGAGAAACAAAGACATGTGCACATGCGCACTGATACTGTCAGTGCAGCTTGACCAAGAAGTGCATCTCGATGTTACACCGGCCAAGAAAAAAAAAAAATGAAAAAAAAAAAATGAAAACAAGTCACGGAGGTTTATCTTCGTTGTGAACCGGAGCTACAGCAGCTCTGGGACTTTTACAAAGACACACTTCAGTGTTTCTTTACCTAAACACCCAGGATTAAAAGCGGCGACAAGAAAACTTATTTGGGAATGTGTTTGGGCCTCGAGGCTGACGAGGACTGTTGTAGCTACGAACACACACTGACGTGCGGCCAGACAAGCATCTGACTTCAGGTCAGCACAAGCGTCCAACTACGGCTTTAGCTGCGT
The DNA here is from genome assembly GCF_951799975.1 of Gobius niger. Classification (NCBI taxonomy): domain Eukaryota; kingdom Metazoa; phylum Chordata; class Actinopteri; order Gobiiformes; family Gobiidae; genus Gobius; species Gobius niger. Next base: position 3,613,478 of record NC_136871.1, on the reverse strand, counting down.
TTTTTGGGGTAAACCTGGAGAAAATGTGCTCGGTTCAGGTGGGAGTTAAGGGGTTAATATTGCCTGCAGTTCACAATCTATCCACCAGGGGGTGCTGCAAGCGCCCTCGGCACCCTGGGTTCCCACGGCCTTGCTCATAAGGGGCTTCTGATCCACTCTTTGTCTGACCCGTCACCCAGGACCTGTTTGCCCTGGGAGACCCTACCAAGGGCACGAAGCCCCCGAGAACAGAGCTCCAGGATCATTCGGGTGCTCAAACCCCTCCACCACGTTAAGTAGTGGAAATTCTTAATTCACCCTTTTCTACTAAATAAAGATACAAAGACATGGAGTGGAGCAAAGTGGTTCAACAGTCCATAAATACATAAATAACGGAGATGCTGACATGATGTTAGCATTGTGTTAATGCTAACGCTAGCTACGACTGCCGATTTTTCGCTTCTACTGAAAGTGATTTTATCTGGACTTCTCCGGTCCCATGTTAACTGATAGAACTTCCGGAATAAGGTTAATACACCAACCAATATTTGTCAATTTCCTCTGGCGAGACACTGCAGGCGAATAGGGAAAAAATGTATATTTACAGATATCAATTTGAAACTTTTGCTGTAGATCACTGGCATAAATGTGAGAAAAAAAAAATACATTGCAAGTTTTCTGTCATTTTATCTTTTATGCCTAAAAATGCCCCAAATTTCACATCTTTTCGGCGACAAAATCTGAATAATGGATAGAGCTACATTCAAATGTATGGTTTCATTTTATTGATGAATGAGTTGCCAAGACTTTCTCAGAGCGGATTTTGGATGTCTTGTTTATGTCAGGATCCACATCTTGGCTCTCCCCCCTCCCTTCTGTGTGTGTGTGTGTTTGTTTCCTCCTACCTGGGCGTGGCTTTCCTGGTTTGGCTGCTGGCACACCTGATACTCATCCATCCTCATCAACCTGCAGTATAAGAAGCCTGGTTCTTCAGCCACTCCTCGCCAGTTCGTTGTCTATACTATCCAGTTAGTACGCTTGGCTCCTTCTTTGTGTAATCTGTATCTTTTGTAACTTATTTTTTGTGCTCAGGTGCCAGCAGCCAACTAACCTGCCTGCCTGCCATTTTGCCAACTAACCTGCCTGCCTGCCATCTTATCCATATACCTACCTGCCTGGTACCTCCTGCTCCACCTGTAAAAGTTACCAAAATAAATCTGTTAAATACTTACCTGCTTCGTTGTCCTTCTGGGTTAGAGTGAGCCGTGACAGTTTAGTTTTTAAAATAAGCTGTTTTTTAGTGGAAAAATTTGTAAAAAAAAACTAATGTTCACCTTATTTTTTGACATTCAAAACTCAATAACTGGGGCTTAGGGATTAAATAATAAAAAATCCCTCTGAAAAAATCTTCCAAATATTGTTCAGTCCAAGGCTGGAAAATGTGAACTCTTTAGGTCCGACTGACGTGGACATCGCGTCGCCACAATGACAGAAAAATGTGTTTTGAGAAAAAGGCCCTTGAAATTGTGTTCTCCCATATAAGTCTATGGGGGAACATTGAATCAGCGCAATATTTAAACATTTTATTGTGAAGATTAGGCATATTTTCTGTTTCCGGGTGAAAGCTTGTATGTCCAGAGACCAATTTGGCCCAAAACCTGAAAACTGAAAAAATTGAGTTTTGCCTGTAGTGTCATCATACACATTCACACCGACCCATGAGAACACAACAACAGTGTGTTGAACATGTTTTGAAAGCCAACACTCCTCACATTATTACCACAGGTTGACTTTCTGCCAACACACCTTTCATTTTAGACGAGCACCAACTGTTGTGTGCGTTGATATTTTCAATTAAAGGTAAATTTGACCTTGTTTTCACCGATGGCATTTTATCTAAACCTCCACCGGGTGTGAGAAAAGACCAAAAAAAAACCAAAGCGCTTACTCACCTGAGCAAATTCAATCCCGCCTTTTTCATTACATTTACCTCAAACAGAGCCGGCGGCGCGGCGCGCTGAACGAAAACACTCGCCCTCTGAATTGAATATGTTTCCTTGCGCGTGCGTTGTTTCATTAAAATGTGAAGTTGTGTAATCACTTGTGTGCTGTGGAGCGGCGTCTGTTGATTGCGGTGGGACGGAAAACCAATTGGAAACGCCTCTCGAGCCCCAAGATCTGTGTAATCAGCGCTCGCAAAGTGGTGCGGAATATCAACACGCGCCGACGCGGCTAGTTATCATATAGATAGACACATACAAGGGGCTTTACTGTGGGGCTTTTCGTCCAACAATGAAAACGCAATCACCACGGCATATCTGAGCGGCGAGACGTAGCGCATTACGCTGCGGTATTTTAAAGTAGTTTTAACGCGGTGGGATTCCGGTAAACTGTTTCACAATGAGGTGCACTGTATGAGCGGGAGGGGGGAAATATTGACTGTAGAGCGGTGTAATGTTGAGCTTAAGGCTTGATAAAGATTGCCTTATAGGAAATGCCACGTGAATGTTGCCAGATCCATCTTCTAAAGGCTGGGTTTAACATATTGTATTTGTATTTATGTATTCAAAGGGATAAGGCACATCAGAGTGAGGCCAGCTGATACAGACTATATACAATTCCTAAAAGCAATAGTCAGAAATACATACATTATACTATCAATAAACATACCGTCTCATTCCCCAGCATGCACTGTACGACGGGGGTGTCCAAACCTTTTTTCATCAGGAGCCGCATGTTTAAAGAGGGGTGCTTTTTTCAGTCACATAGCACCAGTCTATATCACACTGCAATGATGAGCAAACCTTCTGTTGGTCTGTAAATGCAGTAAATTAGAATAACTGCCTTGTATAAAATGTCTCTCTCAAAATGGCTGTAGTGAATGTCTTGAAATAGGTGGTGGACTTTAACCTCTTGACTCCCGCCTGAACCGAGAGGATCTTTTTCCTCATGTCATCATTTTTTTTTTTCCATCATTTTTTTGTTGGGTATTCAACTCATTTTTGTAACTTTTTTTGTCATTTTTTAGTCATTTTTTATCACATTTTTGTAATTTTTTTGTAATTTTTTTGTTATTTTTTATCACATTTTTGTAATTTTTTTGTTATTTTTTTGTTATTTTTTATCACATTTTTGTACTTTTTTTGGTCCCATTTTGTCCCATTTTTGTCATTTTTTCGTCATTTTTTCGTCAATTTTTTGTCAATTTCTTGTGACATTCTTGCCACTTTTTCATCAATGTTTTCTCACTTTTTTGTCACATTTCCATCATTGTTTTTGTCTCAGTTTTGTTGCTTTTTTCACAGCTTTTTTCCAGAAGCTTTTGGACTGGGGTAAAGCCAAACTGGAGAAAATGTGCTCGGTTCAGGAGGGAGTTAAGGGGTTAAGAACCATGCCTGAAGTGTTGCCTTGGCAAATTCACGTATTTCTGAGTAATCTGTAAAAACTCTGATGGCGGCCATTTTAGGGCTAGGTTTGCCTGAGTCCTCCTAGGAACGCCCCCACCTCCTGGAGACGCCTCCGAGCTTTCGTCACCAGCCGAGTAACCAACCACTGCTCCTCAGCAGAACCCCCTCCCCACTGATGCCACAGACAGCGTGTGGAGGGGGCGTGTCGGAAAGGCTCAGAGGTTCTTAAAGAGACAGAGGCCTATTTCAAGACATTCACTACAGCCATTTTGAGAGAGACATTTTATACAAGGCAGTTATTCTAATTTACTGCATTTACAGACCAACAGAAGGTTTGTCATCATTGTAGTGTGATATAGACTGGTGCTATGGGACTGAAAAAAGCAGAATACCCCCTCTTTAACACACTTTTGAGGGACAGTGCAGGATTTTAGAAGCAGTTGTGGTGAACAGGTCTGGGCTCATTCTTGGAACATGTAGTGGGAGGAAAATACTTAATTGAATAAATGACAGAAAATCTTTTTTTTCCTCATATTTATATCTGTGATGTTCAGCAAAAGTTTCAAATTGACATCTCTACATTTATTGTTTTTCCCTATTCACCTGCAGTGTCTCGCCTTAAGGTGGCATTTGGAAGCTTTTTAGCAGAGGGGAATTGCATCAAAATAGTCATAATTCACCATCTGTTTCGTGGGTCTAAAATTTCAAGTACGCTTGTTTCTACCCCTCCCCCACTCCCACTGGAAATATTTCGTTATTTATGAGGAAGGCTGAGTTCAAGTCTAAGTGAGAATTGTGAGTGTGTTTGTGTACATGTTTACCAGGTCATGTGGGGACTCCTACCTCTTCACACGGTCGATCACAGAGGCTTGTTTTAGGTGAAGGTCGGGGTTAAAGCAGCTGTAAGTCTGTTTCAGGTTACACTCTCGAAAGTGCATGCAAGTCTACGCAACGTCCCCACAAGACACACAAATGTCATGTGTGTGCATGTAATAATACGGTCCAGTGCGGGAGACAGAGGGTCAAAGGTCAGGTTTCCTCAGCATTGTAATGTAATCGGAGGCAGCGCCCACTGCCAGCAGATCCGGCACACACACCACCTGAATACAAGAGCCCTATGGCGACTGTGGAGGTCATTTTAGTGGGAGAAGATTGCACTGTTGAGGTGATTTATGCAGTAATCTATCTATGCAGCGAGGACCGGCGGTGGACTTTAATATATACTTTATATTAAAAGGCAATAGTTCAGATTTTTGAGGGTTTGAAAGAGCAATTAGTGCCAAGTTGCAGGAATATTTATCAAATACTGTCAATTTGAGTCTTTTCCTAGCACTGAATTTTATCGTTCTTTAAAGGAACAGGCCACCGTTTTTACATACTGAGATATGTTCTTACCTGAGCTTTGACGAGTTCTTTAGGACCTGTCTGATCTTCCCCCGTGCCTTCAGTCACGTAAACACAGCGCAGACGGCGTTAGCATTTAGCCTCTCCCTCTCTCCTCTATAGCTCAAAAAGGTCAAGATAGAAGCTACCGAGCTCTTCCACGTTTTCCCTATTTAAGTATGGTTACGTGAAGTGTTACAAGTATAATTACACAAAATTAAACAATGTGGATTTTCTTCCCCTCTACAGGTCGGTGGGGAGTCCTTACCTCAAGTGGAGGAGTTCAAGTATCTCAGGATCTTGTTCACGAGTGAGGGACGGATGGAGCGTGAGATCGATAGACGGATCGGTGCGGCGTCAGCAGTGATGCGGTCGCTGTATCGGTCTGTCGTGGTGAAGAGGGAGCTGAGTCGGGGCAAAGCTCTCGATTTACCGATCGATCTACGTTCCCGCCCTCACCTATGGTCATGAGATTTGGGTCATGACCGAAAGGACAAGATCGCGAATACAAGCGGCCGAAATGAGTTTCCTTCGCAGGGTGGCTGGGCGCACCCTCCGAGATCGGGTGAGGAGCTCAGCTACCCGGGAGGAGCTCGGAGCAGCTGAGGTGGCTCGGGCATCTGTTCCGGATGCCTCCTGGTCGCCTCCCGCGGGAGGTGTTCCAGGCATGTCCTAGTGGGACAAGGCCTCGTGGAAGACCCAGGACACGGTGGTGGGACTATGTCTCCGAGCTGGCCTGGTGTCGCCTCGGGGTCAGAACAGCTGGAGGAGGTGTGTGTGGATCGGGAAGTTTGGGCATCTCTGCTGAGACTGATGCCCCCGTGACCCGGCCCCGGATAAAGCGGAAGAAAATGGATGGATGGATGGATTTTCTAAGCGGATAAAAGGGGGAACTATATTGTAAGGCGTAATAATACAAGGAGTAGTTCGAAATCCGTGCAGTAATCTTCACTTTACTGTGCGGATGCCAAACTACTCCTGGTATTATTACGCCTTACAATATAGTTCCCCCTTTTATCCGCTTAGAAAATCCACATTGTTTAATTTTGTGTAATTATACTTTGTAGTGGAACACTTCACGTAACCATATTTAAATAGGGAAAACGTAGAAGAGCTTGGTCGCTTAACTTCACCCCCGTTTGGCCCCATAGATACAGACGGCATCGTGTCATAGAAGAGGGCGTGGCTTTGCCAAGGGGGAATAGAATCTTTTGGGAAATTTTCCACTCTTTTAGCCATTTTCTGGTGGAATATGAACTTATTCATCAAACATAAATAAAGTCAAGTGTACATCGGGTCCATGTGGATAATTTCTCACAGCAGATTGTTCTGTAGAAGTGAAAAATCTGCAGTCGTAGCTAGACGTTAGCATTAGCAGTAAGCTAACATGAAGCATCATGTTAGCATTCTCTGTTTTTTATGTATTTATGGGCTGTTGAACCACTTTGCTCCTCCCCATGTCTTTGTATCTTTATTTAGTAGAAAACTATATTCATAATTCAGCATTTGCTTAACTGTTTACAAACATGACCATATATGGGCGACTCCAGAGATGCCGTCTGTATCTATTGCGCCTGGCTTCCCTGTTCATTTAGGTGGGGAGGGAATGTTCAATTTAAATCAGGTCCGAGATTCAACTGCGAAAACAAAATGTGCTTGTTTGTGGGAACAGGCTCAGATAGCTCAGGACATTTCTGTGATTTCAACGGCGTGCGCCTCCTTTGGGCCAAATGACACCCAGACTCGTCTCCATGTGAGCAGGACGCGGGCAGAAAATTGTCTTTTTGCCGAAAATTGTACCTCCATTTTGTCCTTTGATAGCGCTGGGAGGAAGCCCCGGGGCGAAATGCTACCATGAGATTTTAGTCTAAACTAAGGTGCTTTAAAAGAGGACTTTTGCAACATACTGTTCACACTCTCTCCATTCACACAGCACATCGCAAAGCCACAGGAATGGATTAAAGGGGGGGTATTATGCAAAATCGATCATGTTATTATGTCATTCCCTCATTAAAAACATGCCTGAAGTGTTGCCTTGGCACATTCACGTATTTCCGAGTAATCTGCAAAAACTCTGATGGCGGCCATTTTAGGGCTAGGTTTGCCTGAGTCCTCCTAGGAACGCCCCCACCTCCTGGAGACGCCTCCGAGCTTTGGTCACCAGCCGAGTAACCCCAACCACTGCTCCTCAGCAGAACCCCCTCCCCACTGATGCCACAGACAGCGTGTGGAGGGGGCGTGTCTAAAGGCTCAGAGGTTCTTAACCTCTTAACTCCCGCCTGAACAGAGAGCATTTTCTCCAGTTCAGCTTCACCCAAATCCTGTAGTGTAACACCTCATTTGAAAGCTAAGACCTACAAAACTAAATTGATCTTTTTCCTCACATCATCAGATTTTTTTCATCACTTTTTTTGTTGGGCAGTCATCTCATGTTTGTCAAATTTTTGTGACTTTGTTGTGAAATTTTTCTTTTTTTTTTGGTCCATTTTTTGTCACTTTTTCGTCCATTTTTTCTCATTTTTTCGTCAAATTTTTCTCACTTTTTTGTCATTTTTTTGTCCATTTTTTTTCTTCTTCACATTTTCATCCTTGTTTTCGTCTCAGTTTTGTTGCTATTTTCACACCTTTTTTCCAGAAGCTTTTTGATTGGGGTAAAGCTGGAGAAAATGTGCTTGGTCCAGGTGGGAGTTAAGAGGTTAAAGAGACAGAGGCCTATTTCAAGACATTCACTACAGCCATTTTGAAAGAGCAATTTTATACAAGGCAGTTATTCTAATTTACTGCATTTACAGACCAACAGAAGGTTTGTCATCATTGTAGTGTGATATAGACTGGAGCTATGTGACTGAAAAAAGCAGAATACCCCCTCTTTAGAGAGATGTGGAAGATATGCTGATTTTAGCCTTTCTTTGTCAAATGGCTTGAATATTTTTAATCCCATTCACTTCATTTCTGCAAAGTCCGTATAAAACTAAACACAATCGCTTTACAATATCAAATGCACTTAAACAAAAACAATGTGATGCAATAATAAAGAAGGTTATATGGTTAGTGTTGTAGTACTAAACACTCTCCCGATGACACATGAAGCAAACCACACAGAAATGACAGTGATATTTGGTTAAGAAGGCCCGAGTCAGCTTGTTACCCTGAGACTCTGATAGCAGATAAATGTGACTCTTTTCTCATCTGCAGATAATGGCTAGAAATGGCAAATAATGCAGCCAATGTGCTGTGAAATGAGCCCATTACAAATAAGTGATTCTGAGGCGGCGGCGGAGAACTGAGAGAAGAGTCAGAGCCGCAGAGAGACGGAGGAGATTTGAGCGTACATTCGAACAATTTCATTACGGTCGTCCGTGTGCAGACGTGAGTGTGGGGTTCTCCGGTGAGAGGCTCCATCAGCTATGAAAAAAAACAAAACAATTGATCCTGGAGCCGCTGGATGACTAGTCAAATACTTTTGTCCCAATCCAAATACACATCACAAGTCACCAATACACACTAATAGAATCACAAAGAAGAAGCTAACAGGCTAACGGGCAAAGCTAACTATAGGCTAGCAGCACTTAAACAGTATTTACAGCCAAGTTTGAGTGAAAAAAGATCTCCATTGTGTAATTGTATGCAAAATATCCCTTTGTCTTTTCTGTCAGCGTAGTATTTATGGACAATTAATGAGTAAAAAAACCTGCAGTGGCGCTAATGGCCTCTAGGGGCATGAGTTACTTAGCAGTGCTTTAAATTTATGATTTTTCATTTTTTACAAACTAGGGTTCTTTTCCCTGAATTAATGTATCATTGCGCAAGTTGAGTTTCCAAAATGAAATATTAATCAGTCTGAATATTGATTAAGTAAGGATTAAACAACGAGGAGCCGCATTAGACGTTATAATGCACAACGCGGAGTCAAGAACACCACGACGACACCACAAACGTAACAAATATAATAAATGTTTGTTTCATTGACTAAACTCCCTAAATATGCCAGACTACGGGACTATTTTGTGTGGGTTATTAGCCGGTCACTGAAGGCTGGTCTCAGAGCGAGTCATTCTCCGCAGCTATTACGAGGATCTCAGTCAGGCTCAACGACACAACATCAGCACAGAATCACAACACAACAGGACTAACCTGGAAACACTTTTCCCTGGAAGTAAACACCGATATGCGGCACTCGAGGGCAGGAGTTATTTCACTTTTACGCTGTTTAACCTGAAGCTAGCTAGCTAACTCAACCAGCTCAACTGTTTATGGAAACAGCTGCGGTGGAGTCGCTCACACCTGGGCCCCCCCAACTGAAACTTTTATGTTTGACTTTACTAATCCAGACAAATATGCTTCAATGCAGGATCATTTTATGTACGCCTGAAAATGATGAATAGCCTTAACCGTTTTCAATAGAAATGTAAAGCTCATATGTTATTAACAGTAGCTAACCTAGCTGCTCACTCTCCTCTACAAACATTTAGCAAACGCTTTGTTTTGGCCAAAAACGTTGAAATTAAACAAAATCCATCTCATACATTCCTGTCAGTCTCTAATTACGCCTTTATCTGATTCAGCTGTGTCATGCGTTGCTATGGCGACGCCACAGCGGAGTGATATCCCAGTGATTTAACTACCGGACTACGTGCGGTTATACCAAAATAATGCACCAGCCAATCAGAATCGAGTATTCACCCAGACCATGGTATAAAACGTGTTTAAAAGTATTTTATTTAAACCAAATCTGCTCTGAACAAAACTATCTTTGAGTCAGTATTTGCATATTTCTTTTTCTGTAGTTGAGTTGAGCATCAAAAGATTTGCGATACATAGTTTCCGGTACGATACACGTATCACACAAAGAGGTTTTGTGACATTATTGCACAACAATATTTTGTCCCACCCTCAGTAATTATAATAGTTATGAGTAAAATGTAAAACTCACATCTTCATGTAATAAAAAGGCTGTGTTCTTTACCTTCGATGGAAACTTTTGACGATGATGAAGCCGTCCTCCCCGTTTGAGCGGCAGCAGCCATGGCCATGCGTCTTCATTCGGGGGGACTTGACTGGGAGGTGGTGCAGCTGATGGAGTGCAGCCGGGGTCGTGCATGAGTTAGCATCGAGTTAGCCTCCGGCGCTAACGGCACCGGCAGCAAATGGAAAACAGGATGAATGTGCGGCGCGGGTCACAAATGCATTCTGAGGAACTTTCATCATACAAACCCGCCTGGATTATGACCTTCTAACTTTCTGCAAATAGGATTGTGTGGAAATGGAGTTGCCACTGGTTTGTTATGTCTTTAAAAATAAAAAATGTGTTTGAGCAGGACAGTCACTTTGTCTGCCAGTAAAAGAAGTATTTCTTATGCACCTACACATTAGATATTGAAACTCATTTCACTTGTTCTATGAAAAATACCTGAGTGGCGGCTTTTCTTTTTACTTGACCAGTGTGAACAAAAGAAATAAGGTCAAATATTCTTATTTCCAGTGATTTGAACTCATCAAACATCATCAACACATTTTATGCTCGCCAACTAGCATTATTTCATTTTTTTTTTAAAGGAATAGGCCACCGTTTTTCCATACTGAGATATGTTCTTACCTTAGCTTTGACGAGTTCTTTAGGACCTGTCTGATCTTCCCCCGTGCTTTCAGTCACGTAAACACAGCACAGACGGCGTTAGCATTTAGCCTCTCCCTCTCTCCTCTATAGCTCCAAAACAGGTCAAGATAGAAGCTACCAAGCTCATCCACGTTTTCCCTATTTAAATATGGTTACGTGAAGTGTTCCACTACAAAGTATAATTACACACAATTAAACAATGTGGATTTTCTAAGCGGATAAAAGGGGGAACTATATTATAAGGCGTAATAATACCAGGAGTAGTTCGAAATCCACGCAGTAATCTTCACTTTACTGTGCGGATGCCAAACTACTCCTGGTATTATTACGCCTTATAAAATAGTGTAGTTTCTTGCTGTTACTTCGTTTTCCCCTGGCAATAAAAGTATGTGCAATAGATGAATCCTCCAGTCTGGTGATTCTGACCACGGTTTCTGAGACGGGTCCCAGGGTGTCTGCCCCAGTGCCACAGTTTGCTAAAGGCCTATAATATTATATAGAGGTAAAATTATTTTGTTTTTGAGGAAATCTTTGGTCTTGTACAGAGAGATCATGGACCCAGTGACTGATGTTAATGATTGTGACAAAGTAGGAGGTTGCTTTGTTCCCTTAGTTTATTTTGTCACGTTATTTAGTCATGCTCAGGTATTCATTGTTTCGCATTTGTCCTTTTTTTTGCAATAACCAACTAAACTGTGAAGCTAAACTATCCTGGGTTTGTTTTGTTTATTTGGTTGACATTTTCATTTAAGCATCACACACACTCTATTTAGTTTAAAATCCTTTTTTGGGGGTAAAATGTTTAGTTTGTAAAGCAACACATCAATCAAATGGGTAATACTTACCACCTGGTCACAAAGAGGAGGTGTGGCCTCGTTGGGCAGCCATTTTAGAATCTTGGGGCGTCCCATGGACCAGTCCATGTGCAGGGGGGGACTGGTTTTGAGTTTTGTGTTTCTTTAACATTTGTTTGCTTCTGTTCAGTATTTTGTGTTTGAGTCGGGGCAAAGCCTAGACAAACTAGGGGGTGAACGCAACCAGTGAGAAATTGTCAGTAAAAGAAACCGAACCTGTGGATGTAAAATGTAAACTTACCTCCAGGTAGAAGGTACCTGCAGGGGAGGGGCTTCCTGCTATAAAAGGGTCGAGCAATCTGTCAAGAGGGGAGACCAGGTAGCTGTGTGCATGGGGAGTTAGCATGAGTTCAGTCAAGTTCTGTTGTATGAGTTTGTTGTGTTTTTTGACAGTTCTTTTTTGTAACTATGTACAGTTTGTTTTTTTTCCCCACGGTACAATAAATTGGGCTACTACGGAAGTTTTAATTCTGCCTCCTACTTCACCACATTGGCCAGCTCTTCCACAATGATCATTTTTGAAATTCATAAATATTCTTTTCAGAAACAACTAGTGAAAGTGTAATGCAGTTAATAGGAAAAACTGGATCCTCCCCCCCCCATATGGTAGTGTCACATCATCACATTTTAGAACCTGCAACCCAGGTTGCTTACTGGGTTGCAGGTTCTAGATTCTAGAATGTGATGTCACCGGACCTAGTGGGGGGCAAGCGACAGTTTTTCCTATTTACTGCATTACACTTTCACAAGTTGTAGCTAAAAAGAAAATTTATGAAGTACAAAAATGAGCATTATTCTGGGTACCGTTCATATGTTTTCAATACCACTACTTTAACGATACCAGCTTTTCGGTACCGGTGCCTTAACAGTACTTTTTTCGATACCTATGTTATTTTAATTTTTAATTTTTAACCAGTTTACTGTAAGTCCTGGTTTAGTCCTGGCTCAGTCCGCGGCTCTGCCATCTCTGATAATGACTGAAGTGTGAGCAAGTTAGAGCTTTGCTTCTGCATTTGCGCTGAAGCTGCTCATGAGTTCAGGCTTTTTTAGACTCACTGTGGATCATTTATTGACGTTTGGAGAGACAAAATACCGGAAATTAGCACCGAAAAAAAATGTTTTTTGATACCGCCCCCTACCGGAGCTTTTCGGTCAGGACCAAGTAGGTACCGTTTAATGGTACCCAGCCCTACACCTGTGTAAATATTAAAGGCCTTTAGAACGCTGTGATATGAAACCCAGCAATACGATCGTGAAGTGCTTTGTCTCAGGCATCAGGTGAGGCACGACATTGAGGCCACTGTGATCGAATGGCGTTATAGACGACGTTCGCTGCTTTTTATTTATTTTTTTTTGTCAGTGCAGCTTATTGATGCCCTACAGCAGGGATAGGCATGTTTCCTTGTTGGAGGCGGATTAACTTCATCATCAAAAGACCAAAGGCCGGACCCTCCGAAATAAAGCATCACTTTCTCCAAATGCCAGTGATGTACATCATATTCCGTAAATTCTCTAATACTGGCCTGTATTCCATTAGCGGCCGGGTCTCTAACAGTTCGTGGCTGGCGGGGGCAAATTAAAGCCGGTCTCTAAAACAGGCCGGGGCTTTTATTAGAAACTAGCGGTAGAAATATTCCCCATGTTAGGAATTTGTCTCATACTGGTGTAAATGAAAACTCACGTGCAGGAAGTAACAAACGGGAACCCGGGCCTATGGAGACGCTGCGGGGGAGCTGATCACAGATTTAGCCACTTTTCAAACCTCCTGTGACCATAATTGGAAACGGGGAGAGTTGTGTGACCCTCCAGGGTTTTAATAAAGTCACCATCGCATCTTCAAAGCACGTCCAGCTGCTCCGTGTGCAGGTCAGTCCCACGCCTCAAAATAACTCCTCCCATCAGCGCGAGTGTCTCGTCTTCTCTCGGGTCAGTCTCATGATCGATCACAAACACAAACGCTCCGTCTAAACTCGCCTTTACACAAGATAACAACAAATAATCCGGTCCGCGGTAAAAACGAAACAGAAACCTGCAGTGACATTGATGTCAAAGCTCCGCTAACAGCAACGAAACACTTCCTGTTGTCCTGACAAAATAAAAGGCGTCAATGTTCCAGCCGCTGGGAGAGGGTTTGAAATGTTCATTAATAAATGAACCTAATATTTTAGGTGCAAATGGACACAAATCTCGTTTTTCTTCATTTTCCTGGTCGTCCGTTTTGCTCAAATAGAAATAAAGGTCTGTCTCTAATTGTGGCCTGGTTCCAATAAAGGCCTGGTCCTGATGCCCTTGAGTAAATAAAGGCCCCGGCCTATATTAGAGCATTTACAGTATGGCCTAAAAGGACGTTCAGCTAAGACTTTTTGAAGGAACTGACAGCATTTCACACATTTCGAGACAACTTTAACAGGCATTCGATCTCCGATTTGCAAATAACCTGCAAATAATTCCCCACATCCGGAGCTCGATCACCTCAAAATGCTCTTTACCAAATTTGAGCAAAAGACACATGTTAAAACAACGGGGCTTTTGATTTTTACACCCTCTCTCGTCAAGGGCGCCGACCTTAATCCAGGTTGGCTGTACGACGCTCATGTATGGCCCGTGTTCTTTGTAGTACCTGCTCTGAAGCCCTAAGCCTCCCTGACAGACAGCATCCCTCTGGAGCCCCTCGCACTTTCTGATGGATTGTTCTAACGCCTCGGTGCAGGCGCCGTCCTTGGTGCTTAGGCTAATTACCATCTCATGAATATTATCGAGCGCACGGGGGAATCAGGCGGCTAAATAAAGGATGAGGAGGCTGGCTCTGAGCTGCTCCCATTGATTAGAAAGAGACACGTTCACCTTTATAGGCTTTTTTTCTTTCTTTGCGGCGCATGGTTGATTTCAAAAGAGGGCGAATACAAACTGGAAGTGCCGAGATGAGAGGCGGAGCGAGGCGTAATCCGGGAAAAAATAAGGACCAGACTGTAGTTCCTTTTAGTTTCAGGCCTGTCTGCAGAGGGACTCCTGGGGCCAGACTGTTCTGTGGCTCTTTCCTTCGGTGTGGTGCTGCTTGTGGTTTCTCTTTTCTCTTAGTGTTTCCGAGCAGAGGACGAAGGTCGAGGCGGCTTCTGTTGTAATATTGGTCTGTACAAAAGCAATTTGCATTAAGCTGTTACTTGCTGAGGACCAAACGCAAATATATTTTATCAATCCAGTGTATCGTCCATACGAGCCCGGCGTTTGGGGGGGTCTGTAAACGAACAATTTCCAAACTAGGTCCCAGAGTGGAAAGATCTCAAAACGTCGTTTACGTGACGCCGTTGTTATGACGTCTCCACAACTTTTACTAAAGCGATGACGTCACAGCGCCAGAGTGGTGTCTGTGATCCATAATCTACTGACCTTAGAATGAGTTTTACTCATGGATCTATGATGGTTTTACTCCTCTTTGCTCCACTGCCGTCCACAAGCCACAGGTGACAAGTAGAAAAACACGACCGAGTCAGTCTGTGTGTTTGGACCGACAGTTAAAATCACTGACAGGTTTTTTTGCTTTAGTCCCGTTATGTCTGAAGAATAAACTCTCCTCCTCGTCTCTTCTGTAGATCCTAAATCCTTGAATCAGTTTCATTTTCAATGTTTATATTCCACAAAAGTTTACTGCACATGTGCCTCTACATCTTGTTGTATGATCTGTGTTAGCGTCACAGCGCCTCACACAGGCCTGGAAGATGAATAGCTCCGTTTTCACAGACCTGAGTCGACCCATGTGGACGCACACATTTACTGAGCTGCTTCATGTTTACAAAGAAAGTTTCTGGAACATAAGTGTTTTGCCTTCTTGTGGATAAAGCCTAAAACTAATCGCCAAGATTATTTTGTGATGTTTAGTAACACGAGCATGTTAACTTATCAAGTTGGGCCTTTCTGTGTAGGATATTGAACAGCCTAAGCAAACAGTATTTTAGGAGTCATAATATTTAATTTATATTTTGTTGTTTACAGGTCAACTCATACACTCAGTGTCTCTGGTTCACAGTTTTCCACTGGTGTTCAAAAAGGAACACCAGTGTGGTTTTTGTGACATGATGGTTAAAAGTGAGACGGCCGGACAGTTCTCAAACTTTGGTGCACGTACTGATGGCACTTGGCCTCCTCCAGGCCTCCTCAGGGTCTTCTCCAGAAGCTCTCATTCTTTCAAGAGTTACCCATCGTAGATAAAGGTTGTTGAGTCGTCGTCTGTTCTATAGATTCTTGAGTTGTCATAGAACAGAGTTGGACTTTATTCATTTTAATTACAAATGCAAGGCCGTGGGAACCCAGGGTGCTGAGGGGGCTGCAGCACCCCCTGGTGGCTAGTTTGGGAACAGCAGGCAATATTAATAAATAAGAAATATGTGCAGAAAAAGCGTTTTGGAAGTAAATTTTGTCCCTCAGCAACCCCTGGCTAAATTATCTTCCCACGGCTCTGTACAAGTGATTTAATAATATATTTATGGTGGGGTTTTTTTTTGTTTAGACATGATTGACACCCAGATAAATGTAATCAAATTTAGATCAGTTTTAGATCCTGTTTAGTCCTGATTTGGTCTTGATCTCGCTCTGGTGGTAATCGTAAGGCCCAATATTTGGTGAGGGGGTGTTTGTGTTGGAAAGTTTACGGTGAAGCCACGGTCGATCTGTCCCAGCGACTTCCACTCACTGCAGGCGACGTCCTGGAAAGAGCCGGCGTCATTACACCTCAATAACATTAATGACGGAAACGGTTCGTACAGCATTTTGGTCCTTTTATTTATTGTAACCACATTTCAAACAACTAAACAACCAATGGCAATGGCTTCATTGGACTCAAAAAACAACACAAAGAATCTCCATAATGTTAATAATATACAAAAATGTACAAATTCATGACAAAAAGACAACGAATTATAAAACAAAATATAGAAAAGAACGATAATAAATCTTGATAGGTCCGTAACGAAGCCTCAAAGGGGCTTCAGAACAACAACAAAAAGCAAAAAACATGACCTTCGTTTTTTTAAGGAATTTTGAAGGAAACTTTCTGATATAAAGTTATGAATGGATGTGGTGAAAAAATAATTTGTCGTTTCAATAACTTGGGCGTTACAAACTCGTTTCAGATCAACACATTTACGTATTCGTTTTTCATCCTTGCAGAGCAGAAACAGATGATTCTTGTATTTGTTCACCGTCATCTCTCTGTTTATTTCTCTGTTATTCAACTTATTGAGTTTAATCTGTTGGCACGATATTTAACTGTCTTTCCACACGATGAGCTGAAAATGCCTTGTTTCGATAACCCGGTGTAGCTGATCATTAGAGCGTGTCTGACGTAGGGTTGCAAAATATTGTACGTTTTCAACGTCGGAAACTGTCCATGGGAATTAACGGGAATGTCTGGGAAATAACGGCTAAATTTGGGAATTCATTGGAATATACGTAAGAATTAAACGACTCGCAGCAGTGCATAAGACAGTTTTAATGCATGATGTGAGTGCGTTAAAACTGTCTAACGCACGGCTCCGAGTCGTTTAATCCACTTATAGACACAGACGGCATCGACTGTAACAATCTTTTGGGAAACACAATTTTTCACTCTTTTTAGCCATTTTCTGGCTACTTATTTATCACATACAAATAAAGACTAAATCAGGTCCATATGGATGTTTATTCACAGCAGATTGTTCAGTAGAAGCGAAAAACCTGCAGTCATAGCCATCGCTAGCTAGCGTTAGCATTAGCACAATGCTAACATTTTCACTTCTACTGAACAATCTGTTGCAACAAACTATCCACATGGGCCCAATTTACACTTGCCTTTATTTATGTGATAAATAAGTGCATATTCCACCAGAAAATGGCTAAAAAGAGGGAAAATTTGCCGTCTGTATCTGTACCATGTTCCCACAAAATGAAACTGTTAATTTGGGCCTGTTTGTTTTTTTAAGTCATGGACTGGAGTCGTTTTACTTTTTAAGCTGTTTTATCTGAGGCTAGTTCCAGCTCAGTTGTTTATTGTTTCTATGGAAACAGCTGCAGCGGAGTGATATAGAACGCAATTTAACTGTTGCCGGACTAACTGTACAGTTTTAATGCAGGTTTAAAGGGAATATAGAACGGAGAGATGCTCCTTTACACACAGTTAGGATTTCCATCATAATAATCTGATTTGAGAGCTTTAAAAATCCATCACAGCGGAGATGAAATGTCTCAAAGAAATCCACCTCGCCATGTCTGAGCTCCAGGGTTTGAAGAGGACAGTGTTTTCAATACACACGTCATCACTTATTCTTTTTTTTTTGTTGCAGTATTACAATATCACATAGTTTTAAGAGTCTGTACCACGTGTCAGTCTGTAGACGTTGTTCTGTTTAATGTAGAGCTGTTCAGACACAGGCCCCGCCCACTCTTCATACAGTATTGGCAACGTTCCCATTGAAAGTTTCCAGACAATGCACAGTGATTTTGCAACCCTATAGTCTGACGTATCTGGCTTATTTGTATTTGTTTTACGAGTTGTTTGTGACATGACAAACATGATCTGAAACGTTCGGCTTTAATTGTTACGAGCCTGATGTTCTGAGACTTGAACAACCACAAAACAGAAAAAGAAAAAACGACTTGGAATCGATTCGTAAATTGTGTGTTTGGAGTTAGGACAGACGGAGCGAATGATAATCACAAATTGATCAGATAATTGGTCAAATTCAGGCGCTGAAAGTCATCGGCGTCTGTTTAGTGAAGTCTTTGCGAAGTCGATGTTCTCTCGCGCCGGACTTCAGTTAGATTCTTCAACAACCTCTTTGCGTCCATCTTTTAAATTCATCTCTTATTCTGTGTTTGTCTAATCCCAGAGCCAAAAAGCTCTTCTCCAAATGATTTCTTTTTTTTTTTTAAAGGCAAGTCTCCAAACACGGCGAGGGCCGGCTTGATCGTTGCTATTAAAAATGTATTACGTTTCGTTTACCAGTCGTTCTGCGAAGTTCGGTTCAAAGTCGTTTTGACTTGTTCAGGAGAAAGAAACGAGTTGTTTGGAAAAGTCTCGGTGAAGTTGGTTCGACTTTTAAAAGGTTTTCGACAAATGAAAACACAATAACGCATCGGTTGTGAAGTCGGGGCGGATCAAAAATGAACCGTTCACTTTGCGACTCGAACGATCTGTGGCTCCGGCTCTTTCCGTTTGCCGCGGCCAATTTAAAGTCTTCATTGGGGAGTGTTTTTTTTTTTTATTATTATTGCCTATGGAGTTCAGGAATATGACTAGCAGCAATTATAAACTAATGGAGGTTTTAAAAGGTAAAACACTCTAGTTATTGTTCACATTAAATCCCCTCAGTGTGCTTTTAGCTCATGTTAGTCAATGGAAATGTATGCTAACAGCTGCAAAGATGGCGGATCTCCATGGTAACTGTGGAATTTCGGTTCTAGAATATGATGATTTCATCGAACCCAGCGTGGGGGGGGGGGGGGGCAGGAGCCAGTTTTTCCCTATTAACAGCGTTACACTTTCACAAGTCGTAGCTAAAAAGAAAATGTATGAATAAAAAAATAAAAAATATCAGTCACTGGGTCCATGATTTCTCTGTACAAGACCAAAAATGTTCTCAAAAACTAAATATTTTTTCCTCTACATAATAGTACACTGCAACAAGTATTTAACTAGATCAGTATAAACATCTCAATTTGAGCACAATAATCCAAATTTTAGTTGTTTTGACTAGTTAAGAAGTTGTTGGGCATTTGTCCTAGATTATTTCACTTGTCCTGAGATGTTTCTGACTCGTTTCGATACATTTCGTCCTTATTTCAGGTCATTTTCTTTGCCAATGGGGCAAGAAAATTGATCTCATCTCATTGGCAATTTTACTTTCTTATTTCAAGCGAGATTTACCCTAGAACTGGTCTTAAATGTCCTCAAACAAGCAAAGTAAACTTGGTCCGATCAGGAAAAGTGTCTAAATGAGTGAAAACCGCTCAAAACAAGAAACATTTCCTCAATTCAAGTCATTTAAGCCAATGCTTGATATTTACTTTTTGTAGTGTATAGACCTTTAGAACGCTGTCACCTGCAACCCAGAGGTATATACAGTATATATCGGATTTTATTTTATTTTATTTGGAAGATATGCAAATATCACATTACAACTTATTACATATTACAATTTGACATTAATCTTAAATATCAATAATGTGCAAAAAATGTGGAATAAAAGTAGAAAAAGAGGGAAAAAATAGGGAAACTTTGATATTTATTTTCTTTATGTTTTGTAGTCTGTTCAGGACAATTATCTATCTTTGTGCGACAAATCAATCTAAATGTAGAGGTTTTACTGAACATTTTAGTCGATGATGGTTTGCCAAAAAACATTGCCTCACCATCGTTATCGAGAAAGAATATGGAGGTATTAATTTTTGTCGATGTGGCCCAGCACAAATTGCCAATAAAATGCAAAATGCTTGAACAGAAGATTATGAACTTGCATTTGGCTGAGGTGAATGCTAACTCTATTTTACAGCTCAAATAGAAAACAATCTGACAAAGTGGCAGTTTGTGTAAAAAGATGTAAAAAGAAGGGTCTGGTAAATGGCTTCTACCTTGAGTTTTTTTTTAAGACGGCTCACGTTTGTATCTTCTCCTCAAACACAGCTCGGCGCTTGAATCGCAAAGTGAACGGTTCGATCAAATCCGCTCCTCTCGTGAGAAACAATCGCAGCTCAAACCATATTGTGAACGATGTCTGTTTCTTTGTTTGACTGTGGTTGACTTTTCCTATGTACAAATCCGGCTGAATGCACACTTCAAGCAACAACACCGGCGACAAAGTGGCACGGCCAGGGTGATAGAAAATACGATGAAAATCAACACAATGGGACGAAAGCAGGTCGAGAATAAACCAGCCGATAAAGAAAAGCCGATACCGATTTGTGTTTAACCCCCGCCATAACCGAGTGCATTTTCTCCAGTTCAGCTTTACCCAAATCTGAAAGGTGACAGCCAAGAGGCCAGTCCCTCATTCGAAAGCTAAGACTGACAAAAGTCATCGATATGGAGCTTTGTCCTCGCATTGTGACTTGTTTTTGTTGTTTTGCCACATTTTCATTGTTTGTTTTTTTTTGCTTTTTGTTGATCTTTTTGGTTGCATTTTTGTCCCTCTTTCGTCACATCTATGTCTCTTTTTCATCCATTTTTTGTCTTTTTTTTCGTCCAATTTTATATTTTTTTCGTCCAATTTTTGTCTTTTTTCGTCCAGTTTTTGACTCTTTTTTTTGTCCAATTTTTATCTTTTTTTCGTCCAATTTTATATTATTTTCATCCAATTTTTGTCTTTTTTGTCCAATTTTTGTCTTTTTTTCGTCCTGTTTTTGACTTTTTTGTCCGATTTTTGTCACTTTTTCATCCAATTTTTTTCTTTTTTTCGTCCAATTTTATCTTTTTTTCATCCAATTTTTGTGTTTTTTGTCCAATTTTTTTCATCCAATTTTTTTCACTTTTTCTTCCAATTTTGTCTTTTTCATCCAATTTTTGTCTTTTTTTCGTCCAATTTAATATTTTTTTCGTCCAGTTTTGGTCTTTTTTTCATCCAATTTTTGTCCCTTTTTCATCCAATTTTTGTCTTTTTTTTCGTCCAATTTTATATATTTTTTGTCCAATTTTTGTCTTTTTTCGTCCAATTTTTTTCTTTTTTTCATCCAATTTTTGTCCCTTTATTGTTACATTTATGTCTGTTTTTCCATCAAATCAAACTTTTTCATCACTTTTCTCGTCACTTTTTGTTGACACAATTTGTCCCTATTTTGCCTTTTTTTCCAAGAAGCTTTCAGATTTGGGTAAAGCCAAAGCAAAGTTACTCAATTCCAGTGGGTGTTAATCAGAGGTTAATTAACCAGCTAAGCTAACATCATTCTAATTCACACATTGATAATATAAAATAATCAGTTTTACAAATGTTTATTCACCCGTATGAAACGACCGGCACCGGCATCGTATCCACTCATAAAGACGTGATTTTTTTTTAAACATTAAGACGCTCGAGAACCACTTACGAACACTTAAGTCCACAGAACCGCACTCGAGCCCGTTCAACCTCATGAGTGAGAAACCGTTTCCGCCGGAGTTATCGTTAATATACTATACTTTAAAACTCAGTACAAAAATATCATCCAGATCTGATTGTCTGTTGAAATATTCTCAGGATTAGTTACGACTGATTAATGGAAACACTGTTTTAGATACAGGCGGCAACCGGGGGGCGTGGCCTAGCCGTGGGGGAAGAAAACCTCTAAAAGGAATCACAATTTTCGCCGTTTTCTGGCAGACTATAAACACATTCATCACGAACGAATAAAGTCGAGCTAAAATCGGGTCAATGTGAATGTTATTTTACAGCAAATTGTTCAGTAGAAGCGAAAACGGCAGCTGTAGCTAGCATTAGCATGTGTAGCATGAAGCTAAACGTTATCTTCCTGGTTAGCATTGTCCGTTTTGAAGTGTTTATGGGCTGTTGAACCACTTTGCTCCTCTCCATGTGTCCACATCTTTATTTAGCAGGAAAATATATTCATAATTAAGCATTTGTTAAAGTAGTGGTGGAGAAATGGGAGAAAGTTCTTTTTTCTGTTCTTTTTGTTTTCCCCCACGGCTACTTCAAACGTGACCATATATGGGCAATTCCAGAGTTGCCGTCTGTATCTATGGTAGTAATCATGAAGTGGGCCATATGGACACAGACGGCGTCTCGTCATAGAAGGGGGCGTGGCTTCGCCGAGGGGGAAAATAGAATCTTTTGGGAAACACAACTCCACTCTTTTTAGCCATTTTCTGGTGGAATATCAACTTATATATCACACACAAATAAAGTCAAGTGTAAATCGGGCCCATATGGATGTTTTCTCACAGCAGATTGTTCAGTAGAAGTGAAAAAACGGCAGTTGTAGCACCGCTAGCTAACCGTTAGCATTAGCCCGATGCTAACATGTAGCATCAAGTTAGCATTCACCGTTATTCATGTTTTTATGGGCTGTTGAACCACTTTGCTCCTCCCCATGTCTCTGTTTCTTTATTTAGTAGAAACTATATTCATAATTCAGTGTTTGTTAAAGTAGATTCCAGAGATGCCGTCTGTATCTATAGATACAAAAACAAAACAAAACAGAGAATGCTAACATGATGCTTCATTGTTTTGCATTGTGCTAATGCTAACACTAGCTAGCACTAGCTACGACTGCCGTTTTTTTTTCCGTTTTTTTTTCGCTTCTACTGAAATATCTGCTGTGAATAAACATCCATATGGACCCGACTCAGACTTGACTTTTTTGCGCGTGATAAAAAAGTGAATATTCCACTGGAAAACAGCTAAAAAGAGTCTGTTTTCCCCCTCGACGAGGCCACGCCCCCTTCTATGACGCGATGCCGTCTGTGTCTATACAGTTATACAGCTTTCATAGAGATGAATTTGGATTTGATGGTGATTCCTACACTTCAACAAACTGTAAAAGCCTTTGTGTAAAGAGACCTTTGTGCGATGTCGATCGTGAGCTGGCAGGTTTTGCTCTATGAAACGGGCTTATGAACTCATCCCTATGACAAAAATAAGAATGAAATGCTTTAGGAAAGTTAGGACTTAATTTGGACCATTTAAAATCTATACACTCCTTCTTTCATATTTCTTTCATTTATAGCTTTATATTACATTTATCTGGAAACTAACTCCATCTGAACTCCTCTCCCAGTATATGACAACAAATGGGAGGAGTGAAGGGGAAAAAATATGTTGTTTTTAGCATTATGCTGATGAAAACAGAAACTAAATGAGACGATACAGAACAATATCTACAAATTGGGGAGATCTGTTGATATTTGTTTGATCATAATTCTATTTTATATCATCACGTGCCCCACCCAGACACGAACAATGGCTAAAACTTATCAGAAAATATAATATACTGTATACGGTGGTTAACACTGAACTCAGTAAGATTCATTCAAACTTATAGGCTTGTTGCACAATGTGGCTACGCTAGTTCCTCTGAGCTGAAGCTGTGGGCGCTAGTGCTTCCTGTTCGTATTAATTTCCATTAAGATTAGCTCAGACCAGTGAGTTCCTGGTAGAAATGTTTCCATAGAGGAGACGTTTATGTTTGTAAGGATCAGTGAGTTTGTCTTGAAGCTAAAGGCTAATT
Source organism: Gobius niger (assembly GCF_951799975.1). Lineage (NCBI taxonomy): Eukaryota > Metazoa > Chordata > Actinopteri > Gobiiformes > Gobiidae > Gobius > Gobius niger. Next base: position 3,590,052 of record NC_136871.1, on the reverse strand, counting down.
TAAACTCTTAACTCCCGCCTGAACCGAGAGGATCTTTTTTCCTCACGTCATCAGATTTTTCCCCCCATCATTTTTATCACATTTTTGTCATTTTTCGTCAATTTCTTGTGACATTTTTGTGACATTTTTCCCACTTTTTCATCAATTTTTTGTCCCTTTTTTGTCCATTTTTTTTATCACATTTTTGTCATTTTCTTGTCACATTTTTGCCATTTTTTTGGTCACATTTTTATCACATTTTTGTCACATTTTATCACATTTTAGTAATTTTTTGGTCATTATTTTGTCACATTTTTGTCATTTTTCGTCAATTTTTTGTCAATTTCTTGTGACATTTTTGTGACATTTTTCCCACTTTTTCATCAATTTTTTGTCCCTTTTTTGTCAATTTTTTATCACATTTTTGTAATTTTCTTGTCACATTTTTGCCATTTTTTTGTCACATTTTTATCACATTTTTGTAATTTTTTGGTCATTATTTTGTCACATTTTTGTCATTTTTTGTCAATTTCTTTGTGACATTTTTGTGACATTTTTGCCACTTTTCCATCATTGTTTTCGTCGAGAAAATGTGCTCGGTTCAGGTGGGAGTTAAGCGGTTAATGCATTACACAACTTGAAATAGTGCCTTTATATATATTTTTTATAGCATGTTAGCCTTTAGCTTCAAGACAAACTATCAATCCTTCATGATCACAGGCGTCTCCGATCTGAACTTCATGATTTGAACACAGTAAACGATCGTCTACCGGGACCTCACCGCCCACAACATAATCTTTAGAAAATATGATTATTATTCCAGGAAAAGAAAACAGGAAGTCCAGGCGCTCACACCTTCAGGTCAGAGGAGCTAGCATAGCCACACCGTGCAACAAGCCAGTTATGGCCATTTCAACATTCAGAATCCCTCTTTGGTCGACCCTCTGCACTTGGTGTCTTTAGGGAAATTGCTTTAAATTTAAGGGAAAATGTGGGGCGAAAATGGTTTATTAAAGGGTACATTTTAGAGTTATCGCAATAATAACGTTTTCTCATATGGTGCAGCTCTAGCATGTACCATTTGTTGCATCAACCTCCTTTACCGATATTATGCGGAAGTTTCACACAGTTTTACATTTGGGTCTGAACTACATTCTCTACATTCATTTCCCTCCAGAAAAAAGAAAACTAATTACGGCGACTCTCACTTTGCGCATTAAAGGAAATGGCCCGTGTACGACTCAGCGTAGCCAATTACTCCGCGACGCCGGGCCTATTCATCATTCATGTTTTTGTGTAGCGCTAGCCTTAGAGAAATTTAACAGCCTGTGATTTCAAAGCAAACGCCTGAAACGCTAACAAGCCCGCCTGTTTGTTCGGCTTTGATCCGCTCAAATGAATTACGGTTAACATCCATGTCCGCAAATAAATACTTCGCTGCATTTCCGGGCTCAATTGAGTCGAGGAGGGAGCCGTTTGCTTGTCTAAATAAAGCGGGGGCCGCACAATTAGTCGCAATCAAATCGGGAAGAAGTAGTTTTATGAGATCCTGTATCGGGCTTGACTCGGGCTTTTACTTCTTGCTTCTCAGGCTTGGTGTTTATTTGTACCTGAAGTGAAAATGCTGCATGTGTCGAGAAAATACAAACTATACTTGGGCTGGAAATTCAAATCAATCCGATACCAATTTGTGTTTAACCCATAACCAAGTGCATTTTCTCCAGTTCAGCTTTACCCAAATCTGAAAGGTTGCAGCCAAGAGGCCAGTGTCACGACTCATTCGAAAGACTGACAAAAGTCATCGATATGAAGCTTTGTCCTCGCATTGTAACTTGTTTTTGTTGTTTTGCCACATTTTCATTTTTTTTGTTTTTTGTTGTTGCTTTTTTTTGTTCTTTCAGAGCTTTTTGGTTGGATTTTTGTCCCTCTTTCTTCACATCTATGTTTCTTTTTCATCACATTTTTGTCTCTTTTTTGTCACATTTTTTTAAATCCAATTTTTGTCTTTTTTTCGTCCAGTTTTTGACTTTTTTTCGTCAAATTTTTGTCTTTTTCTCGTCCAATTTTTGACTTTTTTCATCCAGTTTTTGCCTCTTTTTTCATCCAATTTTGTATTTTTTCGTCCAATTTTTGTCTCTTTTTCATCAAATTTTTGTCCAATTTTTGACTTTTTTTCGTCCATTTTTTTTATTTTTTTCGTCCAATTTTTTTTATTTTTTTCATCCAATTTTTTTTATTTTTTTCGTCCATTTTTTGTCTTTTTTCCATCCAATTTTGTATTTTTTTCATCCATTTTTTGTCCATTTTTTGTCTCTTTTTTATCCAATTTTGTATTTTTTTCCATCAAATTTTTGACTTTTTTTCATCCAATTTTGTATTTTTTTCATCCATTTTTTGTCCAAATTTTGTCTTTTTTTCATCCAATTTTTATATTTTTTATCGTTCAGTTTTTGTCTCTTTTTCATCACTTTTTTTGTCACTTTTTGTTGTGTTTTCTGTTTTCATCTCATTTCCTTCTCAATTTGTCACTATTTTGACTTTTTTTCCAAGAAGCTTTCAGATTTGGGTAAAGCCAAAGCAAAGTTACTCCAGTGGGTGTTGTTAACCAGCTAAGCTAACATCATTCTAATTTACACATTGATAATATAAAATAACCAGTTTTACAAATGTTTATTCACCCGTATGAAACGACCGGTATCGGTATCGTATCGACTCATAAAGACGTGATATCGGCCTTTACTCATCGCACCCAGACCCGCCCACGCTTCAATCCACGACCCTCTGTATGAAAGCTTAACCCTCTCTCTTCAAATTCCTATTTTCCCTCCAATGTCGAGTTTGTGAACTGATACTGAACATGTTTTTTTTTCTTTCCCCTGGCCAGATCGTGCAGCTCTATAATAAAAGTCTCTCGAAATGTGCATTCAGCCTCGAGAAGGAGACGACATTCAAGGCGTAGAATAAGATCTGAAAAGAATATTCTGTACAATAGTCACAGACAGCCCAGCGGAGGACGAGGAAAAAATTATGCTTTTTTTTTTCTTTCTTTCTTTCTTCTTTTCTTTTTTTTTTTTTTTAAACATAAGCTTTTCATTTCTCAACATATTTTTGTCTCTGTACAAGCGTTTTTATATAAAGTCCTCGCACACAAATCAACAGTGTGTCTCTTGTGTACAGTTTCAGGCACACGTTTTTAGCTTCTTCATGCCCCGGGGGTTTTTTCGTTCTCTCGCTTTCATGCACGCTCCACTCACACGCGCTCACTGGCTCACAGGGCGGGGGGTCAATTCATTTGCACTTTGTGTGTCCCACGGCAGAGACCGACAGGCAGCTGCGGCAGCCAATCAGAGGAGAGCGGGCGGGCGGGCGGGGGGCGGGGCCGACGACGACGGGGGAGCCGATCAGAACGAGCTGAGCGCCTCCAGGGCCACCTCGTAGCAGAACTTGTACTGCTCCTGTGGGGGGACAGAAGCAGCCCGGGTTAGGAGGAGGCACCGGTGAGCAGAGACAAATATATTTACTCAGAAAAGAGGTAAAAGTACTCGGTGAACAGGTTTCTTGAGAACTGAGTCGCTGTTTGAGTTTAAAAGTTTGGTAACACTTTACATTACGGGCCGGTAAGTCCGTGGTACTTATAGTGGTAATTACTAGTAATGGCAGTGGTACTTACAGTGTAATTATAGTGTTGCTTCTTGGTACTTATTGTGGTACTTACAGTGTAATTACAGTGGTGCTTCTTGGTACTTATTGTGGTACTTACAGTGTAATTACAGTGGTGCTTCTTGGTACTTATTGTGGTACTTACAGTGTAATTACAGTGGTGCTTCTTGGTACTTATTGTGGTACTTACAGTGTAATTACAGTGGTGCTTCTTGGTACTTATTGTGGTACTTACAGTGGTATTTACAGTGGTAATTCTAGGTTTTTATTGTGGTACTTACAGTGTAATTACAGTGGTGCTTCTTGGTACTTATTGTGGTACTTACAGTGTTATTACAGTGGTGCTTCTTGGTACTTATTGTGGTACTTACAGTGGTATTTACAGTGGTAATTCTAGGTTATTATTGTGGTACTAGAAGTCATAATTGCTAGTCATTAGGGGTTAGGGAGGCACAGAGTTACCACCTTATCTCTCATTACTAACAGATACAGTGGTAACTCTTACTAATGAAGCTCATACTTCTATGTACTTTGATACTTTAAATAATAGTTTCTCGTAGTTTCAGTGATACATCTATGGTACTTATTGGTAATTCAAGGATACTACAGCAGCAAATCTTAAGTAGTAGATGTGGTACTTCTACAAACAGACATCATTTCTGGGATTGTGTGACTATAAAACGACATAAAACAGCATTAGGGAAAACAAGAAGTACAACCTTCATTACTAAGAGTTACCACTGTATCTAGAAGTATCGCAGTACATACCTTGTAATTCTCACTATAGTATCCTTTAAGTACCACAATAAGTAATTACCAGTGTAAATACCACCATAAGTACCACTGTAAGTACCACCGTAAGTACTAAGGACTTACCGGCCCGTAATGTAAAGTGTTGCCAAAAGTTTGATTCATTGTGTTATTGATGTAAGACGACCAACAAAGCATAAAATAAACAAACATCGTGGTATTTACAAAGGATATACTGTAAAAATGTGATAAAAAGTTCAAATTAATTAAACATAGGATAATTATTTTATACTTCAGCACAACAATTTCTCCCTGAGATTTACGATAGAAAAGCGTAATCAAGTAAACGATCTGTTCGGAAGCAGAAAAGTCCTTTATTAAAGCCACACCACGCAACATTTTACCATTTAACAAACAGGGGGAAAAATACAAGCATTTGTATTGTTGATAAATGTCTAAACCAGGGGTGTCCAAAGTGCGGCCCGGGGGCCAAATGCGGCCCTCAGACCAATTTGTGTTGGCCCTTGGCCTTTTTTCTGAATCAGTAAATATCAGAGATGGTCTTTTTTATTTGAAATGTAATAATTCGAAACAATTCTAACCTAACAACTAGGTTAGTTGTTAGGTTAGAAACAACTAACCTAGTTGTTTCTAACCTAACTAACCAATAAAATGGCATGGAGGATGATCACAGGAAGTGATCAAAACTAAAGCAGGTAAACTAAACCTTCTGTCTTACTAAAAGAACAAAACTATAATAGGCTAAGAAGACAGTATGAATCTTTTACATAGAGCTGGCACGAAGGTTTTAAGCATAAATGACGGTGTGGGGCACATTTGAAACCTCTGCTTGTCAAAGGTTTCATGGCACTAACCACCGATCTATGGCCCTTCCCCCCGTGTACCCTTCAATATGTGGCCCCCCATGAAAAAAGTTTGGACACCCCTGGTCTAAACAATGAAAAAAAAAACATGTGTTTTTGTTGTGACCTCTCCTCGAACCTGACTGTAACTTTACTGGGTGGGGGCGCGTCTCCGGCTTGTGAAACATATGGGCTGTATCCGAATGTCCACCCTCGTCCCTAACCCCTCATTCACTACACAGGCCCGCACTATATAGTCGACTATTATATTAAGAGTTTGAAATCTGCGCAGTAATCTTCACTTTACTGCACGGATTTCGAACTACTCCTGGTATTATTACGCCTTACAATATAGTTCCCCCTTTTATCCGCTTAGAAAATCCACATTGTTTAATTGTGTGTAATTATACTTTGTAGTATAACACTTCACGTAACCATATTTAAATAGGGAAAACGTGGAAGAGCTTGGTAGCTTCTATCTTGACCTGTTTTGGAGCTATAGAGGAGAGAGGGAGAGGCTAAATGCTAACGCCGTCTGCGCTGTGTTTACGTGACTGAAGGCACGGGTGAAGATCAGACAGGTCCTAAAGAACTCGTCAAAGCTAAGTTAAGAACATATCTCAGTATGTAAAAACGGTGGCCCGTTCCTTTAACACAGGGACAGTGACCGTGTGAATCCCTTTACATTAATATCTCGATGATGGAAGAAAATGAGTTTTTTTGCTGCATGTTGTACCGAGTGTCAGAGTTCATTGTGGGAGCTTCTTTCACGTGACACAAAATGGCGGCTTCAGGGAAAAGGCTGTGGAGACACTGCAAAAACTAAATAACTAGATCAGTATAAACATCTCAATTTGAGCACAATAATCCAAATTTTAGTTGTTTTGACTAGTTAAGAAGTTCTTGGGCGTTTGTCCGAGATTATTTCACTTAGATGTTTCCGACTCGTTTCGATACATTTCGTCCTCATTTCAGGTCATTTTCTTTGCCAATGGGGAAAGAAAATTGGTCTTATCTCATCTGCAATTTTACTTTCTTATTTCAAGCGAGATTTACCTTAGAACTGGTCTGAAATGTCCTCAAACAAGCAAAGTGAACTTGGTCCGATCAGGAAAAGTGTCTAAATGAGTGAAAACCGCTCAAAACAAGAAACATTTCCTCAATTCAAGTCATTTAAGCCAATGCTTGATATTGACTTTTTGCAGTGTGGCTGCTGCTGCACAGTGTGTGGTGATGCAGCTTTGCCCAAAGGTACAACGACGGCTCAGGCAAGAACATCAGCTCCACAAAGGAGAGCACACGCATTCATTGAAAAGTTTATGAAAGTTTGACTATTGAGACTTAATGAAATCTGCATTGTGTTTCATCCAAAGCAATTAAATGAAAGTCTTGTAAATCCTGAATTGATCCACAAACTGTTTTCTCTTCGGCGCCAGCGCCTCCTCCCTGGGCGAGAGTAAACGGAGGGAGACTGCAGCCGTCTGATAGCACCGCAGACACACTCCAGCGTGTTTGTGTGTTTGGATGCACACATGCCGCGGCAGCCGGCGCCGCAAACCGCGCCGGAATTGGCTGAAGGCAATTATTTAACCAAGAGCTAAAGTATATTTTGCTTTACTGTCTCCAACATTGTTCAATATTTAGGAAAACCACAACACCAGAAGTTGAATAAAAACTTCAGCATTGACACTTTCATACAAATCCACCCTCGGTTTCTCCTGTGGTGGAATCCAGCCCAGACCTGGACCAGTTTGGCTTTTCATCACTGGAGCTTCATGAATGGAGGAGATGCTGTACGTTAACTTTATATCAACTTTTGCATTAGTAGGTGTTGGGCTGCACGATTTTGTGATTTTAATATTTTCTATATAGCCTTTTGTTTTACTTTTCGTGCAATTGAACATTGAGCTGCTGTTAAAGATCATGGAACTTAGTTATTACATTTCAGCCTCATTCAGCAACAACAAGATACAAATGTACAAGAGGCATTTTAGGCGTTTGCTCAGAAACACATGCTTGTCTAATCTTATCTTAACACATTGAGGCCGCGCTCACTACAAAAAGTAAATATCAAGCATTGGCTTAAATGACTTGAATTGAGGAAATGTATCTTGTTTTGAGCGGTTTTCACTAATTTAGACACTTTTCCTGATCGGACCAAGTTTACTTTGCTTGTTTGAGGACATTTCAGACCAGTTCTAAGGTAAATCTCGCTTTAAATAAGAAAGTTAAATTGCCAATGAGATAAGACCAATATTCTTACCGCATTGGCAAAGAAAATGACCTGAAATAAGGACGAAATGTATCGAAACGAGTCAGAAACATCTCAGAACAAGTGAAATAATCCAGGACAAATGCCCAAGAACTTCTTAACCAATCAAAACAACTAAAAATTGGATTATTATGCTCAAATTGAGATGTTTATACTGATCTAGTTCAATACTTTTTGCAGTGCTGTTATTGGGATTCAGCTGTTGAGTGCCAACAATCCAGACCATTTTTCATGATATTTGCAGCACCACTGTGTGTTCTATGTTACAGCTGTGGCTCGTTTGAAAGGTGAGACTCTAAGCTCTCCGTAGGTGAAAACAGTTTGACTCTACGTGCCTCGGTTCCTGAATAATCTAAGCTAAACAGATGCTAAATTTGATCAAAATCACAGATTTTTTTCTAGATTCTGAGATAATTTGTGTTTTATGAAACTCTCTCCTTTCTGATTAACTCTTCTCTCCTCTCTGGACAGACACTAACGTTATGGGAAGAAGCAAATGCCTAAATATATTAGTTTCAAGTCAATTTTCGACGACAACATTGTTGACACGTTTTGAAACACTGCGTGTTATCGATCGCTCATTATCGCGTGTGCATTTAAACAGTCTGGTTCTCAGATTGAAGACTTTATCAGGATGTTTCTCAGCCGTCCTTGGATCGATTTTAACCTCAGGTCTTATGCGAATCTGCAGTTTCTATATTAAGCTCGTGCATGACGGCACTTCAGACCTTAAGCAGCATCTTTTTGAGTGACAGTGCAGGATTTTAGCCACTCCTGAGGCAGCGAGGCTGATCATTCACTCATGTCACTCAGGCGGAGACGCAAAACAGGAAAAAACAAAACCTCAGCGCCTTGAGCTTCGGTAATCGCAATGGCTCAAACCTCCATTTTGATTCGATAAAGGTAAATCGTGCAGCCCTTTTGGGAAACTTTCTCTTTTTTTCTTCAGAAAGTGGACGTGCAGCGGCTGGTCTGAATCAGTCTTGTGCTGCCTGTTGTTTACATTCATTATGGCCGACTTCATCTACGCCCGGTCTAATCTCGGTGTCGTATTTGCCCCTCACAAACACTTTTCTCTTTCCCCTGTCATAACATTAGCTCACTTGTCACTCTGAGGACTATTTAACCCGACTCCTGTGGAATCATCAGACGTGAATGACTAATAGTTCCACAATGTGTCAAGAGTTCATCTTCCTCTTGCTCTCCTTGCTTCAATAAAAAGAAAAATTATTAAAAAGGGGCTCATGTCGCTGCAGTGAAGCTATGGTGAGTGTTTTTACTTTAGGACGAAAGGATTAACCCTAGCAAGAGATGAGGAGGGAGGAAAGCATTTTTTTGTGGCTACTCAGGGCCTCAGGAGGAGCTTTTTGGGAGCCGTCGCCGTGGTAACAAGCTCTGAAACGTCCATTTTGCAGATGACCCTCTCGACCCCCGACCCCACACGTGTCAGTCAGAGAGGAAGTGCTCACCAGCGTCTCCACCATGTGCGTCTTGTTGTTCCTCAGAGTCTTGACGGTGTGAAACACGTCCACGATGTTCTGCTGCTGGATCATCTCGTTGATGCTGCATATGGCACAGAAGGTCCCGGAGCGGCCTCCTCCAGTCCTGCACACACAAAGGGTTTCACCAGTTAGGGCGAGATTACGGATATAATTATGAGAAGAAACAAATATATTGCACGTTTTCCCTAAAAATACATGTCAGGTTTGTGAATCCAATCACTACAAAATACTGATCAGGAAAATCATTTCTTACAAAAACTGTATTTCTCCCATAGACACAGACGGCATCTCGTCATAGAAGGGGGCGTGGCCTCGCTGAGGGGGAAAATAGAATCTTTTGGGAAACACAATTTTCCACACAAACATAAAGTGTAAATCGGGTTCATATGGATATTTTCTCACAGCAGATTGTTCAGTAGAAGTGAAAAAACGGCAGTTGTAGCTAGCGCTAGCTAACCGCTAGCATTAGTCCGATGCTAACATGTAGCATCAAGTTTGCATTCTCTGTTATTTATGTATTTATGAGCTTTTGAACCACTTTGCTCCTCCCCATGTCTTTGTATCTTTATTTAGTAGAAAACTCTATTTATAATTCTGGATTTGTTAAAGTAGTTTTTGAATAATTAGAGAAAGTTTAAATTTTTTCAAAATTGTTTTCCCCCTTAACTGTTTTCAAACATGACCATATATGGGCAATTCCAGAGATGCCGTCTGTATCTCTACGTTTGTTAAGTGTGACGTCACGACTTCTGCTTCTTGGTCCAAGCATACCGGCTAATATGCGAGAAAAAAAACATTAAAAACTCTTTAATACAACAATCAATATTTCTGAAACTCAACGGAGAGTTACTGAACCTACTTATGTCTCAGATTCATTTAAAAAAGTAATATTTACTAAAGTCACTACTTCCGGGGTTAGCGTAGCTGCGCCGTTAGCATTTATCTCCGCTAAACCGGAAGCACCGATTTTGGTAAATAATACTTTAATAGCAGTAGGCCTGATAGCCTGATAAATAAGTATGTTCAGTCACTCTCTGTTGAGTTTCAGAAATATTGTTTGTGGTATTAAAGAGTTTTTTGTAGTTTCTCGCACATCTGCGAACCCGGAAGTAGAGCTGTGACGTCACCACTTAACAAACGTATGGAAGTAGATAGGAATCGAGCTTCCCGCCTCCAGCTAAAGGGTAAAAAGTAAAGGGTCATCTCTGGAATCGCCCATATATGGTCATGTTTGAAAACAGTTAAGGGGGAAAACAATTTGGAGAAAAATCTAAACTTTCTTTAATTATTCAAAACTACTTTAACAAATGCTGAATTATGAATATAGTTTTCTACTAAATAAAGAAACAGAAAGGAGCAAAGTGGTTCAACAGCCCATAAATACATAAATAACAGAGAATGCTAACTGTGCTAATGCTAACGGCTAGCTAGTATTAGCTACAACTGCCGTTTTTTCGCTTCTATAGAACAATCTGCAGTGAACAAACATCCATATGGGCCCGATTTACACTTGACTTTATTTGTGTGTGATATATAAATTCATTATTCCGAGTGTTTGATGACGTCGGCTTCCTCCTGGTTCATCAACTCACTGCAGATATTTGAACCTTTACGAATCATCTCGGTTTTAATTCTGATTTAATTGCCGCCTATAACGCACGTAATCTGTCAATAAACCCTCACATGCACCGTAAAGCGCGAACAGAAGGGCAATATAATAATCCCGAGAGTCGTACAAAGCTGCGTCTTAGTCTCCATCTGCATAAAAAGACACTTCTCCTCGTCTGTCAGTTATAAACGTGTACAACAATAAGAAAATGTGACATGAGTGACAGCGTGAAAGCTACACAAAAGCACCAAACCTCCCTAATGGATTTAAGACATTTGAATTTATATCGAAACGGGGGAGAAAAAAAAAGAAAAAAAAAAAAACACCGACTTCTGGAGAGTGATTTTTTTGAAACTTTCTGATGTTTACAGTCGGTGGAGCTCAATCACGGTCTGTCCGCCTCCTTTCAAACACTCGCACTCTGCTCCGAGCGCTTCAGTTCACCCGGTTCACACGACTCTCGGCAGAATACTGAGATTCAGACAGAGGTGAGCGGTCAGGAAGGAAGTCTGCAGTAAAGGAGTGCAGTAAAGAAATGCATTTGCTTTAGGTCTGTGTTTGAATGTCCGCGATGAGCCCGTCCCCTCAATCGTCGGGGTTGTAGTGAGCGATTCACGAACTTTACTCCCTACTTCTTTGTGAATAGGGTGACTGAACTGACCCTGTACAGATGCATTTTGTAATGACACGGCATTATAATTTTACAATAACCAATTATATCATGAAATGAAATGTGCGGTAACACTTTGACAATGATGATGAAACCCGCGCAGTATTCTTCACTTTACTGTGCGGATGCCAAATTACTCCTGGTATTATTACGCCTTACAATATAGTCCCCCCTTTTATCCGCTTAGAAAATCCACATTGTTTAATTTTGTGTAATTATACTTTGTGGTGGAACACTTCACGTAACCATATTTAAATAGGGAAGACGTGGAAGAGCTTGGTAGCTTCTATCTTGACCTGTTTTGGAGCTATTCACCTTATTCCGGACGTTCGCGTGGGCGCCGCCATGAACTGTGCCCGCCCCTTTTCTCCTATGTGTTAACACGGGGGAGAAGTCCGCATAAAATCAGTCACTACACGAAAACAAATCCGTTTTCAGGCCGCGCAGAGAAACGCTGCAGTGTCGACATGCTGGTGCAAATGAACATCGGACATTTTACACAAATCAATCGACTAAACATCAGATTTGAGCGGAGAATATTTTCCCTCGTTCTCCGTTAAAATGAACGGGCTTCGCGCTCGACCGGAAGTGTCTGGACAACGAGGCGCCGAGACAACGCAAAAAGTGGCAAAAGTGGGCGGGGCGGAATAAGGTGAATAGAGGAGAGGGGGAGAGGCTAAATGCTAACGCCGTCTGCGCTGTGTTTACGTGACTGAAGATCAGACAGGTCCTGAAGAACTCGTCAAAGCTAAGGTAAGAACATATCTCAGTATGTAAAAACGGTGGCCTATTCCTTTAAAGCGTGTTGTCTGAAATGTTGTGTTCTTTTTTTACTCATTAGTCACCACTGTACTTCTGTGTACACTATGATTAACAGAGGCGACATGTGTAAACAGCTTTAGTCTTTTGAGGAAAATGTGCTTCAGTTTTACTCAACAAAATGTCACAAATTGAGTCTTGTGAAGTTTAGTCTAAATCACTCTAGAGCTACTTGATTGGATTACTTCTGCTTATCTCGTTAATTTTGTTTTCATTAGTAAAAGAACAGGAGATTTAGTTATAGTTTTAGCTGATTTATCCTCTACTGATTTGACCGTGTGCATTCATTTGAACCCAGAACTAATTCATGGTCAAGCGCAGGGGCTGGACTGGGACTGAAGAACAGCCCTGGACTCTGGTCAGCCTGGCCCAAATTAGCGTAAATGTGACACTTCCACAAATACACATGTGAACCTCTGACCCCCCGTCTTAACCGAGAGCATTTTCTCCAGTTCGGCTTTATCCAAATCTAAAGGCTTCTTGACTGGAGAGCAACACTGTAACGCCTCATTTGAAAGGTAAAAGCTAGAAAAGTGATGGGAACTTATTGTCACGTTGTCGCTGCATTTTTGTCATGTTTTAGTTGTTTTTTCATCGCTTTGTCGTCACGTTTTCGTCATATTTTTGTCCCACCTGAACCAAGCACATTTTCTCCAGTTTGACTTTACCCCAATCCAAAAGCTTCTGGAAAATAGCGACAAAACTGAGATGAAAACAATGATGAAAATGTGAAAAAATGACAAAAGAAATGACAAGAAAAATGCCAAAAATGCGATAAAAATTTGACCAAAGAATGACACAAATTAGACAAAAAAATGACAAAAATGTGACAAAAATGTGATAAAAATTCGACCAAAAAATGACAAAAATTAGACGAAAAAATGACAAAAAAAAATGACAAAAAGTGACAACAGAAAATTACAAAAAAGTGACAAAAAATTACAAAAATGTGATACAAATTTGACCAAAAAATGACAAAAATTTGACAAAAAAATGACAAAAAAATGACCAAAAAAAATGACTAAAAAATGACAAAAAAAATCCCTAAAATGTGACAAAAATTTGACCAAAAAATGCCAAAAATTAGAAGAAAAATGGCAAACAAAATGAGTTCAAAAATGAGTTGAATACCCAACAAAAAAATTATGGAAAAAAAATCTGATGACGTGAGGAAAAAGATCCTCTTGGTTCAGGCGGGAGTTAAGAGGTTAAGCTTTTAGATTTGAGTAAAGCTCTGTTTCGCCCTGGGGTAAGGGTAAGGTAAAGGGAGAGGCCAGACCGGTGGCCCCAGAGCCAGTGGCCCTTCTGTGCTCTTCCAGAATGGACACATGGCCAGTCCGCCCCTGGTCAAGCGAACAATGGGAAAGTACAATCATTGGGAAGTATTTGTCCGAGTTTTCAGAGAAACTGGCCGGTGCTGCTCGTGACCGGCTGATCCTCGTGTGTGTAACTGTGTTTCTGAGGCTAATGCTACAGATTTGCCGCCTCATCGGCTCCGGCTCTGAATGTGTTTAAAGGATTCCTGCAGACGCCGCTTCGTTTACGTGGAGCTAATCATCTGTTTCAACTTCGGGACGCATTTAATTACTGCAGCGTGAGGTTTAATTGAACGCTAAGCAGCTTTCGTTGTTTTGCTCGTGCTTATCGTCATAGAAGCCAATTTGTGATCATTTATTAATCACATTTGCTGTGGCCAAACATAAATACCTCCACTTTGTTACAGTTAATATAACAGGTTTCAAATATCAAATGCCCAAACATTTAACCCTGTTATTTGTTTTCATTTGCACACATTCCAACACATTATAGTTCATCATGCGACACCGGACTCTAATAATTGCTAATGATTAATGACTCTTTAATGGCAGCTTTTCATTTCAGCCTGATGAGTGTGGGGTTCAAAATCCTGGCTCTTGCAGGTGCACACTGTTGTTGTGTCCTTTGGCAAGACACTTCACCCACTTTACCTCCAATGCCTGTGGACATTGGTGTATGAATGAGGGTGTGAATGGGTGACTGGTTCCTTGCTGTAAGTGGATAATAAGTGGAAAACCAAGATAAGTTGAGACAATTGACCATTTATTGGGAAACTAAATGCAGTATCTCATGTTGCGGAGACATTTTGGAGACTGCGAGACTGTTCTAATTTTTATCCTATTTTTATTCATTATTGCCGTAAATTCTCTAATACTGGCCTGTACTCCATTAGCGGCCGGGTCTCTGACAGAGGCCGGGTTCGCGGCTGGCGGAGGCAAATTAAAGCCGGTCTCTAAAACAGGCCGGGGCTTTTATTAGAAACTATAGTGGTAGAAATATTCCCCATGTTAGGAATTTGTCTCATACTCGTGTAAATGAAAACTCACGTGCAGGAAGTAACAAACGGGAACCCGGGCCAAGGGGGACGCTGCGGAGGAGCTGATCCGAACGTAACTTTGACACAGATTTAGCCACTTTTCAAACCTCCTGTGACGATGTTTGGAAACAGGGGGAGAGTTGTGTGACCCTCCAGGGTTTTAATAAAGTCTCCATCGCGTCTTCAAAGCACGTCCAGCTGCTCCGTGTGCAGGTCAGTCCCACGCCTCAAAATAACTCCTCCCATCAGCACGAGCGTCTCGTCTTCTCTCGAGTCAGTCTCATGATCGATCACAAACACAAACGCTCCGTCTAAACTCGCCTTTTACACAAGGTAACAACAAATAATCCGGTCCGCGGTAAAAACGAAACAGAAACCTGCAGTGACACTGATGTCAAAGCTCCGCTAACAGCAACGAAACACTTCCTGTTGTCCCGACAAAATAAAAGGCGTCAATGTTCCAGCCGCTGGGAGAGGGTTTGAAATGTTAATTAATAAATGAACCTAATATTTTAGGTGCAAATGGACACAAATCTCGTTTTTCTTCATTTTCCTGGTCGTCCGTTTTGCTCAAACAGAAATAAACGCCTGTCTCTAATTGTGGCCTGGTTCCAATAAAGGCCTGGTCCGAGATGCCCTTGAGTAAATAAAGGCCCTGGCCTATATATATATATATATAGCGTCGGCGCAGCAGCTACTTCCGGGTTGCCCCCAAATAAACATCATGTGGATGAGTTTTGTCATTTTTATACTGACATGAAAACTAAGATGTAAAGGGAGGAAAATAGATAAAAATCTCCACTTCGACCACTGCGTGAAAAATCAATACTTTCACCTGCCGTGTCTCGCCTTAAATAAAAAATCTAAACTTTTTGGGGCAACATGAGGATTTCAAAAGTTTTCTGTCCGAACACCTCTCTCTTCTGTCTGTATCATCCCATTGGTGACAAGTCAGAGGCAGAAATACCTTATTAGATCTCACAGAACGTCCATGACTTACTTTCTGCTGTTCCTTGTGTTCAGTATGAAACTGCAGGAAACAGAAAAAGATGAGCCTCTTCCCACAAAGGAGATGGGTTCAAACGGTTAACGCCGGAGAGGCTCGGTCTGCGTCAGTCAAGGACATCACAACGCGACTAATAGCGGCTAACGCTCGGCAGCTCCACTCCCCACTGTTGACAGCAGAGAGTGTTTGATGTCTGCGGGAGCAAATAAACCTGGAGTAAGTGCATCAGCTCAGTGCACTCCCACCTACAGTACATCAGAGTGAGTGAGTGTGTGGGGTGGACAGCGCCATTTATTTGGCTCCTGGACTCTTTATCACTGAGGAACAGGTGTTTCTGTCCCAACAACACATTAGTCCTGCTCCGCGCTCCCCTGCAGACAGTGGACTCTCTCTGGAGCAACAGTGATTACAGTCCCAGCCGTAATAAATCATGATAAATGTTTCTATTATTCAGCAAATAGGGTGTAATCATGCGACATCACAGCACTCTAAAGAGCCCATTCGTTTATATATCTAATCCACGGTAGAGGCTGCTGTTGGAATCCAGATGTGCTCACTGGTTTTAGGGTTAAAATCAGTTTGTTAATCAGACTTGTGAGCTGGAATAAGCTGCGTGAGGAGCTCAGGGCTGCAGTGATGGGTCGGCTAGGCTAGTAGCTAGCCTAGCTACTTAGTTGAAGGCGCAGTTGGAGGATTGGTGGTGAATCTATAGGTAAGTTGAAAGTCAGACTAGTGTCGCTACTATGTACGCGCGGAGTGATATGAAAGCACCAACTCCGTTGCCATTGGCAGCGTCATTATTTTTTTCAGAGGTCCTTTATCAGAAAATAATGACCGGTAGAACGTTGGGAAATCCCATTCAAATCAACGGAGCTTCCACGTACATTGTGAAGAGCCGTATAATAAATTTATATATAACTGATGGTGCATTTTCAGAGGGTTTCACAGCTTGGGGCCGACTACAGAGACGGCTCTGTTCTTTCTGGAAAACCTTTTCTTTCAAAAACTGCACTTCTCACAATGACTTGTTTTGGCGCTTTATCTCAAATTACAGAGGGGTCAGTGTTCTTCACATTCAATCAATTTACTCACTGTGTGCATGAAACATCAACAGAACCATTAAAGACACTCGGTTATTCTTTATATTGTGTGAAATGTTCCGCGGTGTAGCTTTAAGTGCTGGTACTCACAGACAGTGGACCACGGTGCGGCCGTCGCCTCCGTCGTACTGCTCCTGCCACTTGGCCAGTCTGCGCACCAGCTGCAGGATGGAGCGCTTGGACAGGGGCGTGTCCCTGTAGGCCGGCCAGCCGATGAACTGGAAGTGCTGCACCAGACGATACCCGTCCTGTGGCTGCGAACAGAGGGGGAGCAATACAGTTAGAGTCACCGACGAGTCCGTACATGAGGCAAGTCATACACAAAGACAAACAGAGGGGCAACAATACAGTCAGAGTCACCGACGAGTCCGTACATGAGGCAAGTCACACACAAAGACAAACAGAGGGGCAACAATACAGTCAGAGTCACCGACGAGTCCGTACATGAGGCAAGTCACACACAACGACAAACTGAGGGGCTACAGAGAACAGTCAACAGTGTCGTGTATGACTTGTATGAGGAGCGTAATTTTGATTCTCTTTGTGTGCTTTACATGTGGAAGAATTGACAGCTAATCAACTCATCGACTGGACTTGGTTAAATGAAGTCTTGTTTTCTTAAGGACCACACCTCACGTACATCGTTTCCTGCCTCTTTCCTATAAACTTTAACCTCTTACCACCTGCCTAAACCAAATGCATTCTGTCCTCTTTGGCTATTATATAGGCCTGTGTAACGCCTCATTTTGGTCACATTTTGGTTGAATTTTTGTCACTTTTTAGTTGATTTTTTGTTACATTTTTGTTGAATTTTTGTCACTTTTTTGTTGAATTTATGTCACTTTTTGGTTGAATTTTTGTTACATTTTTGTTGAATATTTGTCACTTTTTGGTTGAATTTTTGTCACATTTTTATTGAATTTTTATGTCACTTTTTGGTTGAATTTTTGTCACTTTTTTATTGAATTTTTGTCACATAATTGTTGAATATTTGTCACATTTTTGTTGAATTTTTTTCACTTTTTTGTTGAATTTTTGTCACATTTTTGTTGAATTTATGTCACATTTTTGTTGAATTTTTGTCACTTTTTGGTTGAATTTTTGTCACATTTTTGTTGAATATTTGTCACTTTTTGGTTGAATTTTTGTCACATTTTTATTGAATTTTTATGTCACTTTTTGGTTGAATTTTTGTCACTTTTTGGTTGAATTTTTGTCACATTTTTATTGAATTTTTGTCACATAATTGTTGAATATTTGTCACTTTTTGGTAGAATTTTTGTCACTTTTTGGGTGAATTTTTGTCACATTTTTGTTGAATTTTTGTCACTTTTTGGGTGAATTTTTGTCACATTTTTGTTGAATTTTTGTCACTTTTTGTTGAATTTTTGTCACTTTTTAGTTGCATTTTTGTCACATTTTTATTGAATTTTTGTCACATAATTGTTGAATATTTGTCACATTTTTGTTGAATTTTTTTCACTTTTTTGTTGAATTTTTGTCACATTTTTGTTGAATTTATGTCACTTTTTAGTTGAATTTATGTCACATTTTTGTTGCGTTTACATCCTTGTTTTCTTTTCATATTTTGTAGCTGTTTTGGTCCTTTTTTCCAAAGAAGCTTTTTGATTAGGGTAAAGCCAAACTGAATAAAATGGGTTCCGTTCAGGTGGGAGTTAAGAGGTTAAAGCAGGGGTGTCCAATAATTGGTGTCCCTCAGGGTTCTTGTTGAATTGAAACTTACTTTTCATTGTGTGAATTAGCTGGTTTTAAGGTTCCAAGCCTAAGTAAAGGTGGGTGCGTGTCCATAGAGGAGAGGAGGAGAGGCTAAATGCCAACTACTTCTTTGGTCTTTTTGTGTGACTGAGTGCACGCATAAAGGCCAGACAGGTACGCATCAACTCATCTAAGCTCAGGTAAGAACATATCTCAGTGTGGAAAAACGGTGGCCTGTTCCTTTAACCTCTTAACTCCTGCCTGAACCGAGAGGATCTTTTTCCTCACGTTATCAGATTTTTTTACATCATTTTTTGTTGGGTATTCAACTCATTTTTGTAACTTTTTTGTAATTTTTTTTTGTGTCAAATTTTAATCACATTTTTGTCATTTTTTTTGCAATTTTTTGTGACTTTTTTTGTCATAATTTTGATACATTTTTGCCCCTTTTTCATCAATTTTTCATCATTTTTTTGTCAAATTTTTTCACATTTTAGTCATTTTTTTGTCACATTTTTGTCACATTTTTGTCAATTTTTTAGCAATTTTTTGTCACATTTTTGTCATTTTTTCGTACATTTTATGTCAATTTCTTGTGACATTTATGTGACATTTTTGCCACCTTTTCATCCATTTTTCGTCACTTTTTCATCAATGTTTTCTCACTTTTTTGTCACATTTCCATCATTGTTTTCGTCTCAGTTTTGTCACTATTTTCTCACCTTTTTTCCAGAAGCTTTTGGACTGGGGTAAAGCCAAACTGGAGAAAATGTGCTCGGTTCAGGTGGGAGTTAAGGGGTTAAAGGACAGGAGGCTCCTCACCACCTGCTGCCAATTCTTATTCATTACTTACGTATTTCCTGAACTTCACATTGTCTTGTCTATTGTTTTGTTTCATTGCTTTAATGTTCGGTGCAGCCCAGTGAGGATTGCTGGGTGAAGCATAAACTTCACTCTCAACTCTATTCCTACATGAATGTATTTCCCAACCATCCTTTCCCCTCCCATGGTCTCCCACAGTTCATTATCTCTCCGCTCGTGCGCTGAAGTCTGAATGGACGGACTGATGTCTGTAATCAGCTCCGTTCGGACTCGCTGTGTGTTGAAACAAATTGGACGGACTCCGCAAACACAACATCTTATAATAATGCAAATTGAATTTCACGCCAAAGTAAACGTTTTGAATAATTCGTCCCTGCAGCGGTCGGCTCCGGCTCTGCGGATGGTGACGGTCTGTCAGCCTGATGGAGTCTGACGCTAACACATGCTAATGCTCAGTGTGCGGCCGCTGGGGAAAAGCTTTTGTAGCAGAGACTTTTGTATTAAACAAAGAAGCTCCAATAGACGTGGATAGACGCATCATCATTGACTGTCAGTGTAATGGCCGTCGTGACTAGGGCTGGGAAACGTTATTTTTTTCCCCATACCTGAACAATACTTTTTCCAATACCTAAACTAAAATATCTGGGGAAATTGTGTGTGTGAAACAATGGTGCAAAATGGCAAAAATAAATGTGTGAAATAGGGAAAATATTGGGAAAACGTGACAAAATTGGGGGGAAATGGGGCAAACGTTGAGCAAAAATGGGAGAACGGAGGAGTCACGGCAACACGTAAACAAGCAGCAACTTCACTCTCTCTTGTTACAGCGGCGTATAAAGACGGCGTCTCTGGAATCGCCCATATATGGTCATGTTTGAAAACAGTTAAGGGGGAAAACAAAAATCTAAACTTTCTCTAATTATTAAAAAACTACTTTAACAAACGCTGAAATTTCTACTAAATAAAGAAACAAAGACATGGGGAGGAGCAAAGTGGTTCAACAGCCCATAAATACATGAATAACGGAGAATGCTAACTTGATGCTACATGTTAGCATCGGGCTAATGCTAACGGTTAGCTAGCGCTTGCTACAACTGCCGTTTTTTCACTTCTACTGAACAATCTGCTGTGAGAAAATATCCATATGGGCCCGATTTACACTTTACTTCGTTTATGTGATAAATAAGTTCATATTCCACCAGAAAATGGCTAAAAAGAGTGGAAAATTGTGCTTCCCTAAAGATTCTATTTTCCCCCTTGGCGAAGCCACGCCCCCTTCTATGATGAGATAGATACAGACGGCGTCTCGTCATAGAAGGGGGCGTGGCTTCGCCGAGGGGGAAAATAGAATCTTTAGAGAAACACAATTTTCCCTCTTTTTAGCCATTTTCTGGTGGAATATGAACTTATTTATCACATATAAATAAAGTCAAGTGTAAATC
The DNA here is from genome assembly GCF_951799975.1 of Gobius niger. Lineage (NCBI taxonomy): Eukaryota > Metazoa > Chordata > Actinopteri > Gobiiformes > Gobiidae > Gobius > Gobius niger. The sequence goes on along the minus strand of NC_136871.1, from coordinate 3,569,489 downwards.
GGGCCCATATCTCACAGCAGATTGTTCAGTAGAAGTGAAAAAAACGGCAGTTGTAGCTAACACTAGCTAACCGTTAGCATTAGCCCGATGCTAACATGTAGCATCAAGTTAGCATTCTCAGTTATTTATGTATTTATGGGCTGTTGAACCACTTTGCTCCTCTCCATGTCTTTGTATCATTATTTAGTAGGAACTATATTCATATTTCAGCATTTGTTACAGTAGTTTTTGAATAATTAGAGAAAATTTTCATTTTTTCAAAATTGTTTTCCCCCTTAACTGTTTTCAAACATGACCAATGACCATATATGGGCGACTCCAGAGATGCCGTCTGTATCTATCTCTGGAATCGCCCATATATGGTCATGTTTGAAAACAGTTAAGGGGGAAAACAATTTTGAGAAAAATCTACACTTTCTCTAATTATTCAAAAACTACTTTAACAAACAAAATTATGAATATAGTTTCTACTTTTCTGCGAATAATTTGACGAAAAAGTGACAAAAAATGACAAAAATGACAAAAATTTGACAAAAAAGTGAGAAAAATTTGACAAAAAATTTAGAAAAAATGGACAAAAAAATGATAAGAACTTGACAAAAAAATGCGAATAATTTGACGAAAAAGTGACAAAAAAGTCACGAAAATTTAACAATAATGAGACGACTGCCCAACAAAAAAGTGATGAAAAAAAATCTGATGTGAGGAAAAAGATCAATTTAGTTTTGTAGGTCTTTCAAATGAGGCGTTACACTGGCCTACAGGATTTGGGTAAAGCTGAACTGGAGAAAATGCTCTCGGTTCAGGCGGGAGTTAAGAGGTTAATACATAGGATTTATGCACAGAAAAAACTAAAATACCTTCCCACGGCTCTGACACTAGATGTGACAAAGCATAAGAAGCCGGCAGTGTCTTCAAGAAAATCTCAGGAAAAACTAACTTTTGCTTAGATTCTGGCGACAAGGTGATCTCAGACTGATAATAAAAAAGTCTGAAAACTTTCCTGGCGGCCCCTGTTCACGGCTGGCACTGAATTTGTCCGTCTTCTTATTGTGGATTGTAGAAGATAATTAAAACGTTTGAGCCAAAACTTCTTCAATATGCTCGGGTTTAGTCACTGCTTTGTTCCCCACCGCAGAGCAGGGGCGGACTGGGACTGAAACACAGCCCTGGACTCTGGTCAGCCTGGCCCAAACTAGCGTAAATGTGACACTTCCACAAATACATATGTTTAACCTCTTACCCCCTGCCTTAACTAAGAGGATCTTTTTCCTCACGTCATCAGATTTTTTTTTTTTACATTATTTTTTTGTTGGGTGTTCAACTCTTTTTTGTCAATTTTTGTCAAATTGTTATCACATTTTTGTCATTTTTTGTGGATCGTGTAACTACTCACATAACTTTTAAATAGGGGAAACGTGGAAGAGCTTGGGCGCTTCTAACTTCACCCCCATTTGGCTCCATAGAGGAGAGGAGGAGAGGCTAAATGCTAACAACTTATCTGGTCTTTTTGCGTGACTGAGTGCACGCATAAAGGCCAGACAGGTGCGCATCAACTCATCTAAGCTCAGGTAAGAACATATCTCAGTGTGGAAAAACGGTGGCCTGTTCCTTTAACCTCTTAACTCCCGCCTGAGCCGAGAGGATCTTTTTCCTCACGTTATCAGATTTTTTCCATCATTTTTTTGTTGGGTACACAACTAATTTTTGTAACTTTGTCATTTTTTGGTCATTTTTTCTCACATTTTTGTCATTTTTTTGGTTCATTTTTTTGGTCAAATTTTTGTAATTTTTTTGGTCAAATTTTAATCACATTTTTGGCATTTTTTGTGACATTTTTCGTCACTTTTTTGTCAATGTTTTCTCAGTTTTTTGTCACATTTCCATCATTGTTTTCGTCTCAGTTTTGTCACTATTTTCACAGCTTTTTTCCAGAAGCTTTTGGACTGGGGTAAAGCCAAACTGGAGAAAATGTGCTTGGTTCATTTTTTTGTATCAAATTTTTGTCATTTTTTGTCACATTTTTGTCATTTATTCATCAATATTTTGTCAATTTTTTGTCAATTCCTTGTGTCAATTGTTGCCTCTTTTTCATCAATTTTTCGTCACTTTTTTGTCACATAATTTTTTTCGTCTCAGTTTTGTTGCTATTTTCACACCTTTTTTCTAGAAGCTTTTAGATTTGGAACTTTTTGTCACGTTGTCGCTGCATTTTTGTCATGTTTTTCTTGCTTTTTCATTACTTTTTTGTCACTTTTTCGTTATGTTTTCCTCTCTTGTTTTTCGTGTTTTTTCTTCATGTTATTGTTGTTTTTTCATCGCTTTTTTCATTGCTTTGTCGTCACGTTTTTGTCACTTTTTTGTTGCTTATCCAGCACATTTTTGTTTTTGGATGCTTTTCTTTTAAGCTTTTAGATTTGGGTAAAGCTCGGTTACGCCCGGGGGTAAGGGTAAGGTAAAGTGAGGGGCCAGACCGGTGGCCCTAGAGCCAGTGGCCCTTCTGTGCTCTTCCAGAATGGACATATGGCAAGTCCGCCCCTGCCGCAGAGCATGTTTACGGGGTTTTCACATGGAGGCTCGCGTGTCCCTCACCCTGGCCATGTTGCAGATCCTGAAGATGCGGTTGATGATGTCCTCGTCGATGTCGGCCGATATAAACTCCACTTGAATGGGTCCGTAACAGCAGGAGCTCTTCTCAGGCCAGTACTGCATACACAACTGCAGAGGGGGAGGTTCGTGTGGTTAGAACAGAAAAGGAGAAAGAAAAGACTGTGATCTGAAGAGACTTTGTACCTGAGCTGCGTCCATCTCATTCAACATGACGATGGACGAGCAGTTGTAGTCGAACACCAGCCTCCAGAAGTCTGCCATAGTGTTGGGCAAGGGATGCTGGGTAACGATGAAGGCGGCTGGCTGCTTGTGGCTCTAAAGGGAGGATTGGAAGAACCAGCGTTTACTCAAATGTTTTACTTTGGATATAGTTTTGCAGAACTACACTGCAAAAAGTAACTAACTAGATCAGATAAACAGCTCAATTTGAGCACAATAATCCAAATTTTAGTTGTTTTGACTAGTTAAGTAGTTGTTGGGCATTTGTCCCAGATTATTTCTCTTGTTCTGAGATGTTTCTGACTCGTTTCGATACATTTCGTCCTTATTTCAGGTCATTTTCTTTGCCAATGGGGAAAGAAAATTGGTCTTATCTCATTGGCATTTTTACTTTCTTATTTCAAGCGCGATTTACATTAGAACTGGTCTGAAATGTTCTCAAACAAGCAAAGTGAACTTGGTCCGATCAGGAAAAGTGTCTAAATGATCGAAAACCGCTCAAAACAAGATACATTTCCTCAATTCAAGTCATTTAAGCCAATGCTTGATATTTACTTTTTGCAGAACTACACTGCAAAAAGTGGATTCTAAGCAAGTAAAAAATGTCTTACTTTAAGAAATAAGTTCTTATTTTTTCCCTAAAAAGTAATAATGTTTTGGCGAGCAAAGTTTTCTTGAGAAAAAAAATCTTGTTTTAGGAAATAAAATCTAACCATTTCTTGTTCAGATATATTTGCTAAAAATCATGCAAATTTTTCTTGTAACAAGAAAGAAAAAACTTTTTGAATCTTCTTCAGCTTTAGACAAAGAATATGTTTTCTTATTTAAAGACAAACTAAGATCACAACAACTCTTAATGTAAGAACTGATTCTCACAGAGAGATAATACATTCCATTCTTTAAAGTGGGCGCCGCGATGGCACAGCGGTTAGAGACTCAGCTTCACAGCTCGAAGGTCCTGGGTTCGAGCATGTTCTCCCCGTGTTTGCAATGTGTGTAATTTAGAAAATTTTACTTAAATCAAGCAACATTTAAGTGAAATACCCACAATTTTTCACTAAACAAGAATGTTTTCCTTAAATTATTCAATTTACTGAGGACATTTTGCTTAATTCTAGCTTTTTATTTGCTTACATTTAGTGTTTCTTTCTTGTTTTATGATGATAATTCTTATTTTAATGTCTTATTTTAAGATTCGTTTCCTTGTTTTTAGTAGGACACTTTTTGCAGTGTAGGGTTAACGTTAATACCAGTATGGTGTTGAAAAAAACAGAATATTGTATCTTTAGCTACCATGTTTTTTTTACAGCACCCGGCCCTGAGCCAAACAAAAGGAAACAGTCACTTACGTCCATCAAAGCAGCGTTAATGTAGTTGGAGCTCTCGCCGTCCACTGAGATGAGGAAAGGCAGGCAGCGGTCTGCTGACAGCACGTCCATACTACGGTTTTTGTCGTGGTTTCTTGGTAACAAACCGACACTGCAGTCTTCAGGACGAACTCTAGGGGTCACTATGTTCAATGTCTGTAAACACACAGGAAAGAAATGGCATTTATTTACAGTACAAAAGTAGTCAGAAGGAATGAACACGGCTCACAGGGTTCGTACAGATTCTCTCTCTGACTTCTCCATGACCCCAATGCCACCATTTATTTTAGCTTACGTATTCATCAGCGCTTCATTTTCAGTTTGCTTACTGTAGTGGAGACCAGAATACAAAGACCAATGATACTGAGCCTGCGACCAGGACGCCTCGTACAGCTGCTTTGCACATTTTTTATCAACACAACTCCAGACTAATTCTCTCTGTCCTCCTCTGTGGATTTACTTTTTCTCACTTTGAGCTTGGTTTGCTCGTCCAAACTGGGGCGCAGAGAGTAGAGCGGGTCGTCTTGTGATCGGAGGATCATACGAAGGTTCGAATCCCACAGTTGAACACTGCCGTTCCCCCTCCTTGCCTCCAGTGTGAATTTTTGTAATTTTTTTGTTGAATTTTTGTCACATTTTTTGTTGAATTTTTGTCACATTTTTGTAGAATTTTTGTCACATTTTTGTTGAATTTTTGTCACATTTTTGTTGAATTTTTGTCACATTTTTGTTGAATTTATGTGAATTTTTGGTTGAATTTTTTTCAATTTTTTGTTGAATTTTTGTCACTTTTTTGTCACTTTTTAGTTGAATATTTTTGTCAATTTTTGGTTGAATTTTTGTCACTTTTTTGTTGAATTTTTGTCACTTTTTTGTTGAATTTTTGTCACTTTATAGTTGAATTTTTGTCACTTTTTTGTTGAATTTTTGTCACATTTTTGTCGAATTTTTGTCACATTTTTGTCGAATTTTTGTCACATTTCTGTTGAATTTTTGTCACATTTTTGTTGAATTTTTGTCACATTTTTGTCACATTTTTGTCACATTTTTGTCACATTTTTGTCATTGTTTTGCTGAGTTTTTGTCACTTTTTTGTTGCGTTTACATCCTTGTTTTCTTTTCATATTTTGTGGCTGTTTTGGTGCTTTTTTCCGAAGAAGCTTTTTGATTAGGGTAAAACCAAACTGAATAAAATGGGTTCCGTTCAGGTGGGAGTTAAGAGGTTAAAGCAGGGGTGTCCAATAACTGGTGTCCCTCAGGGTTACTTTTCATTGTGGGAATTAGCTGGTTTTAAGGTTCCAAGCCTAAGTAAAGGTGGGTGTGTGTCCATAGTGTCTGCGCACGCTGGAATGGGTGAGTGGTTCCTTGATCTAAAGTGCTTTGAGTGCCTAAAGCCGGTAGAAAGGCACTATATAAATGTGATCATAATCTGGAGTGGCCTCAAGCGCTGGTTGCAGGAGACAAACGTGGGGAGCGGCACAGACAGACAGGTAGAAGTCCGGAGTCCTGATGATCTAACATGGCCAATTCAAACACTTACATGCAAGAGCGTAGAAAGAGGATGTACCACAAGGTCACAAGGTCGTTGATTCTTTACTCCTCTGAGGAAAAGTCCATCTCTAAAGTCACATTGTCTGTCCTAATCCTGTAGTAAACGTTTGCTGCTCCACTTTGCATTCTCTGGTCTTGTGTTTGTGTGTTTATAAAGCCGGCTCCAGTATTTCCCTCCATAAATGCATTATTGTCATCATTCTAGCTTGCAGGGAGCCCAAGAGCTTCTTCAGAGCCTACGGGCGGAGGACGTGTCGCCGCTACAGGCCTAACCACTGCCTGAATGAAAACGTGAGCTGTCATTCCTGATTTTTTTGTATTATATTTCAGGATTCCTACATAGGATTCCTATATATGTTTCAGTGGAAATCAGATTGTAAAACTCGACTTTTCCATGATGTCCATGACTGCACGAACCCTGAAGGTCAGCACACACTACACGACTTTTCTAGTCCTAAACGATTTTATATAGAATGGGGGGGTCCACACTACACGACTGGATTCAGTGCGATTTTCGAACGTCTGGGGGTTCACACTTAACGACTGAGAATCGTCAGAGCGACTCACGATTCTGACAAACAGCTGATGTTTTATAACACAGCGCGTCTGTCGTCTCTACGGCTTCAAAACTGACCCCAAATCCACAAAGACAGGCCTGTGTTTGTGAGCGCGGGAAAACGTGTGTGTCCCGACTGGTCAACGGTGTCAACAATGTCACAACACCGCAGCGCTAGCTTACTGCTACTACCAAGCTTCCACTGGGCTATAGTTCTGTCACATGGAGATAAAAGTTGGCGACAGGAAGAAGCGGGACGTATTTCAGTGGATTTAATAAGAAAAGGAGACGGACCTCAACCTCAGGATGGAGGAGACAGCGGGGAGGCTAGCCGGCGTTAGCGGCGAGGCTAGCCGGCGTTAGCGGCGAGGTGAAGCTAAACAGTTCGTCTCCAAACTCAGTAAGAGCCGCTAAACTCTGTTCGTGGTTGAAATGTTGCTGGAAAAGGTGGTTGTGGTGAACTTTTGGTGATATAAAGTTGTACTGTTTCGTGTGTGGGGCTGTGGCCATGAAATGAGTTGTTTGTGCCGCTGGTTTAACAGAGAAGTGAAAAAAGGAGGCGCGGCGGTGTTATTCTGTCTTTATATCACTCTGTCATTCACATTTGTGTCGGTAAAATCACCCACGTTTCTCCCGTGCGTCCAAAATCGGGCTTAAAAATCAAACATGTTTGATTTCCTACGACTGGAGTCTAGTCGCGTCTTTCTACCGCCCACACTACAGGATTCCAACGTCAGTCCAGTCGTGACCCCCCCACACTACACGACCCGACTCTGTGTGACCGCCTTCGACTAGACGCGACTCGATTAGACTCGGCACGACTGAGAATTAGAGCAAATCGGACATAAAAGTCGTGTAGTGTGAGCTGACCTTAAGCTTAAGAAAAGAAGATCATTCTTACCTGGAACTCGTCCTTGACCTGGCTGGAGTTGGTCTGAGGGTCTATTCTGCTGATGTTGTAGTACACGGCTCTGAACTCGCACACCGGGATGGCCGTGTTCCCGCAGAGACACGCCTCCAAGATGGCGTCGTGGACAAACACATACTGCTCCTGCAACAAGACAAATTATAATAAAAACCACTCGCGCTGCCCCGATGAGCTCATGCGCGAGGATCGAGCGCGGTCCGTGCACTTTGACTGACCATTACTGTTAAAAGCTCGACGGCCAAATGATCTCTCCACAGTGAGTGTTTTTCTCCTCTGCATCCTCATTAACGCGCTGCTTTTATCACTTAGCATTCATTTGCTTGTCAGTGCCCCGCCGCGGGACGAGCTCCATTTGTTGTCCGTGCAGAGCCGTGAGAATGGCTAAAAAAGCTGCTATGACTGATTGTGGTCATTAGCCTCTTTAGCAAGAACCCAACAAACAAAATTACAACATAAAGACTACGTGTTAAACATTAATAGCAGGACTATAAGAGAATAAATGGATGTGAAAGTCTGTTTAGTTGATAGAAATTCAGTGTTAATGTGAATAAACTTTCCGCATTGTCCACATTCGCCCCAAACTCATTCGTCCAACGCTGTTTTCTGTCGGCCATCTTGAGCGAGAACGGGCCGCTCACCTCAGTCTGCACCATGTTGACCCTCTGTGACCGCAGCTCCCGAATGCAGTTGAAAATATCCACTACGCCCTCGTTCTCCGCCATGTCCAACATAATGTCCACCGCGATGAAGCAGCCCGTCCGTCCCGCTCCGGCACTGCGCAAACAAACAAAGTGAGAGGGTCAGTAGGTCCAGCAACTGCAGAAACATTACGCTAAGGGCCCCGGGGTCTTTCTGGAACAATCCCCGGGAATGAAATGTACACAAAATGCAGGTTTGTTCGGTCCGTGCGAGGTCTGCATGGATGATCTTTGAGTCTAAATGATGCACAGGTACAGTTAAATATACAGGGGGTTGTTACGGATGGGGATTTTCAGCCCCGGTGCACTCCCGTTATTTCTGTGTATAATTTCTGTTTTGTTTAATATATGCGGACCAATCCACAGATCAGGCTCGTCAACTGGCTCGCCAATCAGAATCAGCACCTGGAAGGCCACTCCCGTTAAAGCAATGGACTTTCGCCTTGTTCGAGGCGGCCGGGAGTTGAGAAACCCAGTTCGCCGTAGCGTCGTTATGTTATGTCACTATGGCTAGCCGACATTTGTTAGTGACTTGTTTGTTTCCGTTCAGATGCTTCGTTTAGTATTGGTTCCTTAAGTTGTGTTGTTTGTTTTAGGAACTAATTTGCATATTCGTTTGAATCTTTGTTTGGTAAATTTTCTAAGTAGTTTTTGTTTTGTTCGTTATCATCTCTTGGTTTTCGTTTGAGCTATTTCTGTTTTACCCTCCTTTTGTTCTCTTATTACTTATTTTTGTAAGAATAAAATGCGCAGTTTAGTTTTAAATCTACCGTGTTCCGTCCTTTGTTCCCTAGACCATAGAGGGCGTAACAGGGTAAATATAGAACGTGTTAAAGAGATACAATTCTTAGGCGTCATTATAGACGAAAAAATAAACTGGAAAGCGCATATTCAATACATACATAAAAAAGTAGCAAAAAAGTATAGCTGTGTTAAGCAAGGCAAAGCATGTCTTAAATTCAAGGGATTTACAAACGCTTTATTTTCTCTTCTCTCGCCTCACTTGACATATTGTGCTGAAATTTGGGGTAATAATTATAAAACTACTTTACAACCATTATTCATCCTTCAAAAAAGAGCAATAAGAACAATTTATAACGCTGGTTACCGAGAACAATCCACTGTTTATTAAAGCCAAGATTCTAAAACTTCAAGACATGATCACTTTTAAAACTGCTAAAAGAGCTAAAAATAAGCAACGACCTCTAAAAATTCAGCAGTTTCTGAAAGAGAAGGAAAATATAATTTAAGGGGCTTGGATCACTTTAAAACTGCCCATGCCCGGACATCCAGGAACAGTTTCCGTGTGTCCGTTTGTGGTCCTAAAATATGGAATAAATCACACGTAGACGTCAAACCATGTCCAAATATCAGACAGTTTAAATATCATTACAAAGAATGGATTTTCTCTAAGTATCGGAAGAAAATCTCTGACTTTTCATGTTCAGCTGTTGTAAACCTGATGTTGATTGGTAGGGAGTATTCACACTGTATATGACAACTTGATTTAGATCACAGTGTTTCAATTATTGTTTTAAGGAAGCCTACAAAGTAAATAGGAAAAGAGACTGACAGTACTTAAAAGGGGTGGGACTAGGGCTGATTATATATATATATATATTTTTTTTTTTATTTATTTATTTTTTTCAAATTTTTTATTTTTGGATTTTTGTCACTTTTTTGATGGAATTTTGTCACTTTTTTGATGGATTTTTGTCACTTTTTTGATGGATTTTTGTCTTTTTTTTGATGGATTTCTGTCATTTTTTTGCTGGATTTTTGTCTTTTTTTTGCTGGATTTTTGTCTTTTTTTTGCTGGATTTTTGTCTTTTTTTGCTGGATTTTTGTCTTTTTTTAATGGATTTTTGTCATTTTTTTGCTGGATTTTTGTCACTCTTTTGATGGATTTTTTAAAGGCAACAAATAATCGTTTGAATAATCGTCATTTCAATTATGACAAAAATAATCGTGATTATTATTTTTTCAATAATCGAGCAGCCCTAGGTGGGACTAAATAAGTGTTTACTTCCCCCCACTCCTTTTCGGACAGCCTAATTTCAAATGTGCAAAAGGTATGTAAAAAGTCTATGTAAAACTCCTTTTTCAAATGCTTAGTCCAGTAACATCAGACACGTTTTTGAGACATTTTGTGTGTTATGTCGCTCAGATAATAATCAGAGTAAACCCACTCCTGAACGCCCCATTCAGCCGAGCCTTTGCAAACATCCATCACGAATCTCTGCTATTGAGGCTCGAGTCTCTTCTCTCAAAAGGAAGAACAGACAAAGTCCTCTCCAATCGCCTCCCACTCCTCACTGCTCCCTGTCCATATCTCAGATCAATGTGTTAACCTTTACAAAGTGGGCATTGAGAGAAGCTGAAAACCTCGCAGCTTTTATGCTCGTGGTATTCTTCAGCTGCGAGATAAGCAACGGCGAAGGTGATTTCAACCTCATGTTCTGCTCTTTATGAGATGGAGCACTTCTCTCTGGGGTCAGGTTCTCCACAGACCGTGGCTTTAGAAGGTCAGCACTTTGGACAAGCCATGGACTGATTGATTAGTGATACTGGAGGGCAATTGTATTTCATCATTTTTAGTATTTTGCAAAGTGCTCGAACACAGTGGCGGAGATCACTTCACTGGGGACAGATTTGGAATAAGGAGAGTTATTGCAAACATCAGATATACTTTATTAATCTAATTGTATCTAATGTTGCTGTGAAAAAAACTATAAATAACTTAAGCCTGCTTTGTAGTGAATGCAGTTTAATCCTATTCAATTAGTTTAGAATCCTTTTTATGTCTAGAATGAATACTGGATGCTTTGAAACTGTCTTACACAATCATCAAGTTAGTTATTTAGTTTGTTATTACTTGTTTGTAGCCTCATTTATGTTCGTGTTGTGGGCAGGTGTGCTGCTTCGTCAGACCAGGGTCCGGCTCGGTGCCTTTGCCCTGAAGGATCAAGATGGATCAAGGGCTCGTTTGAAAGCTACAAACCTCCAGCTTCTCTTTTGGTGTTACAAAGTTATGAGCAAAAGTCTGTGGTATTAGAGGTGGCTGGGCAATGAGCACCAAATGATAGAAATGCACAATGTGGCCTTCTTTCCAGCAGCTGCCTGGTTCACCTATGCCCAGGCCCAGCCATGTGTCAGATGGTGTAGACGCAGAACAGTTTTCAGCGGGTCGAGGGCCAGAAATTTTGAATATTCGGAGACTATGTACAGTATGTAGAGGAAAAATTATAGAATCACTACATTAAACTGTTTATTACTGTTATTTGGTTATTTAATCTTTCTTTTTTAGTTTATTTAGTGCTTGTTCAACCATTTTTTTTGAGGAAAAGACAATGTTTAACTTTATATTCTAAGTCTAAGTCATATTTGGGTTGTGGCTTGTCATCCCAGGGTGATTTGGCCGTTGGTCGGGACCCACAAGCTTGGCTGTTCTGCTTTGTGACGATGGGGCCGCCATTGCTGTAGTACGTCCATATAGCCGCTAGCCGGGCATCCAGACTAATCTCCGATGTTTATTAATTAATAAACAGGAGACTAGTCTGGCGAGCCTGTCGTAGAAAAGCTACTGCTTGAGGCGGGACTAATGTGGGACAACCGAAGCGCAGAGCAGCCAATGAGAACATAGCGGATGTGAGTCATTGTAGTCATTGGGACATGAACAATGGCGCTCCTGCCACACGGAGTTCAGTAAATGACTTCTGTCGTTTATGTCAGAAAAACTTAAGAACACAAGCAAACCGGAGCATTACGTGAAGCTTGTGTTGAAAAACTACAAAACAAAGGCGCAACAACGTGATGTTCAGGGAGCTGCTCTGATTGGTCGGTCGGCTCCATATCGCTGCGTCACTTCCTTTGAAAGCGCAAGTGTTGCCAGACCCTCTTCTGTAAAGAAGCGGAGTCTGGTTGGCGAGACTATATAGTCACTAGTTTCCCATTGGAAAGCATTGCAATTAAGACACGTTAAACACATTTTTTAGAGCCTGGTGCCTAATTTTTGGGTCTTTCTACAGCGAGATGTTCCTCCTGTGATAACGCAGGCGCAATTACAGGGACCAGGCTGGTTTTCATAAGGAACATTTTAGAAATCTCATACTGGTGAGGGCCGGACTGTTTGCACTGGAACAGGTGGCTATGACCAAACTACAGCGAAGATCCCGCCCCTTCTGCTCTTTTTTAGGAACATGCTTTGTCCGAGCTGGGGAGGAGGAGTCTGTAAATCCGCCATGATTTCCCCCTCGAGCGTGGTCATTGTGGTAAACGGGGAGGAGTGAGGAACGACGGTCTATTAATAATATGTCTGTGGTCCCAATGCCGAACTAGTTGAGAACTCTTCTTCCATGTTCACAATAGATAATGCTTTATAATCATTCAAACTCTCCCATTCACTCCCCCAGCTGTTTGTGTTTTATTTCATACATGGGTTTTTGCACAGTTTCAAAATGATGCAATTTCGATGTCCTGTGTGTGTTTTAATGCTTTAGGATTGACGATAAAGCGAAGTGATTCCTTCAGAAAATGCTGCTTTTCACAACACTCTTTGAACTAGACAAAGAAATGAAGCGAAGCACTGGAGCTTTAAATGTTAAATGTTAAAAATAGATCCCATTCCTTCCGCTACAAATGCAAACAGCTCTCCAGTTGTTTACCACATCAATAAATCCAAGGCCAGACCTGAGCTGTTGGAGACTTAAGATGTGCTGAAGTGTATTGGACGGAGTGATTTTCGTAAAAAAAACGGCAGCTCTGAGTAAAACTCCTCAGACAGACAGCCGGAGTTATAGCCGTCACTTCTCGTTTCCGGGGTCTGCTCTGACGCCATTGGCCCCTGTCACCGAGCCTCACCAGAGCCGCCTCACGCACACACACACACACACACACACACACACACACACACACACACACACACACACACACACACACACACACACACACACACACACACACACACACACAGAAGGGCCGGGCAGGGCTCAACATTCATCATGAGGTTGACAGGTAATCTGCCCGGGCGCTCCTTCCTCTCTCTCTCTCTCTCTCTCGTCTTCTTCTTCTGGTGTCTTTGGTAAAACGTTTGGGGAATTACAAAGTGAACGATGGCTCCTCCCCCTCTCTGTCCTCATCCTCTTCTCAACCCCTCCATCCGTGGCCTGATCTCTCCCCTGTGACTCCCCTGCTCTGCCGTTTCCTACGCTTTCACAAGGACTCGGCTTGACTTTCACGCTGACGCAAAGGTTTGACAACTCCAGGGTTCGGTTGATGCGTGAAACAAAGCCGAACTTGACGGATTTCTTTTTTTTTTTTCTTTCCTGGTCACATTTAATCACGCCCCGTACTGCGAAACTTAAAGAGATTTCTACATATACAATATAAACTTGAAGGGTTGAATTGAATTGCTGTGTAGGAGAAACAATCCATTCGCGTCAAGGTTTTCTTTGTGTGCAATGAATGATTGAACTGAGCTATACGTTTTAGTACAGGAACTTCTCCTTTCTTCGTACGATGTATTGTGGACTAGTCTGTGTCGTGCAAAAGTTCATTTATAACTGTAATTCAACTCAAAATGTGAAACTAATACAGTGCTGTACAAAAGTGTCTGCCCCCACTTGAACTTTTCAACATTTTGCTACGCTATGGACCATAAACGTAAATATATTTCATTTAAATGTTATGTGAAAGACACACAATCATAAAGTGAAATGAAATGGATTTTTTTTTTCATGAATAGAAAACTGAAAAGTGTAGGGCCCCTTTCCTTTTAGTGCAACCAATTGCCTTCAGAGGTTTCCTGATGATTTCTGAATGATCATATGTTGACCCGATGACTAAACAGAGTCTACCTGTGTGTGATCTAATGTTAATTCAAATACAGCTGCTCTGTGATGGTCTCAGGTCTGTTAAGAGACTATTGGGGAGCAGAAGTTATTGAGAAGCTGGGTTAGGTTATAAAAAGATTTCCAAAGCTTTAAACATCTGACAAAGTACAGTTAAATCACCATCCAGGAATGGAAAGAGTCTGGCATCACTGCAAACCTACCATGACCGACCGTCCTCCTAAACTCACTGACCGAATAAGGACAGCACTGACCAGAGCTGTTACCAAGAAGCCTATGAAGATGAACTGCAGAGAGCTACAGGTCAGGTGGGGGAAACTGTCCACAGAACAACTATTAGTCGTACACTGCCCAAATCTGGCCTTATGGAAGAGTAGGATTTTTTAAAGAAAACCATAAGAAGTCCCATTTCTGTTTGCCAGAAGCCAGATGGAGGCCACATGGAGGCTTCAGGCAAACAGTAAACAGGACTTCGTATGGTTTTCTTTTAAAAAATGGCTTCTTGTAGCCACTCTGCAATAAAGGCCAGATTTGTGCAGTGTACGACTAATAGTTGTTCTGTGGACAGTTTCCCCCACCTGAGCTGTGTCTCTCTGCAGTTCATCCAGGGTCATTATAGACTTCTTGGTTAGAGCTCTGGTCAGTGCTGTCTTTGTTCAGTCAGATAGTTTATGAGGACAGCCGGCCTGTCTATTGGGTTTAAGAAATTATTCACTGGTGCCAAGGCAAAAACTAGAGAAAAGAAGCAGCTAAAGGACGAATTATGAAGGTAAGCTATGTGCAGATGTTTTGCTAACACCACCAATAAATCTAGTATGACCTGCCTGTTTTAGTGAGGGGTATAGTGGGTCTACAGTAAGTGTTTCACGGTGGACGTTCTGACCTGCAGTGCACCACGATGGGCCCGGCGTCTGGAGGGTTCAGAAACTTGACCTGTCGGATGAATCCCAACAGCCCGGTGGCGTAACACGGGACGCCGTGATCGGGCCAGCTGGTGAAGTGGAACTGCCGCAGCTCCCGGATCTCATGGTGGCCCTTCTGAAATACATAAACGCGGACAATAAGTCAACGAGCGCAGCACAACCACACAGAAGTAGAAATGCTTTATCATCAGTGCGTAAAAACAAGACTCGCAGCAAAGCACAACCACAGCAAACCCACTTGTGCTCCATAAAAGAGAGCGCAGAGGGATATTAGTGTCGCTGCCGGACAAAAAAAAGGTCTACAATTTAAGGAAGTTGTGAAGTTTACATGTTTGACTGTGAGTTTTCTCGCTGTCAGGTGAATGACTGCACCAAAAACAGCCTTGGGCCACAACAAAACCTTCCCCTTTATCTATGACATAGTATTTCTCTGGGCATTCGAACACTTTCAAAGCTACCCAAACTTTTTTAACGACCCTGAACACATCATAAGTCTCTTTTTCTTTTACCATCTCTGCATACTCTCCCATAACGACGCATTGAATAATTCACACGTATCGATTTCTTTACTCTGTAGCAGCTAAACACGGCTTTAGTGGAAGAGTGCGCGTCCTTCTCAGTTCACTTTCCTGCCAGAATAGACCTCAGAGGACACCGTCGGTCTCGCAAATGCAATACGAGGCTGTGGGCAGTATTGAATTGTTTGCTTCAGCCTCCAAACACAGGGTCAAGAGGTGGAGAGCGGAGAGAACAGACGGACGTAAAGGAAAATGGAGAAAAGCCGGGCGACATAGGGAAAGCTGCGGGCTGTAGCGAAGAGAAACGAACAAAGGGACAAAACCGCAAAGGCTATTTGAGAACTGGACTTCCCATTGAGCTGCTTTCTAATGGTAAATTATCTCTGGATCAATAACTGGAGGTCCGACTCGGGGGCCAAACATTCCTGACCATATTTTAGAGTGCAACATTAATAAAAGATGCACGTCTTGGAAATAAATGTCTCGTCAAGATAAACTAACCATTACCTGAACCCACTCAGGAATTCTTTAAGGTCAGACACATTGTTGGTAATTCTAGAGTGTGGACCTTTTCCTACAGTATATTTCAGATCGTAGAGACTATACCTGATTTTGTTTTTCTAGTAGTGAAATGCCATTTGTTTCTTCCTCCTTTAGTATATTGTAAACTCACTGTGCATCTAATTTTAAAGCATTTGTATCAATCTTATAAAGTTTCAGGCTGGTTTTCTCGCATTTGACCCTGAAAAGTGACCCTGTATGTCGTGAAATGTGCTTTTGGATCCTCCCTGTGAAGAATTCGGATGGAACAAATATAATCTGAGAGTTAGGAATGAGCTTCGACCATGAATAAGATTTTAATTTAATGGCTTCCTCTTTCATTGTTTGTTTTTTCAATACCGTAAATGCTCTAATATAGGCTGGGGCCTTTATTTACTCAAGGGCATCTCGGACCAGGCCTTTATTTGAACCAGGCCACAATTAGAGACAGGCCTTTATTTCTATTTGAGCAAAACGGACGACCAGAAAAACGAAGAAAAACGACATTTGTGTCCATTTGCACCTAAAATATTAGGTTCATTTAATAATTAACATTTCAAACCCTCTCCCAGCGGCTGGAACATTGACGCCTTTTATTTTGTCGGGACAACAGGAAGTGTTTCGTTGCTGTTAGCGGAGCTTTGACATCAATGTCACTGCAGGTTTCTGTTTCGTTTTTACCGCGGACCGGATTATTTGTTGTTATCTTGTGTAAAAGGCGAGTTTAGACGGAGCGTTTGTGTTTGTGATCGATCATGAGACTGACCCGAGAGAAGACGAGACGCTCGTGCTGATGGGAGGAGTTATTTTGAGGCGTGGGACTGACCTGCACACGGAGCAGCTGGACGTGCTTTGAAGACGCGATTGAGACTTTATTAAAACCCTGGAGGGTCACACAACATTTGTTGCTTTCCCTGTTTCTACAAATAATCACAGGAGGTTTGAAAAGTGGCTAAATCTGTGTCAAAGTTACGCTCGGATCAGCTCCTCCGCAGCGTCCCCCTCGGCCCGGGTTCCCGTTTGTTACTTCCTGCACGTGAGTTTTCATTTACACCAGTATGAGACAAATTCCTAACATGGGGAATATTTCTACCACTATAGTTACTAATAAAAGCCTCGGCCTGTTTTAGAGACCGGCTTTAATTTGCCTCCGCCAGCCGCGAACCCGGCCTCTGTTAGAGACCCGGCCGCTAATGGAATACAGGCCAGTATTAGAGAATTTACGGTAATTAAAAAAAAAAGGTATAGGGCCTCTAATGTGCAAAAAGTTAGCTAATATGCTAACACAGCTGTTTGTATATAAATAATGGAGGTGAAATGATGCAACCTTGGGGAACCCCAGTGTTTGCGGGAATCTGAAAATGAGGACTATAAGACGCACTTTTTTTCATAGTTTGGCAGGGGGTGTGTCTTATATTCCGGAGCGACTTATATATGATTATTTTTTTAAATTCAAATATAGATTTTCACATGCCACTAGAGGGCGCTGCAAGCTAATCGAGTAGCAGAAAGAAAGTTTGGAGTGAGCGAGAAGCGGAAGAAACAAAACAAAGCTAATCATGGGCTAAAAGCTGGAGCCACAGCTACAGAAAAGAGTTCGCAAAATGAATTATCTTTGTAGCTTTTAATGAGAAATGAGATTCTGTGTACCAAAATATGCACAAATTCAAATTATGGTACAACAAACCCCATTCTCCTCCTAATTGTGGACAGACAAGCAACAACTTCAGCAAAATTTGGCTGAAATTAGTTATAAACCACTATAATCTTTTGTTTAAGTTTACATCATTATTTTTTACTTCGAAAGATTACACAGGAATCAGTTCAGCTGCAAAATACAGCATAATCGCAGTAGGTTTTTCTGTCGCACATGCTAATCTAAATGTTAAAAGAAATGCTTAAGCTCCTCGATGCACCGTTAATTTAAACTATTCAAGTCAGCGGCTGAAATAAGCCTCCCCGTTAAACCGCACGCCCCGCACGAACCTGCTGCAGCGCTTTCATTAGCGGCGAGCCGGCGCGTTTAGGGAAGTGACAGATGAGCCTGTCTCGGAAAGTGAGAGGACTGTACACAGAGGTGCCGCGGGATTAATGTCTTTTAAAGCGACTGACGCTCGGAGTTTCAGACGCGTCTTCATAAGCTGCTTTAGCTCAAGTGGAGCGGAGAGGGGCTGGATGAGGAGAGGGCTGAGGTGGGAGAGGTGAGGGGGCTGCTGGGAGATGAAGCTCGGGAAGGCACGGAGACATGGAGGGGTGAAGAGAGAGGAAATGTGCTCGTAAACGGTTTTGTGTGGGGTGAATGTGCACACTGATGCTTCATTTTGCTCAACATTGCAAATCAGCAGTGCCGTCTTTTGTCAAATGTGTCAGCTATATTAGAAATTAGGTAATATTTAAAGGCACAACACGGAGAATTTTACTTATACATATATTTGAAATACTAGCATTTATTTTATGATCATTTCATCGTCGGAAAAAGACCTCATAAATGTGTTTTTGCTGTGAGCGGCTCAGCTCTCCTCAGACATGACTGTAACTTTACCGGGAGTGGGTACGTCTCCATGGAGATGTGACTAAAGTCAGTAGAATTTGAGATTAAAATACGTTAGGTCCTCACCCAAATCCATTCTTTGATTATTCCCTGCAGTAATAGTACTTTTCTGTGTTGAGCTGGTCAGTAGGAGCATGTTTTGCACTAATGGCAACAGTACAGTTCAAAATGTTACGCAGTGTCCCTTTAAGCTGAGCAATGTCATTAACTGCTTTTTAATCGAACTGCAAATACAACTTTCTTCGTTATATCTGTGATGAAGGGTTATACTAGAAAAGGTATTGTGTTGTATGCATTATGTTACACCAGTGGTTCTCAAACACCAAGTATCAAAACACTTGACCCTTGAAGCACCCTCATGATGTGTTTAAAAATAATAATAATAATAATAATAATAAATGTAAAATGAACCTAAAAATAGTTTAAATTGTGTCTAGTGGCATAAACTGGTGACTGGCTCATTACTTTGGAGCGCTTTGGACCTGAGGGGGTGGAAGGTGCTGTGTAAGTTGTGGCCATTTACCACAAAAAACACAGTTTGGGAACCACTGTACTCCTTCGATAATAGGTGGGGAGGTGAAATATGAGAGCTAGTGTGTGAGTGTGAGTGTGTGTGTGGTGTGTGTGCGTTAAGGTTTTGTTTATTATTGTTATTTAGTTTTATTGTATTATTATTACTGTTATCATTTTTGTTTGATTTGATTGCATCTACTCTGCTGTTTTCTGTTCTATTTTTCTTGGACATTTTTAGGACCCCCATGAAAACGAGACGATTCATCTCTTGGGGCTGATCCTCTAATAAAAATGTTCATAAATAAATAAAAATAAATTAAATAAATTAAATAAATTTATAGTAAATTGCTGTGGTGTTTGTTGCATTGTTTGAAGAGGAGTTTGGACTTAGAGAAATGAAAGAGAAACCACATTTTGGGATAAATGGTACTGGTAATGGTAAAACATTCAGAACGCTGCTGCTCGAGAACCAGGAAATACGACCATATTAGTCCAGTGCTCCGGTCTCTGCACTGGCTTCCTGTCGCTCAGAGAATAGACTTTAAAACAGCTCTGCTTGTCTACAAGTCTTTTCATGGTTTAGCATCAAAGTCCATCTCTGACACGTTAGAGCCATATGAACCATCTCGGGCCCTGAGAACTTCAGGGAGGGGCCTCCTGGTGGTTCCCAGAGTCAGGACTAAACACGGTGAGGCTGCGTTTCAGTTTCATGCAGCTAAAATCTGGAACAGTCTTCACGAGGATGTGAGACAGACCTCAACTCTGACAATGTCTGACAAATCCAGGCTGAAAACAGTTCTTTTTGCCCATGAATATAACTGAATGTATTTTATCTGCACTCTTGCCTTTTACTGTAATTGATCAATTTTATGTTGATGTTTTTATTGATTTTATCTGTTTTCTTCTAATTTTATGCAACTGTGAAGCGCTTTGGATTGCCTTGTGTATGAATTGTGCCTTGCCTTGTCTAAGCAGAGGTTTACTTCAAAAAGTCCATCCTTTTGTAAAAGTAATATTGGGATTCAGTAGTAATCCCAAGTAGCTCAGATAAAAATGCATGGAATTAGTCTTTACCTTTTGCACGGAGAAGGTGCGTATGACGTATTCAGCCAGTGGTTCAGTCTCTATCAGCGTCACCTTTATGTCTCCGTACACCTCGGTCTCGTCGGGCCAGTAACGCACACATTTTACCTGGAGAATAAACCAAATCGTTAAAATTATTACTATAAAACCACTTCCAACCAAAAAAAAATCAATGAAATGTACTCGTTTGTTTGTGTGCAGTCAGAGCCGTGGGACGGTATTTTAGTTAGGGGGCGCTGAGGGACAAAATTTACCCCCAAAATACTTTTTCTGTGCATGAATCCTATTTATTAACCTCTTAACTCCCGCCTGAACCGAGAGCATTTTCTCCAGTTCAACTTTACCCAAATCCTGTAGGCCAGTGTAACACCTCATTTGAAAGACCTGCAAAACTAAATTGATCTTTTTCCTCACATCAGATTTTTTTTCATCACTTTTTTTGGTGGGCAGTCATGTCATTTTTGTCAAATTTTCGTGACTTTTTTGTCACTTTTTCGTCAAATTATTTGCATTTTTTTTTGTCAAATTCTTATCACTTTTTTGTCCATTTTTTTCTCAATTTTGTGTCAAATTTTTCTCACTTTTTTTGTCATTTTTTGTAAATTTTTTGTCACTTTTTCGTCAAATTATTAGCATTTTTTTGTCAAATTCTTATCACTTTTTTGTCCATTTTTTCGTCAAATTTTTGTCACTTTTTTTCTCAATTTTTCGTCCAATTTTTGTCACTTTTTCGTCAAATTATTCGCATTTTTGGTCAAATTCTTATACTTTTTTCGTCCATTTTTTTCCTTAATTTTTCATCAAATTTTTCTCACTTTTTTTGTCATTTTTCGTCCATTTTTTCTCCATTTTTTGTCAAATTTTTCTCACTTTTTTTGTCCATTTTTTGTCCGTTTTTGTCATTTTTTTGTAAATTTTTTGTCACTTTTTCGTCAAATTATTCCCATTTTTTGGTCAAATTCTTATACATTTTTCGTCCATTTTTCCCCTCAATTTTTCATCAAATTTTTCTCACTTTTTTGTCAATTTTTTGTCACTTTTTCGTCTATGTTTTCTCACTTTTGTCACATTTTTATCCTTGTTTTCGTCTCAGTTTTGTCGCTATTTTCACACCTTTTTCCCAGAAGCTTTTGGACTGGGGGTAAAGCTGGAGAAAATGTGCTCGGTTCAGGTGGAAGTTAAGGGGTTAATATTGCCTGCAGTTCACAAACTATCCACCAGGGGGTTGCTGCAGCGCCCTCAGCACCCTGGGTTCCCACGGCCTTGTATGCGGTCCCTTCTGTCTGTTACGAACATGTGTGTAAGCGCAGCTAAATCTCCCTCCTCCCTCTCGGCGTAATCTTCTCTTTGACTCACCCGTCCCACCTCCACCAGGTTGGTTACCATGACGATGGAGGCGGAGTTCTCCTGCCAAACCATCCGCCAGAAATCCCTCACCGTCTCCTGCATGGGGCCTGCGGGACACAAAGGAACGGGCACAGGTGGGCTACAGTAGACTTCAATGCAAAAGATGCGCTTGTTTTCTCCTCTTCTTCTTTGTATCATTTTATAGTTGTCGGTTTATGAAGAAAAAAGAAAAAACAAACCCGAATGGTGACTTCAGATAAAGATGTACAGTTTTTATTAATCCTTATTTACTTGGTGACTGTTTTTAACATTACAACTGGTGTCGAAAACAGGTACCGGAAACGATATTTTTCATTAGATGCCAAGTTTTGAAGCCTGTCGGGTTCAGGGACGGCACTAAAGACTCAGATTAATGATACAAATTGAAAAGAAAACATCTTTTATGGGATAAATCCACATTATTGATCTGTTTTATGGTTCTCGATGACAGATACAGATATATATAGACAGTATAAGTATCAATAATGTAACCAAGTTTCATTAACCTCTTAACCCCCACCTGAACCAAGCACATTTTCTCTAGTTTAGCTTTACCCAAATAGTGACGAAAAGTGATGAAAAGGCAACAAAAAAGTGAAGAAAAAGCAACCAAAGCTCAACCAACACACACACAAAAAAGCTGAATCCTATTTGTAGGTCTTAGCTTTCAAATGAGGCGCTACACTGGCTCATAGGCGGTAAGCTCTACAGTCGAGACATTTTTTAGATTCGGGTAAAGCCAAACTGGAGAAAATGTGTTTGGTTAAGGTGGGGGTTAAGAGGTCAAAAGTATAGATATATAAATTAACAGTGTTAATTTTGACAACATATTTTATTTTAGTCAAGATTTAGTCAAAAAAATGTTTTCAATTTTAGTCTAGTTTTAGTCGACTAAAATTGCACGTCAATTTAGTCGACTTTGCATTTATAATATTCATTATAATCATGTTTAATGTTGTTCCTCTGCTTCATGGAGCTGCTCCACATGAACAAAGCTCAGAGCTGATCCTTTGGCAGAGAATTTACATGATCTGAGGCTCTTTCAGACGCTCAATAGAAGTTTGGATGATTTTAGTCTCTCCTTTTCATTTTTATTTAGTCTTATTTTCCTCGACTAAAGCATCTGGACATTTTAGTCACAGTTTTAGTCTCATGAGAAACTTTTAATTTAGTTTTAGTCCAATTTTAGTCGGCAAAAATATCACTTTGACTAAAATTAAGACTAAATATTTTAGTCGTCGACATTAACACTGGCCCCAAATCTGTGATTCGATTTGATTATGTCGCCCATTTAAAAAAAACATCAACATGAACAAAATTGCAAAGGCAAAACCCTTTCTCTAACTGAAAAGTCACTGTGCAACAAAGATGGTTAAAGATCCAAATGATAATACTGTATTTGGATTGAGCTGATAAAACAACTGAGCTCAGTGATGCAGGTGGTGCTTTCTTAAAGAGGGCAGATAAAGTTTTCTTCTTCGGTGGGATCTGTTCTTCTTGGCACATTTGAACAGCAGGGCCTTAAAGAAATCGATCTTTTGAAAATATGAATCGATATTTTTTCCCACCCGTGGAATAATAATGACACCGAGCGATGCATTTTAGCTGATGTAATAGAAGAGCAACATAGCAAAACAGTAATATAGCTAAAAGTTAAAGTTTGATCTGGGTTCTAATTTACTCAACTTTTGCTCTTCATTTGGTCTTTGTGTTGATTTTGACAGTCTGATAATAAAACAGCTCCAGTTTAAATTCAATTAAACATTTCGTCCTATTAACACTTTGCAATAATGTTCTCGCCATTTTCAAGACAGTTATGCAAACACTGTCATTCTGTTTCCTCACATTGTTAAACCCTGGTAACAATAACACAAGACAAACATGAACTCACACACACACACACACACACACACACACACACACACACGTTTGAAACAGATTCACAATGGCCGATGAGGTCAGCTTAATTACCTTGCGAGGCGATGTAATGTCTGGGCCGATGGTACCCCTGCGACACACGGAAAAGCCAGCCATAAAGCAAGTGACATCATTGGTCCCCTCGGATCACATGACCTTCCGCCACACTCCTGAACCCACATTCTGCGCTTTTATGGCTTTTATTGCTCCATAAACACCTGCCGTGGACCGTACATTAGCTCACGTCAAGGTAAAGGTGCCGCGGTAAAGAGCGAATACACAAAACGCAGAGAAAAGGAGTCATCGCAGACTGTAACCTTCACTTGGGATGTTCTACCTTCATAAATCATGCATTATTGTGTCTCCATCTTTTGTCTCTCATGCCCTGATCGGTGTTTATCTTGCCCCCTCCCTCCCTCTGCTCCCCTGATTGGAAATACACTTTTTTCGGCTGTAATAATTTGCATCTATTACAACAGCGGGCAGCGAGCTGATGATTCAAGTGACAAGTGGATCTCAGAGGCTGAAACAGAGGAGGGGAGTCATTATTGTTAAAGTGTAGGTTACAATTGTCTTTTGTGTTGAAATTCTGGGTTACTTTTATGGCGTGTCCTCGGTATAATGCAAAGGCCAATGTGGTACACAGGGAGAGGCTTTAGGTTTAGCGTTCCTATAACTATACACTTTTCCTCTCTTTATGTGGAAATTCTTGTCTGTATAAACTGAATCTTAATCTGAGTCCCTTCAGGCAACAAGGGAAAAAAACACAATTTTGCAAAATCTATTCAAACATTTTGTTGAGGATCACATATACTGACAAAAACATACAGAAACGGTATTAATTGTAACTTTCTGTATGGAAATAAGGCATTATATGTGTTTAAAAATGCCTTACAAATTGCATAAATATTAGCACTTAAATCTGAACAATGGATAGAGCCCATTAGCCCGGCACGAGCCAGACTGATCCTCCATGTTCAGAGATACACGGGGAGACAGTCTGGAATTGTGTGATTTAAATCTTGCAGAGCCAATCACAGCGCGGGAGGCGGGAGTTAACAGTGCGGCATCTTCCGCGCCAGGATTTCCCATAAACACCTGCGCTCCTCCCGCGACAGTGAAACAGAGAAGATGGCGGCGGCCGTGACACAGCGGTCTTTAGTGCCCTTTCTTCTGTTTTAAATGAGCTGGACTTGCCGTTAAAGCCACAGCAAGAAGCTGCTCTGAGGGATTTCACCGGAGCATTTACTCGACTGCACGTGTGGATACACACAGTCATGGCGGAAGACGTGACCGCAGAGTGTAAGTCGCTTTGTGTTTGATTGGTTCGCTCTCGTTAAAACTACGATTGTTAGCCCCGCCTCCAGTTCAATTTGGAAATTGCGTCCTATTACCACAATTCCAGACTGTCTTTATATGTATTTATAAATACATAAATAAAGTCAGTCTGGCTTTTTCCAGGCTAAGAGCCCATAGACACAGACTCTTTTTAGCTGTTTTCTGGTGTTATATAAACTTATGTATCACATACAAATAAAGACAAGTCTAAATCGGGCCCATGTGGATGTTTTTTCACAGCAGATTGTTCAGTAGCAGTGAAAAAAACGGCAGCTGTCGCTAGCGTTAGCATGTAGCATGATGCTACCATGCAGCGTCATGTTAGCATTCTCTGTTATTTAAGGGCCTTTGCTCCGCTCCATGTCTGTGTATCTTTATTGGGTAAAAGCTATATTCAAAGTACAACACTAAAAAAAAGCTTAGATTTTTCTCCTCTTGTTTTCCCCCTCTGACTGCTTCATTCATGACCATATATGGGCGATTCCAGGGATGCCGTCTGTATCTATATATTTAAAGTGTAGGGGTTAGATTTGTCGACCTGTACTTGACAAATACTTTTTAAAAAGGGATTGTAGATATGTTATTAAGGCGAGACACTGCAGGTGAATAGGGAAAAATAAATAAATGTAGAGATGTCAATTTGAAACTTTTACTGAACATTACAGATATAAATATGAGAAAAAAATGTATTGCATTTTTTATGTCATTTTATGTTTTCACATAAAAATAAGGCATTTTGAGCATCAAAATGGCCAAAATTGCCTATATTTTGGGCAACGAAATCAAAATAATGAATTGAGCCAGATTTCTTTTGGTTTCAAAGCTGAATAAATCAGGCTAGGAATTAGATATTAAAAAATCCCTCTGAAAAAACCTTCAAAATCTTGTTGTGTCTCAGCCTGTAAAGTTTGGAGTCTGTGGGAGCTTCTATAAGGGCTCAGGCTCTGCCCGAGTGCGGCTTCTCTCATTCAGAGAAAACCAGCCCTTAAGTTTTGTAGCGAGTGCGCATGCTCGGCCCGTTCTCCCACTTTTCCGCTCCAGCGTCTCGTAGGAGGAAAAACACCATATTTGGGTGAAAGCGTCATCACGGGGCCCCTTAGCAGGACACGTGGATGTAAAATCTGTCAATATTTATGAATGAAAACCCGCGGGAAAGACGGCCTTTCTACGCGGCACAGCAGCTACTTCCGGGTCGCCCCCACCTCGCAGACAAAACATCATAAAATAAACATCATCATTTTATATCTGACATGAAAACTAAGATGTAAAGGGAGGAAAATAGATAAAAATCTCCACTTCAACCACTGCGTGAAAAATCAATACTTTCACCTGCCGTGTCTCGCCTTAAGTCTATAAAGGTAAGTGTAGTGTGTGTCATACTCCTGTAAGAGCAGATGTTTTCTTGTGCATTGTGAGAAACCGGCCTTTAAAGTTAAAAACTCCAGTAAAAATGTAAAGGTGAAAGAAAAGCACTCACGTCGATGTAGTTGGCGTTGATGTAGTCGGAGTGGGGCTCCCCCTCCAGCAGCGGCAGGCGCACTCTGGTGTGATCGTCTGTGGGGTCAGATAGCACAACAATACAACAGGCCTAAAGTTACTACGACCCACAGTTCGGAGCGCCTACTAGCTGCAGGGAGGGCTAACTAACCACCACACGGGGCACACGGAACAAGGGCTGAGCTCAGACAGGTCAACTGAGAACCCACAGAACAGGTTTGGCTTGGTTTGGGAGGATTTTAGCTGCTTCTTGAATTGAATCGAAGTTAAGATTGTCCATCCGTTCGCTTTATCCGGAGCCGGGTCGTGGAGGCTGCAGTCTGAGCAGAGATGCCCAGACTTCTCGATCCACACAGGCCTCCTCCAGATGTTAAGGGGGGCGACGCCAGGCCAGCTCAGGGACACAGCCCCTCCAGCGTGTCCAGGGCAAGTCTGGAGGCGACCGGGAGGCAGCCGAAGCCCGAGCCACCACAGCTGGCCCCTTCCAACGTGAGGGAGTAGCCGTTCTACTGAGAAGACTCTTATGTAGGGCTGGGCGATATATCGATATTTAAGATATATCGATATATTTTTAAATGAGATGTGGAATTAAATCATATAACACATATCAGGATATTTCAAATTCAGATGAGCTCTTAAGTTACCAAAAAGAAAAAAAAAGTTTGTCTTAAACTGAGCACTTTATTTTGTTATCTCTTTATATATAAATGCTGCCCTTAGAAAGAGATTGACCTTTATTTTCTAGGCTATGTTTTTTTTAGATATTTTTTTATTTAAAATGTGACCTTACAGAGCTTTGTTATACAGTGTTTATGTTTACATTTTATAGTGAGTTCAATAAAACAACTTATTATACGGCTCTTCACAACGTAAGTAGAAGCTCCGTTGATTTGAATGGGATTTCCCAACGTTCTACCGGTCATTATTTTCTGATAAAGGACCTCTGAGAAAAATAATGATGCTGCCAATGGCAACGGAGTTGGTGTTTTCATATCACTCCGCGCGTACGTAGTAGCGACACTATCTCTGTCCCGTCACTGCGAGAGAAGTCGGGGAATCGCTCGTAAAGTTAGTGTGAGTCTGACTTTCAACTTACCCAGAGATTCACCACCATTCCTCCAACTGCGCCTTCAACTAAGTAGCTAAGCTAGCTACTAGCCTTGCTGCTTCTAGCCTAGCCAAACGTTGCCGAGCAACGCGCAAACTTTTGGGAACTATTTGTCTCGGAAGTCATTAAATAAACCTTTGGGCCTTCATAAAAGTGTACGAAGTTTATGTTGTGTGTTCAGTTGGCAAATGGCCGTATAATAAGCGGGATAATGTATAGAACGCTGGTCATTATCGGGAAAATTCCCGATAATGACCAGCGTTCTATACATTATCCCTTACTCGTATTTGGCTTTGACTTAACTGTTAGTTTCACAGCCCTCACTTTGCAGAAAATATATCGGGATATATTTCCATCCATCCATTTTCTTCCACGTTTCCGTTGCCGGGTCGTCACATTGCACCAGCCCCTTTTGGCTCCTGCAGGTGGTGGGTCCACAGAAGAGGGATATATAGATCGTATATCGATATTCAACCTAAATATATCGGGATTTCACTTTTAGTCCATATCGCCCAGCCCTACTCTTCTGGATATTTATCAATCAAGGACCATGACGTCCACGGTATGGAGCAGCGAGGGCCCCACCCTGCAGCCAGGCCTGGGGTTGGGGCTCTCCTGTGGACTCACCACCTGCAGAGGGAACCATAGGGGTCGGGTGCAGTCGAAGGCAGGAGCCTGGTCGACCCGGGCCGTGTACACAGCATCCGGCTGTCGGGACATGGAACGTCAGAGGAGATTTGTGTCTCTCACAAACGCTAAAAGGACAGTTTCTCGTGATTAATTAGGAGAAAAACGCAATGAATGAGCAAGTGCTTATCTTAAGTAGTGCTTGCAAGTCAAAGGAGATTAATAAATAACAATAAACAAACATGGCATTTATACTAAACCCTCTCCTTATGATCAGCTACAGCTCATATAATGATACACGGGGTCGCCACAGTAAAGCATTTGTAATGAATTTGGACCTAATTTTGGGCTAATGGGTCAAAGCAAAGCAGCAGCATCATGGCAACGAGCAGGTGGTCACGAGTCAGGCCTGAGGAGACGCCAGTTCGATAAAGACCAGACCAAGCAGTACTCAAGTAAATGTGGATGAGCAACATTTTGAAGTAATTGTACTTCTAACCCCCCCCAACGGAAAGAATCTGCAAGAACTCCAATTTTAGCCCTAGACGCCATAGAGGGCCGCGGCTTTTTCAGATCAAGGCCAGGGAATCACACGGGAAGTCAGGCACCAGCCAAGGGAGAGAACCCACCAATTCCAGAGCAAGATCAGCGATAAACTTGCGCTAACTTGGCAGATGTAAACAGGACATCAAGACAGGCACACTCGGCCACAGAGGAGCAGCCAGAAGATCACAGAGGATATCTGAGCACCTGGACAATAAGAGGAGGAGAACCTTTGCTTCATTTGGATCATGTGGATTTCTGAGCAGGTATCCAGAGAGGAGCAGCATGGAGTGGATCGGCTGCACTTCTGACAGTAAGGTTGATCTGTCTTACTAGTACTTGTATTTATTACAGGTACATAGTTGTTATTGCGTGAAACCTCTTGATCCTGAAGGCTCCTACACAAGCCGTACAGTATGTGAGCTTTATAAAAACATGCAGTGAGAAAACATGTAGATTGATTTTAAACTTTCAATGGGGTGAAGGCTGAGGCTTTTTTTGAGGTCTTTTGAACCAGGCTTTAAACAACAATGTACCTGAAAGATTCCACCCATTATTGTACATTCCCTTCATGAGCCACATCCTGCAATCACTGCCCTTTGTAGTTTGTACCAGCGCTGCCAATTATAAAGTCCTGTCTGTAATGGCGTCCTCTGAATCAGGTCTAATCTTGTGCATGATGAACGCTCTGTCCTCCGTAACTCGGGAACCGCGCCGGACTCCACGCGGTTCGTCAACATGATTTCGACTCATTATGTGCACTTTGCTGCTCTCCCAGTCTCTCCGCAGAGCTCTTCGGTTCAGATAGTTTTGTTTTTTTCCGACAGAGGGCAAGCCAGTCTCCTAATGCCACGGTCACATGTAAGTGTCTCCTTTACGGGATGATTCGGGAGAGACGAATAAGGCGGCACAAAAGGCAGAGGCAGTTACGTGATTAGCCGTGAGCGAGGGGAACAGCAGATATTCAAAAGGACGGATAATGATCCCTAATTACATGACGTTTGACAGTGAGTAACACGTAGTCATTTAATGCAGTTACATGTTCATCCTTTAAAAAAACACAAATGCCTCAGAGCTGAACAAGCAACCTGGATACGTTAGTCTTCACATCCTGCCATCATTTGACTATATTGTGCTATTTGTCATATATCGTATACAATATTGTATTTTACACACAAGTTTTAATTAAACAAGCCATTTGCCTCTAACAGTGAAACAACCCAACAGGCTGTATCAAAGCAAATGAGACATGACTTCCAAGTGGATCCTAAGTCGGTGCTTCCATATCCCGTCTCCCTTATTTCCCTGTTGATGAAGACGGTAATCCGGGTATTTATGACGAATCCCCCCCAGTTACGACGTCCGCCATATTGGCGTTGTAGAAGCGGTTCCATTAATTCCTGTGGGCGTCTGTGCAGCAAACGCACAAAACTGGTATTTTGAGGCAGTTTACACCAAAGAAAATCACATAAACTGTGGCAGTTCCTGAGCGTTTTCCTACAAATGTGCATTTATGTTGTAAACAGCTTCACGGACCTGTAAAAAGAGCTTTTTCTCCCGTGTGGTCTGGAATGGTGAAGCATTTGCCGACTATGGCAAGGCAAGAATGTCTAATTCATGGCATTTATCAAATTTATAAAGTTTCTTTATAATAAACAAATTATTGGATGTTGTTTAGTGGCCGTTGGACGTGAACCCGACCCACAAATAGCAGAATTTTTTTAATGTTCTAACATTTGGATCAGAAGCCACTTTTATTTCTTCATTTATTAACAACTATTTCATGAATGACTTAACTCTGACTTCAGCTTAATGAGGTCGATGTGTTGACAGAAAACATCCTGTCACTCAAAAAGTTGTTACTTCGGGTCCGAAGTGCCGTCATGCACGAGCTTAATATAGAGACTGCAGTTACAGGAAAGACCTGAGGTGGCAGTAGTGGGTTTAAAAAATACCAACTTGCATCTAGTCCCTTTAAGTCTCTGTGCAATATCAGAAACTTTCAGATGGAAAATATGTATTTTTTGTTTTTAAAGTTAATAGGCAAGCGACTAGAATCACTGTTTTAGAGAGATTAAAAAATGAGAGTGGACGGGCAAATCTCAGAGAAGGAAAAACCGCAGCCAACATTCAGAAACACTTCACTTCTACTGTTATGACCGTTCGTTCTTTATGAGATTTGACTGTCCACCGTAACATCTTCATTGGTTTAAAGAGACTAGATGCAAGTTGGCCATTTTATACTCACTACTGCCACCTCAGGTCATACGTGTAACTGTCTCTATATTAAGCTCGTGCATTTATAAGAGTCCATTTAAGTCCATTTACCATTTTAACTCGAGTCAGTAAAATGAATGGAACTTCACATAATATTCAAGCTCTTCTACTGTAAAGTTTGCCGCAGTATCAATGTTGGGGCAACTGATGTGACAAAAGGGGAAAAACAAGATCAATAATGGGCTAAATTCTGGTGTAACGTCTTAAAACCGCACCAACGAGTTAATGGAGAAGAAGAATCATGACTCTCGAAGTGACTCGCAAGCTTTGAATAATGCGTTCGCGAATCACACATCACGATCACATGGGCCTATATGACACAACCACAACCACAGGCTGCGTTTGTTTGTTATTTTCTTTGGTTGGATTAGCACTTATTACTCATCATTGGGCAGCGGATGTGGCAGAAAACGAGGCAGAATTTCCATAAATGAGTGAGTCATGAGCATCCCTTTTCGAACACAAAAAAACAAGCACTATACTTTTTTTTTCCCATCAAATTACCACTTCGCTGGCATTAAACGCTGATTGATACTTACTACAGGCATTATCCCATCAAACTGAGCAATAATTAGAAAACATAGAAACTGGCAGCGCCATGTGAACTGGAGTGTTTACAGTAATTATGTTATTGGAAGGTGCCAAAAGCCTCATTATGTGATTAACTGTACAACACACGAGTAAACATTCATTACAGATGGCTAAAAGTTTGAACCATGGACTAGTTTTACCACAAACATGCTGCCGGCTGACCATTGGCGACTAGAAAACATGCTTAACCCTTTTTACTCTGGGTTTATCATTTTTTGTCTTAGAGTTTAGATCTTGGCGTTTGGTGCAGATTTGAGCCCCGCCCACTCTGAGTCTCTGTGATCTGATTGGCTACAGAGTTACACTGTAGGTCAGACACCGTGAGTCACAGTAACATGATGCTAAATAGTGAGGTCTTTATTTTCTGTAAAAAGGCTGAGGCCTCATTGCTCTTCAGTCACAGACTGAGAAGAAGGAAGTCATGGAGATTCTGCTTTAGAACATTACACTTCTGCTGGATGTAACAATAAAAGATTGGTATTCGATAATTCCTTAGTAAGTGTGAAAAAAAAAAGTGATTAAAATGTCAGTTGACTCTCATCCTACAGAAACAAACCCTTGTCATGTGTATCTGCTGTAGGTCATGTTTGTCCCAGTTCCTCTGAGTTGTGGTGCAGCAGGACTGATGTGGACAGATGTTACAGAAGAAGCTCGTGAGGTTCATTTCCTCAACAGTTACTATAGTAACTATTTTCTCCAAAGTAAAAGTAGATCTACCACAGTCCTGTCCACATCTGTCATGGTCCACCAGGACCCACCACGACTCAGAGGAACTGGGACAAACATGACTCTACATCAGATAATATCCATGGATATTTCTTCAACCTTTACAAGCATCAAGTGTTATTAGAATTTTCATTTCATTTTTTATTTATTGACTACATACTTTAGTTTCAGAATTGTCCACTTACAGCAGAAGTCTGAAGTTCTGTCTAAAGCAGAAGCTCCGTGACTTCCTTCTTTACTTGAGGCCTCAGACTTTTTACTGGAAACAAAGAGCTCACTGTATTTAGTGTCATGTTACTGTTACTCATGGTGTCTGACCTAAAGTCTGACTCTGAAGAAAGTCGATTCACATTTACACTGAGAAGGTTGGAATGGCGCCCCCTTGTGTCTCTTTGCATCCAAATACCAAGACCATAACTGGAGCATATGTAGCTCTTTAGAGTAGAAAGGGTTAAATACAATTTCAAATAGATATAGTTTAGAAAGTCTTCACAGTTATGAAGAAAAACACACTTTGATACAAGGGCCTTTCATTTCTAGAGATTGTCCTTCATTTCCTCGACGCTCTGCAGCCACGTCGCTAACCAAAGACAGAAACACAACTCTCTGAATATGATATTAATACAATGTGTGGAATTTGGCGTCTCCGTGATCATTTCCAGGATCACCTCGGAGAAGATGATTTTGTGAGATAGTATTTGCGCGTCCGACTGTGAGGCTCCCGCAACAGCAGCGTGACTCCGCCATGACATTACAGCGCTCTGTCGGCAGCTGCTCTCAGACTAAATACTAAAATACGCATTAGGTTTTATGAGCTTGTTTTATATCTGCATCAACCAGCATCACAGCAGCGGCAGCAGATCGAAATGAGTATAAAGAAGTTTTGATGCCTTTCTGTGAGTTGCCGTGCAGCACAGTGGTTACGACTCGACCGACTCAAAATTTGACTGACTTTTAACGTGAAAAAGGAAAAATAAAGGGTTGGTAAGTGTTTAATTTCTTTGCATATTGTGAAATTAAAGACCCTGTGCTCACTTTTATTCCTCAAGCAGTGACAGTGGAAAATTATGTAAATGTGAATTGAGTAGGTTGTGTTCACGTGACATCACAACGTTCTAAAGAGCCCATAGTTTAAAATTGAGGTGGAGCAGCTGAAAATCCTATGGCGGTAACTATGGTAACGGGAATTGCAGATTTTTTTGTCTTCGTTTTTGGTTAATATCTCAATTATGACTGGAAGAATCCACATGAAACAAAAACTGTTTAAAGTTGTCTTCTCTGTTTTCTCTGAAAAGCGCAAAAGTGGAGACAATATTCATAAACATGAGCGTGATGTTAGTCAATGTCAAATACTGATGAAGAAAATCATTTGTTAATTTTGGTTTTGGAGATTTCTTACAAAAACGGTATTTCTCCCATAGAGTTGTATAGAGCTCGGGAAATGCCACTGTTACCATGGAGATTCGCCATGTTTGCAGTTGTTAGCATACATTTCCATGACTAACATTAGCTAAAAACAGTATAAAAAGTGACCAGACGGCATCTCTGGAATCGCCCATATATGGTCATGTTTGAAAACAGTTACGGGGGAAAACATTTTGGAGAGAAATCTAAACTTTCTCTAATTATTCAAAAACTACTTTAGCAAATGCTGAATTATGAATATGGTTTTCTACTAAATAAAGACACAAAGACATGGAGAGGAGCAAAGTGGTTCAACAGCCCATAAATACATAAATAACGGAGAATGCTAACATGATGCTATATGTTAGCACCGTGCTAAGGCTAACGCTAACGCTGGACAGCGTTAGCTACGACTGCTTTTTTTTTCACTTCTATATGGACCTGATTTAGACTTGACTTTATTTTGTATGTAATAAATAAGTTAGTAGTAAGAAAACGGCTAAAAACTGTTTCCCAGAAGATACTATTTTCCCCTTCGGCGAAGCCACGTCCCCTTCTGTGACAGTTTTTCACTCTTTTTAGCCATTTTCCGGTGAAAAATGAACTTATTTATCACATAGATAAAGTCGAGTCTAAATCGGGTCCATATGGATATTTTATCACAGCAGATTGCTCAGTAGAAGTGAAAAAACGGCAGTCGTAGCTATCACTACCTAGCTGTTAGCATAAGCATTCTCCATTATTTATGTATTTAAGGGCTGTTGAACCACTTTGCTCCCCTCCATGTCTTTGTATGTTTATTTAGTAGAAAACCATATTCATAATTCAGCATTTGTTAAAGAAGTTTTTGAATAATCAGAGAAAGTTTAGATTTTTCTCCAAGTTGTTTTCCCCTTTAACTGTTTTCAAACATGACCATATGTGGGCGATTCCAGAGATGCCGTCTGTACAGATACAGACGCATCTCTGTCCTAAATGGGGTAAGACAGATTTTATTCTCCAACCAGAAACTCCAGGATGCAAAACAACCATTTCTAACCAATAACATGTACTGTAAATGCAGGATAGTGTCTGAATTGATTAATACCTGTTAAAAGCCTGTAACAGTCAATCAGCTTTGCCTAATACTTTAGCCTGGGGTTTTTGGCAGCTCAGTTTCGACAGATATTCATTACGTCTTCTTCACCTTTTGTCCTTTGCCTGATTTGTTCATTTGATTGGCCCTTCTCTCTCCTCCAGACAGCAGTAATTATACAGGCCTCACGTCAGCAGCTGTCAACCACACAGAGCACTGATAAGAGCGTGGAAGTGTGGAAGTGTGGGAGGGGGCCGCTCTCTCTCTCCGTGCCCAGAGAGGGAGCGTCTAATTGGGCCGAGAGCCGCGAGGCGCTGGCTCCAGATGCTGCGAGTCTGGCCACAAGCGTCATGTTGGAGAAATTATTCAAGCGAGGAGCTGATTTTAATGAGAGCACCGAGAACACTTAGTACTACTGGTTATCAAAATTCAAGGAATCAAGTCAATCTGCGCAACTCCTCGCATCAAGTAGAAAAAACGAGGGAACAACCCGTGCCAAAGAAACAGGTGCAAAGTGTTCTCACAAACTTCTGAAATGAGCCTGATGTGGGTTTTTCCAGGATGTAATGTGAAGCCAGATAGCATCGTCAGAGCACACATTAGTACAATTAAGCTTTTAAAGGATTAAGGATATGCATTTTTAATGAAACATAATTCTCACTCAATGGGCCTGATCGTCCGCCTGGCGCAACAACAGCGTCGCTCAAGACAAAGTTGGTATCTTGTGTGAAAACAACAGTGCGCCAGTGCTTTCACTTGTACCAGAGGGCGTGGCTGAAGGTCAGCACACACTACACGACTTTTCTAGTCGTAAACGATTTCATATAGAATGGGGGGTCCACACTACACGACTGGATTCAGTACGATTTTCGAACGTCTGGGGGTTCACACTTAACGACTGAGAATCGTAAGAGCGACACACGATTCTGACAAACAGCTGATGTTTTATAACACAGCGCGTCTGTCGTCTCTACGGCTTCCAGAACTGACCCCAAATCCACAAAGACAGGCCTGTGTTTGTGAGCGCGGGATAATGTGTGTGTCCCGATTGGTCAACGGTGTCAACAATGTCACAACACCGCAGCGCTAGGCTAATGCTACTACGAAGCTTCAACTTGGCTATAGTTCTGTCAAATGGAGATAAAAGTTGGCGACAGGAAGAAGCGGGACGTATTTCAGTGGATTTAATAAGAAAAGGAGACGGGCGTCGACCTCAGGATGGAGGAGACGGAGGAGAAAGCGGGGAGGCTAGCCACCGTTAGCGGGGAGGCTAGCCGCTGTTAGCGGGGAGGCTAGCCGCCGTTAGCGGCGAGGTGAAGCTAAACAGTTCGTCTCCAAACTCAGTAAGAGCCACAACTTCTCTCTCAGTGACGGGACGGATAGTGTCGCTACTACGTACGAGCGGAGTGATATGAAAGCACCAACTCCGTTGCCATTGGCAGCGTCATTATTTTTTTCAGAGGTCCTTTATCAGAAAATAATGACCGGTAGAACGTTGGGAAATCCTATTCAAATCAACGGAGCTTCTACTTACGTTGTGAAGAGCCGTATAATAAGATTAAATAAAGGTTATTTTTGTGCAATATATCGATTATCGCAGTATCGGTGTGAGATTATCGTCATCTTAAGCCATGTATCGTATCGAATCATGAGGCACCCAAAGGTTCCCCTACTCTCTGACCTCACACACACAAACATCTGAGTCCGAGTAAACATGGGCTGAAAGTATAAATCCTAAAGCCAAGACATATTTAAAACATGCTGGAAACTCAAGTAAGGAGTCAGATATAGTGTTAGCGTTTATGAAGCGACAGTAAAACGCTCACAGAAGCAGGTCCAAAGTGCTGAAGCAGATGTTTGTGCTCCTTCACTGAGCAGGGATTGTGTCTGTCACAGATAAACTCAGTTCAGGCTCAGAGCGGCTCCGTCACTGAGGGTGCAGGCGCTCGGGACTTAACATGCGTGTGATCCGCCCCGTGTGTGTGTGTGTGTCTCCACTCCAGCATCCTGTTCTGGAGGATCTTTAAGGAGAATTATAAAAGACTTCAACACATCCCCGTCCCGTTACTACAGCGTTATTCCGTCAGCAGAACCCAGGCCTGTGCGAGTCTGTGAGGATACGATATGTGGGGCGTTGAAGTGGTTTGTAAAAGCTGACATGGAGTTTCAGACATCGGTTCTAATGCAGATTCTACAACCAAGAAGTCACAGCCATCGAGAGGTTTACCGACTTGCAACAACACTGTGTCCAAATTATGGCATGAGGTCATCTTTTGGTATCATTTGCTCTGTCTTTAGTCAAATAGAGGGCTTCTTACACAATGGTATCTGCAGGGTTGGATAAGTCAAATTTAACCTCTTAATTCCCGCCTGAACCGAGAGGATCTTTTTCCTCACGTCATCAGATTTTTTTTTCCATCATTTTTTTTTCAACTCATTTTTGTAACTTTTTTGTCATTTTTTTGTCACATTTTTGTAATTTTTTTGTAATTTTTTGTCAAATTTTTATCACATTTTTGTCACATTTTTGTAATTTCTTTGTCATTTTTTCTTCCATTTTTTGTCATTTTTTTGTCACATTTTTGTAATTTTTTTGTAATTTTTTGTCACATTTTTATCACATTTTTGTCACATTTTTGTAATTTCTTTGTCATTTTTTCTTCCATTTTTTGTCATTTTTTTGTCACATTTTTGTCATTTTTTTATCATTTTTTGTCAATTTTTTATCACATTTTTGTCACATTTTTGTAATTTCTTTGTCATTTTTTCTTCCATTTTTTGTCATTTTTTTGTCACATTTTTGTCATTTTTTTGTCATTTTTTGTCAAATTGTTATCACATTTTTGTCACATTTTTGTCATTTTTTTGTCATTTTTTCTTCAATTTTTTGTCATTTTTTTGTCACATTTTTGTAATTTTTTTGTAATTTTTTGTCAAATTTTCATCACATTTTTGTCACATTTTTTGTAATTTCTTTGTCATTTTTTCTTCAATTTTTTGTCACTTTTTTGTCACATTTCCATCATTGTTTTCGTCTCAGTTCTGTCGCTATTTTCCCACCTTTTTTCCAGAAGCTTTTGGTCCTGGGTAAAGCCAAACTGGAGAAAATGTGCTCGGTTCAGGTGGGAGTTAAGGGGTTAAGACTTTCTAAGACCTTTTTAAGACCAAAAAATCTCAAAAATAAGACCTGCTTTTGAACGTGCAATATATAAATGGACTGCAAAGAAATTCCAAGTGAGTACTTTTTAGTCGCTGGGTTAGTTTTTCAGATGAATAAGCCTCTGGGCATAAAACGGCGTCAGAATCGCCAAAACTCTGACCCGCGAGTTAGCGGCTAATTAGCAACATTAGCAACTTCAGCCTGTATCTTGTAAACACTGCAGACGCTGCAGCACTAACAACATCTGTTTAAATCCAGCACAGACTCTGATTTAGGGAGCGGAGTCTGTAATAAAGTCAGCTCTATGTGGAATATTAGATTTCTCCAGTTTGTTGCTATTTTCTCTCCTCAGCTGAGAGGTCAAGTGGTATCGGTTTCTCGTATCGGGACCTCATGAATGAGTTTGAGTATGAGTACAAGCATGTGGTATCCGATACCCAATACAGTATCGGTATCAGTGCATCCCTATAAAGGAGCGGCACCGGCTACTTATGGGTACGCTTCTGTGCATTTATTTGTCTATTTCTTTAATTAAATTGTGAGTTCTCTGGCTTTTAACAGCTACCGATTATTTCCACGATTAATCGATTAATCGCTTGGTTTTGAAAGGTGCATGGAAATTGCATTTTTTCAATTTTTTGACCACATAAAGCTAAAGTGGCGCCGCTTGAGGACATGTTGATGGAGTAAACTTAAAGTAAACATTTGTAGGAAGCTCTTTGTGCTAATTCTGCTTTCTGATTGGACGAGGCAAAGACAGATATTTATGAAATTTACAATGTACAAAACACTACAGACCCTCACTTTAAAAATAAAGTAGGTTTTCATCCAAAATACATAATTGTCATGTCATTTTTGCTCTATTTTAGTCTGTGTTCACTAGAAAACGATTAATCGATTACTGAAATAGTTGACAACTATTTTAGTAATAGATTAGTTGTTGATTAATCGATTAGTTGTTTCAGCCCTAGTCCTGTGTCTTATATTTTATTGCTTTTTATATCTGGTTTTATTTCTATCTATCTGTTTTAATCTGTTTTATTCTGATGTATAGTTTTTATGATCTGATGTGCAGCACTTTGGAAACATTTTGTTGTTTAAATGTGCTATACAAATAAATTGGATTGGTAAATAATTGGATACTCATACTGGATTTAAGACCAAACAGGTGGATTTTTTTTTATTTTTTAAGGCCTTCAATTTGGATACCAATGGTAACAATGGTTTTCATCTATTCTCAGGGGGTTAGCGAATCAAATTCCAGTAGGGACCAGCTCTCTCGACTAGCTGCGCCCCTGTTTTCCAACCGAGGAAGATTTCTACTTTGTTTGTTTTATCCTAATTCCCCCAAAGTGACTCGGGCCATTATTTCAACAAGGCGACGACATGTGAAAGAATCCCCCGGCAGACAGAGGCCTCGCGGCGCCAAACCCTCTGAAGTGCTGCACTTGTTTTAATGGGAGCTGTTGGTCAGGACTCAGATGGACATGAATATCTAAACAGACGGATTTGCCCCGAGCTTATCATCATTCAACTTGCGGGCTGCATTAATGAGACGAGCTGCTTCAGATTCGGAGACTTTTTAAGACATTTTCCGCGCTACATTAGCCTCATCACATCACCATACCTGCTTTTCAAACGTAGACAGTTGATAAAGGGAGACAAACACTAGAGAATGTGGGCGGGTTAAGTGTCTCGTCTCGATCTGTGTTGCATAATTGGATCGCGTTCATTCCGACGCCGTCCTTGGCTCGCACACGCAGCGCGTCAGGCTCCGCGGTAAATACTTCAGCCCGAGAGCGGCGTCTTCTTTATGTCTAGACGGCGGCACTTGTCATTAATCGAGACTAATTCAACAGATAATCAATTACCCCTCGCCGACAGTAATAACGCGGTCTTGTTACAGCTCTCGGCAGATATCAGCTCCTCGGCTCCGCAAAATAATGAGGGATAATCATTAACGATCCGCTTCTGATTAAAGAAACACAATCGCTGCGACGATCCGGGCTCTTTCCGGCGGAGCGTTGTTCGATCGCCGGCGGTGAAGTCACGCTTGAGAAGAGCTCGCCTACAGGTGCGGCGGCGGAGGAGACGGGGCCGACGATCATCATCTCATCGCAGTAGTTTTGAATAAGTCTATGTAGCTTTCGCCTAAGTGGCAAATGAGTAAAGTTTGGCACAAAGAAAAGTCTGAGAAAAACACCAGTCAAAACGGTTGGTTCAATTTTCAAGCTTTTTCCAGCTTAAAAATTAGCACTGATGGATTGATTTGCGCTTTCTAATGGGAGCTGAGTCTTTGGGATTTGTCCATATCAAAGAGCTGATAAGAAGACGAGCTCATTCTTAGTCAGTATCTTCACTCAGACACGATTGACTACAAAACATGAAAACACTGAAACAATGACTGAAAAGGGTTTTGGCTGATGTGAAACACTGATCTAAAGCCAAACCCTATTGCAACTTAAGAGCAACTTAGATACAGCAGTTTTACCATCTGCAAGACGAGGACAAAATGATTATGCTTCTGTATCAATTAGTTACAAAATTAATTCGCACAAGTCACACATCAATGAATAATGTAATGTAAAGACAAAATATAGTGCACACAGGAGAGTTTATATGTGAGTTAGCGCTAGTGCCTCATAACTACTAATTACACTAGATTAGAACATTTTTTTG
This sequence comes from Gobius niger, assembly GCF_951799975.1. Taxonomy (NCBI): domain Eukaryota; kingdom Metazoa; phylum Chordata; class Actinopteri; order Gobiiformes; family Gobiidae; genus Gobius; species Gobius niger. Next base: position 3,529,255 of record NC_136871.1, on the reverse strand, counting down.
GAAAGCGTTTAAAGGAATTGGCCACCGTTCCTTAGCTTTGACGAGTGCTTTAGGACCTGCCTGATCTTCACTCCATACCAGGAGTAGTTTGGCATCCGCGCAGTAAAGTGAAGATTACTGTTACTACTCCTGGTATTATTACGCCTTACAATATAGTTCCCCTAAACAAAATATCCAAAATCCCCTCAGAAAGAATCTAAAACCATAAAATTTAATCTGGCTCATTTCATTATTTTGATTTCGTTGGCCCAAAATATAGGCAATTTTGGCCGTTTTAATGCTCAAAATGCCTTATTTTTATGTGAAAACATAAAATGACAGAAAAAGTGCAATACATTTTTTCCCTCATATTTATATCTGTGATGTTCAGCAAAAGTTTCAAATTGACATCTCTACATTTTTTTTTTTTCCCTATTCACCTGCAGTGTCTCGCCTTAATGGAAGCTCTTCAATCCGTTCTGGCTCGGCTCCCAAATATCCAGAAATTAAAATTGAAGCCTTGAAATGTGCAAGGAATGCCCCCAAGAGTTATGATAGAGTTATGATAGAGTTATGATAGCTGCTTCACTCACTCGGGTGCATTACATACGTCACGACTAAACGCTAGCGAAAATCAGATCCAATCGTTTCAAAGGAGTTCACCTCTCCCACCTGAGCTCGATAGTGAAGATCCAGACCCCGTGGTATAACCAGGCTGGGGCGCGCTAGGCTTGTGTACCAGTATCTGCTACTCCTGTGCCGCTGAAGATTTAAAAAACGGTAATCGAGCAGCAGAAAGAAGTGTGGGACTGGTTACTCTTACCGCAATGAAGAAAACAAGCTAATCATGAGCTAAAAGCTAAATGGCCACAGCTAGAGGAATGAGTTCACAAATGAGAGCTTAAACAACGTGATGCCGGGAGAGGCTTGTCAACGGTGCAGTTACGCCTCCATGCCCAGGTAGTAGGTAGACTTGTATGTTTTTTTCTTCTTCATTATGCAGTTTTTGGCTACTAGCAACTTATAGTTCAGAAGATAAGGTACCAAAGGCTCTGGGTATAGGCAAACCAGTCGGCCTCCAATGACCTCAAATTGTGCATTTCTAAGGAACAGGCCACCGTTTTTCCACACTGAGATATGTTCTTACCTGAGCTTAGACGTGTTGATACGTACCCGTCACACAAAGAGACCAAAGATGTTGTTAGCATTCCTTAGCACGGGGGTGAAGTTGGAAGCTAGGTACGTCTCAACTTGTCTAAGCTCAGGTAAGAACATATCTCAGTATGGAAAAACGGTGGCCTGCTCCTTTAAGTTTTTACTCCGGTTTCCTCTAAAAAAACATGTCCATTTGGTTCCCCTCTGGGGCCAGGACTCCCCTTGGACTTTTACTGGTTTATGTTAAATGGAAGGAAGGGATTTTTTTAGTGTGGTGTGTGCAGCTGTTCACAATAAAACCTATTCTGATTCTGATAAAGGTCAAGTGAATAAAGTGTTGAGGTTGGCGACATTTGAAATATAATTATGGCTAGCTAGTATATACAGAAAACTCTGAAGAAAACAATGTCCGTTGGCTGTTTTTTTGTGTACAGTTCTGTGTCTGTAAAGGTCATTGTCCTCTCATTCCTTTTTTAACATTCATGATATTCTAGCTGGAAACGGGTGATCTTTATTGGAATACCTGCATAGGTGAGCAGAGGCGCATTTCAAGCAACCATCGCTCCAGTGTCCGAATGGTACATTGTGCCACCTTAAGGGTGTTAAAGGGTCATTGCTGATTAGAAAACCCATGCAGTTATGCTAGCACTGCTGGGAAACTGTTGATTGGAGAAGCTATAGAACTGGCCTGGGTGACCCCAAACTTTGGAACGGTGGTGTACTTTTAACTAGGGATGGATGAAGTGCTGCAAATTGGACAGTGTGTATCATAACCTTCATAACCAACTGTCGACCTCTTATTCACCACTGTTTGTTATACTCTAAAGTGAATTGGGTTGGACTTCAGGCTCGTCGACTTTCTCATTGGTATGTTTTTATTTACAAGGCGCTTCTTGGAAGGCTGCCTTCTTCTTTATCTTGTCTTTTGAAAGTGAAGCAGAGTCAGCGTAGTCTTCGTTCTAATGACACCTTGCACTATGTTGTGCCTGTTGTGCGACTGAACTGGGAAAGACTGCCTTCAGTTATTCGGCTCCATTTACATGGAACCTCCTGCAGAAGGACTTCAAAATCACAGACCTTATTTCTTTGAATAGTTTCAAGTCTCTTGTGATGTCAGTCCAGTCCAGATGATCGGTGTGTGAATGTTTTAACTAATGTTGTGTATGTTTTTAAATGTATGGAAACCAAGTGTTGCTGCCCATCTTGGCCAGGTCTCTCTTGTAAAAGAGCTCTAAGATCTCAATGGGACTAACCTGGTTAAATAAAGGCTAAATAGAAAAAAAATAAAATAAAAAATTAGCTTCTGCTATAAGCACTATGACGCACACATAAAACTTCTGTTGCAGTTTTTCTTTGCTTTGTAGCTGTTCTAATCAAATAAACCAAATAAACAAATGAAAACAGGCCAGTTTGACTCGAGTTGCCTGCTCTGCTGCTTATGTAATCTATCACTTTTGTTCATAAAGAAAAAGATTAGACTCTACACCACAACAACAACCCGACATATAAAAAGTTCTGCTACACAGTCTCATAGCAATATTAATTGAAAGCTCCTTGACACAACTCACATATTGGCTATTCCAGTAGCATTAAAAGTACAAGAGAAATCCATAGCACTGTATATCTCAAAGCCGGGCCGCGTCTGTGATGGTTTTGGAAGTGGTGGTGTAATTTATCTGACTTGACTGAGCGAGCAGGTTTTTTTTTGCACATATGCACACGTCTGCCAGTGTTTCTTTAAGCTTTCTTTGAATTATAAATGACCATCTGGGAGGGTTGTTCAATGAACCGAGGGCTCATACGAAGGACAAATGGTGGAGATGCAAGATTCAGACTGAAAGGAGAGGAGACAGATGCCCCTAATGCGGAAACATGGCTCAGCTGTCACGTGCGATCAAATGGGACGGACGCATTAAGAATAGGACAAAGGTGCAAACACGTAAAATAATGAAGGTTAAGAGTGTTAAGTTCACACTGACGGCCACACGGACCCAAATCTGTTTTTTTTTTGTTCGTTTGACCGTCAATCGACCATCAGAGAATGTTGATGTAGATCTACAAAACTCGGAAAGACAAGCATAAGAAGTACATGGAACATCCAGAAGCCAGAGACAAACAAGACGAGAACACAAGATCCTCGCCACTGTGTCAAGTTTGAGGGGTTCTGAACTTGCTTGTTGGTCTAAGTTCCGTAAAGCCGTGCTGCAAACTGTGCTCAGAGAGTGTTTGCATTGGTTACGAGGCAACGACATGACAACCAACAACTGCAGTGCTTAAAATCCAGCCAATATGGATGTGGATGACCTCAGGGATCAGGGAAAACAAGACATTCCCCTCTGACGGAGCATTGCGATGTGCAGTCTGAGCCACTAATGACGTCCTCCTGATGAACCTTCCAACAACCCGCAGATAAAGGGAAGACAAAGCATTTATTAATTGTGATTCCTAATGTCTGCATCAGTAACAGCCACATTGCCATTAGTTTCATCCTAAACTGCAGCTCCTCAGTGTCTTACCTGAGTGCGCACGCTGACATGTGGACGAGGACTATCTCGCGGCAGTGGGTTTGATGTCAAAGCCCAGAATGAACCTGAAGGATTTCAAATGGAACTGCTCAGAAACGAATCAGCCTGTCAGGGACTGAAGGCCGACAGAATTATGATAAACGTGCTATCAGTACAAATGCTTTAATTACAAGGAGCTGGTAATGGAAAGTGTCCATCTCACTCCCAGCCATTTCACAAAGACTCCTTTCACTGGGAACATGTTTCAAAGGCCCCAGAGGAATTACTCCATATAATGTCTCTATCGGGGACATATGGAGAGAGGCTGTGGTTATAGAGGAATGAAATAGGACTGTGCTCTTGAGAGACATTCCTTCAATTGAAAAGTAGGACTTGGAAGTGAAGTATGTGCTATGTGAGGCTCAATGGAGGAGCGGTCGTCTAATAGGGCAACTTTAGAAATACGCAATCAACCAAAACCGAGTCAGTTTGTTCTTTCTCATGTTGTACGGCCATTGTGCACACAAAAAGGTTTGGGAATGTGATGTCATATCGCTAAGCAATTGTAAACTAATGGAGATTTTAGAAGCTAAAATACTGGAGTTATTGTTCACATTAAAGCACTTATTGTTGGAGGTATTTACCAGCAGGAACTCAGCAGCTGATGGAGTTGTTCCATAACTTTTTTCTCCACTTTTATGCTGTTTTTAGAATGGATGGAAATGTATGCTAGAAGCTGCAAAGATAGCCGAGCTCTATGGTAACTGTGGAATTTTCCCAACTCTATACCAGGGGTTCTCAACCTGGGGGTCGCGAGACAAATTTGGGGGGTCGTCAGAGCATGTAGATAAAATATATATTTTAATATTATTATTATGGTGTCGTAGCATATATGCTATTTTACCAGGGTGCCATTAATTGTTCTAAATTTAATTCATTTTTGTTTTAGCCATTGTTTTTTCTTTGTTTTTTAAGAGTTATATAGGTTAACCTCTTAACTCCCGCCTGAACCGAGAGGATCTTTTTCCTCACGTCATCAGATTTTTTCCCGTCATTTTTTTGTTGGGTGTTCAACTCATTTTTGTAGCTTTTTCATCATTTTTTCATCATTTTTTTTCACATTTTTGTCAATTTTTTGTAATTTTTTGGTCAATTTTTAAAGCCAAACTGGAGAAAATGTGCTCGGTTCAGGTGGGAGTTAAGGGGTCAATGTCCCTGTTTTTCCCATGGTCTGACCCGGGTGGGGGTCACGATCCTAATTAACTGCTATAATGGGGGTCGCGGCTCTAAAGGTTGAGAACCACTGCTCTATACAATCAGGCCCCTTTGACAACGGCGCAGAAGACATTGTCAGACGTCTCTTTGTGATTCCATATAAAAGCCACAGAACCTTCTCGAGTGGTCTTGTCATTGCAGCCTGGGTCAAACTTTAAGGGGTGACAAGTGCACTGACTGTTGGCAATTCGGACAAGAAGCTCACGACTTTTTCCTGAGCTCCGGAACGCCATCAGAGTGAGTGCAATACAGCTCTATAAGGTCGCTAAACTCTGGGAATAATGTATTTCTGTGATAAAGACCAACCAAATTCAAGAGACAGTGGAATATTTATGGATAAATATTAGCCAGAAACATTCTATTTAACATGGATTACACATGAATGAAGAAAATAACCTGGATTATCACCTTTTTGCCTGAGAGAGGAAGCTACCGGTCATTTAACATCTCAAGCTAAATGATTTATATTCAAGTAGTTTATTCATGAAACACATGATTAAACGTTTGGTTGGGAAAAACATGGGCTGAAACGGTTCTGTTTTGGTCAAAGAAATACGCACAAGGCAAAGGTCCAACACAATTCAAAAGCTAAAACCCCCCAAACCAAAGCCAGTGTTCACATTGGGGGTGATTTCAAAGCACAAACCACAGCAGAGCTCGTCAAACCATCAATCCATAATCAATGCACGTCATCCCACGGTGGAGCTCGGTCTGTGCCAGTGCAGTACTCACAAGCGACGATGTTCCCGTAGCGGTTCTTGTTGCGGTTTTCGTCCTTTTTGGCCGTGTCCCATGGGGCGGCCTGTCCCTCCGCCAAGGCCTGTACACGGACACACAAACACAGATGTAGTGAGATACAGCGAGGCTCGACAGGGACGCGTGGCCTCCTGCCCACAGCCTGTTCACACACACGCAGCCACAGGACTCATAAATATTAACGAAAAGACACTCTGCTAATGACCGACGGCATCTGGGGCGACGGGGGCTCGTGTACAGTAAGGAAAACAACACATGAATGCATAATATACTCGTAATGGAAGATGTGGCTTGATCTCGAGTGGAGAAATTCAGGGGGGATTTGTTAAGCTGATTTTTAGACTTCCAGAAACGCTTTACCGACAAACAACCCCGTCACTTCTTCCTAAACATCACCTTAATACATTCTTCAAAGGCCTTGCACCTGATATTCTTCTGGGTGGAGGAATGGAAGAGTTTATTTTCCCTCCTAAAGTCAACTGTGAAAGAAGTCATTTGTGAAAAGACACTGCTTAGAAATAAAACACTTTTTTTTTTCCTTTCAAGAACTGGCAGGCAAATTGTATTCAGCATTATTGTGACAGTGATCCCGAAAAAAGTCACCCTGAAAACTGTGAAACAGGCTGATAAACTTGTCTCTGTGAAGAAATGGGATGATGGAAAGAAATGTGTGAGGAATGGTGGGAATGAGTTGAGACACAACTAATTATTCAACATAAAACGATGATCGCAAACGAAATGATCAACAAAATCAGGCATAGGGTTTTTAAGGATTAATATAGAACTATGTATTGCATTGATGGTGGTTTAGCTGATGTGCCTTGGAATCATAAACGATTTTCTGCGCAACATTTCACTCATATATCTTTTAATTGGAAGAAAAAAACAAGCGTACTGCGAGTGGGCTCTTCTCTCTCCTTAGATCTGACTAAGAGTTTTGCAGGGGGCGGGGCATTATCGGTCTTGTAGCTGCAGATGCTGCTTTACTTTGACTGCAAGAAGCCAAACATAAGGCTTCAATACACTCAACAACAACAACAAAAAAGGACGATGAAACAGTCAATCATCATCAACCTTTATTGCAGACTCGAGGTCCAGTTAAAAAACAAAAACAAACACACAACAACATTTAGAGCAGACAACTGTACCAGTGTCGCCACAGTTCAGACTGGTAGCGCCTGGCACTGACTTTGATGTTTGTCAAGCTCATAATGATCATATTGGCACAGTTGTTGAGCCGACAAATAAATCTGTACATTAAATTTCTCAAAACAGCATGAAAAGTTCTGATGCCAGCAGAAACACTCTCCCATCGAGGTCTTTTCAGCAAAATTCTTAGACAGTCGTTATATGCCACAGTTTTCGTATGCTCGAACGCTTATAGTTTGACCACAGGTGTGCCGTATAAAGTGGGGTACAATAGGCATTAAACAGTGTCCTTTTCACTACATTTGTACATGCACCAAACCTGCGCACAAGAATGTTAGCCTGCACATACATGACGCGGCACTGTCGGAGCACGTCATCATCGTCTGCCAAATCATCAGTGATAAAATGTCCCAAATATTTGTATTTGCTGCACAAGGTCAGATTATTCCCGCACAAATTAAATGGAGGAAAGTTCAAAACCTTATCGTCTCTTGTTCTGCAAATCATTATGACACTCTTGTTTGCATTATATTTGATGTCATAGTCAATGTCTAGTGTGACCTGCAGCTGTGCTTTAAATCAATGTTAAGTAGAACCAGCACTGCTAGTAGTAGTGTTTGTTCTACGACCAGCAGTGTTGGTTCTGCCAGCACTGCTAGTAGTAGTGTTGGTTCTGCAGCTGTGCTTTAAATCAATACTACTAACAGTGTTGGTTCTACTACAAGCAGTGTTGGTTCTACTACAAGCAGTGTTGGTTCTACTACTAACAGTGTTGGTTCTGCCAACACGGCTACTTGTAGAGTAACCCTAACCCTAAGTGCTTTGAGTGCCTAAAGCCGGTAGAAAGGCGGCATATAATTGTGGCAATTCACCATTCATTTAATGCACAGCTGCAGAACCAACACTGCTGGTCGTAGAACAAACACTACTACTCGCAGTGTTGGTTCTACTACAAGCAGTGTTGGTTCTACTACAAGCAGTGTTGGTTCTACTACAAGCAGTGTTGGTTCTACTTACCATTGATTTAAAGCACAGCTGCAGAACCAACACTGCTAGTAGTAGAACAAACACTACTACTCGCAGTGTTGGTTCTACTTCAAGCAGTGTTTGTTCTACTACAAGCAGTGTTGGTTCTACTACAAGCAGTGTTGGTTCTACTACAAGCAGTGTTGGTTCTACTACTAGCAGTGTTTGTTCTACTACTAGCAGTGTTGGTTCTGCCTTTCTACCTGCTTTAGGCACTCAAAGCGCTTTACATCAAGGAACCAGTCACCCATTCACACTCTCATTCATACAGAATCATACGCAGACACAAGACGACCCGCTCTACTCTCTGCGCCACCGTCGGCATCAAGAGAATGCCATGTTTACTCATTATCAGCGTTTTACACCTGGTACAATGCAATGAGTGAAAAGGGAAGGCTTAGAACTCTTTGTTTCAATATAACATTTGATCAGAGCGTTTAAGACGTGAACATGTTCTTTAAAGCAGCGCGTTTTCCGGCTGAATGAGCGACGCGTTCAGGTGTCTGTCTCCGTCACGGTGCTTTTGGATTGTTTTGTGTGTCTATGTAGGTCACACATGAGAAAATTCAGAAAGCTGTTGTCGGCCATCTTTGGTCTGTAATGGCTCCGAAAGAAGACTGCGCTCTTGTCTGTAGGGAGAGTGTGAATGACCTCGGCGTGTGCTGTAACGGCTGCACTGAAATAGCCTCCGTCCGTATGGTCCGCATTGAGAGTTGGGCTTTGGAGGCACAGATTACAGCCATCTAGCAACTTTAACTCTGTATTTTTTTCATGTACAATGTCCTTATGGGCCGTTCAGCCTGCTCTGCCAAATGAGTAAATGAGTTTGTATCCCTTTGCACACAAACAAAGCCAATGTTGTAACGATAGTCAAGTTTATCGTCCGGTTAGTGCTTCCACATTGTGTCCTTGCTGCAACTGACTTCAACACATTGGCCAACAGCGCAGCGGGGAGTTGGGGCAATCTGTTGAAATGTTTAAAAAAAAATCAGCTTCAAACAAACAATAGATAAATGATTCAACCTTTTGCAATTTCTCTTCTGTGTTGTTGATTTTGGAGACATTGAAAGTCAGGACAGTGTTAATACTTGAATAGGAGAGTCTTAATCAGAATGAGAGAAGTGGGACTGGTGCCATTTGGAAATAGGACACGGTTTCAGTGCAGCTTAGAAGTGCTGAAGGCAGAAAGTCGGTTTGTTATTCTAAGAAATACATTTTATTCCATTGTTATAGGTACTATGCACGTCTGTGTTTTTCACTAGGAAGACTTTAGATCAACACGATAATGGATGCCAAGCTGTGAATTCAGCATTAAAAGATTACAAAGCCTTTATACTTGCCTCCCTTTGAAAGCCACACACGGAGACTGTCAAGACTCAAAATAGGAACGACAGCAATTCTAACTCTAAGTAATGATCCGCGAGACCAGTGCTTCCCAGCCAGGGGTACGGGAGCACTTAGCAGGAAGTACTTGGAGTCATTTCAGATCTAAAAATAAGGTGAAACTGAACCTTATTCCATCAATTTAAAAGATAAGTTCTCTTTAACACTCAAGACCATTTTTTATGATATCTGTTAGTCTCGCCAACCAGACTCCGCTTCTTTACAGAAGAGGGTCTGGCAACACTCCATTGCGCTTTCAAAGGAAGTGACGCAGCGATATGGAGCCTACCGACCAATCAGAGCAGCTCCCTGAACGTCACGTTGTTGCGCCTTTGTTTTGTAGTTTTTCACCCCCATCAACCACTTCACGTAATGCTCCGGTTTGCTTGTGTGCTTAAGTTTTTCGGACATAAACGACAGAAGTCATTTACTGAACTCCGTGTGGCAGGATCGCCATTGTTAATGTCCGAATGACGACAACTTTCTTGTCGCTGTTTCTGTCGTCACATCCGCTATGTTCTCATTGGCTGCTCTGCGCTTCAGTTGTCCCACATTAGTCCCGCCTCCTCAAGCAGTAGCTTTTCTACGACAGGGTCGCCAGACTAGTCTCCTGTTTATTAATTAATAAACATCGGAGATTAGTCTGGATGCCAGGCTAGATATCTGTAGCACCACAGCGTATTCTGTTATAGCTATGGACATGTGGCAATGGCTCGTTTGGAAAGTGAAAATCTAAGCTCTCCGTAGGTGCAAACAGTTTAATTCTACGTGCCTCGGTTCCTGATAAATCTGAGCTAAACAGAGGCTTTTTCTAGATTCTGAGACAATGCGTGTTTTATGAAACTCTCTCCTCTCAGATTAACTCCTCTCTCCTCTCTGGACGAACACTAACGTTATGGGAAGAGGCAAATGCCTAAATATATTCGTTTCAAGTCAATTTTCAACGAGTGTCGTCGATCGCTTTTTATGGCGTGTGCATTTAAACAGCCTGGTTCTCGGATTGAAGACTTTAACAGGATGTTTCTCAGTCGTCTTTGGACTGATTTTAACTGTTTAAACTTAGAGAAACGTTAAAATCTCAACTGTCTCAATCTTTCCATGTGAAGCCGCTCTGCTTTGTCAAACGTGCTCCAGAGAGCGAGAGAGAAGAGTCGGGTTTACGCCACGCCCACTCGGACTAAAAAAAAAGAAAACAAACGCAATAATATATATGAAATGTCCAGATCGTGACTTTTCACAAGTTTGGATCGTCATCTATTTCACTTCTGTTCATCACAGAGCTCCCAAAATCACACAGGAGGTGTATTAGAGTGTCTCGTCTCAAAATAATAATTATGTTTTGTTAAGCTTGTTTGCTTTATTTTGAACAGAACACAAAACTAAATGCCAATAAATCCGAGTTTAGTGGATCATTTTCTAAGTAACTGGCTACACACAAGGGGCACTTTGAGTACTGATAAAAGACACGTTGACAAAGCAAGTTGGGAACCTCTGCGCCAGACAACGACAATGTTACTGCAGTGGGTGATCAAACTAAAGCTTTAATTACAGAGAACCTAATGGACTTAAAGCTCATTTTTGGCAGCCTGTAGTCAAAGCAGTGTTAGGTCAGAGGAAGTGAGTCTGTTCACAGTAAAGACACATGTTTCCTGAGGTGCTTTTCACTGATAAAAGCACAGAAAGTGAATTAAATGCATGAAATGTCTAATATTTTTGGAGTGAAAAACTACGCTGTCAGCTCATTCCAGTCTTCAGCAAAGTTGCCTTTCGCCTCGACTCTTCCTAAACTTTGCGGCCAAGCTACACTTTTGTTCCTACAGCCTGTTTTGGAGAGCGCAGATATTTCGAACGCATCAGTGGGCGCGGCGTGGGCTGGTTATGTATCTGTGCATTTACATAAGCTGTGGGCTGCTAGTTTCTCTTTGATACGTGAGTCATCTGACCAGCAGCTTACCTTAACCATCTGAAAATGCTAAAAATTCAAAATGTCAAGCTGAGATTAAAACGTGTTTGCTTAGAAGGGTGAGAGGTTAAGACTCTGGCCTCACAGCGAGAAGGTCAAGTGTTTGATCCCCCGGGCCTTTCTGTGTTTTGCTTTCATTCCTCTTTATTGAGCAAAGAAATAACTTATTTCTAATGAACACAATTGCTCTGAGGAGACAAACAGCTTTCATCTCCATGTGCCGGTCAAAGTGTTTTTTTCTTCTCTCATCTCGTATTTGACCACGAGATGAGAGAGAAACGACCACGGTGTAACCAAAGAAATCAGGGAGGTGCGAGCGTGTCTGACCGTTTGATGCCCGTGGTCATGGGGATAAGTTCAGCAGATCGTTGGAGTTTTGGAGTGAGAGCACGTCAAGGCGACTGAACTAACAAAGAATATACAGGAACTAGAGCGGTCTCGGGTCGGCCCACAAAGTGCTATAGAAATAAACATTGACTGATTGATTGACTGACTGACTGACTGACTGACTGATTGAAAGCGCTCCTACAATTGTGAAAATCACCTTCATGTCCATCCCTCGCGTGGCCAGTATGACGCTCTGAGAGGGTTTTTATCCCTTTTCTGTGGAAGCGAAGACAGACTTGAATGGTGGGACTAGCGCAATGTCTCGAGTTCATGTCTCCGGGTCCTGCACTGATGGTGAATAAACTTCTCCTGTAAAAGACCTCCAGACTGCTGCCTGTTCTTCATCTATCCTCTCGAACACCATTGTTATTTTAACAGTACAGTAACCATAACTACCGTCAATTCTGGATTATCGAGCGCACCTGAATATAAGCCACACAAAATGTACCGTAAATGCTCTAATATAGGCCGGGGCCTTTATTTACTCAAGGGCATCTAGGACCAGGCCTTTATTGGAACCAGGCCACAATTAGAGACAGGCCTTTATTTCTATTTGAGCAAAACGGACGACCAGGAAAACGAAGAAAAACGAGATTTGTGTCCATTTGCACCTAAAATATTAGGTTCATTTATTGATTAACATTTCAAACCCTCTCCCAGCGGCTGGAACATTGACGCCTTTTATTTTGTCGGGACAACAGGAAGTGTTTCGTTGCTGTTAGCGGAGCTTTGACATCAGTGTCACTGCAGGTTTCTGTTTCGTTTTTACCGCGGACCGGATTATTTGTTGTTATCTTGTGTAAAGGCGAGTTTAGACGGAGCGTTTGTGTTTGTGATCGATCATGAGACTGACCCGAGAGAAGACGAGACGCTCGCGCTGATGGGAGGAGTTATTTTGAGGCGTGGGACTGACCTGCACACGGAGCAGCTGGACGTGCTTTGAAGACGCGATGGTGACTTTATTAAAACCCTGGAGGGTCACACAACATTTGCTGTTTGCCCTGTTTCCAAATATCGTCACAGGAGGTTTGAAAAGTGGCTAAATCTGTGTCAAAGGTACGCTCGGATCAGCTCCTCCGCAGCGTCCCCCTCGGCCCGGGTTCCCGTTTGTTACTTCCTGCACGTGAGTTTTCATTTACACCAGTATGAGACAAATTCCTAACTTGGGGATTATTTCTACTGCTATAGTTTCTAATAAAAGCCCCGGCCTGTTTTAGAGACCGGCGTTTACTTGCCTCCGCCAGCTGCGAACCCGGCCTCTGTTAGAGACCCGGCCGCTAATGGAATACAGGCCAGTATTAGAGAATTTACGGTATCTCTTTCCTTGACTCGACGTTTACAAATCACAGATAAAGATTCTGAAAAGTCTATACCAGACTGAGGCATTTTATTTTATTTTATAAGTGTTCTTTTTCTTTTTCCCTTGACAAACCTATGAATCCTCACGTCTGCTGCTGAACAAACGCTCCTCATAGTTCGATGTGAAGAGGGGCCGACTGTAAGTGGCATTACATTCGTGAAACACATGAAGCCAGACATAAACAGCACGCTCCGACAGCAGAGCTACTTGTTCTCGCTGAATCGCCAACAGCCTTGGATGATTAAAAAAGTATTTTATTGATCGTATTATTCAACCATACAAAAGCCTGTCTGCTTCGACAAACAAGAAAGCTGGGATACTTTCATCTACGTGGTATTTCAGACGTCTGAAGCCTCAATTGACTCGTTTTCTCTCAAAGAGCCTGAACACGGTGCTCTAATGGGAAGACTTGGAAGGAGATGAAGATGTATTTGGACAGAAACCCCTTTTGAAGAATATATGTTTTATCCCGCGGCAACTAAAATGAAAGGGACTGAAAAAAGGCAAAGGTTTTTAGGTTTTCCAGAGAAAATGAGGCACACGGAATGATCAGGATGTGTCTCTGTGAGTAACTGTTTCGGAGGAGTAATGTGTAAAAGTGAAGACAGGGGGTGAGGGAGAGAGAGGAGGCACCCCGTCGCACTGGGAGGAGGAAAATGCAAGGGAAATGTCAGCGCAAAATGCAGACTAAAGGAAATCTTAAAGCGGGCAGTTTATTTTAGTCACTTTACGAAGCGAAGGGAACATGCTTTTAAGCTTCACCCAAAACAAAAGTGACATTGCTGCGCCAGAAAGCAACAACACGCAACGAGAGACTGACGCCTGCCGACTTTACCTGAACACTGAATGACCAGGTTATTCCATCACGGTAAAAGATTATAGCAAAGTTAAAGGCAGTGCGACGATATTAGAGTGTGTGGTTTAGTTGGCGGTGACTTCTTTGACCTGGCAGTACCGATCCGTCTTCACTGATAGCTTTTAGAAGACAGCTCTCCATATCTTTGTCAGTATTACCAAGAGCTACTTTCGTCCTACCTTTCACTCGTAAAATGCCCACATATTCACAACTGTTCAAAAGGTTTCCATGAAATCTCATATGGAAAATAATAAACAGTCGAGTTTCAGAAGAAAGTTCCCTTTTTCTGGCCATTTTTTTGAGAGAATAATCAAACAGACTAGCTTAAAGGGATATTTCAGGATTTTTGACCTCATTTCCTAGTTATCCAGAGTGTTGTTGATTTCTGGAGATATATTTTATCAGCCTGCACATGACGCACACACAGCTGGAAGAATTTGTGTTGAATTTTTGTCACTTTTTTTCTATCATTTTTTTGTCATGGTTCTGTCACGTTTTTGTGGCCTTTTCGTTGCTTTGTTGTCGTGTTTTCGTTGACTTTTCATCACATTTTTGTCTTTTTCATCTTTTTCTCGCTATTTTGATGCTTTTCTTTTTAGCTTTTAGATTTGGGTAGAGCTCGGTTAAGGCGGGACCGGTGGCCCTCGAGCCAGTGGCCCTTCTGTGCTCTTCCAGAATGGACATATGGCCAGTCCGCCCCTGGCATCCTGGCAGTCTGGAAGTTCTAATAAGAATGAAGATGATCATTGATGGAGAATTATAGAGTTAATTCGGCCATAGCACATTCCTTTCGAATCTTATCATATTGTACTGTCAAAGGGGAACATTCAGGCGCCGACCTTCTACATGACTTGTGGCCTAGTCAACGTGGCACATTGTCCGAGAGGTAGACTGTTAGTGCCTACGTCTAACCGAGGCTATATAGCTCTCTTCATGTGGAAGTATCCCCAGACTCTGAATGATCAATGCTCTGAACATTGTGTTGACTGTTCAAATGTCTCCAGGCCTGTAATACGGTAATAAACTTCTAACATGTAAGACATCCAGACCGTGTCCCGTCTCTCCATCCACATCTCCTCCGGACTCCTTTAGTATTTCCCTAACAATCATGTAAGTCAGTACCCGCTCAGTAAAGTCTATACTGACCTCATACTCCTCCTTGAATCCATATCCCTGGCCACACTTCATCTGCGTGATGTGCTGCAGGAGGTCCGCCACTCGAATGGCTGGAGGGATGTGACCCGACTGAAACTGACCTGTAGACGGACACGGAGAAAGAACGGATAGAAGATTGTGAGAATAATGTACATAAAGGGGCCGCGATCCAACTGTGACAATGGAAGCTGTTGTAACACTTGCTTTTGAGTTTAATCGACCTAAATGATAAACACTTTGGTCAAATTCCATCGTTCGACCAGGAAACTAGCTGAAAAAGTATGTTCATTCTGGCAATATCTGCAATGCTTCCTAATGGACGTACCGCTCTGGTAGGACAGCTCCACGGACTCGCAGCCGGCGTATGGGAAACTCTGGAGGGTCAGAGAGGGCTGGGACAGAGACACCTGGCTGCTGTCTGCAACAACACGAGGAGAAATAAACACGTCAAGGTCCTGAGTGACAACAGTCTTTATGAATACAGGAGTTATATCTGCTGCAGACAGTTTTATCATCTGTCCAGAGGTAATACCAGACAACAGTTTAACAGAACAAGTGAAGGTGAGTGGAGTCATTTTGAGCAGAAAAGCCACAGATGCTAACGAACCGCTAGAAAAACAAAATGGCCTCAAGATCAGATCAACAAAATGCTGGTGTTGGATTTTGTGGTGATTCTTTTCCGAGTGGATCCTCAGGAGGCGCTGCTCTTCTTGTCCCGTTATTGCCTCATGAGTTAGTCACGGTGTCTTGTCCAAAAAAGTGATTGGCTAGTGCGAACATTAGCATCGAGGACGTCTCTGTGTTTGAGGCTGAACGCTAACATTAGCATCGAGGACGTCTCTGTGTTTGAGGCTGAACGCTAACATTAGCATCGAGGACGTCTCTGTGTTTGAGGCTGAACGCTAACATTAGCATCGAGGACGTCGAGGACTTCCGGCTTGGGGGGAAATCAGGGGAAATATGATTAATTACATTAAAAAAATGGGAAATCCTTAATTAGCATTAAAGTCCCACCCCTAATTTTTAAAGTAAACATATCACTTATCATAATTGCTCACCGCATCGCAATATGGATCATGATACGTATTGGACAATCACAAAAGGGAATCGTCCCAGCCCTATATAAAACACTGCGAGGACGTCTCTGTGTTTGAGGCTAGTGCGAACATTAGCATCGAGGACGTCTCTGTGTTTGAGGCTGAACGCTAACATTAGCAACGAGGACGTCTCTGTGTTTGAGGCTGAACGCTAACATTAGCATCAAGGACGTCTCTGTGTTTGAGGCTGAACGCTAACATTAGCATCGAGGACGTCTCTGTGTTTGAGGCTAGTGTGAACATTAGCATAGAGGACGTCTCTGTGTTTGAGGCTGAACGCTAACATTAGCATCGAGGACGTCTCTGTGTTTGAGGCTAAAGCTAACATTAGCATCGAGGACGTCTCTGTGTTTGAGGCTGAACGCTAACATTAGCATCGAGGACGTCTCTGTGTTTGAGGCTGAACGCTAACATTAGCATCGAGGACGTCTCTGTGTTTGAGGCTGAACGCTAACATTAGCATCGAGGACGTCTCTGTGTTTGAGGCTGAACGCTAACATTAGCATCGAGGACGTCTCTGTGTTTGAGGCTAGTGCGAACATTAGCATCGAGGACATCAAGGACTTCCGGCTTGGGGGGAAATCAGGGAAAATATGATTAATTACATAAAAAAAAATTGGAAATCCTTAATTAGCATTAAAGTCCCACCCCTAATTTTTAAGGTAAACATATCATTTATCATAATTGCTAACCATATCGCAATATGGATCATGATACGTATTGGACAATCACAAAAGTGAATCGTCCCAGCCCCATATAAAACACTGCGAGGACGTCTCTGTGTTTGAGGCTGAACGCTAACATTAGCATCGAGGACGTCTCTGTGTTTGAGGCTGACGCTAACATTAGCATCGAGGACGTCTCTGTGTTTGAGGCTGAACGCTAACATTAGCATCGAGGACGTCTCTGTGTTTGAGGCTAGTGCGAACATTAGCATCAAGGACGTCTCTGTGTTTGAGGCTGAACGCTAATATTAGCATCGAGGACGGCTCTGTGTTTGAGGCTGAATGCTAACATTAGCATCGAGGACGTCTCTGTGTTTGAGGCTAGTGCGAACATTAGCATCAAGGACGTCTCTGTGTTTGAGGCTGACGCTAACATTAGCATCAAGGACGTCTCTGTGTTTGAGGCTAACGCTAACACTAGCATCGAGGACGTCTCTGTGTTTGAGGCTGAACGCTAACACTAGCATCGAGGACGTCTCTGTGTTTGAGGCTAACGCTAACACTAGCATCGAGGACGTCTCTGTGTTTGAGGCTGAACGCTAACATTAGCATCGAGGACGTCTCTGTGTTTGAGGCTGAACGCTAACATTAGCATCGAGGACGTCTCTGTGTTTGAGGCTAGTGCGAACATTAGCATCGAGGACGTCTCTGTGTTTGAAGCTGACGCTAACACTAGCATCGAGGACGTCTCTGTGTTTGAGGCTGAACGCTAACATTAGCATCGAGGACGTCTCTGTGTTTGAGGCTGAACGCTAACATTAGCATCGAGGACGTCTCTCTGTTTGAGGCTGAACGCTAACATTAGCATCGAGGACGTCTCTGTGTTTGAGGCTGAACGCTAACATTAGCATCGAGGACGTCTCTGTGTTTGAGGCTAACGCTAACACTAGCATCGAGGACGTCTCTGTGTTTGAGGCTAGTGCGAATCCTTAATTAGCATTAAAGTCCCACCCCTAATTTTTAAGGTAAACATATCACTTATCATAATTGCTCACCGCATCGCAATATGTATCATGATACGTATTGGACAATCACAAAAGTGAATCGTCCCAGCCCTATATAAAACACTGCGTCAGGAGCAAAGAATTCCCTGGAGGAAACTTGTGAAAATAGCGAGAGCCGTTCCGCGCTTGCAGCCCCTGTCACTGACGTCAACGCTAATGTACAGATTCACTGTGTGTGTGCTCAGCTTTGGTCCTTCAGCCGCCAGTCTGACCTCCTCCTCCTCCTCCTCCTCCTCCTCCTCCTCCTCCTCCTCCTCCTCTTTGCGGGACATAATAAAGACGAGAGGACTCAGCAGTTTGTCTCATAAGGAAGCAGATGGGGTTGAAAATGACAACTTCCTTAACATTGTCCGAGAACCAAGCCATACGTGACTGGAATATGAATAAGCAGTGGGCTGTATTAAACAAAATCACTGGAAATGCTTCAAAAACGTCACACAAAATGCAGCGTTCTGTTTCAGGACAAAGTACATCAATTAAAAACATGTGTATTAAAAAGACTATCGTCATTTTAGTTGCAGACTTTGGTTATAAACGTATTCAAGGTTCAACTACACGAAAGAAAGTGCAAAAGTAATCTACGTGGCAATCTGAAGTTTGGCTTCTCCTTGTCATCTGCTCACTCTGAATGAAAAATGGCTCTGGTATTGGAGACCATGGCAGCGTGCAGTGGAACAAGTAGCTTTAGAGTGAAGGATGAGAACACAAGCGCTGCCCGAGCCCCGTATTCTGTATATAGCCAGTCTGATATCGAGGCTTTTATTGTAAAGGGGAGACTTTGATACAGAAATAATCCCGTGTGCGGTTGTGGGGAGGGTTTTATATTCTCCGAGCAGTTGTTTGCTTCGCGTTTCTTAGTTTAGCGCGCGGCAGGGATAATTAACCGAGGCGGAGGGGATTAAGATGATAATGTGCAATACGTCCACTGAAATTAACTTTGGTTTTACTGTTGTCCTCGGTCGAATAAAACTTATTAAAGATATGATTCAACTGTTGTCTCTTGCATTGCTTTAGGTTTGCATATGAACTTCTGATTCCTATCTTTATTTGCCCTTTAGTTGCTTGTTTGTTTATTAGTTGCCACCGGGGTAGTCTTCCTGGAGTCCCATTGCAATATTAAGAAGAGAACGAAATACAAAGAACAAATACACAAAAATGCAAACACTACAATATAGTGAAGAGTGAAAATAACAATAACTAAACAGTAATTTCTCCCAGTCCAGAGCTTTTTTTTTTGCTTCCGTGTTGATTTTGTCTTGTTAACTTTTTCATCTCTTTTTTTCTCGATTTTTTGTTGATTTGCATTGCTTTTTTTCCTTGCTTTTTCACAGTGTTTCGTCACATTTTTGTGGCTTATTTGTTGCTTTCGCATTGCCTTTTGATGGGTTTTTGTCATGTTTTTGTCGCTCTTCTGTCATTTTTTTTTGTCAGGAACCAGGCCACAATTAGAGACAGAACGTTATTTATATTTGAGCAAAACGGACGGCCAGGAAAACGAAGAAAAACGACATTTGTGTCCATTTTCACCTAAAATATTAGGTTCATTTATTAATGAACATTTCAAACCCTCTCCCAGCGGCTGGAACATTGACGCCTTTTATTTTGTCGGGACAACAGGAAGTGTTTCGTTGTTGTTAGCGGAGCTTTGACATCAATGTCACTGCAGGTTTCTGTTTCGTTTTTACCGGACCGGATTATTTGTTGTTATCTTGTGTAAAGGCGAGTTTAGACGGAGCGTTTGTGTTTGTGATCGATCATGAGACTGACCCGAGAGAAGACGAGACGCTCGCGCTGATGGGAGGAGTTATTTTGAGGCGCGGGACTGACCTGCACACGGAGCAGCTGGACGTGCTTTGAACACGCGATGGGGACTTTATTAAAACCCTGGAGGGTCACACAACATTTGTTGCTTTCCCTGTTTCTACAAATAGTCACAGGAGGTTTGAAAAGTGGCTAAATCTGTGTCAAAGTTACGCTCGGATCAGCTCCTCCGCAGCGTCCCCA
This sequence comes from Gobius niger, assembly GCF_951799975.1. NCBI lineage: Eukaryota > Metazoa > Chordata > Actinopteri > Gobiiformes > Gobiidae > Gobius > Gobius niger. Next base: position 3,509,477 of record NC_136871.1, on the reverse strand, counting down.
TCGGCCCGGGTTCCCGTTTGTTACTTCCTGCACGTGAGTTTTCATTTACACCAGTATGAGACAAATTCCTAACATTGCAAATTTTTCTACCGCTATAGTTTCTAATAAAAGCCCCGGCCTGTTTTAGAGACCGGCTTTAATTTGCCTCCGCCAGCCGCGAACCCGGCCTCTGTTAGAGACCCGGCCCCCCGCTAATGGAATACAGGCCAGTATTAGAGAATTTATGGTATAAAAGCTTGTTTTGTTAGGTTAAACCACATATCCTAAAGCAAGTTGGAACATTTGGCTCGCTCGACTATATTTGGCTCGTCGTCCGGGAAATCAAGCCAAATCTTCACTTTTCTTTTTGAATTGGACTGCATCTTCATCTTGAGTGAGAACGACGCAAAGTGAGAATGAGCTGTGAGTGTCCGGCGGAGACGTGCGGGGAAAGTGCACAGGCTTCAATCTCCATCAGACATAAAGGTCTAAAATGACTCTCTCTCCTCCCGCTCTCGTAACTTCAATCACCCACAACTCCACATTACGGCCAAACAGAATGACTGCTATTAGCCATAATCACCTCCGTAAGCAATAATATGCTGAACCAGAGCGGCTGAAAAATGTGATGAGTGGGAAAACGAGCGCGAGCGGGAGAGTGGATCTTCCTCGACATTATGCATGTGGCTCAGGTCGTTTCAAAGATGGACGTATATGTGAGCATTAGAGCGGGACAATAGGAGCGGAACAGAAAGAACTCAAGGCTTCTTGTGCATACGGTGAATCCATACAAATACTGTGCTTTATGTTGGTCGGGCTAATTTACGTTCTTTTGAAAGGAAAGAAACTGAACATGTAGTGCAGTAAAGGGGAAAGAATAGAAGGCAGAGTGATTGAAGTCATTGCCGTGAACAAATGAATAATACAAGCTGTACAATGTGAAGTCAAATACCCAGCATTTCTGAAGTATACTGCAAGTAAGGTTTGTAGTTCCCCAAAAACTTTTTTCTTTGTGTTGAAATGTCGTCTTGGCAGCTCAGGGTGGACTCAAGTTACTCAAGTATTAAGCATAAGAGCTTTATGTCGCTTTTATTTAAAGGGACTATAAGGAGTTTAAAAATGTTCAAATTAAGTATTTTCCACCCCCTACATGTTCCAGCCATGTCATAATGTGTAGAATGAGCCCAGACCTGTTCACCACAACTGCCTCTAAAATCCTGCACTGTCACTGAAAAACGTGTCACTTCGGCCCAAATTGCCGTCATGCACGAGCTTAATATAGAAGGTGCAGTTACACATGTGGCCTGAGGTGGCAGTAGTGAGTATAAAATGGCGAACTTGCTTCCAGCCCCTTTAATAAACTATAAGATGAGTCTTCTATCAGTTAAGCCTGATATGATACGTATTGTGATACATTCTAGTGCATGAAGTATTTAATGCATGATTTTTTTTATTAAAACAAACTGTGATATTTTGCCCTGAATGAATTGAAGCTAAATTGAGTTTCCAAAATGTATGAATTAAATATAAATCAGTCTAAACATCATTTACTTCACCAAATCTGGTATAACAAAACTCCCTTTATCTTTGTATATTTTTTTTCTATAACAGAGTTGAGTATCAAAAGTATACAATAAGACGAGTATGCGATACATGGTTTCCGGTACGATACACGTATCACAGCAGATGTACAGCGATACATTGCAAAAGGATATTTTGTCCCAGCCCACAGCAAACCTTCATGTGAAAAAGCAGTGAGTCAGTGTTTAAGACGTTAGCATGCTACCGGTTAGCATTTAGCTTCAGCAGCTCAGCTCCGACCTCTCCAAGAGAAAGACCTGAACCACACTCCAAACCTTGGATGCAACATGTGACAGAGGTCAGAACTGAGCTGCTGAAGATAAATGCTAACCGATAGCATGCTAATGTCTTAAATACTGACTCACTGGTTTCTTCACATGCTACTGTAGTGTTTCCTCAGTGTTCATAGATGTGAGCCACACATTTGTTTACCGTGTTAAAGCCAATGAAAGTCGATTGAATGAACTGTCAATGGTTGACAGTTGCTAACCGGTAGCATGCTAACGTTTTGAGCAGCTTGAACACCGACTCAGACTGAGACTCTGTTGACATGACAAACTGTAAAAATCACAGGAAAAGGTTTTCTCTTTCCTCTTCATTGTGTTTTTTTTTAGTCTGAGGAGTGAAGCAGATCTTTAGTTAATCCTGCTGTAGCTCGACAGACTGAGCTGCTACGTCTGTGCCGCATTTACTGTTTTTTTCACATAAACGTGCGTCTCTGGGGCCGTTTTTTTAATGTTATCTTCTTGAGCAATGATTACGAGTACATGAAAATGCCACTGTCAATCAGTTGTCTTTGATTTTCATCCTGCGTAGAGATATTGTTACATGTTGTAGTACTGTATAATGCTACTTCGGTATTCAAAATGGCCAACGGAACTATGATGTCATTGGAAACACATGTATAGAATCGTTGAAATCTCATTCTATGGTTCCAAATTGTGCTATTTTGGTACAGACTATTATAATGCAGAGGATACATTTTCCTACTGGGACAATAAAATCCACCTCAACCTCAACCTTATCCATCTTATTTTTGCAATGTTGTGGTCTAAAACTGCATGTGCTCCCTGTCGTGGCTAAACAGCGAACTGCCATTTAGATTTTTTGATGAGCCTTAAGGTCAGCACACACTACATGACTTCTATGCCTGATTTTGCTCTAATTCTCAGTCGTGCCGAGTCTAATCGAGTCGCGTCAACTCGAAGGCGGTCACACAGAGTCGCGTCGTGTAGTGTGGGGGGGTCGTGTAGTGTGGGGGGGTCGTGTAGTGTGGGCGGTAGAAAGACGCGACTAGACTCCAGTCGTAGGAAATCAAACATGTTTGATTTTTAAGCCCGATTTTGGACGCACGGGAGAAACGTGGGTGATTTTACCCCAAATGTGAATGACAGAGAGATATAAAGACAGGAAAACACCGCTGCGCCTCCTTTTATCACTTCTCTGTTAAACCAGCGGCACAAACAACTCATTTCATGGCCACAGCCCCACACACAAAACAGCACAACTTTATATCACCAAAAGTTCACGACGACCACCTTTTCCAGCTACATTTCAACCACGAACAGAGTTTAGTTTGGAGACGAACTGTTTAGCTTCACCTCGCTGCTAACGCCGGCTAGCCTCCCCGCTTTCTCCTCCGTCTCCTCCGCTGTCTCCTCCATCCTGAGTTTGACGCCCGTCTCCTTTTCTTATTAAATCCACTAAAATACGTCCCGCTTCTTCCTGTCGCCAACTTTTATCTCCATTTGACAGAACTGTAGCCAAGTTGAGACTTCGTAGTAGCAGTAAGCTAGCGCTGCGGTGTTGTGACATTGTTGACACCGTTGACCAATCAGGACACACACGTTATCCCGCGCTCACAAACACAGGCCTGTCTTTGCGGATTTGGGCTCAGTTTTGAAGCCGTAGAGACGACAGACGCGCTGTGTTATAAAACATCAGCTGTTTGTCAGAATCGTGAGTCGCTCTGACGATTCTCAGTCGTTAAGTGTGAACCCCCAGACGTTCCAAAATCGCACTGAATCCAGTCATGTAGTGTGGACCCCCCATTCTATATAAAATCGTTTACGACTAGAAAAGTCGCGTAGTGTGTGCTGACCTGTACACGAGCCTGCAGAAGTCATGACTCCACCGCGATCTGTGTGTGAGCAAATATTTTTAAGTAATTCATGTAACCCTTTGCTGACCCGCCAGCCCCGTATTTAACCCAAAGCTTCCTCTGGTGTGTTGTGTCTAATGAAGCTCTCTGGTGCTGAGAAGAGACCAGCTCCAGCGCGGTCCGTCCTTGGTCCTTTTAAAAAGCTGACGTGACAGAGCTGCTGTGGCACAACCTTTAACGCACACGAGAGCCGCGGAAATGGATTTTGGAGCAAAACGTGTTGGCTCATAAAATGTGTGTCGCGCGGCTGAGGCTCCCCTGATCCGGCGGATTTACATCACATCAGCGCTAACACATGCTAACAGCTGTCCTCGTGCATATTCTGCATACGTTTAGGTGAGATAAAAGAGTCTGAATGGAACAGCGCTGCGCCTCATAGAAATATTTAGTAAATCCCCTTTCCATAGAAATCACCTGGGACTTCATCTCTTTCAGCGTTGTTTATGTAAAATCCTCTTTTGTCTCTGTTTCCGCTGAAGCTGTCGGAGTTTGTAAAGACTTGTCCAATGACACCTGCTTGGCTTTACTCGGCTCGACTTGGCGAGCGTCGACCCGGCCTTTCGAGCAATTCGCCAAAGTGACAAGTGGCAAAGACGGCAGAGCAAGCGGTTCTATAAACAAGAGGTTGGTGGTTCAAACCCCGGTTACTGGTTGATGAGTATTTAGGATCCGTTCACATCAAAGAGCTGTTCACTGGCAAGACTTTTAACCCAGCCCCTGTGTGATTGGTTGGTGCAGTGGTCAGTCTACCCCAGGGCAGCTGTGGCTACAAAGTAATAGTAGGCTATCACCAATACATAGAGGAAAAAATATTATTAAGTATAGTACAGTATTATTATCATTTAGTGTTGTGTTTTTGATAATTATTAGTTATCCCTCCCACGGGAGGCGACCAGGAGGCATCCAGAACAGATGCCCGAGCCACCTCAGCTGGCTGCTTTCGACGTGAAGGAGCAGCGACTCTACTCCGAGCTCCTCCCGGGTAACTGAGCTCCTCACCCGATCTCGGAGGGTGCGCCCAGCCACCCTGCGAAGGAAACTCATTTCAGCCGCTTGTATTCGCGATCTTGTCCTTTCGGTCATTACCCAAATCTCATGACCATAGGTGAGGGCGGGAACGTAGATCGATCGGTAAATCGAGAGCTTTGCCCCGACTCAGCTCCCTCTTCACCAGGACAGACCGATACAGCGACCGCATCACTGCTGACGCCGCACCGATCCGTCTATCAATCTCACGCTCCATCCGTCCCTCACTCGTGAACAAGACCCCGAGATACTTGAACTCCTCCACTTGAGGTAAGGACTCCCCACCGACCTGTAGAGGGGAAGCCACCTTTTTCCGGTGGAGAACCATGGCCTCAGATTTGGAGGTGCTGATCCTCATCCCGGCCGCTACACACTCGGCTGCAAACCGCCCCAGAGCAGCTGAAGGTCCTGGTTTGTTGAAGCCATCAGAACAACATCATCCGCAAACAGTAGAGATGAGACTCTGAGGCTCCCAAACCGGACGCCCTCCGGCCCCTGGCTGCGCCTAGAAATTCTGTCCATAAAAGTGATGAACAGAACCGGTGACAAAGGGCAGCCCTGGCGGAGACCAACACGCACCGGGAACAGGTCTGACTTACTGCCGGCAATGCGAACCAAGCTCCTGCTGCTCATACAGGGAACGGACAGCCCTTAGCAGAGGGCCCCGGACCCCATACTCCCGGAGCACCCCCCACAGGGCACCACGAGGGCCCCGGACCCCATACTCCCGGAGCACCCCCCACAGGGCACCACGAGGGACGCGGTCGAACGCTTTCTCCAAGTCCACAAAACACATGTGGACTGGTTGGGCGAACTCCCACGAACCCTCGAGCACCCGACGGAGGGTATAGAGCTGGTCCAGTGTGCCACGACCAGGACGAAAACCGCATTGTTCCTCCTGGATCCGAGGTTCAACTATCGGCCGGATCCTCCTCTCCAGCACCCTGGAGTAGACCTTACCAGGGAGGCTAAGGAGGGTGATCCCTCTGTAATTGGAACACACCCTCCGGCTAAAAATCTTATATGATAAAAAAAAAAAATGGCACAGTGTACACCAGGCAAAAGGGAGAACCCGTGTGAACTAGTGAAAAAAGTGTATAAAGTGTGTGGTGAGGGGTTTTACAGCCTTAAAACACGTATATTTGTGAAAAATAAAGCTGACTACCCTGTTTTAATAGCAATAGGCAAATATTTATCAAATGCAGCTCTTTTAAACGCGTGTTGAGTTCAGCTGAGCAAAGCCAATATGGTGACACTGTATTAACCATTTGCACCATTTTGTTGTGAAACTGAGACCAAGACGAGCATTCACTTTCGTACACTGAGAGAGCACCGGAGCCTTTTCAAAGGACCTACATGTGTCTCATTATTAACGCATCGATCTTATAAGTTTGCGCCGTACGGATTCCTCAGAAAAGAATGATTAAAGCGTTCGCGTCTAACTGTGTACAACAGATGGAGCCGAGTCTCGTCGCAGAAACGAGCGTGATTTATGCGGCAGCAGAAAGCGCTCAAGCGTTGGGTCACATTCTGCTTCATCATGTTTTATAATATCTGTTTGTGCATCAGCAAACGGTCCAGAGGTCTGCGCAGGCCTCCGCACAGACGCCGCTGAGTCGAGATCAAGCACGGCACGCTGCAGCGCACACATTTTGTGTTGATTCCACAATAACCAAGTCGAAATGAAAGGTTCACTTCAGCAAATACCTCCATATTCCTTTGACGAGCATATTTTAGTGCTTGCTCTGAGGCGAAAAACAGAAAGTGCTTCTTTAGTGTTTAAAGAGAGACTAAAACTCCAAATGTGGAATGGTTTCAGGTGATTTAGACAGAACGGCAGTGTTATGTGTGGATAAGTATTCACATAAAAAGACAAAAATAATCCACAATGGGATGCTGTACCTAAACTATAGATACAGACGGCATCTCGTCATAGAAGGGGGCGTGGCTTCACCGACTGGGAAAATAGAATCTCTAGAGAAACACAATTTTTCACTCTTTAAGCCATTTTCTGGTGGAATATCAACTTATTTATCACATACAAATACAATCCATTGTAAATCGGGCCCATATGGATATTTTCTCACAGCAGATTGTTCAGTAGAAGTGAAAAAATGGCAGTTGCAGCTAGCGCTAGCTAACCGTTAGCCCGATGCTAACATGTAGCATCAAGCTAGCATTCTCTTTTTTTATGTATTTATGGGCTGTTGAACCACTTTGCTCCTCCCCATGTCTTTGTATCTTTATTTAGAAGAAAACTATGTTCAGTAGTTTTTGAATAATTAGAGAAAGTTTAGATTTTTCTCCAAATTGTTTTCCCCCTTAACTGTTTTCAAACATGACCATATATGGGCGATTCCAGAGACGCTGTCTGTAACTATCAGTGACATCACCTGGAGGCAGGAAGTGATCAAGAGAAATAAGATTAAGCTAAAACTATAGCCATTTTAGGTGTAAAACTACAATTCCTGTTGTGGCTTAAGGTGCAAGAACAAGAGGAATGACATTTGGGACGATAAAATAAAATGATCTGATATTTAACAACAGTTAGACATTTGTTTATCGTTACCATGACAACAGCTGCAATGGAAATAGATAGGGATCTCGCTTCCCGCCTCCAGCTAAAGCCCAGAATGTTCACAAACCATTAAAGTGTCTATTAGTTAGATGGAAAAGGACGAGTCTACAATAAACACACAAAAGTAAAGTGCAGAAGTCTTACCAATTGAAGTTGTGGCTGGGACAGGTTCTTTGGACACTGAGTAGAAAATAGCAAAAAAGAAACAGAAAAGTCAATCATTAATGACACTTTAGGGCTTAATGTCTGATCTCAGTCACATTGAACACACTGAATCCTTTATCCAGACAGTCTGAAGATCTGGATAATTTATCTCGAAACTTAAAGAAATACAACATCGATAACCACCTGTCACCTGCTTCACATGAATCATTTAGGTATAGAATAAAAAGTTTGGGCCCAACAATGGAACCTTGGGGTATTCCACATTCAATTTTTAATTTTTCCGAAGCAATTGCCAGCAAACTGTCCAAATTGTTGTCTGTTTTCTATATAATTTCTGATCCAATTTTGTTGACGTTGTCTATGATCAACCCAAATAGTCAATACATTATGGGACGAAAAGGAGTTTACCTTTATCGTTGCATATTGATATTTTTCTAAAAGTTTTAAAACATACTGTAGGTAGAACAGGAAGCGGTTTTATTCTAAATCAGGACATAAATAATTACTAGTACCCAGGTCATAGTTATCCTATGACTGACAAGTAATTAACACAGGACATGCTCATTGCTGGTATTTACTGGTACAAAAGCAGTACAGTAATAAAAAGGAGGTGTAGCGTCCATTTTTGATCTTATAATATGTTAATGATATAAAAACCACAGAAAATATGTAAATGCTGTGGGACTATAGGGACAGGCTTCTCCAGTCATCTGTATGGGGAACGCTCAGCTGAAACCGGTCCGATAATGTATTGGCTAACAGTCCGCATTTGTAGGAACAGGATCAGACAGCTATGATTTCTATGATACCTACTCAGCAACTATCTATAAAACATGACTCTTTCCTACCTGAGTAGTACGAATTGATGAGGGACTTGCTCTGCAGCGTCTTGTTTCCCTGGACTGAGAAGCTGCAGGACGAGGGAGAAGCTGTGGAGACAAGACAAAAATATGGAGTTAAAGAAAAAGGCAGAGGGATGTAGACGGGTTGAGGACAGGGGACAGAAAAAGGACAAAAGAGCAGCGGGTCAATAAATTCATCCGCAAAACTCACTCTCAATCATAACAGCCCCGTTAACAATGTAAGTGTCCACAAAGAGAAATCAATGGTCCCATATTCAACGGCTGAAGGGACAATCCGATAACACTAATGCTCCGCCGATGCCGCTCGGATCGAAAGCACCAGAATAAAAGTGCTGTAGTCCCAATAAGAGAGCACTTAAAAATGACACATTCACAATACAGTCGATTTATGTGGCCGGTGCGACGGGACTGAGAGGTTTGGGCAAACAATAGCTGACAAATGGAACAAAATACATTAGGTACAATTTTATAGATCGAGCGCCACAACGGTAACATCAGCTTTTTCAGCTTGTGGTGTTTGCTGATGTGGTTGATGGAGAGAAGACATGTAACCCACAAAAGAGTAGTCGTTTTTAGGTTTTAATGAACAAACGAAAAGTCTCCTTACTGGCTGACAGGTAAGATACACTCCCAGCCCAAACAAATAAATAATCGCCACAAAGAAAACAAGGTCACACGCTGTAATATTTGGTGGGACCGCCTTTAGCTTAGATTAGAGCACACATTCGCATAAG